>NC_044031.1:603665000-604280591 GCF_901765095.1 Microcaecilia unicolor | reverse complement strand
AGCTTCTATGGGTCCCTAAAACAAGTGGGGAGATACCTGACATCAAAATTTCTTTTGGGAAGTACGAAGTTCCTCAAGCTTGGTAGTGCATGCTCCTTACCCTCAAGTTTCATCACAACAGAGTAGTCCTCCGCACTCACCCTAAGTTCTTGTTGAAGGTGGTGTCGGAGTTCCATCTGAACCAGTCAGTGTCTTGCCAACATTCTTTCCCCGTCCTCATACCCGCCCTTCTGAACATCAATTGCATACATTGGACTGCAAGAGAGCATTGGCCTTATATGTGGAGCGGACAAGCTCCTTCAGACAGTCCGCCCAAATGTTTGTTTCTTTTGATCCCAACAGAAGGGGAGTCACTGTTGGGAAATGCACCATTTCCAATTGATTAGCAGATTGCATTTCCTTCACTTATGCCCAAGCTGGGTCATGTCACGGCTCATAGTGTTAGAGCCATGGCAGCGTCGGTGGCCCACTTGAAGTCAGCCACTATAGAAGAGATTTGCAAAGCTGTGATGTGGTCATCAGTCCACACACTCACATCCCATTACTGCCTGCAGTCGGTTGCTGCAGAATCTGTTCGGGGTTGAGAATCCAACTCCACTCTCCTAGGCCCTTTTCTGTTCTGTTCCAGGCTGCACTCTCATTTAGTTGTGTTTCTTTTTCAGGTCAATCTCTGTTATGTCCTAGCCGTTGCGAGGCCCAATTGACCAGTGTTCTTTGTTTTGAGTGAGCCTGGGGGCTAGGGATACCCCAATCGTGAGAACAAGCAGCCTGCTTGTCCTCGGAGAAAGTGAAGATACATACCTATAGCAGGTATCTCCGAGGACAGCAGGCTGATTGTTCTCCAAACCCACCCTCCTCCCCTTTGGAATTGTTCCAGTTCTCTATTTTGCTTTTTATTAAACTGAGTAGGCACGCTTGCGTCGCGGCGGGAAGCTGTTCGCGTATGTGTGGTGTGTTTGGCCCGTGCGGGTGAACGTTCTGGAGAGTTCGTTGTTTTTTGCTGTAAAAACATTTTGCCGTTCTCCTGGGCCCTCACGGATGACGACCCAATCGTGAGAACCTGCTGTCTTGGAGAATACCTGTACAGGTATGTATCTTCACTATCTAGGAACAAAAAACCCTCATGTAAATCTTGTTGCCCTTGGTTTCCTAGCCCTTACCCGGAGCCCCCCCCCCCCCCCAATATGTCAAATCAATAACAGTGAGCTGCAAACCCATTGAAACAGAAGACCCCAACAATATAAACGTATCATGAGAGGTTTGCTTTTATCAAAGTCCCTGTCAAACCTCCACCTGTGTCATGGCACCTCAATGTCATGCTCACCCAACTGATGAAATCTTTAGCATCATATCTATTTGCTGAATGTTCTAATGCCATGCTTATTAGATGTATCATTAGTATTATATCTCTGGCTATTTGAATTCCAGTGTTATTAAATGTGTATATTTTTGATGATGTTTCACAGCTAGCTCCTATTATTAGGTTTCAGTTTACTGTTCTCAGTTTATCTCATTTATTGTATTTATGTTTATTCTCGGTTATTTTACTATTGTTATGCTGTTTATAACATTGTAAGTTTTATGTTAAACTATATCTGCTGTACCACTGCCGTGGGTGAATCTCTTCATAAAGGTGGTTAATAAATCCCAATAAATAAAATAGCCAATAGCTCATTTTCCTATACATCTAATGTGCAATAGCATAACACCTCACCAACCCCCAACCCACCAAGACGATAAATCCCAACAGTCCGTTCCCCTCCACCTCCCAACCATTCCCTAAAGGAAACAGAACAATCTATACTCGTCTCCAAAATAGTGGACAGAATAGCACTCAGGACCCCCTAGTAGAACACAGACGTAATGGGCAGAAACATACACCACCAGCCTTAGTAATTCATAAAACAGAATCTGGCGTAATATCTCCTTATTTAGACTGATAGAGCATTTTGAGTATTCCGCCACAGCTGATGTGTCAGTTATTATGAAATCTTACGCTGGCTGTACAATAGCAAAAGTATGCCAACGTCCATCACGGGAACGTTTAGCAGCATTGGGTAGAGCAGTATAAAGTGCCCCATTTATTCAACTAGCTGTATGCAAAGTGGGTGAAAGCTCGTCGCTTTTCTGTGAGGGCTTGAGAATAGTCCTGAAAAATATGAGTAGGAACAGATTCATAAAGTGCAGCTTTTTTGCTTTGCTTGCATTTATGCAGCACTTCCAACTTTTGATCATAGCAATGAAATTCATCTATCACTACGCTGGGCTGTACTGCGGTTCCCTATTAGGATTCAGCCGATGCACCAATCGAGGCGCACTTTTACATAGTTATTCTGAGCCAGGAAGGTGTTCTCTTGGCAGTGCTCCAAAGATTCTTACAAGCAATGATAGATAATGTCCTGGAAACCCCACAAAGCGCAGATTTTCCCTGCATGATTGATTTTCCAACTCTTTCAATGTGGTCTTCCTGCTAACGCAGGAGACATTGAAGCTCTCGCACCTCTTCCTTGTGGCCTGTATATTCTCCTCCACTCTGGCTACTTTCACCTCCAGCTCTCCAGTACACTGGGTATTATGGGGAAATTGGGAAGCAGGCCCCGCAATTCTGAAAGCTGTTCAATAGAAATAAAAACAACATAAAACATGGAAAAGAAAATAAGATACCTTTTTTATTTGACATAACTTAATACATTTCTTGATTACCTTTCAAAGGTTGCCCTTCTTCGTCAGATCGGAAATAAGCAAATGTTGGTAGATGACAGTATATATAAGTGAAACATCAAAGCATTCCAGTGGACAGTCTAACAGGATGGGGGTGGATAGGTGAGAGACAGGAAGAGGGACAGGTGAGATATGTATGGAGACAGGAGGGTGACAAAGCAGTAACAATTTTATGGTTTATAATGGGCTAGAAAACCCAGAGCTTTAAGTCCTGTCTGGTGGGTGTCAAAATAATCATTCTGACTTCAAAGGTCTTACGTTCCTGTATTGTTTTTAAAGTTCCCTTTTTAAGATTCTTACCATGAAGTCTCTGGTACAGTGTTCTGGTTTGTAAAGTGCTGCCCCACAGGTGTGAATCACTCACTATACAGCAATATTCCCCATGCGGATGGCATAGCTGCATGTGAGAAACTCCTAAAAACATACACACTGGACCATCATACTCACCAGAAACCATTACAAAACTAATCCAATTTATTTTAACTGGCAACTATTTCCGCTTTAACAATATCATCTATTACAATAATGGACACTGTGATGGGCACCAAGGCTGCACCCCAGTATGCCAACCTCTTTATGTTGAGCTGGAAGAGACATTTTCTGAATACATACCAGACCAACCCCTAAAATACTACTGGTACATCGATGACATTTTTATGATTTGGACTGAGGGGGAAGAACCTCTGAAACAATTTTACAATTCCTTCAATGCATACCATCCTACAATCAGATTCAAAATTAACAACTCCCCAAAAAAGTCGATTTTTTTGGACACCACAGTCTCAATCAGCGATGGCTATATACAAACATCCATATACAAGAACCCACTGACAAATGCAGCTACCTCCACAACTCCAGCTTCCACCCTTCACATAAAAAAGATCCATTATTTACAGCCAAGCCACAAGATACCACCGTATCTGCTGTGACCCAGGGACAGAGACAGACACCTGAAACCCTGACTGCATCCTTCGAACAGAAAGGCTACAACCCCCAAAATAATCCTCCAAGAATATTGCCTCCTCCCTCAAAACACCCAGGAAACTCTGCTACAGTACAAAGAAAAAAAAGCCACAGACAGAATCCCCCTTATAGTGACATACAACCAGAGTTGGAAAAAAAAATATTCAACATTAAGGAATCTTTCATGCACTCATCTTCCAATGTGGTATATATCATTCAGTGCAAAAATGGAACGAAGGCTGCTACATTGGAGAAACCAGTCAGATGCTAAAGAAGAGATTTAATTTACATAGACACCATATGAAAAATGGCAGTACTAATAAAGAAGTCACGCCCGTGGGGCAGCACTTTACAAAACCAGAACACTGTTGCCAGTGACTTCATGGTGAGAATCTTAAAAGGGAACTTTAAAAACAATACAGGAACGTAAGACCTTTGAAGGTCAGAATGATTAAATATTTTGACACACCAGACAGGATTTAACAAGATCTGGGTTTTCTAGCCCATTATAAACCATAAAATTGCACTGCTTTGTCACCCTTCTGTCTCCATGCATATCTCCCTGTCCCTCATTTACCCGACTCTTCCTGTCTCTCACCTATCCACCCCCATCCTGTTAGACTGTCACTGGAATGCTTTGATGTTTCACTTATATATACTGTCATCTACCAACATTTGCTTATTTCCGATCTGACGAAGAAGGGCAACCTTCGAAAGCTAATCAAGAAATGTATTATGTCCAATAAAAAAGGTATCATCTTATTTTCTTTTCCATGTTTTATTTTGTTTTATTTCTATTGATTACCTTTAAAAGTGGACTAACACGGCTACCACACCTCTCTACTCAAGAAGCTGTTCAGAAAGCATCACCAAGCGCAGGTCCAGTGCCTGCACCACGAAATCTTTAATCTCGAGAATGGAGCAAGTTTGGGAGCAGGGCACGAGAAGAAGGCGCTTCTGCCATTTTATCATCCGCAGGTCGCAAAGATCTCTTATCTTTGGGCTGTGCATTTTCCACCATTAGGAATCACAACTTGGTCAGGTATTTGTCTCTACAGTAAAGAGCATCAACAATGAGTATCGGACTGCTCTGGCTCCAAAATCCAAGAAAATAATAAGGCTTATGCAGGGGGCCCCCAAGTGACTCAGGCACACATCCTTTGTTGATTACCACATCAATTGATCTCCTCTCATTAACTTTATACACAACTTGAAGAAAATGGCAGAAATCTTACCTAGATGAAGACAAGCTCAACTCTAAGAAATCTGTGGGACATGTACCTCTAGGCCTTAACAATAGACAACCCCCCCCCCCCCCCCCCCCCCCATTCATGGTAGTATTCAGCTCATGAATTAACCCTAGATATTCAGTGCTGGGGTTGTGGCTTATGGCATCGAATATCTGAGTATTTGTGCTGACTTGGACATTAACCAGGCACCAAACTAATTATTCAGATCGGTGCCTGGTTAAATTGGTTGAAATCTAGTAATATGAAGTGTTCAATGATTTTGATAAAACTGATTTCATTTAAACTTAAGTAAAACGAATGGTCATGCATTAATATTTCAAATGTTTTACTTATTTTCTTACAGCCTACTCATTTAACAGACTTCAATCAGGTTCAGACTATTCAGTATTCAGCTAGTGAAGACAAGGACAAAAAGGAATGCTGCAGCTCAAAATTGCAGGTGCTCCTGAGGTAAGACAAACCTTCATATATAAGCTTTGTGACAATGCTGAAGAATCAGTCCATAAATAAGATCTCCTGAAACTATTAGTTTTTTTTTTAGATAGTGCAGAATATAATTAAAAAGAATACTTAGGTACATAGTTTATAATGTACTGTTAAAGGCCACTCTACTAAGGGAAGAATGGCGGGGATTCTATTCCAGATACTTCTTTGTTCAGAAAAAGACAGGGGGGGATGCGTCCCATCCTAGACCTAAGGGCCCTGAACAAATTCCTAGTTTGAGAAATGTTCAGGATGTTTTCCCTGGGCTCCATTCTTACCATGATTCAGGAAAACGATTGGCTGTGCTGTCTGGATGATTGGCTGTATGCATCGAGGGAAGTCCAAGAAGCATAAGCATTGATCTTCTTCGACGCTCGGTGCCAGGGGCACCGGAACATTAGTCTATATAAAATTCGAGAAACGCCAGTGGTGGGAGGACTGGAAGTTGCTGAGCAGCCCGGCCCCGCCACCAGTTCAGCACCAACATCATCTTGGACTGCCTCTGCCCTGGCTCCCATGCTGTCAGGGCTCTCACCCAGTTCTGAAATTGTGAGCCCTTGGGCCACTGCCAGGAGTGGCAGCGGCAGGCAAATCACCCAAGCAGAAAGCAGTGCTGAACACAACAGGCAGGAACCACAGAATATAACTAGAAGAGGCTTTAATAGTAGACAGTAAACAATATCCAGTAGCACAGCAAGTCAAAGGGCAGGCAGCAAAACACGGGTAATCCATAAACTAACCAGAGTCTTTTAGGCAGGCAGAAAGCAAAATCAAAGTCCAGGTCCAGGCAAAGGGTCAAACACACAGGAAACTTGCAGAGCAGGAACTCCAACGAACCAACAGGAACTCAGGATGACCTTTGATACCAAGGCAAGGCAAGCAAGGCTCACAGAAGCTAATAAGCCCCTCAGCAGCTGACCCACAGCTGCAGTAAATCACCAGCCAAGTAAGGGTGCTGTTCCAGGACAAACCAGCAGAGCAAATCTGGTAACCTGGAAAATCCGGACCGGACTCACTGAAGTCTGGAACATGGAAGACAGCAGAAAACATAGCAGCCACCAGAGGGCAAAGAGAGCACCCACATGGAAAACAGTCACAAACATGATACATGCATTTGCAGAAGCTCACTTTCAATGAGCTGTTCCACAGCATGCTCCAGGAGGAACTGGTGCAGTTGCTGCAGGGGGCTCCTGATTTGGCATTGAGAGCACTTGTGCCATTGCTGGCACAGCCAAAGATCCTCTGAGGCACCATTGATGCTGTTGCCCAGATCTTCAATGCCAGTGCCTTGCCAGGTGTCAACGTCAATGACTGGGGAGGAAGCTTCTCTGGAATCTGAGAGTAGGGTTGCCCTTGAAAGCTCCTCAGAGCGTAGATGGCACTGTCTCATTGACCTATTTCTGGGTATGGTGAAGTCTGATTGGGACCGTTCGTGGGAGTCAGATGAGGACCACATTACTTGTCGGAGGAGGAGTCATATGGAATTCCAACTGATCCCTCACCTCCTCAAGAGAGATGGCAATCTGAACCAGAGGCGCATCTTTCACCAGTTTTTGTGAGGAAATGGTGGCCGTCTCATTTAAGATGGAAGGAGGAGGAACCTAGAGCACAGATATTGTCCTGGGCTTTGTGTCTCCTCCTAAGGAAGGGGTTACTGTACCATTGCAACCCTATCCTTAAGCAGGCACTGTTGAAGAACTGGAAATCTCCCCTCAAAATTAAGGTCACACCCTAGAAGGTGGATACACAGTACTGTATCCAGAAGGCTCTCGGATTTGAGAAGCCACAGTTGCCCCACATCTTGTGGTGGTTGAATGCACTAAAAAACTGGCCAAGAGTTCTCGGTCTCATGCCTTGGCGTTCCCAGGGTAGGAAGCTAGGACCTCTGGATTTGTTGGGAGAAAGACTTTTTCAGGCCTCATTGCTCTATGCCTGCAACTAGTCCTACCAGCGTACACAAGCCTTTACTTGAGTCTCTGGTAAAGAGTACACTGAGTCTGGCAGACTCTTTCCCTTCGGAGCATGCCACAGAGATTCACCAGCTGGCCAACAAACAGATGGAGTGTAGGCATTATCTGGCCATGGGCTCCTATTATACTTTTGATTTCCTGCCCAGACTCTGGAATGGGTGTGAGGATGCACAGACTCTCATGGCTACATATCTCTGACCTGGAACCAGTGGTTCAAGAAGGTTGTCGGCTGTGCAATGCCGAAGGGACAACTTTTTAGAGAGAAAGTGGGAGGTTGCTGACCTCATAAAGAAGCATACAGATAATAGCCACACACTCTCTTGGCATACTCCATGTGCATCTTCAGGAAGAAGATTTTCGACTGGGTCTAGGTGGCAAACCAACCACTCTCAAAGGTTTAGGTACCCACCTCCTTACTCATTCCACTCAGCAACTTAGGTCCAGCATCACAAACCTGCCAGCCCCATCCTCAAAAGTCCAAGCCTGGCTCCCCAGTTGAAGCAGGGCAAGGGCTTTTGTCTGGTTCCAGAAGACCATAGCTGCTGAAAACGTATCCATTCTGGACACGTTCTGGTCGGGAGGGGTTCACTTTTTTTTTTTTTTTTTTTTTTTACCAACCCAGGTGGCCCTTTCTGACTTCTGACCAGTGGGGGTCTTCAAATAGTCCATCTTGGCTACATACTAAATTGTGTCAGACTTCCACATTGTCCACCGAGAGCATCGTTCTCTCAGCACAAGCAAGTACTTGCAGAGGAACTCTCCACCCTTTTACATGCCAAAGCAGTTGATCCCATACCACTAGGAGAAGAACAGAAGCAATTGTGTTTCAGGAAGTATTTTTTCACGGAGAGAGTAGTGGATGCTTGGAATGTCCTCCCACGGGAGGTGGTGGAAATGAAAACGGTAACGGAATTCAAACATGTGTGAGATAAGCATAAAGGAATCCTGTGCCGAAGGAATGGATCCTCAGGAGCTTAGTCAAGATCGAGAGGCGGGGCTGGTGGTTGGGAGGCAGGGATAGTGCTGGACAGACTTGTACGGTCTGTGCCAGAGCCGGTGGTGGGCAGCGGGACTGGTGGTTGGGAGGCGGGGATAGTGCTGGACAGACTTGTACGGTCTGTGCCAGAGCCGGTGGTTGGGAGGCAGGGCTGATGGTTGGGAGGTGAGGATAGTGCTGGGCAGACTTATACGGTCTGTGCCAGAGCCGGTGGTTGGGAGGGAGGGGCAGGTGGTTGGGAGGCGGGGATAGTGCTGGGCAGACTTATACGGTCTGTGCCCTGAAGAGCACAGGTACAAATCAAAGTAGGGTATACACAAAAAGTAGCAAATATGAGTTATCTTGTTGGGCAGACTGGATGGACTGTGCAGGTCTTTTTCTGCCGTCATCTACTATGTTACTATGTTCATGTACTTCCTTGTGACCAAAAAAAACAGGGGGATACTGTCTCATCTTAGACCTAAGGGGTCTGAATAGATTCCTAGTCAAAGAAAAATTCAGGATGCTTTCCCTGGGCAGATGTCTTCCTCTAATTCAGGAACTGATTGGCTGTGCTCTCTGGACTTAAGTACTATACTATACCCATATTTTGATATTTTCAAGGCACAGGAAGTATCTCAGAATTGACTGGGGAAATGCCACTAGCAGTATCGTGTTATGCTATTTTGCTAGCATCTGCACCCAAAGTTTTCACCAACTGTCTGGCAGTAGTCACAGGATATTTACGCAGACTGGGGGTGTATGTGTTTTCCTATATGGATGATTGGCTGGTCAAGAGAACATCTCAGGAAGGAGCCAAGGAGTCAATTGAGAATGACTATTCAGGTGTTACAGCTACTGGGATTTGTCATCAGTTACCCCAAGTCCCATCTACAACTAGTTTGTCAGTTGGAATACATAGGAGCCCTGCTAGTTACAGCGCAGGCTCAGGCATTCCTTCCTGATTGAGAGCAGATACCTTTAGTAACGCTTGTCTTGCATGTCCGCAGCAGCCAGCAGATTTCAGCCTGAGCAAAGTTTGAGACTGATGGGGCACATTGTCTTCACCATACATGTCTGTTCCATGGCACGTCTTCACTTGAGAGTGGCCCAGGGGTATCGGGTGACAGGGAACCTAACCAATGTCATCCGCATACCACCACATCTCACACACCCCCTTCTCTGATGGACAATTTGGTCCAGTTTGACCTCTGGGACTTCCATTCTAAATTCCACTGCCTTGGAAGGTGTTGACAACAGATGCATCCAACCTGCATTGGGGAGTGCATGTTAGATGGGCTTCACACTCAAGGCCGGTGTCCATTCAGGAGGTTCAGTTCCACATCAATTTCCTCAAGTTCAGGGTTATTTGGAATGCTGTAAATGGTATCAGAGATTGGCTCCAGAACCAAATTATTTCATTGAAACATACAACCAGGTTGCTATATTTCTCTGAGGACAAGCAGGCTGTATCCTTCTCACAAGTGGGTTGATGATCCGCGTTGGACTGGAAACCGGCATATCGTATAGAAAAAAAGAACAAGTTTTGCTAGACGCTTCTGGCGGGCGTGCTGCACCCCGCATTTTCGGAGTGGCTTCCTTCCTGTTGCGCGACTGCTCTCCTCAGTTCGTTTTCCACGTGAAGAGCGGCAGTCGTGCCTTTTAATTTCGCCAAAGTAGTCTTCCCTTCCATGTCATCGAAGACTCCAGTGGCTTCAAGTGTTGTACTTGGTGCAACCGGCCTATCTCATGTACTGATTCACATTCTTGGTGTATCCAGTACCTTGGGCCCGACCATAGCCCTGCAAATTACTTCCTTTGTCTTCGTATGAAGAAAAGAACGCAAATGTTACGAGAAGCTCAGAGACAAACATTTTGGAGCTCGGTCTGGTCCTTAGACATTGACATCGAGGTTGAAGGAGTTGACGTCTGCGTCGAGGGAGGCATAACCTACTGTAAAAGCTTATTTTAGAAATGAGCAGTGGATTTTCCCCAAGGCCATTTTAATAATGGTCTATGGCAGTGGTTCCCAAACCTGGTCCTGGCTGGAGGCACCCCAGCCAGTCAGGTTTTTCAGGATACCCACAATGAATAATCATGAGAGAGATCTGCATGCAGTGGAGGCAGTGCGTGCAAATCTGTCTCATGAATATTCATTGTGGGTATCCTGAAAACCTGACTGGCTGGGGTGCCTCCAGGACCAGGATTGAGAACCACTTATTTCTTTAGTAAGCCATCCAGACTTTTTTTAAGCTCTGCCTAAGCTAACTGCATTTACTACATTCTCTGGCAACAAATTCCAGAGTTTAATTTCCACGTTGAAGGAAGAAATATTTTCTCAGATTTGTTTTAAATTTACTATTTTGTAGCTTCCATTACATGCCCCCTAGTCCTAGTATTTTTGCAAAGAGTAAACAAGGGATTCACATCTACCCATTCCACTCCACTCATTATTTTATTGACCTCTATAATATCTCCCCATCTTTTCTCCAAACTGAAGAGCCTTAGCCGCTTTAGCCTTTCTTCATTGGGAAGTTGTCCCATCTCCTTTATAATTTTCGACACCCTTCTCTGTACCTTTTCTAATTCCACTATATCTTTTTTGAGATGCGGTGACCAGAATTGAACACATATTTGAAGTGCGGTTTCACAGTGGAGTGATACAAAGGCATTATAACATCCTCATTTTTGTTTTCCATTTCTTTCCTGATAGTGCCTATCATTCTATTTGCTTTGTTAGCTGCTGCCGCACACTGAGCAGAGGGTTTCAATGTATCGTCAACGACAACGCCCAGATCCCTTTCCTGGTCGATGATTCCTAATGTGGAACCTTGCATTAGATAACTATAATTCAGGTTGTTCTTTCCCACATGCATCACTTTGCACTTGCTCACATTAAACGTCATCTGCCATTAGATGCCCAGTCTCCATGAGGTCCTTTTATAATTTTTTCACAATCCTCTTACGATTTAACAACTTTGAATAACTTTGTGTCATCAGCAAATTTAATTATCTCTTAGTTACTCCCATATCTAGATCAAGCAGTTTACAGATATTAAGAAAGCAGAAGAAAAAGGAAGTACAATCTTGAAAGAATCAGGCATTCAGAGATCTACAACATCTCCCCCCTCCCATATATACAGATCTAAAAACTCCCCCCCACACCACACACACACACAAAAATGCCAGGAACCTCAAGCTGCTTAGTATGTATAAAATAAACTGTATAGAAACTTAGCCATCGATGTGTTTTCACTTGCTAAAAGGAGAGTGAAGTACACACAGAAAAATAGCTTAATTTTAATGCCTGGAGTGACTGTTAGAGGCAAGATTGTGATCAATCAGCACAACACAATGCAATGGCGCACTCACCCAAAACAAACATCTCTGTGCATGCATAGAGCTTTGCTGGAATCAGTTTTTTTTCCTCCCCTTAAGAGATACAGTGGTGGAAATAAGTATTTGATCCCTTGCTGATTTTGTAAGTTTGCCCACTGACAAAGACATGAGCAGCCCATAATTGAAGGGTAGGTTATTGGTAACAGTGAGAGATAGCACATCACAAATTAAATCCGGAAAATCACATTGTGGAAAGTATATGAATTTATTTGCATTCTGCAGAGGGAAATAAGTATTTAATCCCTCTGGCAAACAAGACCTAATACTTGGTGGCAAAACCCTTGTTGGCAAGCACAGCGGTCAGACGTCTTCTGTAGTTGATGATGAGGTTTGCACACGTCAGGAGGCATTTGGTCCACTCCTCTTTGCAGATCATCTCTAAATCATTAAGAGTTCTGGGCTGTCGCTTGGCAAACTCGCAGCTTCAGCTCCCTCCATAAGTTTTCAATGGGATTAAGGTCTGGTGACTGGCTAGGCCACTCCATGACCCTAATGTGCTTCTTCCCTGAGCCACTCCTTTGTTGCCTTGGCTGTATGTTTTGGGTCATTGTCGTGCTGGAAGGACCCAGCCACGACCCATTTTTAAGGGCCCTGGCGGAGGGAAGGAGGTTGTCACTCAAATTGTACGGTACATGGCCCCATCCATTCTCCCATTGATGCGGTGAAGTAGTCCTGTGCCCTTAGCAGAGAAACACCCCCAAAACATAAACATTTCCACCTCCATGCTTGACAGTGGGGACGGTGTTCTTTGGGTCATAGGCAGCATTTCTCTTCCTCCAAACACGGCGAGTTGAGTTCATGCCAAGGAGCTCAATTTTTGTCTCATCTGACCACAGCACCTTCTCCCAATCACTCTCGGCATCATCCAGGTGTTCACTGGCAAAACTTCAGACGGGCCGTCACATGTGCCTTCCGGAGCAGGGGGACCTTGCGGGCACTGCAGGATTGCAATCCGTTATGTCGTAATGTGTTACCAATGGTTTTCGTGGTGACAGTGGTCCCAGCTGCCTTGAGATCATTGACAAGTTCCCCCCTTGTAGTTGTAGGCTGATTTCTAACCTTCCTCATGATCAAGGATACCCCACGAGGTGAGATTTTGCGTGGAGCCCCAGATCTTTGTCGATTGACAGTCATTTTGTACTTCTTCCATTTTCTTACTATGGCACCAACAGTTGTCTCCTTCTCGCCCAGCGTCTTACTGATGGTTTGTAGCCCATTCCAGCCTTGTGCAGGTGTATGATCTTGTCCCTGACATCCTTAGACAGCTCCTTGCTCTTGGCCATTTTGTAGAGGTTAGAGTCTGACTGATTCACTGAGTCTGTGGACAGGTGTCTTTCATACAGGTGACCATTGCCGACAGCTGTCTGTCATGCAGGTAACGAGTTGATTTGGAGCATCTACCTGGTCTGTAGGGGCCAGATCTCTTACTGGTTGGTGGGGGATCAAATACTTTTTTCCCTCTGCAGAATGCAAATAAATTCATATACTTTCCACAATGTGATTTTCCGGATTTAATTTGTGATGTGCTATCTCTCACTGTTACCAATAACCTACCCTTCAATTATGGGCTGCTCATGTCTTTGTCAGTGGGCAAACTTACAAAATCAGCAAGGGATCAAATACTTATTTCCACCACTGTACATAGGACATTCTAAATAACAAAATAGCATTGGTTTAAGTGCTCTCATCTCGCTGATGTGCAGACTTAAACGTAAGCTGCTCGGCCTAATTTGATGGGTCTTATCATGCCTGCAACACTCTAGGCTTCTGAAAAATCACAAAAGTCACATCTCTCTCCATGATCCTAGAATGTTAAAGTTGGACAACCGCAAGCCTTAACTATTGCTAAGAAATAAGAGAGAGGGGAGATTGCACACATCAGTACAATTAATAAATCTTTAAGTTCTAACCAAGGGATAAAAAAAAATAACAAAATAAAACAGAGTGAAGCCCTTATTCAGCAATTGCAGCAGGCTCCTCTAGCAGCGCTAAAGAGGATCAAATGGTGTTACTTACATTTTCCTGCTGGCAGCGATTCACCACGGCCAGCTCTGTGACCTTCCTCCTGCCAGTTCTGCCCTCTCTACTGCAACTTCCTGTTTGACATTAAGCAGGAAGTTGCAGTAGAGAGGGCGGAACTTGACAGGAGGAAGCCATTGGATTGGTCTGTGTGAATCACTGACGCTCCCGGCTGACTACAGGAAAGCGTAAGTGGTGACACCCACAGGAGGATTAGATTTTTTTTTTTTTTTGCTGCGGGAACAAGGCTTTTTACCCATTTGGGGTGATAAAAATGTTTGTTACCGTATGTTGCAGGAATTTTTTTAGTGTTGCCATTACTGCGGATTTACCGTATATCCCACGGTAATGGTAACTGCCATTCTCTAACTATTAATAGGTCCACTTCCAGTCAGCTGGCTATAATATTTCTCTTATTGTGTACACCCTTTTTGATAAAGTTTAATGGCCACCCTCCAAGACAGCTTATCATCTTTATTGTTACTTTTACGCCAGGATTTCTCTAATCGTCTACAGTCTTGCTTCAAAACATTAAGTTCAGTGGTAAACAAAGAAGAATATCTCTGTATAATACTTTCTTAGTAACCAGTGGCACAATTGTATCTAAAATATTTAAAGAAGCCGACTCCCAACGCCTTGAGGAAATTTCTTCAAAAACGCAGTGAATAAATCCTAATAAATAAATTGGCACATAGCTCAGAGAGAGTCATAACAGTTATATGTATGCTCTGGTGATGTGTAAGTTGAACTTCAGTCCCAAGGTCATTGACTTAACAGAGCCTTTTAAAAGGTGACAGGTTGCAGGACTCTGCACATAATGTTTATCATGGTAGTGTAATGTCCGGGAATTTGCAGCTTGTCCATAGCAGTCTAGCTTTTAAAAGCTCCAGGGGGGATTGTTTTAAGCTACAGAACCACCAGCATGTAAAATGGTGTGGAGAGGCCTTTCTTGATGTCAGACTGCTCAAATACATGGGGAGGGTTTTCACTTTCCCTGACTTTGGAGGTGGTCTGGCTCACTCACTCTTCCTAGCCATTCATTTGTGCAGAGATCAGAACTGTTTCATCTGGACAAAATGTCATTATGTTCTGGGGGCCAAAATGTTAATTGATGTTCCTTCATTTAAACAGATGAGACTAGATGTTTATTGTTTCTCAGTTTTTTTTAAAATATATATTGAAGGTGCTTGGTTATGGAATACATTACCCTTTGAATTGCAGTCTATTAGTTCCATTATATAATTTAGGAAACAGTACAAACTTGTTGTTTGCTCAGGTGTATTCCTAACAGTGTAATTATTTCCAGTCTTATTTTCAACAACATCTTAGAGCTTTGAGTTTAATCTAAGGCTCAAGTAAATTCAACACTGTTCAGAGTTTAATTGAAGCTTCCATAGAGTCCCACAGCTCAATCCAGAGACTTGTGGGTTGTGTCCTCTACCAGCAGGTGGAGATAGAGAGAACCTCCGAGGTTTGCTATAGGTGGACCTGTGCAGCCAGCTGAACCTCAGTATTCTCTCTATCTAGGCAGGTGGAGGGACATCTCTGTGCAGCTCTGGTTTGATCTGGCTACTGGTGTCCTTTGGGCCTAGTTTAGCACAGACAGGGGATGAGTGGCTGTTTTGCAGCTTGTGATGTACACCTGGTGGTGCCAGGTCCCTCCCGGTCTCCCCCTACCTTTCCTCCATCGCCCGAGGCTGTTTGCCTGATCGGGTGTTTCCTTTCTCTCCTGTCGCCCGAGGCTGTTTGCCTGATCGGGTGCTTCCTTTCTCTCCTGACAAAAAAAAAAAAGGTAAGCTTCTCTTTAAGAGCCTTGGTTTTTGTTTAATCATATGGAGGAGCTAGACGGACTGCCGAGTCAATTTTGGGGCAGGCGTTTGTGCAGCATGTCAGTGCCTTCTGAGGTGGCTAAGCGCTGCGGCCCGGTGTGGGGGCCAGAGAGCAGCATCGGGGGAGTGTGAGTCCTGCCGCCGTAGCCCGCAGCAGGTGCTCAACGCAATGGGGATTCCCCTCAGGAGTCCGGAGAGTCGGAAGCGTAGGAGATAGTTCAGCGGTTTCCTCGGGGCAGTTAGTGCAGCACACATTGGTGGGCGCAATTCTCCTCCTCTCAGGGATGCAACCCGTTCCGCATGTGACGGTTGACAGGAGGCGCAGCGCGCTTCTGTGGCACAGGCCTCCGATGGAGGGAAGCGATTTAGAGGGAGTAGGGGAGATCCTTTCAGTTCCCTTTTCCCCGGATTTGTTTTATTAACGCACAATGCCTTTCCTTCTGAAGAAGTCAGGAGCTTCTCTTCAGGCAGCCCCGTCTCTTCCTCAGCAAACCTTCGGTTTGCTTGCAATCTCTGTCTTTCCTGGAGATTTTTTTTTTTTTGTTACATTTGTACCCCACGCTTTCCCACTCATGGCAGGCTCAATGCGGCTTACATATACAGGTACTTATTTGTACCTGTGGCAATGGAGGGTTAAGTGAACTTGCCCAGTGTCACAAGGAGCTGCCTGTGCCTTAAGTGGGAATCGAACTCAGTTCCCCAGGACCAGAGTCCACCACCCTAACCACTAGGCCACTCCTTCACTCCCAAGGAGCTATCTGACACAGATGGCCCGGTTTTGTCTCCGGGCTCTCCCTCAGAATCATTGGATTTAGCAGATGAGATCAGCCTGCCTTCTGAGGAGGGGGATGATCCAATGGCTGCCCGCCTTTTTCACAGGGAAGAGCTTCCCTCCCTGATTGTTAGGGCTTTTGAGGTTATGGCCATTTTCACCCCCTGAATCGTCAGGGGAAACAGGTTCAGTGCCCTCTATTATGTCAGGCACCAAATGCCCACCTCGTTCCTTTCATGTGCATGAGGCCATGAAAATCCTTATTTTGGCGCAGTGGGATACGCCAGACAGTGGGCTTAAGGTTGCTAGAACTATGTCACGTCTTTACGCGCTGCCTGCTGCTGAATTAGACTTGCTGAAGGTCCCTATGGTGGATTTCTTAATCACAGCAGTCACTAAGAAAACCACTCTCCCTGTGGAAGGTGGCACGGCGCTGAAGGACGCTCAGGATCGTAAGTAGCAACCCTTTCCTTGCAGGCCTCAGTTTGTGGCTCTTATGTGGCGTGGGCATGTTTATCGTGGGTACAGAAAGCCTCCTTTCTGGAGGAGCTCGTGGCTGTTTTGCCGGCCTTAGAGGTCCGGTTTAGCCTTCCTTGCGGATCTTCTTTATGATCTTTTGAGGGTTTCGGCGAAGGAGATTTCCCTAGTGGTCACTGCGTGTCGCTGGCTGTGGTTGCAGCATTGGGCTGCAGAGGTGGCCTCTAAGTCACAGTTAGCAAGGCTTCCTTTTAGGGGAAAGCTTTGTTTGGGACAGACCTAGAACAGATTGTGAAGGACCTCTGTGACTCCAATGGCCAGTGCCTTCCGGACGGAGGACAGGTCCAAATTTGTGTGACTGCGGGACCTAGACCTAAGTTTAGGGATACATGGCGTTGCTGTCCAGGTTTCAGGGCCTCTTTTCAGAGAGCAAGGTCTTCTCGGAGACCTCAGCCCTTTCGAGGTGGACAGGCGGGCCTTCCTTTCCGGTAACAGAAACCAGCCCACAGCCAGATCCACCCAATGATGGGGCTCTAGTCCATCTCCAACCAGTTATTGGGGGCAGGCTGTCCCTATTCCTGGTGGAGTGTACCAGGGTAACATCCGATGAAAGGATCTTGAAGGTTATCAGAGATGACTATAAGTTAGAATTGGCTCATCCGATTGTAGACTCTTTTCTGGAATCTCCTTGCAAATCTCCCACCAAGGTGCGGGCGGTTCGTCACACCCTCCTCAACTTAAAAACGACTGGGTGCCGTACAGTCTGTACCCCCAGCAGAAAGAGGGTGCAGTCGATACTCCATTTATTTTGTGGTGCCAAAAAAAAGGCGATTCTTGGCGACCTGTCCTAGATCTCAAGTGCATCAACAGGTCCTTACGAGTTCGCTTTTTCCGCATGGAAACCCTCCGCTCGGTGATCGCAGCAGTACAGCCAGGGGAGTTTTTGACGTCTCTCGATCTCAGAGGCTTATTTACACATTCCAATTTGGCCTCCCCACAGGCGTTTTCTTTGCTTTGCAGTGCTCGGTAGTCATTTTCAATTCAAAGCGATGCCCTTTGCCTAGCACAGCGCCCCGGACCTTTCCAAGGTCCTCGTCATAGTGGTGGCCTATCTCAGGAAGGAAGGATTCAGGTCCATCCTTATCTAGACGACTGGCTTGTGCGGGTGTCTTCTTTCGAGGAGAGTCGATGGGCAACCCGACAGAGTGGTCGGGTTGCTTCAGTCACTTGGTTGGTTGATCAGCTTCCCAAAGTGCAGCCTTATGCCCTCCCAGACGCAGGAATACTTGGGAGTGTGCTTCGATACCCGAACAGGGATAGTTTCTCTTCCTTTAGCTCGACCACAGTGGTTGCAGGGTCAATTGCGAACTCTGTTCCAAACTCTGAACCCGCAGGCTTGGGACTTGTACAAGCTGGGTTCCATGGTCTCCACCTTGGACGTTGTAAAGTGGGTCAGAGCTCATATGCACCCCCTGCAGTGACACCTTCTGAGCCATTGGTCTCCTCTCTCGGAGGATTATAAGGTTGGGGTGCTATGTTCGGGCCATCTGCACACAATCATGCACTGGTGGTTCATTCAAAAGAATCTAGTGTTGAGCATTCCTCTGGCAACCCTGGAATGGAAAATCGTGACCACGGATGCGTCACTGTCTGATTGGCGGCTCATTGCCTCCAATAGACGGCCCAGGGCAGTTTGGACCTCGACGGAGGCGTCTTGGTCCATCAACTGCTTGGAGTTGCGGGCGCTTCGTCTGGCCCTTCGGGAGTTTCTGTCTCTTCGTCCGCGATTGTCCAGTTCCAGTTTCTCTCAGACAATGCGATGGGCGGTCGCCTATGTGAACCATCAGGGGGGCTCCAGGAGTGCACCACTGGTGCGCAAGGCGGCTCTGATCTGCCATTGGGCAGAGACTTCTCTCTCTCTCTCTCTCTCTCTCTTGACGGGACTCAAATAGCGGGGTCACAGAATGTGCAAGCAGACTTTCTCTGTCGCCACCAGTTGGAGCCGGGGGAGTGGACACACTCCCCTCTGGCCTTCGATCAGATAGCTGCCCGTTGAGGGATGCCGGTGATGGACTTAATGACCACCGCATTCAATGCGAAGGTTCCCCTTTCTTCAGTAGGGGAAGAGAGCTGGGCTCGGAAGGCATCGATGCTCTTCTACAAACTTGGCCCAGGGTCCTGCTCTATACCTTTCCCCCGTGTCCAGTGGTGGGCAGGTTACTGACTTGCATTGCCAGTCATTCCGGTTGAGTGATCCTGGTGGCCCCGGATTGGCCCAGACATCCCTGGTATGCGGATATGTTCAGGCTTCTGTTCGATTGTGCTCTCCAGCTCCAGGCGCAGGACAGTCTCTTGCTGCAGGGACCAGTCATGATGGACGATCCCTCCCCCTTTGGTCTTACGGCCTGGTCCTTGAAAGGGCGAAGTTGAGAAGGAAAGGGTATCCGGACGCAGTTATCACTACGATTCTTCAGGCTCGGAAAAGATCCACCTCGATAGCTTATGCTAGGGTATGCCGTACCTTCGATTCGTGGTGTGCGAGTTCAGGATTGGCTTCGGTATCGGTTATCCTCGCGTTTCTTGGAGGGTGTACATAAATCACTCTTGTTGAGTTCTCTTAAGGTGCAGGTGGCAGCTCTGGCACGTTTTAGAGGCCGGCTTCAGGGGGCGTTGATCGCCTCCTACCCGGATGTGGTTCGTTTTTTGAGGGGCATAAATTGGTTGCGTCCTCCGCACGTGCCAGTTCTGCCATCCTGGAACCTTAATCAAGTTCTCAAAGAGCTTCAGCGTCCTCCTTTCGAACCCTTATCGGGGATTACAGTTAAAGATCTCACCTTGAAGGCGATTTTCCTAGTAGCCATTACTTCCCGCTCGGAGGAATTTCAGAGTTGCAGGTTCTTTCTTGCAGAGACCCCTTCCGGTGTTTTACGAGGCAGGGGTATCGATTAGGACAGTTCCTTCGTTTTTTGCCCAAGGTGGTTTCTCGTTTCCACTTGGGCAGGTCCCTGCATTTGCTGGCTTTTTCGCTGGGAAGATTACTTGGAGCAATTCCGGACTCTTCGCTGCCTCAACATGAGATGGGCTTTTCTCAGGTATTTGGAGGTGACTAATGAATTTTGTCTTTCTGACCATCTCTTCGTCCTTTTGGACGCAGTAAGAAGGGTCAAAATGCTTCCAAGGACACCATAGCTGTTGGGTTTGGGAGGCCATCTCTTCGGCCTACTTGGCATTGGGCAAGCAAGCCCCTGCGCAAATTTGTGCTCATTCTACATGAGCTCAGGCTTCCTCCTATGCAGAGTCCTGTTTGGCTTCTCTGGAAGATATCTGCAGAGCCACTACATGGTCTTCGGTCCATACGTTCACTCATCTTTATCGGGTGGTTGTAGCAGCTCGTCAAGATGCGGTGTTTGGCTCGTCCGTGATTTCTGGCGGGTTGGGGGTATCCCGCCCTACTTGAGGACTGCTTGGGTACATCCCACAAGTCTCTGGATTGATCTGTGGGACGCTATGGAAGGAAAAATTAATTTTTACCTGATAATTTTCTTTCCATTAGTCCCAACAGATCAATTCAGACCTCCCCCTCCCCCCCCCCCCCCCCCGATTTACTGTCTGTGTTTTGTTTTGGTTGTTAGTTTTTTTCGGGGTTTCGTGGTTCTGAATGTTCCTTTGTTTGATTAAATAATAAAATGAAATAAATTTAGGAGTGGCGTAAGTATGTTGGCATTGGTCTGATTGTCAGGAGAGTTTTCTATTGTTTCTTCCACTTCTTTGGTATCGTTCATACTGAGATTTACTTGTGCTGCACAGGTCCTCATATAGCAACCTCGGAGGTTCTCTCTATCTCTCCACCTGCTGGTAAGGGACACAACCCACAAGTCTCTGGATTGATCTGTTGGGACTCATGGAAAGAAAAATTATCAGGTAAGAATTAATTTTCCTAATTAATCTGCTCAGATATGTTTTAATGTTTTCGTTTTCCCGTTTAATTTTATATGTATGTTTTCAGTTTGTAACCTGCATAGAATGGAAGGATAGCACGGGTTATAAATATTTTAAATAGATAAATATCAGGTCTGTGGTTTACCTTCAGAGTGTTGTCCTCCTTCACAAACCTTTTTGCTATATCATTGCAGAGAGGACAGGGGCTTGGAAAATTCGAACTCAAAAGGGCTGAAGATGGTCCTTATTGGAGGACATTGAGGGCCTCAGTTTCTTTTCGTGATCTTGTAAGCAACTGCCAGAGTATTCTTAGTTCTGTATGCTTAGTTTCTGTGGATAGAGGGATCTCCTTATAAATCCTCTGGAAGAAGAAGAGAACTCACTGATGAATGCATGACTCCCGTGACTCCATGACTGTTTCTTCTGAAGGAGAGAGCTTGTGGGGATGATCGCTCAGGCATTAGAGGAACTGAGTACTGCAGAACCTTCCTTGCAGGGGGTTGTCTCTGGGGATTCCATTCTCAAGAGGATTCTTAAATTCACTAGAGAATTTTCTGTTAGCAATTTAAGCCACTACAGTGTGTGAAATTGTGGAAAGGAAAGGGAGAAGGATTTGATATACTGCCTTTCTGTGATTACAAAGAAAGGGTTTTCATATTATGTACAGTTACTTATTTTGTACCTGGGGTAATGGAGTCATTTATACTTGCCCAGAGTCACAAAGAGCTGCAGTGGGACTTGAACCTGGTTCTCAGGTCACTGCACTAACCATTAGGCTGCTCCTCCAGACTTTTGTGGAAAGAGCCATGATTAAGCTTTACTTATCTTTAGTAAGATAGCAAAATGTAGGCAGATAAAGACCATATGGCCTATCCAGTCTGCCCAACCATGCCATCTACTCTGTCACTCCCTTAGAGATACTACGTACTTTTCCTAATCTCTCTTAAATTCAGATACTGTTTTTGTTGTCTCCACTTCCACCAGGATGCCATTCCATGAATTAACCATTCTTTCTGTGGAGATGTATTTCCTCAAGTTGTTTCCTAGTCTCTCACCTTCATCATATGCCCCTTTGTTCCAGAGCTTCCTTTCAGTTTGAAAACTTGCTTCTAACGCATTTATGGCCGCATAGGTATTAAATGCCTCGATCATATCTCCCTGTCCATTTGACATCTCTTCTCTTTCGGTGTCCACCATCCATCTTCCATTCTGTTCCCTATCATTCCCCACTTTCAGCATCTTCCTCTGTGATCCTATACTTTCCTGTCCTGTATCTCCCCTCATAGTATCTTTACCTCTCTCCCCCTATCCTCACCCCCTGTGTCAAACAAAATTTCCCTTCTGTGTCTACAATGTCATATACTATCCCTCCATAGCATCTCCCAGTTGTGTCCCTATCCCTGTTGCCCTCCCTCCCCATGCATATCAGTTTCTCCCCTTTCTATTACCTCCTTTTGTCCAGCTTCTCTCTCTCTCTCTCTTCCCCACCCTTTCCAACATCTGGCTTACCTGCCTTTTTGTTCCTTTCTCCTTCCTGCTTTGGGTTCAGTATTTGACTCCTGTTCCTTCTTCCCCTTCGTTAGGCATTTCTTCCCTTTCCTCTAGGCCCTCCCTCCTCCCATGGGTCAAGCCAGAACTCCTCTCCTTTCCTTTTTCCTCTCCCTTCCATGGTCCACCCATTACCCCCTCTACTTCCCTCCTCCTCCTCCCATGGGTCCAGCCAGCACCTCTCTCATTTCCCTCCAGCCACACCACTCCTCTTCCTCCCCTTGCCATGTGTCCTGCCAGCATGTGTCCTTTCCCTCCAGCTGCTCCTCCTCCCCCCCTCCTAAGGGTCCACCCAGCATCTCTTTCCTTTTCCCTCCAGCCCTAACTCTACTCCCTCCTTCCATGGGTCTAGTTCCATCCCCCCCCCACCTCTGCTTTCCTCTCTTATGGGTCCAGCAGGCAGTTTTCCTCCTCCTCTCCTTCCTCCTCCCACAGGTTTCACGTACAGGTTCCTGCAGCTGGCAGCCATTCACAGTCAGAGGCCGTTTTCCTGTTTTGATGCTAAGCATGAAGTTCAGTAGAGAGGGCGGGACATGGCAGGAGGAAGGCCACAGAAGGACAGCCTTTTATAAGATCCTGCAGCCGGCAGCGATTCACAGTATGTGAGACCTGTGGGGGAGAGAGATGGGAAGAGAGGAAAGGATTCTTGTTTTTTTTTTTAACTGTGGGAATAAAAATTGTTCACTGTTTCTGTAGGGCGGTAAAAAATGTTTGTTCCCACATCCACTGTGACCATGATTGTTGGCTCAAAGGCACCCTCCAAAGGCCAGGGCCCCCCTGCCGTGGTTACTGGGTTGGGTTGGCCCCTGTCCTCGATTCAACTCTCTGGTCACCCAGTCAAAGAAATTAATCTGATTTGGTCTGACAAGACCATTCCTCTAGTGAAACCATGTTGCGTCAGGTCCTGTAAATCCATTGGTTTCCAAAAACTTTACTATTCTCTGTGTTTCAAAAGCATTTCCATTAATTTACTTACCACAGAAATTAGACATTGGCCCGTAGGCCCAGCCTCTTCCTTACTTCCTTAGTGGAGGAGTGGAGGAGTAGCCTAGTGGTTAGTGCAGTGGATTCTGATCCGGGGAACTGAGTTTGATTCCCTCTGCTGCAGCTCCTTGTGACTCTGGGCAAGTCATTTAACCTCCATTGTCCCAGGTACAAATAAGTACCTGTATATAGTATGTAAACCGCTTTGAAGGTAGTTGAAAAACCACAGAAAAGCGTATATAAATCCTATTCCCTTTCCCTTCCCTTTCTGTTTTTGTGGAGAAGGGACCACATCTGCTGTTCTCCAGTCCTCTGGTACCTCTCTCGACTCTAGAGAAGCATTGAAAAGGTCAGCCAGTGGAACCTCTAGAACTTCCCTATGCTCCTTAGTACCCTTGGCTGTATTCCATCTGGCCCCATCACTTTGTCTACCGTTAGTTTATCCAGCTTCTCATGAACAGAGTTTCTGAAAATTGTTATCCAGGGTCGTCTCGTCGCGGGAGGAGTGTGAAAGATTTACTAGAGGACCTCGTGTTACTGGGGGATTGGGCGTCCAAATGGCAGATAAAGTTCAACGTTGACAAGTGCAAAGTGATGCACGTGGGAAGGAGGAACCCGAATTACGGCTATGTCATGCAAGGTTCCGCTTTAGGAGTTACGGACCGAGAAAGGGATCTGGGAGTCATCGTGGATAGGACGTTGAAATCTCCTGCTCAGTGTGCTGCGGCGGCTAAGAAGGCGAACAGAATGTTGAGTATTATTAGGAAAGGGATGGAAAACAAGCACGAGGATGTTATAATGCCGTTATATCGCTCCATGGTGAGACCGCACCTGGAATATTGTGTTCAGTTCTGGTCGCCTCATCTCAAAAAAGATATAAAGGAATTGGAGAAGGTGCAGAGAAGGGAGACGAAAATGATAAAAGGGATGGGACGACTACCTTGTGAGGAGAGGTTAAGAAGGCTAGGACTCTTTAGCCTGGAGAAAAGGCGGCTGAGGGGTGATATGATAGAGGTGTACAAAATAATGAGTGGGGTAGAGCGGACAGGTGTGAAGCATTTGTTTACACTTTCTAACGATAGTAGAACCAGGGGACACAAGATGAAATTAGAATGTGGTAGGTTTATAACAAATTGGAGAAAGTTTTTCTTTACTCAGCGCGTGGTTAGACTCTGGAACTCATTGCCGGAGAAGGTAGTGACGGCAGCTGGCCTTGCTGAGTTTAAAGGGGGTCTGGACAGATTCCTGAAGGAAAAGTCCATTGATAGTTATTAAATTTTGGGGGTTTGCCAGGTTCTTGGGGCCTGGATTGGCCGCTGTCGGAGACGGAGTGCTGGGCTTGATGGACCTTTGGTCTTTTCCCAGCGTGGCAGTGCTTATGTTCTTATGACTACCAGCCCTCAATTCCTATTTGTGTTTGCCTTGTGTGATCCTTCTTCTGGCCCTTCAGCTGTAAACACAGAGCAGAACTGTTAGTCCATCCCCTATTTTACCTTATTGTCTGTTTTGTCTTTCATTTACATCTTTGCTTTCCTGACTACCAACTTCTCTTAACTTTTCTAGATATTGCTGCTGTCTTCCTCTTTCTGTAATCTCTTGTAGTTCATAAAGGCTAACTTCTTTTCCCTTACCTTTGCAGCTACTATTTTGAGAACCAAAGCAGCCTTCTTTTCCTTTTTATTTTTTTCCTTACAAAAAAGATATGTTTCCCTTAATAGCTTCTTTCAGTTTTGCCCACTGCTTTTCAACTTCTTCCAGATGTTCCCATCCAGACAACAATTCACTGAGGTAATTCCCCCATCTCAACAAAGTTCTTTTTTTTAATGTCTAGAACCTTCACTTTTGATGAACCGTCTCCACACCAATATTAATATTAAAGCACACCATTTTATTTATTTTTGTTACATTTGTACCCCGCGCTTTCCCACTCATGCAGGCTCAATGCGGCTTACATGGGCAATGAGGGTTAAGTGACTTGCCCAGAGTCACAAGAGCTGCCTGTGCCTGAAATGGGAATTGAACTCAGTTCCTCAGTTCCCCAGGACCAAAGTCCACCACCCTAACCACTAGGCACTCCTCCACGTGGTTGTCAGGACTCAAAGCAGCAACTAGGTTTGTGAGCCCTTGGGCCACTGCCGAGGAGTGAGCACTGAGCTAACACACACTCAAAGCAGGGACTGCAGACAGGGATAAGCAAAGCAGGAACACACTGGACCAGAACACTTGGACTGGAACACAGGACTGGAGCAAGGCTTCACCTACACTTGACCACCCTTCCCCAGGAGTTGAGCCTCTGGGTGCAGGTGTCCGGCAGGAACTGGATACCAGCAGGAAACACACAACAGAGTCAAGACTACAAGCTGCCAGGCAGCCACTAAGACAGAAACACAGACAGGAGGGAGTCAGGACTAAAAGCTGCCAAGCAGCCTCTAATAAAGAACACAGACACAAGACAAGGAAATGCAGACCAGAAACAAGACTAGAAACTAAACACTAAAACCAAAGCTAACTACACACACACAAACAAACAAACAAGAACCAGGCAAAGAACTCAGAATAAAACTGGACTAGGCAGAAGTGCCAGAGCACACACCAGGGACCTTAGACGTTGCAAAGGCAAACACAGAAGTTTCTAGGTGATTAATAAAGCCCGTCAGCACCTAAGGCTCAGCTGCAGCAATCTCAAGGCAACTACGGGTGCTGTTAAGGCACAAACAAGAAAGACAAGTCTGGCAGCCTGGAAGATCCGGACAGGGCTGAAGCCTGGAACGGGTAGGGGACAGCAAGCCCGGAACGGGTAGGGACAGCAAGACAGTCTATGGCAGCCACCGGTTCTGGCCACCAGAGGGCGAGGGGAGCACAAACCAAGAAGCAGGCAGAAAGCATACTGAAGCACAGAGAGGCTCAACATACAGAGGTGCAGCACAGTGGAGCAATCAGAGCCAAGCTGGAAGCAGCCACACACAGAGTCAGAGCTAACTCAGGAAGAACAGACAAAAGCCAGCTTAGAAGCTGACCGCCAGAAATAAGGTAAGCCTGAGAGGGGTCACGACCACAGACGTGACAGTGGTGATCACTGGTGTTCATTAGTAAACACTAAGTCTAGTATAACCTCATCCCGCCTGGGTTCCATTACCAACTACTGAAATAGTTCCCCCTGTAGAGTATTCAGATCTCCTGATTCTCAAAGACCCCTCAATAGGAATACCCCAATCAACATCTGGCATATTAAAATTACCAATTAGTAATACTTCCCCTTTCACAGGGTGAAGCAGACAGGTGTAAGACATTAGCAAGTTTAAAGATAAAAAGGACAATATTCCATAATATTACTAAGGACAGCCATTGACACACTTAATGCAGACAAAGAGGTTGTTATTAAGCTTGCAGATAAGGGGGGTGCTGTAGTTGTTATGGACATGGACATATAAGTTGCAGAAATTAGAAGGCAGCTGATATAAGCTTTTATAAGAAGCTTAGAAATGATCCAACCGCCTCCAGTCAAATGGAAATAATATAGCTAAGGATAGACAGTTTCTGACAAATAAAGAAATTGTTCCTGGTCATCAGCAGCAGATGAATCCATTACGAATGAGTTGTGTCCACCTACCAGCAGGGGGAGATAGAGAACACTGAAAACCATAGTGCCTCTAGGATGGCTAGCACCATCTGCCTCTCAGTATTTCTCTATCTCCCAGCAGTGTTGGACGCAGCTTGTTCAGCTCCTTGAAGATTCTGCCTGGGGTGGCTCCTGTGCTTTTGCCAGTTGTAGCAGGGGTGTTGTGGCTAAGTGGAGCCCACTTTAAAGGCACATAGGTTCGCCCTTTCCCTGCCTTACCCTTCCCCCTGTGTGGATGCACATAGGTTCGCCCTTTCCCTGCCTTTCCCACCCTCTTCTGCCTCCGGAGTGCCTCTGTAGCTGTTTGCCTCCAACTTTCCTCACAGCGTTAAAAAAAACACGCACTTTTCAGTGCTGCTATTTCTGAGGCTTTTCCTGACTGTGCAGTGTGACCGGAGCTCGTGGACTCGGTCCTTTGAGGTAAGAGCGGTACTCAGCTCCCTCTGGGGAGGGCCTGTGGACGGCGTTCCGATCGGGGTGATTTTGGCGCGAAACTGCCATTTTGAATTTATTCTGCCATTTTTCGGCGATAGCTGCTGAGGGAGTAAGCGCTGTTCCCGTTGTGGGCAAGCGCAGATCAGCAGCGGGGCTCTGTAAAACGTGCCGTTTAGACGGTAGAGCCAGTATGAGCATGGCAAGCGATGGTTCTTCCGCTCGATGGAGCTGGCAGCGGGTGCCATCTTGGAAGCGCCACATGGCTCGACCCCCGCGGTTGCGGAGGACTCTGAGAGCAGAGGGGCGCCTCGGGCTGAGGCTACCATAGGAGCTCCGTTCCCCGTGGCTCCTAATTCGGAGATGGGAGGTTAGGGTGAGTTTTTCTCCCCCGAGTTTGTGCTTATTTTACATAAAGCCTTCATGCTGAAAAGAGCTCTACCGCAGGTGTCTGACACTGCGTTGCTACCTGGTTCCCTTCCGACTGATGATGACCCGGGGCTGATGCCAGACATGGATGCCCCTGAGCATTGGATGCGCGCTAAGCGAAGACGGTAAATTCCCCGTGGTCGGGCTGTGGGGACTCTGAGGGATCTGGCAGGCCTTTGTGGTCTGAAGAGCCAGATGAAGGAGCCAGTTTGCCACTGGATCTGGATGATCCCACTGCGGTTTCGGATTTTCCACCACGATGAGCTGCCAGCACTTATCTCTGATGCCTTACAGGCCCTCTCTATGATGACCCTGTTCAAGTCGAGGCCTCCTCTGGCAATCCGAGGATGGCGAGTACTAAGAAGCCTGCTCGTGCCTTTTCCTTTGCATGACTCCATCCAAGAGCTTATTTCTGCTCAATGGGCTGACCCCGAGGGGCCCTTGAAAGTGGCCAGGGCGATGGGGCATCTTTACCCTCTGAGTGAGGAGCACTTGGCCCGTTTTGGGATGCCTAAAGTGGATGCCTTAGTTACGGCGGTGACAAAAAGGACCACCCTCCCAGTAGAGGGAGGGGTCGCCCTGAAGGACATTCAGGACCGGCGGCTGGAATCAGCGCTAAAACGGTCCTTGAGATTTTTGGCCTAGCCTTAAGGCGTCTGTTTGCAGTTCTTATGCTGCTCAAGCCTGCCTCTCTTGGTTACAACAGGCAGTGGAACAGCCCGTGACGGTGCGGAGTCCCTCGCTGAGGTTGCAACGCGCGTGGAGTTGGCCTTGTCATTTTTAGCTGACGCCCTGTATGATCTGGTCAGAGCTTCGGCTAAACAGATGTCTGTGGCGGTGTCTGCCCGCCACCTTCTATGGCTATGGCATTGGGCGGCTGACATGGCCTCTAAACAAAGGCTGGTGAAGTTGCCCTTTTGGGGCCTTCGTTATTTGGAGAGGAGTTGGAGAAGATTGTTAGAGACCTGGGGGATGCTAAACCCCAGCAGTTACCTGAGGATAGGCCACGGCCTTCTTCCAAGGGTCAAGTGGTTCCCTTCTCCTCCAGACCTCGCTTCCGTGAAGCTAGAAGGTATCGCCCGGGGCGCTCTGCTGGGTTTACTCAACATGCCCGCTTCAGCAGAGGAACTCCTTTCGCTTGGACAAATGCTCCGCAGCGGCAGGCTCAAGGCCAGGAGTTCAGGGCTGTCCTCCACAATGATGGGACGCCGGTCCACTCCTCCTTTACAGCTGTAGGAGGACGCCTTTCCCTTCTTTCTCGAGGATTGGACCAAGATTACCTCAGATCAGTGGGTCCTGGACCTGATCAGAGAAGGTTACCAATTGGAATTCGGTGCTCCGGTGAGAGACGTGTTTGTGGAGTCCCGATGCGGCAGTGCCGTCAAATGGGCGTCGGTAGTGGAGACCTTACAAGTCTTGTTGCACCTTGGAGCGGTGATCCCTGTGCCTCCCGCCAAACACGGCTGCGGTCGTTACCTCCATTTATTTTGTGGTGCCCGCGAAAAGGCGGGTCTTTTCGGCCCATTCCTCGACTTAAAGAAAGTCAACGAGTCACTAAGAGTGAGGCATTTTCACATGGAAACCCTGCGCTCTGTCATTGCGGCAGTACAGCCAGGAGAATTCCTCACATCTCTGGACCTAAAAGAAGCTTACTTGCACATTCCTATATGGCCCCCGCCCAATGGTTCCTCCGGTTTGCGGTGTTGGGAAATCATTTCCAGTTTCGGGCCTTTTTTCTTTTGGCCTCGCCATAGCTCCCCGACCTTTTCCAAGGTAATGGTGGTAGTAGCTGCTTTTCTCAGGTGAGAGGGTATCCGGGTTCACCCGTACCTCGACGACTGGCTCATCAGAGCGGATTCCGCAGAAGAGAGTCGTCATGTAACAGCCACAGTGTCTCAGTACTGCAATTCTCTGGGCTGGGTCATCAATATACCCAAAAGTCACCTGACCCCCTCTCAATCTTTAGAATATTTGGGGGTCCGGTTTGACACGGCCTCGGGGTTTGTCTTTCTACCCGACCAAAGGCGGTGCAGGCTTCAGAATCAGGTCCATCTGCTCCTGCGGATGCCTCGCCTGTGAGCTTGGGACTTTGTCCAGCTGTTTGGGTCGATGACGGCCACCTTGGAAGTGGTGCCATGGGCGAGACCTCTGCAGATTGCCCTGCTTCAACGATGGTCTCCTATGTCCCAGGATTATCAACGCAGACTCGCGTGGCTCCCTGCGGCCCGACTCAGTATGGAGTGGTGGCTCTCAGACAGCGTGCTGCAGGAGGAATGCAGCTAGCGCTTCCCGATTGGTGCCTGGTGGTAATGGATGCCAGTCTGAAGGGCTGGGGAGCACATTGCCAGGGAAGCTATGCCCAGGGTCTGTGGACACCCGAGGAAACGGGGTGGTCCATCAATCGCTTGGAACTGAGAGCGATATTCCAGGCTCTTCTGGCCTTTCACATGACTCTGGAGGGACTGGCTGTCAGTTCTGTCGGACAACACGACAGCAGTGGCTTACATAAATCGACAAGGCGGCACTCAGTGTCAAACACTGGCCGCTCAGATGTGCCACTGGGCCGAGCTACATCTGCAGCTTCTGTCAGCAGCTCACATAGCAGGTCAGAGCAACGTGTAAGCCAACTTTCTAAGCAGGTATCAAATTGACCCAGCAGAGTGGGAACTGGCAGACAAGTGTTCCTTCAGATCTGTGCCAAATGGAGAACGCCTGTAGCGGATCTTATGGCCTCAAGCACAAATGCCAAAGTCCCGTCCTTTTTCAGCAGATGGAGAGATCCTCGCTCAGCGGGGTTGGATGCCTTGGCTCAACCTTGGCCCCCGGCCTCCTGTATGTGTTCCCTTCTTGGCCCTTAATAGGGCGACTCCTACGAATTCGGCTGCATCAAGGAGTGGTGATCCTCATTGCCCCGGATTGGCTCAGGTGGTCGTGGTATGTGGACCTCCGGCGGATGCTGGTGGAGGCTCCCCTTCCTTTGCCTCTGTTACCAAACTTGTTGACGCAGGGTCCGGTGACCATGGAGGATCCATGCCTCTTTGGTCTTACGGCATGGCTATTGAGAGGGCACAACTGAGAGACAAGGGCTATTCTAACTAGGTCATCTCCACTCTCTTGCAGGCCCGCAAGCGTTCCACTTCCGTGCCTATGCTTGGATCTGGCGCCAGTTTGAGGCTTGGTGTGTTTCTAAAGCAATCACACCCATGCGGGCTTCTGTCTCGCTGATACTTGACTTTTTGCAGGATGGTATACAAAAAGGCTTGGCCTATAATTCCCTGCGTGTTCAAGTGGCAGCTTTGGCATGTTTTTGGGGGAAGGTCGCTGGCCTCTCCCTGGCTGCGCATCCGGACATTGCATGGTTTCTTAGAGGGGTGCTTCGGCTCCGGCCTCCCATGCGGGCCCCTTATCCAGCTTGGAACCTGGGGCTAGTATTAAAGGCTCTTCAGTGTTCGCCCTTCGAGCCGCCTGAGGCGAGCTTTGGAGAAGGATGTGACTCTAAAGACAGTCTTTTTGGTGGCCATTACATCGGCGAGATGGGTGTCTGAGCTCCAGGCGCTGTCCTGTCGAGATCCATTTCTGCAATTCTCAGAGTCCGGAGTAACGGTACGTACTGTGCCTTCTTTCCTGCCTAAGGTGGTTTCAGCGTTTCACCTAAACAGCCTATTGATCTGCCCTCCTTTACTAGGGAGGAGTTTCCGGAATCTTTTGGGCAGTTGCACCTTCTGGATGTGCGCAGGGCTCTGTTGCATTATCTGCAGATGTCTAATGCTTTCAGGACCTCTGATCACCTTTTTGTCTCGTCAGGTCCTCGCAGAGGGTCTCCAGCGTCTAAAGCCACTATAGCCCGTTTGGCTTAAGGAAGCCATTTTTTCTGCATATCTGCTATCTGGCCGGCCTCCGCCTGATGCCTTTAAGGCACATTCCACAAGAGTGATTTCTTCTTCTTGGGCTGAGGCGGGAGCACTCTCTCTTCAAGAGATATGTAGTGTAGCTACTTGGGCTTCTAAGCTCTCTTTGCCCGTCATTACAGGCTGGATGTGGCTGCCAGGAGGGACACACTTTTTGGAGCACAAGTGCTTGCGCATGGTGTGGCTTGTTCCCGCCCTATCTAGGGGATTGCTTTGATACATCCCATTCGTAATGGATTCATCTTCTGCTGATGACAAGGAAGGGAAAATTAGGTTCTTACCTTGGTAATTTTCTTTCCTTTAGTCACAGCAGATGAATCCATGATCCCTCCCTGATTGACTCAGTTTTGTGTTCAGTTTTTCCTGCAGACATGTTCCCTCATTGGGAGAAGTTGAAAAACAGTCTTCACGATTTCTGTTCTACTACAGGAGGTTGAGTTCGTCCCCCCTTTGTTATTGCTCCTGTTCTGGGGTGTTCGTTCGCTGTGAGGAAAGTTCATGTTATGCTACTTTGTGTTTAACACTGCTTTGGAAGCTTCAAAATACTGAGAGGCAGATGGAGCTAGCCGTCCTAGAGGCACTAATGGTTTTCAGTGTTCTCTACCTCCCCCTGCTGGTAGGTGGACACAATCCATTCGTAATGGATTCATCTGCTGTGACTAAAGGAAAGAAAATTACCAAGGTAAGAACCTAATTTTCCCCATTTCCTGTAGGTTAAATATCCCGTCACCAGTAGGTGAAGTGTTCTGTCATCACTACTGGGGTATGTATTGTTTAAGATAACTTGTTTAAGATATATTTATTTAAGGCATAGCACTCATATGGATGGTTAAAAATTATTTGTGTTTTTACATATGGTCTGTACTCTAATTTTTTATGATATATTTGATTTTATCATTTATACTAATATGTTTTTGTATGTTTATTGACAGTTCTGTTTCGAGCCCCTGACGCATCCCTTGAAAGTGTGAAACATGGCTGTGTCAGGCTTTCAATTATTTATGTATTATTTTAGTGGTGAATAAATTGAACATTTTGTACATTTTGCACATCTTGGAGTTTTATGAGATCTACTACCACTTTTTTCACCATTCATTGTTCTCAGCAGCATGTCATTAGTACGTTTTACATCCCCATCCTCACATGTTGGGTTCGTTTTTTTTTTTTTTAATTATTTTTTGTTTTCAATTGCTCTGTATATACATTTCTTTCTCCACTCACTGGTTTCAGCAGTGTGTGCCGTTGGCCCGTTTTGATATTACCAATTTGCATATTCATGGACATTGAGGCACGCTGCACACGCTGGGCTGATGCCTACTTTTCAAGCTAGTATTTTTTGAGCATGTGCAGCATTTGTTTTTTGCAGTATTGGCAGGAGAATCGCTTGGTGAGTTCTAGTGTTGGATTTTACTGTCACGTTTGTCTTTTTTTTTTTTTTTTTTACTTAATGCTTAATAATGGACTTGTGCTGTGGGTCAGTCAGTATCAGTGTAGCTGCACATACATTTCTGCACATAGCCTTTCAGGAGCTTTGTGCTCAATGTATACATATCTTGTTTTGGAATGGAGCAATTTCTTTTGTGTTTTAAATAGATCCATCTATCTTTACCTTTTAATAAGTACACTTTTCTTCTCCTAACAGACATGTGATTATACTCGCTGTGATAGTGGTTTATTTTCTGTGGCATCTGCGGCTTTGAATTCATATTTAGTTTTGGAAGGTCTGTATGTGTTTTTATAGTTCCTAACAGGTGGGGTGTAAATATTAATTCCCTTCCCTTTTTTTCCCCTACATGGTTTGCCTGCATGTGACAACCACTTTAAGAACAGAAGAATAGCCATACTGAGTCAGACCAATGGACCCAGCAGTGGCCAATCCAGGTCACAACTACCTGGCAGAAACCCAGTTAGCACCATTTCATGCTACCAATCCCAGGGCAAGCAGTGCCCATCTCAATAAGACTATGTAGAGTATGCACACATTATTATATGTTGTATATCTCAGGTTTGCTTTTATCTTTGTATTGATGTTAATTTTTATTTTTTTTGTTCAGTCTGATTTCATATGATTACAGTTTTTATATGATATACATGGTTGTATTTTTATGTATCTGTAGACTCCTGACACAGGCCCTGTTACTGAAATATGGCTGTGTCGAGTCAGATTGTTTATTAAAGATGATAATAAAGCCACATAATTGCAGGACCTATAGGTTATGGAAGAGGCACAGTGGGCTAATTTGTAAAGAGAGAATGGCAAATACACATTGGTGTGATATGCAGTCTTTTTTCACAGACTGAAGAAATGGGCCAAGATTTAATTGAAGACATCCTTCCTCAAGAGAAGGAAAAATTGAAATTACTGAAGGTGAATGCCTTGGTGGGGCAGTCACTAAAAAGACAACCAAGTTGAAGGTGGTATGGCTCTAAAAGATAAACAGGATTGTAAGTGGAGTTTGTACTCAAACAAGTCTTTGAAACAGCAGCTTTGGGACTGCAGGTGGCACTGTTTTTAATAGCGATTTGCTTGATTAGAAGAATTTCAGGCCTTATAATGCTGAGAGATCCCCTCTTGTGTTTTACAGAAATGGGAGTTTGAATTCACACCATTTTCTCCTGAATTGGTGTTGGTTTTCCATGTGGATCAGGTGGTCATATTGCCAATCTTTCGTAGTGAAGATTTGGGGATGGGATTGTAGTTCAGAATTCCTCTGGCATTTGGATATTGGTAGAGTGATGTTACATTACTTGAAAGTAACTAATGACTTCTACAGATCTGATTGGTTTGTCTTGTCTTATTTGGGTGAACCAAGAGGTGGTGATGAAAGTGACCATTGCTAGTTGGCTGAAGGAAACAGTAGCTTTGACTTGTCTTCTCGAGGACTGAGAGGTTCCCCATGGTCTCAGATCTCATTTGACCAAGGGGATAGTGGCTTCTTTGGCCAGGTCTTTCTTGATCTAGTCGAAATGTATGTTTGTAATATTGTGCATTGAAATTATAATTGTAAGCCATTTTGACACTAAGGTATTTATGTGGTATATAAAATTAATAAATCCAATCCTGTGGGAGAGATTTATAGAGCTGTTTTGGTCTTCATTGTACTTCTTTGCCAAATTGTACAGGTTAAATATGCAAGCTAGGGAAAATGCAATATATGGAGCTGGAGTTTTAGTAGTAGTGTTGTCTTCCCAGCCAAAGTAAGGCTTACTTTTCTATATCTCATGCATTCTGTACTGGTCTGGTTAGGACAAGAAGGAAGGACAATCTGGTCTTACCTGCTAATTTTCTTTTTTGATTCTAGCCAGACTAGTCCAAAACCCACCCATTAGCTTAGAAAAAGGGTGATTCCTGTTGGTTACTCTGATTTACTTTCCTGTCTTTTGTGATCTGTGTGGAGGGGCAGAAGTCTCTTTATGTTTTCCAGGGAAGACAGCTAAGTTTCTGAAACCTATATTCTCTCTCCTGCATTTTATCATAGGGAGTATTTTCATTTGCTTTGTCTAGAGCTGCTTGGTGACTTTTATAGGGTAGGGCTTGCAGTTCATTGATCTCTGTCTCCATCTGCTGGCTGATTTGTATAACCTATGTTTTAGACTGGTCTGGTTGGGCTTGAGGAAAGAAAATGAGCAGTAAAATTAAAATTTTTCTTATGTTATTATAGATCTGTGTTTTCTTAATACTAACTATATAACTTTTTAGGTACATGTGTAAATGAAAATTTATTCTAGCTTTATTAAGCTCACCTAAAAGGTGCTAACGTAAAATTTTGTAGAGTGACTTGTATGCCTTTTGTACTCTATCCTGCTTATGTAACTTTAAACTGGTCCCAACAGCAGTTCTTTAAATATTGCAGGAATGTTATTTACATGAACATCCATTTTATACCATATTAAAAGGTATTTGAATTTTCATGCAATCTCTAGTCTGGTTATGGAACTTGTGAAAACTATTGCTGTTTTCTTAAAAATTTGTTTGCTAATGCTCTGAAATTATTCATTTGATTATATTTTTGCCTTCAGTTCATTATTTACAAGTATGTATTTAAAATCTCTAATGTAAGGGTACAGCTGCTATGTGGGATGTTTGTGAGAATGATAATGCCTCTTTGTGTGTGTGTTTTTTTTTAAATGTTTCTTCAGCCTCTCACGGTGACAGCACCATCCTTAACCATTGCTGAAAATATGGCTGACTTAGTAGATGGATATTGTCGGTTGGTGAATGGAGCTACGGACTCATTTATTATCAGGCCCCTGAAAGGTATGGGTCTTTATTCTTTTGTAGAAATATTTCTTTGTATGTATTGATACAAATTTAGATTGTCAGGAGTATGAGCTATTTGTGTTATAGTATGAAATATATGTATTTTTAAAACACCAACTTTCAATGAATACTGATTACTATACAAAGTATATGATTCTGAATTACTTTGTTAAAAACAAATTGTTCAAGCAACCTGCATTACTTTTTGCCCCTTATTTCTGTTGCATATATTAGATTATGAAAATTCTAGTCTTTATCCTGAAAAGCACTCGTGTATATTACATATAATAATGTGAACAGTTGAACTAATATTTTTCTAAGATGATTAAATTGTGAATGTACAAATGGTTGAAGCCTTGACAGTTGGCAATAATAATTACATTTCAAAATTCTACCCCTCCATTTTTTTTAACAAAACCGCGCTAGCGGTTGCTGGTGGTAGTCCGACACAGCCCATTCAAAGTGAATAGGCTCTGTCTGCATTGCTATGTGCAGCCGATAGTGTGGCTTCATAAAAGGGGGGGTCTAGTTAGTGAACATCCTCAATTGAGTAATTCACTATTTTTAATTTTCTTGTCAGTGAAGATGAGTATATGCAACCTCAGTCCTTGAGGTCCACAGTCCAGTTGAATTTTCAGGATTTCCTCAATTAATATACATCACCGTTCTACTCTAGGTACACTCTCAATAATAAGTTGTACTATGTAAATCATACAAATTCTATAACAGCTATTGTGCCATCTATATTGACTCTTTTTATTAAATACTGTATAATTCTCTCAAATTTTATTCAACCCATTGCTACTGCTATCATGTTAAAACTTTTTAACACATACCAACATCACTACACATTCTTGCAACCACTCACACCTACAAACAACATAAATTACGCATACTAATACAAATCTCAGTCCATATTCCTCATAGTCACTGCAAGATAAAGTCTAGAGTTCCTCTGTTGCAGAGAAATAATTGTTTGTAAAGCGTATTTCACGCTGACCTTTTACTTAATATTCCCATGTATCAATGTTCAATAAAACTATAATTCTCCACGAGGATAGTAGATACTTGCAAGCGTTACTGCTATTTCCATATTCCATAAAGGACAAGAGGACCATGCGACTGTCTTTTCATCACCAAGAAAGACGCGCCACGGGTATGTGGTTTCGATTGAATGCTCAGCCCTTATGGTAGCTGAATATCTGACCCATGATGACGCTTTAATAGCAAAACACGTGCGTGTAGGGTCTCTGCTTGTGTTTGTATGAAGCTGTAGAACAAGAACACACATGGAGCCAGCAGTTTTCGGTTAAAGTGATGAAGAGACAGTCGCATGGTCCTCTTGTCCTTTATGGAATATGGAAATAGCAGTAACGCTTGCAAGTATCTACTATCCTGGTGGAGAATTATAGTTTTATGAACATTGATACATGGGAATATTAAGTAAAAGGTCAGCATGAATACGCTTTACAAACAATTATTTCTCTGCAACGGAGGAACTGTAGACTTTATCATCTTGCAGCGACTATGAGGAATATGGACTGAGATTTGTATTAGTATACGTAATTTGTTATGTTGTTTGTAGGTGTGAGTGGTTGCAAGAATGTGTAGTGATGTTGGTATGTGTTAAAAGTTTTAACATGATAGCAGTAGCAATGTGTTGAATAAAATTTGAGAGAATTATACAGTATTTAATAAAGAGTCAATATAGATGGCACAATAGTTGTTATAGAATTTGTATGATTTCCAATGAATATACATGAGATCTATTTGCATGTACTACCTCCATTTTATGCAAATAAATCTCATGCATGTTCATTGTGGAAATCCTGAAAAACTGATCTGGTGGAGGGCTGATGTTGGACATATCTGCTCTCCAGTTTTATAAACATAGGAAACCCCATTCAAAAATGGTCACGCATGGCAGGTGTTCCCATGCGTATGCTGATGTTGATTAAATGTACTTTGGTCCTGGCATCATACCTGCGAGTTTACAAACCTGGCAATTGGAAAAAACAAACATAAATAGTAATACAGAATGAAGACAAGCTTTTTAGAACATCAGAACTAAGATTCGGTAGATACAGCAGGTGCTAAATGAAATAGGTGGAGAAACCTTGGAGGGTATGTTCCTTGGGTGGGGTGGGGTGGGGGGCAAATTTATACATGCTAGGAGAAGAGAGAGTCTTAATTTTTGAAGGTAACTGGAACCAAACATAAAACTAAAACTGAGTTACCTATTATGGTAAATAATGAAAATTACCAATTGAATTTGAAAACTTATTGTAGAGAAATGAAATTGCTTCTGAGGAAGTTTAGTACAACTACTAAGTTGTTTGTGTTACATTAAGTTTGATACTGGAAAATACTCAGTTTGTCTGAGTGGAAGCAAATGTTGGAATCCAGCTAATGTTGAATTAGGAATGTCATCTGTCCTGAACAATTAGTTTTGTACCTGCTGATTGTGTTATAATTTTAAAAAGTGCACACAGATTTTGTGTTAGCTACTTCATCTACGTCAAACTTTGTGAACCTTTCCGAGTGTATATACCACCAAATATGCAAGCCTCTGATCTGTTATGCTACTCTGCAAATATTCTTTATTTTGTATAAAGATAAATAAAAAAAAACAAAAATGAGAAACGCTCAGTTCAAAGGATGCAGATGTGCCAGACACAGCAAATTCAAGTCAAATGAGCTGTTATAAAGGAAAGCATTAAGGAATGAAAAACTGTAAAAGAAATTTTAGTTCAATTCCATCATACTGTGTTCTTTTATCTGCTATTTTAATCCTGTTTCCGTTCAACATATGTGCCATTCATTTATGCCTTAGTGGCATTCAGATCATCAAATAAACCTGAGCTTTCTTGGTTTGTGGCCTAATCGCTTTAAATATCTAGATGTTTGTATCAGAGAAGCAGCTGTTTGACTAGAAATTTTCTTCAAAACAGGAGGATATTGTGTGTGATAATCAAACTGGTAGCTGAAATGCTGTCTTTGACCAGAAGTTTTCAGTATTTGTCAGACCAGTTAGTATCTTCTGAAAAACCTCGGAAAACCAATTTATTTCTGGTTTAGAAATGTCTTATTTCCCTGTCGACAAGCAGGATGAATCAGTCATATGATTGGATGATGCCATCAGATAGTGCCTGTACAGACAGATCAAGTTTTTGAGTATGTGCCAGCATTCATGTGCATTTGTTAACTTACAAATCCCTTTAATCATAATCCTTTTTGTTGCTTGGATGTGCAACCTGTCTCTAGAAAATTCAAGGTACCGTAGAAAAGCTCCCAGTTTTAACAACTTCTCCTCCCATCTTTCTTGGTATCCCATCCCCAAAATGTAATTTTGTTTTGTTTGTATTTTTCATAAGGTGGACATCATGAACAGATTTAAGCACTGCCTGTTGGGCATATGTGATCTGATACCAGTGTTTAGGATCAGGTCATCATGATCCAAATCACTGTTTGTCTCTGTGTTAAGAGTATCCAGAAGAGCAAAGCATCAGAGGGCTTATAAAATGTTTTGTCATCCTTTCTAGCTGGCGGCAAGGTCAAAATGGGTGAGAAATCTGGGTCTGTTAAGGGAGTGTGTGAGAGAGCCTCAGGTTTGAGAAGCAAATCCTGATCCCAGGACACAGCGTGGGATTATGCTGTAAGAGGCATCATATTAAAGGAAATTTGATTCTGCAACATTGCAGGTCTCAGTGTAGGGATCGTCATCTCCAATTAAAACCTATCTCACTTACTTTTATCTTGAGGGCCTCTCCCTAGCTCGATCAAGCCAAAAATCATGCAGCTCAAAGAATAGTTAGCTATTAATCTGAACACTTATACAGATTTTCAACACCAAAGATGTGCCCCACCTCAGCATTGATGTATATGTTACACTCATGGCACGTCTTCACATGAGATCTGCTCAATGGACCCTAGCTTCTCAGTGGTAGCAAGCCACGGGGAGTCTGGAAGGTCATCCAAGTGTCCCCAGATCTTGTGTGCTCTCTGCAATGGTGGACAATTCAATCCATCTGACTTTGGGACTACCATTCCAAATTCCTCAGCCAGAAAAAGTGCTCACAGATGTATCTCTCCTAGGGTTGGGAGTTCACATAGAAGGGCTTCACAACCAAGGAGCTTGGTCACTCCAGGAAACAAATCTTCAGATCAATGTCATGGAGCTTCGTGGGATCTGGAATGCTCTAAAGGCTTTCAGAGATAGGCTGTCCAATCAAATTATCCTAATTCAAACAGACAATCAGGTTGCAATGTATTACACCAGCAAGCAGGGGGGCACCGGATTGTGCCCTCTGTGTTAGGAAGCCCTCCAGATGTGGCTTTGGGCATGCTGTCGCGGCATGTCTCTCCAAGCCACTTATCTGGTGGGCTTAAACAACGGCCTGGCCGACAGATTGAGCCGGATAATGCAACCTTACGAGTGGTCTTTGAATATGGGCAGTCCCTCGGTGGATCTTTCAGCCACTCAACTCATCCACAAGGTCCCTCAGTTCTGTTCCAGACTTCAGGCCCACGACAGACTAGCATCAGATGCCTTTCTTCTTGATTGGGGACAGGCCTTCTGTATGCGTATCCTCCCATACCTCTAGTGGGAAAGACTTTGTTGAAACTCAAGAAAGACTGGGGAACCATGATCCTGATTAGCAACCTACTGTCCGCGTCAGATGTGGTTCCCCTCTTCTTCTGGAATTTTCCTCCGAAGAACCGTGGAGATTGGAATGTTTTTCCGACACTCATCATGCAGAAAGAGGGGTCGCTTCTACATCCCAACCTTCAGTCTCTGGCTTTCACGGCCTGGATGTTGAGAGCCTAGAATTCGCTTCCTTGGGTCTTTCAGAGGCTGTCTTCTGAATCTTGCTAGCTTCCAGGAAAGATTCTACTAAAAGGTGTTATTCTTTTAAATGGAGGAGGTTTGCCGTCTTGTGTTACTGCAAGGCCCTAGATCCCCTTTCTTGTCCTACACAGACCCCGCTTGAATACCTTCTGTACTTATCAGAGTCTGGTTTCAAGATCACTCTGTAAGGGTTCACCTCAGTGCAATTAGTGCTTATCAACGTGTAGAAGGTAAAACTATCTCTGGATAGCCTCTTGTTGTTCGTTTCATGGGAGGTTTGCTGCTGTCAAAGCCCCCCCCTGTCAAACCTCCACCAGTGTCATGGGATCTCAACGTCGTTCTCACCCAGCTGATGAAAGCTCCTTTTGTGCCACTGAATTCCTGCCATCTGAAGTACTTGACCTGGAAGGTCATTTTCTTGGTTGCTGTTACTTAAGCTTGTAGGGTCAATGAGCTTCAGGCCTTAGTAGTGGATGCTTTTTAGGTTAAGTTTCATCACAACAGAGTAGTCCTCCGCATGCACCCTAAGTTCCTGCCGAAGGTGGTTTTGGAGATTCCATCTAAACCAGTCGCTTGTCTTACCAACATTTTTCCATGTTCTCATGGCCATCTTTTTCGAAAGCAGTTTGCACACCTTGGACTCTAAAAGAGCGTTGGCCTTTTACATGGCGTGAACAAAGCCTTTCAGACAGTCCGCCCAGCTTTTGTTTTTTTTAAAAATCCCAACAGGATGGGGGTCGTCATCAGGAAACACACCATCGCTTATTGGCTAGCTGATTGCATTTCCTTCGCTTATGCCCAAGCTGGGCTGTCTTTTTTGGAGAGTCATGTTACGGCTTATAATGTTAGAGCCACGGCTGCGTCGGTGGCCCACTTAAAGTCAGCCTCCATTGAAGTGATTTACAAAGTTCCGATGTGCTCTTCAGTCCACACATTCACATCTCATTTCTGCCTTGAGCAGGATACCTGACGTGATAGTCGGTTTGAGCAGTCAGTGTTGTGGAATCTGTTTGGTGTCTACAATCCAACTCCACCCTCCTAGGTCCATTTTATTCTTTTCCAGGCTGCACTCTCAGCTAGTTTGTATGTAGTTTCAGAGTAATCTGCATTACGTCCTCGCCGTTGCGAGGCCCAGTCGACCACTGTTGTGTTGGGTGAGCCTGGATGCTAGAGATTCCCCACCTGTGAGAATTGGAAGTCTGCTTGTCCTGAAGCTGGTATTCTCTGAGGACAGCAGGCTTCATATTCTCACAGTCCCATCCACCTCCCGTGGAGTTGTTTCTTCATACTCTGTTTCAATTTATGTTATTGTATTAAACTGAAGAAAAGCGGATGTGCTGCGGGCGGGAAGGTGCTCTGCACATGCGCCGTGGGATGCGGCTTACGCCCAGGAGGCTCTCAAAATATTTTTTTATGCTGGCTAATGTGCCAAATCCCGGGCGACATGGATAGTCTACCCACTTGTGAGAATGTGAAGCCTGCTGTACTCGGAGAATACCAGCTACAGGTAAGTATCTTCGCTTTATCCCACATCTTGAACTTTGCTATTATAGTAGACTTGAGTCTGGACAACCTGTCAACACATATCACAGTATTCTGGAAAATAATTACTGCTGTGGCACATATCCCTCAACTTTGCTTTATAACAAATATAAAATGCCTTATTAAGCTGTATTAACAAATTATTTTATTATTTATTATTACATTTGTACCCCAATCTTCTTGTCCCTTCCTCTGGTTTTACTGCTTTCTTTCCCTGGAGTTCCTGACGGTGTTCCTTCCACCTTGTTCTCCCTTTTGTGAGGAATTGTGATATTGAATAAATAAATATATATTTGTGTTCCTAGTCATGCATCCAAAGGTTAGATAACCCTTTCAAGAAAGCCAGTTAATCATTTAACATATTAGTGGAGCATAACCACAGAGGCATAATATGGTAATATTTTCAATATGGTAATACTAGAGCCCAGCTAAGGAAAAGGTTATTTTGAGTTAGTTTTCACGTGGCGTACATTTGAAAATACAGTGAAACAGACTAATTGAATTCAGTTATGACATGGGAGCAAGTAGATGGATAAGTCTGAAACATTTAACAAAGTTGAGATTAGCATATATACCCAACTGGGCATTTAAAAGTCTCCTTTTAATTATGCCGCATGTTCTGAAATCATAGCCATATGTATAGACATGCACACACCAGAACAGGCATCCATATACACACTGCAAATATAAACAACATTTCTACAGAGTATATCCAAAACTTAATTTTATTTTCTCATTTCCATCTTGCAACATCCTAGACAGCAGATGTACAGATCAGTAGGAACCAAAGCAGTCCAAAATAAGTAAGTCTGGATCAACACAGTTTATACCTAATTGTTCAGATACTCTTCAGATTCACCTTTGGGTTTAAAAAGCAAAACCATGTGCATGTAAGGGCTGCATAAATAAGTTAAAACAAAGTTTAAAGCAAATGCCCTTAATATGTAATACTTGGTAACAATAATGAAACTGTGATGGAATATTCATATAGCAAGCAGCCTGAGCCAACAGATTTATTTTCCACTGAACATAATATGAACTTGGCAGCTAATAGTGTGTTGAACTGGACAATGTTGGCACTTTTAGACTGATTCTGGACAGTTCTGCATGAAGAAAACCCTTTCATCATTATTCAATACCTTCTCTGTGAAGTAGTATCAATTAAAAAAAAGGACAGATGCATTTTTATAATATACCACTTCATTCCACAAAACAAATGGAGCAAGTTCCTACATGCCATTTCTTTAAATGTAGGCACAGGAAAAAAAAGATGTTAAATGCTCTCAGGTCTCAACCTAATTAATGATAAACTGTTCTTATAAATAGTAAGTCTGATTGTTAAGCACCTGATACTCATAATGCCTGTTTTTTTGGCCCTTTACTAGGTGAAAATATCAGAATACAGTGAAGCCCTATAACTAGCCCCTCTAAATGACACAATGATTATGATTTGGAACTAATTACTACTCTAACCGTTGAAACCAATACTTCCTCTGTATACATCCCTATGCTGCACAAGCTGGCATTTTGAAAAATATAAGCGAGATCAAATAAAAATGCCACCAAAAATAAACGACGACAACATAGGTATAGATGCTCATGAATTTGCTTGCTTTGTTTTGGTAACGGGTTGACAGGTACGTGAAGGAGAGGGGAAGGGAGACAAACCTTATGGGCTTCAACTGTCTCAATTTAACTGCCTTGGTCAGCTCTCTCCTACTCACTCTTTTAGTTCCAGCTCCCAGCACCGCATCCTTTTTCAGTTTTCCGGGCTGCTGGCAGCATGAGTGAGGTAAACACGCTGCCTTCAGTGGCCCAGAAGCTTGCCCTCTGTTGCAGTATCCTGCCTATACGGGACAGGAAATTGCAGCAGAGGGAAAGCTTCCGGGTTGCCAAAGTCATTGTGCTTACCTCACTGATGCTACTAGCAGCTTGGAAAATTGAAAGGGAGTAGGAAAGAGCTGACCAAGGCAGTTAGATTGAGAACAGGAGACGTCATTACAGCTAAAGCAGGGAGCAGGAGGGCAGTCGGTAGTGACCAAAACACAGGCATTTGACTGGCTACCAGAGTTGGAGGGCCTGAGGCTGGAATGGGGGTGCCTGGGCCTCCAAGGCCCCGCGTAGCTAAGCCACTGCTGACATGGGGGGTCTTATTATTTTTGTGGTAGTAACTTTGGCATGCAGAGTTAATGAGTTTCAGACTCTTGAGACTGATCCACTCTATACTATGTCTTTCAGCAATAAGGTGGTTTTGCACACCCATCTGAACTTCCTTCCTAAAATATAATCGAACATCCTGCAAAATTTTTATTCTTGGCTACGTGCCCACAAAAGTTATGATGATTTGTGCAGTCTGATTGCGAATGATCCTTAGCCTTCTACTCTTTAAGTTCAGTCCTTTTTTATTTTCTTTATATTTATAACAATAATAATGTAAACAGAAAAAAAAAACACTGCACTTTACAGTATCTTATAAATTGAATAACATTGTTGGTATTCTCTCACACACGCATACATATACATAATATACTAGTAAAACAGGCCCGTTTCTGAACAAAATGAAATGGGCGCTAGCAAGGTTGTCCTCTAATGGCAATTATGTTTTAAAGGGAACTGTTAGGAGAGAGTGTGTGTGAGAGAGAAAGAGAGTGTGTGTGTGAGAGAGAGAGACCGAATGTGTGTGTCTGTGTGAGTGAGTGATAGTGTGTGTCCCGTGTGCACCAATTATGCTCTCTCCCCTGCATTCATCCATATGCAGGCAACGTCTTCTGTGCCCTGCCCCCTCCATCCATCCATGTGCAGCATCTCTCCCCTGCCCCCTTCCTCATCACACCTCCCCCCTCCACCTCCCTCCCAGTTTCAGGGCCCCCCCCTCTGTTCCAGTGTCATCCCCCCTCCCTCCTCCTCCCTCCCATTTCCAGGGAGCGTGTTTCCCTACTCCTCCCCCTGCCTGGGAAACAGCTGTCAGTGCCCCCCCCTCGGTGCAACACCCAAGCCCCTGCCCTGCAAAACCGTGAGCCAGGCAGGCGGAGGAGTAGGGAAACACTCTTCCTGCCTACCAATCAGCTCTCAGTGCCCCCCCCCCCTCGACGCATCACCCAAGACCCTCCCCCCCCCCAGCGCATCACCAAAGCCTCTACTCCCCCCCTCTCGGGCACATCAACTCCCTCGCCACCCGCAGCCGCCAATACTAACGCTGTCCGGCTGCTGCTGCTTCTGGTGGAGCAGCAGCGGCTGGTACAAAAAGAAAAAAGCCAAAAAAAATTTTTTAACCTGAAATGCGGCTCCGTTGACAGCCATCTGGCATTGGCTGTTGTCACTGCAGCCGCTCCTCCTCTCCCCTCCATGTCACTGCCCCTGCAGGAAGACCCTGGAGGAGCGCAGCGACGTCAGAGGGGAGAGGAGGAGCGGCTGCAGAGATGACAGCCAATGCCAGATGACTGTCTACAGAGCCGTGTTTCAGGTTTAAAATCTTTTTTTTTGGCTTTTTTCTTTTTGTACCGGCCGCTGCTGCTCAACAGCTCAACAGGAGACGCAGCAGCGGCCGGACAGCGTTAGTATTGGTGGCTGCGGGTGGCGAGGGGGTGATGTGCCCGAGGGGGGGGGGGGGTAGGGGCTTGGGTGATGCGCTGGGGGGGGGGGTAGGGGTTTGGGTGATGCGCCGAGGGGGGAGGGGAGGGTCGCTGGACATGGGTGACTGGAGGGGGGCAGGGGGAGAGGAGGGTCGCTGGACATGGATGGCTTCGGGGGGGGCAGGGAAGAGGGAGGTGGGGAGGGGGTCCTGAGACCAGATGGGTGGCTGCAGGGGAGGGCAGGGAGACAGAAGGGACGCTGCAGGGGGGGCAGGGGGAGAGGAGGGTCACTGGACATGGGTGGCTGCAGGGGGGGCAGGGGAGAGAGGTGGGTGGCTACAGGGGGCAAGGGGAAAGGAGAGGAGGGTCGTTGGACATCGGTGGCTGCAGGGGGGCAGGGGAGAGGAGGGTTGCTGGACATGGGTGGCTGCAGGGGGGGCAAGGAGAGAGGAGTGTCGCTGGACATGGGCGGCTGCAGGGGGAGTAGGGGAGAGAGGAGGGCCGCTGCACATGCGTGGCTGCAGGGGCAAAGGAGAGTTGGTGGGGAGGGGGTCCTGAGACCAGATGGGTGGCTGCAGGGGGGGCAGGGGAGACAGGAAGGACGCTGCAGGGGGGGATTACCTTGCTAGCGCCAGTTTCATTGCCTGTCGAAATGGGCCTTTTATACTAGTTATTAGATATAAAGCATGTTAGTAATGAATTCAAACACTAGTGAAGGAGCATCGTTTAAGAGGAAAGATATCAATTGAGTTCAGGAACATTACAAAATAGTAAAGGATTCCATATTTTATTAAATCTATCTAAAGTATCATGACGTTCAGCTAAAATCGTTTCATATTTGACAAAATTGCAAATTGGAAACAAACTTAGGACTGCCATTGTGAAACACTATCTAGTTGGGTTGCAGACTGCATTTCTTTGCTTATACCCAGATATGTTTGCTCTTTGAGGACCATGTCAAAGCTCATAATATGCAATCCATGACTGTATTGATAATCTTCTTGAGAATTAACCTTTATGAAGGATAGTAACACAGCTGCAACATTAGCTTCAGTCTGTACATTTATATCTTAATCTTGTTGCACATTTGGCATTTATTTTTACCCATTTCTGTTCTGCAGCTGTGGAGTCCCATCTGTGAGGTCTTGCTATCCTGCTTATCTTTGGAGAACATCAAGTTGATTTCCTGTAGCAGGAATTCTCCATGGTCAGCAGGATATAAATACTCAGAGGGAGTTCCCATGTGACAGCAGAGTGAGAAACTGCCCATGCTCCATTGAAAGTTGTCACCCAATTGTGAGAACTTGTATTCTGTATCATGGAGAACACCTGTTACAAGTAACTAATTAAATTTTCTGTACTTGAAAATTAATATCAAGCAAAAATTAAATTATTTGTTATAATTACAGAAATGTGTATTATATTTAATTGAAACCCTTACTAAAATCACTTTTGTTTCTCTTTCTGCAGAAGGTGAAAGAGCTTTGCCGTCTATACCAAAGTAAGTTTTGCTGAAACATTTTAAAATTCAGTCTTGTGTTTTTGCAAAGCTTAAAGCAGTTATATAATTCAGGAGAGAAATTGTCATGTTCAAATTGACTGTCTAAACAGTATTAAAATTAAATAAATGGGATGTAGAGGTTACTTAGTTTTCATTGATCAAGTTGGGTCTCAGAAACTGAGCATTTCCTTCAGTCGCTGCCATGTTATGGAACCACCTTCCATGAGAAATAAGATTTGAATTGATTTGTTCTTTAAACTAAAAGTTTTTAAATCTTCAGGTTGTTTTCTGCAATGTATTATATGATTAAGGATGATGGAAGGAGGGAGAAGAGAATTGGTGGCAGTGCCTGGAAATAAGTGGCTGGAGAGGGGTAATGCTGAAAAGGATTGAAAATATTCAACTAGACTTTACATATAATCTACCCAAGCATCCGCCCAACTACCACCTCTCTTACCTCTGCTTTTGATCAATTGTATTTAAATCAGGTACTGTCTCTATCATAACCTACTCTGTAAGCCACATTGAGCCTGCAAAAAGGTGGGATAATGTGGGGTACAAGTGCAATAAATAAATAAATAAATATGAATAGAGTCATTACTGAGAGTGGTATATTCAATTCAGAAAAGTAAGTTGTGGTTGGTATTTTGGCTAGGGGGACCTAACTAAGAGAGAGGAGCAGGAGGAAACTGCCAGGTCAAAAAGACATTTCTTGCATTTCTGACAACACCAGTTGCAACTTTATAGCTGGTATAATACATTTTTCTATGACAGTTTCAGTTAAAGTGATGGTTTAAACTTTATACTTCCTCTGTTAGGAGCCACCTCTGGCTAAAGCAATTGGTTGATGTACCGTTTTGACTGACATCTGGATGAGATTGTAAAAGAGTTGGTGCAGAGTGAGTTTCTTTTCTGCAGTGTGAGAGCAATCCTTGGAGGTCCTTTACTTGTGTCTTTACAGATCAATCTTCTGGAACTCCGGGCAATCTGGGACACTCTAAAGACTTTCAGAGATTGGCCATCTCACCAAATTGTACTCATTCAAACAGACAACCAGGTTGCAATGTATTACACCAACACAACAAGCGGGGCACCGGATCATGCCCTATGTGTCATGAGGCCGTCCGGATGTGGCGCTGGGCTCGCCAGCACTGCATGTTCCTTTGAGCCACTTACCGGGTGGGCAAAAACAACAGTCTGGCCGACAAATTGAGCAGGGTTATGCAACCGCACGAGTGGTCTCTCAGCATGGGCATTACCTGTCAGATCTTCTGAGTGTGGGGCACCCCTGGGTAGTTCTTTCTGCCACAGATGAATCACAAAGTCCCTCAGTTTTGTTCCAGGCTTCAGGCTCATGACAGACCAGCGTGGCATGCCTTCCTCCAGCATTGGTGTAAGGGCAAGGCCTTAGATCCTATTTCATGCCGTACACAGACCCTGCTTGCATATTTCTGAGTCTGGTCTTATGACCAACTCTGTAAGGATTCACCTCAGTGCAATTAGTGCTAATCACTATATAGAGGGTAAACCCATCTCTGGCAGCATCTTGTTTGCTTCATGCGAGGTTTGCTTTTGTCAGAGCCCCCTTTCAAACCACCTGTTTTCATGGGACCTCAACTTCATTGTAACCCAGCTGATGAAAGCTCCGCTTGAGCCTCTGACTTCCTGCCATCTGAAGTACTTCACTTGAAGTCATTGAAATTCAGGCCTTTTTAGTGGATGCACCTTAGTCATTAAGTTTTATCACAACAGAGTAGTCCTCCACACGCCCTAAGTTCTTACAGAAAGTTGTGTTGGAGTTCCCTCTGAACCAGTCGATTGTCTTGCCAACATTCTTTCCCCAATCTCATGCCCATCCTGGCGAGAGCACCTTGCACACCTTGGACTTCAAGCGAGCATTGGCCTGTTGCACGGAGTGGACAAGGCCCCAACAGACAGTCCGCCCAGCTTTTTGTTTCTTTTGATCCCAATAGGGTGGGGGCCTCCATCTCTAATTGGCTGGCAGATTGCTTTTCCTTCACTTATGCCCAGGCTGGGCTGACCCTAGAGGGTCATGTCAAGGCGCATATCAGAGCCATGGCTGCATTGGTAGCCCACTTGTGGTCAGCCTTCATTGAAGAAATTCGCAAGGCTGCGACATGGTCTTCAGTCCACACATGCACATCTCATTACTGCCTCGAGCAGGGTACCTGACACGGTAGTCTGTTCGGGCAGACAGTGTTGCAGAATCTGTTTGGGGTCTAGAATCCAACTCCACCCTAGTAGGCCCTTTTTGTTCTGTTCCAGGCTGCACACTCACTCAGTTTGTATGTAGTTTCAGGTAAATCTGAGTTATGTCCTTGCCGTTGCATGGCCCAATTGTCCAATGTTTGTTATTTGTCTTAAAACTGGATGCTAAGGATTCCCCACTTGAGAATTAATAGGCCTGCTTGTCCTTGGAGAAAGCGAAGGTTCTTAACTGTTGCAGGTGTTCTCCGAGGTCAGCAGGCCTTATGTTCTCACAAACCCACCCACCTCCCCTTGGAGTTGTCTCCTATTTACAGTTTTATTTTTGATATAGTATCTAACTACGGGAGACGTGCCCTTTTGGAAGGCGGGAAGGCACTCACGCATGCACGATGGAGGGTGTTTTGTGCTCCACAAAGCTCTGTTTTGAGCTTGTTACAAGCTCCAGACTGGGCACCACGGCATCGCGTTAACCCCACTTGTGAGAATATAAGGCCTACTGTCCTTGGAGAACACCTGCTGCAGGTAAGTACCTTCGCTTTACAGTAATCTATCCTAGACAGAATCAAGATCTGAACTAGTAACCTAAATTTGGCCGTTCTCAATTTTTAAGCATATAGAAATATTTGTGGAATAAAGATTTTACACAAAATGCAAATGTTAATGAACTGTCAACCACCTGCAAAATCTTAGAGACTCAAAAGTGACCAGTAAATTCTCGATTATCCGATATAAATGGGACCGATCCGTTATTGAATAATATGGAAAATAACTGTAACCCCTCAAACAGTGCATAAACAAATGCTATGAAAGTAGGGTCCAAACAGTGCTGTTTTGCTGTAAAAGCAATGCCCCCGTTCTGAAACAAATTGTCTCAAGTGCAAAACTTACATCTATGCTACTCTAGAAAATGGAGAGAGATACGATAACATCACTGAGAAAGGGGGTTGTCTGTTGGATATGCGGGATAGTTGGATTAGCGTATGTTGGATAATCAAGACTGTAATTTATCTCTTGGATAATCAAGACTGTACTACATCTCTTTGCCATGCTAACTCTCTCCTCAAAGCGCCTTCTCCTCCAACTCCCCCTTCACTTTCTCCCCAGACTTTGGCTGATTACTTTCACAATAAGGTTCACAAGATAAAACTTGAATTCACAACCAGCTCTCCTTCACCCCTTCTTCCCTTAGTCTACTCTCCCAACCCTCTTACTCCTACCTCCTTTTCTTCCTTTTCCGAAATCACTGAAGAAGAAACTTTACTTCTTCTTCAATCCTCAAACTAACCACCTGCTCCTCTGACTCTATTCCCACTCACCTACTCAACACTATCTCTCCTGCTGTCACCCCTTTCATCTGTCATATCCTCAATCTGTCACTTTCCACTGCGACTGTCCCTGATGCCTTTAAGCATGCCGTGGTCACCCCACTCCTCAAAATACCTTCTCTGGATCCTACCTCTCCTTCCAACTATCGCCCCATCTCCGTCCTTCCTTTCTTATCCAAGTTACTAGAAAGTGCTGTCCACCGTCGCTGCCTTGACTTTCTTTCTTCTCAACCTATTCTTGATCCACTCCAATCTGGCTTTCGTCCTCTTCATTCAACTGAAACAGCACTTACTAAAGTCTCCAATGATCTATTCCTGGCTAAATCGAAAGGGCTCTATTCTATCCTCCTCCTTCTTGATCTTTCTGCTGCCTTTGATACTGTTGATCACAGCCTACTCCTTGACACGCTGTCCTCACTTGGATTTCGGAATTCTGCTCTCCCCTGGTTCTCTTCTAATCGCTTACAGCGTACTTTTAGTGTATACTCTGGTGGTTACTCCTCTTCCTCTATCCCGCTGTCAGTGGGTGTACCTCAAGGATCTGTTCTAGGACCTCTCTTTTTCTCCATCTATACTTCCTCCCTTGGTGCTTTGATCTCATCACACAGCTTTCAGTATCACCTTTACGCTGATGACTTCCAGATCTACCTCTCCACACCAGTAATCTCGGCAGAAATCCAGTCCAAGGTATCTGCCTGCCTCTCTGACATTGCTACCTAGACGTTTCACCGCCACCTGAAACTCAATATGTCCAAAACTGAACTCCTTATCTTCCCTCCTAAACCAACCTCTCCCCTTCCCCCATTTTCTATTTTTGTCGACAACATGCTCATTCTTCCTGTCTCGTCTGCTCGCAACCTTGGGGTCATCTTCGACTCCTCCTCCTTCTCTGCCCATATTCAGCAGATTGCTAAAACCTGTTGTTTCTTCCTTTATAACATCGCCAGAATTCGCCCTTTCCTTTCTGAACACGCTACAAGAACCCTCATCCAAACTCTCATCACCTCTCGCTTAGACTACTGCAACTTGCTTCTCTCAGGTCTTCCACTCAGCCATCTCTCTCCTCTTCAATCTGTTCAAACTCTTCCGCACGACTAATATTTTGCCAAAGTCGTTATGCCCATATCAGCCCTCTCCTGAAATCACTTCACTGGCTCCCTATCTGTTTCCGTTTACAATTCAAGCTCCTCTTGTTGACCTATAAGTGCATTCACTCTGCAGCCCCTCACTACCTCTCCACCCTCATCTCTCCCTACACTCCTTCCCTAGAACTCCGTTCACTAGGCAAATCTCTCCTAATTGCACCCTTCTCCTCCATCGCTAACTCCAGACTCCGCTCCTTCTATCTCGCCGCACCTTATGCCTGGAATAGGCTTCCTGAGCCATTACGTCTAGCTCTATCCCTGGGTGCCTTCAAATCCGGGCTAAAGGCCTATCTGTTTGATGCTGCTTTCGACTCCTGACTTGTAACTTTTTTCTTATCCTTATGTGTCCTTCTGTCTGTCCTTCCCTTCTCCTTTTTGGTCCTGTCTGTTTGTCCTGATTTAGATTGTAAGCTCTTTAGAGCAGGGACTGTCTTCTTCATGTTCAATTGTAAAGCGCTGCATATGACTGGTAGCGCTATAGAAGTGATTTATAGTAGTATCTGTCTTTATAGAAAAATGCTGAGGAAATTTAATATTTTCAGATGAACCTATTCACAAAAATATGGTTTTATCTTGATTCAGTTTAAGTCAGTGAGCTAAGATTGTCAGTTCCACACATTTATTGTGGTAGCCCAGTCCTCAGTCACTGGAAGAAACACAGTAACATTGTCCACATATATAAAAAATGGGCCTCTTGGGCAAGACGTGTTGTGCTAGCTCTCCGAGGCCCTAAACCCCTGGCAATCAGTAAAACACACTAGTTTATGGCGACCTGCCCCTCAACTTCATTTAAGAAGTGTCTATCAGATGGACAAATATTTGGAGGCTTCGGGTATGGTTGGTAAGGGATTGAAACGCGAGAAGAAAAACCACGAGCGGCTGACACCAAGTTGGAGGTGAAGCAGCTACAAGGAGGGCAGGCATTCTCAGAGGAGCAGCTCTTGCAGATAACAGCGGTGGTGGAGAAGGCGCTAGAACCACAGATGGAACGCCTCACAGAGAAACTTGCTAGTTTTTAGACCTTATTAGCGGATACCAGCAAACGTACAGGAGAACTGGAGCAAAGGGTTTCAGTACTGGAGGACGCTTCTCCTTCGGCAGCATCAGCCATGGAGAAGCTCCAGACTACAGTGAACACATTAGCGGCAAAGCTGGACGATTTAGAGAATAGATTGTGTTGAGCTAATCTATGGATTATTGACTTACCAGAGACGGTAGGAGATAGAGCCTTGTCATCGGTCCTGGAGAAATGGCTAACTGCAGAATTCGCGCTGTCTGATCATTCAGGGCCTCTGTGTCTTGAGCGGGCACACTGCGTAGGACGAACTCAATATGGTTGACAAGTCCCGCGTGCGGTTCTAGTAAAGGTTCACAACTATAGTCATAAAGTGGAGATTCTGTGAGGATACAGATTAAAAAGAGAGATGTACATAAGTAATGCCATACTGGGAAAAGACCAAGGGTCCATCGAGCCCAGCATCCTGTCCACGACAGCGGCCAATCCAGGCCAAGGGCACCTGGCAAGCTTTCCAAACGTACAAACATTCTATACATGTTATTCCTGGAATTGTGGATTGTATTGCTCCAATACAATGGCAATACAATTCATATCTTCAAGATTACTCGCTGTCTCTGCAGGAGCATCGAAAGCAGTTTACACCGCTATGCAGGCAGCTGCATGAGAATAACATAAAATTCTTGCTACTTTATTCCGCAGTGCTTAAAGTACAGCATAATGGTCACTGGCAGTCTCTGACCACCATTGAGTCAACGCGGGAATTTGTGGAGAAACTGGTGAAAGAGAGCTGTGCTAAATCCTCAAGCAAACATTAATAATGTGGACTGTGTGATATCATAATGACAAAGGTATTTGAGAAGTCATGTGTTTATCTTAATGCTATATAGAATGAATCAGTTGCTCAAAAGTTTCAGTTTCAATGTTTTATATCAAGTGGGGGTGAGAGGCCTCAGGCATCAAATGTGGCTTTGCTATCCATCTCGATGACGAGTTGGATTTTTGTAAGGGACCTTAAGGGGGGGCAGAGTTGGGGAAGGGGGATGGAAGGGGAGGGATGAGGGATGGTTGAGGGAGGGAAAAGGGTTCAGGGCAAGCACACAACACTCCATGGGGAAAGATTTGATGTGGGTGGCAGCATAAGTCAAACTGAAAGAAGGAATCATCTGATGAGAGCGAAGTTAAGGGTAGATGGGACGTTGGTTTGGAAGTTCCCTGGGGGGGAAGCTGGGTGCCCTGGGGTTCACACAGAGGACAGATACTTCAAAACACTTTTTCTTTAGAGATACTGGCTAAACCCTCACGTTCAATTCGGGTAGTCTCGTGGAATGTTGTGGGAATACTTCTCCAATTAAGAGAGCAAAAAATTGTATCAGCCCTGAAAGGCACAATACTGATATTGCCTGCCTGCAGGAGACGAGGCTATCTACAGAGGAACATGGGAATTTGCAGCGTCAATGGGTAGGGGAGGTCTTTGAGGTCACCAGCAGAGGGTTCCAGAGGAGGAGTGACAATTTATTGCATAATCCTTTGCCTGTCAAGCTAAATTACAATTTCAGGATTCGGAAGGCAGATATGTGAGGCTTCAACTTAATTTACAGGGCCGGGAGGTGCTGCTGGTGGCATTATATGCGCCAGTAGGGCCTGATAAGACCTTTTATGTGCAGTTACTAGCTCAGTGCCAGAGATACCCAAACTTGTCAGTAATTATGGCGGGGGACATGAATTCAGTGTTTGACCTGGCTATGGACCGTAAGGGTCCCCAGCAAACTCAAGTGGGACTAGCCCCGTCAGAGCTGGAGTTATTCTGTACGGCAATGGGACTAGTAGATACATGGAGGTTATTACATCTAGATGACAAAGAGTTTACACACATCTCTTGGGCGCATAGAACTCAAGTCGCGTTAGACTATATATTGCTATCACAGGGACTGTTTTCTCAGGCACTTTCTGCCACAATAGGGACCAGAGGAAATCTCAGACCATGCGCTGATTTGGGTAGATTTAGAGGCTGCAAGCAATTTCCAGCGGGCTTCGGGTTTGTTGTTCCCGGCATATCTGTTCCCCTCGGTGGAGTTCACTTGGTACTTACAGACTAAATGACAGGAGTTTGTCTCCTCGAATCACCAGCACTTGGATGACCCGATGCTGTTCTGGTCCACGGCCAAGGTGGTTTTAAGAGGGGACATAATTGGCTTACGTTAGTGGAACGGAATCGACGCATCGTGCAGGAAATAGTGGACTTAGAAAATGATTACGGCACTCAAGTGTAGATATGCTAGGCACCCCCACATCACCACCATATGATACCTGACAGCAACGAGGGCGGCCCTTAATAGTTTACTACATGAGAGAATAACAAGAACACTGATTTACCACAAGTATAAATTGTAAAACATGGGGGGGGGGGGGGGGGGGGGGGGGGGCTGTTGGCAAGGATAGTCCAAAAAGCAAGTGAGATCACATTTCATTTCCGCCCTCCACAGCCAATCCGGAGTTATCTTTACCAAATTAGAAGACATAGCGGAGATCTTTCGGCGACATTTCGCAGCTTTATATGTACCTGGAGCTTTCACTAAAGAAGCAGAGGCAGTATATATAGGTATCTTCAGGCTTCGGGGATGCCCAGCCTTCCAGGAAGGGGCGTTAGAGTCCCTTAACCAACCGATGACAGCCAAAGAATTACAATGCACCATTAAGGCATTAAAGCCTGCTCCAGGCCCAGATGGGTACACGAGTGAGTTCTACAAGATATTACAAAATTAGGTCGTAGGCCCCTCTATTAGATTATTATATTACAGTCGTTGTGGAGGGGGGGGGGGGGTTCCCCCGACATGCCAATACAGCTCTCATAAGTCTCATACTGAAGCCTGGGTGAGAGCAGACTCAGCCTGGTTCTTACCGCCCCATATCATTGATTAATGTAGATATTAAATTCCAATACAAAGAAAATGTTCCATTCAATGTGGAAACTTAAACGTATAAAACCTTTCTTCCGGGGGGTCACGTGATGCTCTAGAGAGAGGAAGACGTGTCCCGCGTCCTCCTATGCCCCGACTCCTAATGCCGCTTTAAAACGTTGGAAACATACCTAAAACGCATCTTCAAGTAAGAGGGAAATCTTATGGAAAGATTTCTGAGTACAACCAAAAGCATCGATGGCGAGTAGAACCGGGAAAAAAAGAAAAACCAAAGGCGTCAAGCAGCGCGGAAGATGGCCAAGACGGCGCATGGAGGCGGCTCCTTCACGAGGAGCAAATACGACAATTGACAGAAGTGGTGAGCACAACATTGGATCAAAAATTAGATAAACTTTGCTCAAAAATATCAACCTGGAAGCGCAAGCAGTGGAGACGGTGCAGAGGCTGGGAGAACTTGAACATCGGGTGTCGGAAGTGGAAGACACGGCAGCCCAGTAACACAGAAGCTGCAAAAGATGGCGACGGAGATTGAGCATTTACAAGCGAAAGTAGGACTATCTTGAAAATCGATCACGACGTGGCAACCTTCGGATCGTAGGGCTTCCCGAGACGGTGACCGACAAGGTATTGCCTATAGTTTTAGAGAAGTGGCTGGCAGAAGAATTTGCCTTGTCGGATCACGCAGGGAAACTGTGTCCTGGAGCGGGCCCATCGAATCGGCAGAAAGCAAGACGGGAAAATGCCCCGCGAACAGTGATAAAAATACATAACTATGTACATAAGGACGAAATATTAAGAGGAGCGCGCCTCCAAAAGGAATGAACTGAGATATGATGGGCATCAGAGACGTATTTATCAGGACTATTCATGGCCCTACAGGAGAAGCGCCGACGTTATACGCCACTCTGCCAGCAGCTGCAGGAAGCACAAGTGCCTTTTAGGTTGATATACCTAGCCATTTTAAAAAGTGAAGACAGAAGGAAGATGGAAATCGTATGATAATTTCAAAGAGGCACAAAAACATGTTCAAGAACTAATACATATGGGTAAGACCGGCTCGCCAGAAGAGGAAGTTTTGAAAAATGTCAAGGAGATCAGGTCTCCTGAGGTACACACACCTATGGGTATGATAAGACTACATAAGGATATAGACAATGAATTCCAACAACACGCAGTGTAATTAACACACAAGGAGTTGGGGGATGGAGGAGGCGGGGAACCCCACCTAGCCATAAGATATCATGGTAAGGGACATGGGAATTAAAAGGAAACGGGGGGGGAAAGGGTTAGGCGGCAGGTGGGGGAGGTGGGGAAGGGGGAGAGGAGGGACACATAGAGGGAAATAAGACATATAGAGTGCGGGTTGGCATTGGGATACAGAGGCATTTGATAAGGGTTCAGGTGATGAAACAGCAGGGGATGAGGAATTGGCAGATGGCAGGACATAACACGGATCCCTGGGGGAGGCTGGTCCCCTAGGGACAAGGAAGGCGAACAGGCTGTTACCTTTTAATAAGGAGAAAGTAGGTAATGAGTAAACGACTGAGTGCGTTACACGGGTGATCTCGTGAATGTGTGCGGGATAACATCCCCAGTAAAGCGAGCAAAATTCTTAGTGCACTTAAACGCATCGGGTGGACATAGCTTGTATTCAAGAGACCCGACTGTCCATGGGTGAGCTTCAGAAATTAAAACGACAGTGGGTAGGAGAGGTTTTGGCTCCCCAGCAGTGGGTAGACGAGGCGGAGTAGCAATACTAATCCATAAAAATGCCATGGTACAGGCCAAGCTACTATTTGCAGATAATGAGGGAAGATACGTAGGGTCCGTCTTAATCTTCAAGGGCAATCATATTTACTAGTAGCAGTATATGCCCTCAAACTGGCGGGAGAAAATTTTTTTCAGAGCTTTTTGCGCAGTGCAGAAACAGGGGGTCAGATCCCATAATATGGCTGGAGACATGAATCAGGTGTTGGATCCCATACTAGATAGATCGAGGAATCAACGGATGGGGGGACTTCTGGGTCTGGGGTGCTTGATACATTATGTGACGGACTGGGTTTGGTGGACCCTTGGAGATTGCTGCATGAAGAAGAGCGGGATTACACGCACACTTCGAGGGCCCACGGAACCCAGTCTAGGATTGATTACATATTGGTGACATCTGGAGTGGTTTAATCGAATTGTCAGTGCGGAAGTGGGCCCAGAGGAGCTCTCGATCATGCTATAATTTGGGTAGATATTGACCCCGGCCGTATTATCGTGGTTTGGGAGGCTGGAGATTCCCATCGTATTTACACTCCTCCACAGAGTTTACAGAATTCTTGGCCAAAAGATGGGAAGAATTCTTAAAAAATAATGAACAACATCTTAGTGCCCCAACACTGTTTTGGTCCACAGCTAAGGCAGTGATGCGTGGAGAGATAATTGCATATGTCTCAGGAGAAATCGAATGATTGCACAAAGGATAGTAGAACCGGAAGGAAAAGGTCAAAATAGCTAGGAAGAAACATGCAGAGACACACACCAGGGCTAATTTAGACTCCTTGATTGCAGCGAGGGGTGGAGTTAAATAGTTTACTACAGGAAAGATATCATAAGGCATGACCACGCACAGATACAATCTCCGCCGCTATGAGACAGACCAGGTAGTATGCTGGCGCGCCTGATAAAGGGTGTCCGCAGGCCGCAGGTTATTACACAATACGGACTCCCTCAGGTACACTCATATTCGAATCCGGAAGGGATAGCAGACACTTTTCATAAGCATTTTGCCCGTCTGTATGCGGCGGAAGAAATGGGAGCAGAGGCACAGGATAAAAATAGGGGAAAAAATAAAGAAAGTATCTACAGTGGTCGAATATGCCCCAACTGACAGGAGAACAACTGAATACTTTAGAGTCTCCTTGGGAGCCAAGAGGTACTGAGGCTATACAGGCATTAAAACTGTATTCAGCTCCAGGTCCCGACGGTTTTCCTCGGGGGAATTTTATAAATCCCTGAAACGGCAGATCATGGGCCCCCTTATGAGTGTCTATGAAACAGTGATGAAAGAGGGGAAATTACCTAGATATGCTAATGGAAGCGCTGATTAGTTTGAATACCGAAGCCTGGACGAAGCTTAGATGATCCAGCAGCGTACAGACCCAATATCTTAATAAACGTCGACATTAAAATTCTGACCCGAGTTATGGGCTGAGCGCTTGGCCCAGGTAATACCCTCCTTGATTAAGGGGAACAGGTTGGCTTTGTTCCGGGACCGTCATTCGTTATTAATGTGAGGAAACTATAGCAGCAGTAGTGGAAGCTCCAGAAAGGGCACCCAGAGTATAAGCGATCAGTTTTGGATGCAGAGCGTGCTTTGACATGGGAACATGGCCTTTCCTACAAAGGGAACATTGCGTTGGATGGGAGTGCAGGGTTGGTTTGCGGGAGTATTGGTGGCGCTTTATACAGATCCGAGAGCTCGACTGATAGTTAATGGGGTAAGAACGGATGAATTTCTGATAAGAAGAGGGACACGACAGGGATGCCCACTATCCCCATTGCTTTTTCTGTTGGCGTTAGAACCCCTTTATGTAATATAAGGCAAAACCCTGGGATCAAAGGTGTGGAGGTAGGAAAGAGTACTTAAGCTCTTAGCATATGCAGATGATCTAATGCTGATGGTAGACAACCACGGGACTCCATACGGAACTTGTTGAAGGAGGTACAGGTTATGGAGATCTGTCAGGATTCCGCTTGAACCTGTCAAAATCAATGGCAATGGGGATGACAGAGGAAGCACAACAAAGTTGGGTAGGGCCATTCCCTTTCCAGTGGGCAGAGGGGAGATTGAAATATTTAGGGGTAGAAATTCCGGTTAAATTATCCACACTGTATAAGATAAATGTGAGACCCCTGTTAGCGGAGACTGGACGCCTACTGGGAATGTGGAGCGCTTGTCCGCTTTCCCTGTCGGGACGCATAGCTCTCTTTAACATGTTCATAGCCCCGAAAATGGTTATATAAGTTCCAGGTATTGCCACTGCATCTGAGGGGAAGGGAGGAGAGGGAGTTGAAGGTCATGTTGAGGAAGTTTTGTGGACAACAAAAGACCCAGGTTGCCATTAGAAGTACTATATAAGCCTAAAACACATGGGGGAATGGGTTTACTGAGTATTAGATACCTCACTATTTCTTGCACTATGCGACATGTAAGGGATTGGCTGGTAGTAGTCAACACTTCACGAACACCGCAGTTGGAGGCTTCCTTGACACCTGGAGTACACCTGAGCTGCCAGCTGCATACCACCAAAAACGGGGTGGGAATTAAAACCCCCATGAACTGGTTTGTGCGTTCAGCTAGAGCAATGTGGAGATGGCTGTGTAAGAGACATGATTTTTCGGCAGCAGCGACACCATTTGTCTCCCTGAGGTTGAACCCGGACTTTCCAGCGGGAACAACAGATAAAGTATTTGTGCGGTGGAGACGCTGGAATTTTATATCTATATCAGCTGTAGACGAAGAGGGGGCAGCTTAAATCCATGGAGGATTTGAAGAGAGAGTACGGCATTGTGGATACAGACTTTTTTGGGTATGCACAAGTACAACATTATGCTCAGACGCTGGGAGCATTCAACTTAAGCGAGGACGTGCAAGAATGTGCTCTCAACAGCATTAACACTGGATCACAAATATAGTGCCCCTGCGCTTTCAATCATCGCAATCTTCAAGACACCACACCAGATATAGATTACTAGCAAACTTGCGACAAGTTGGTCCCGAGATCTGGGAACCGAGTTAACGGTAGAAGATCTTCGGGACTTCTTGAGGGCAATTTTAAAGAGATCCATTTTTATACGACATTGGGAACAGCAGTACAAGTTTGCCCTGCGCACTTATATAGCACCAAGTAGGGCGCAAAAAGCAGGTTTGGCACTGGGACGTGCCCTAAATGCAGAATGGCAGAAGCGACCCTGGGCCATTTATTTTGGAAATGCCCAGATATCCAGAAATTCTGGATACAAATAATAACAGAATTGGGGCAGTACTGGAAACGAAAACTGTCGGCGGGACCCTTGTTTTTGTTTGATATATTTCAGTTGGGGCAACCATATGCCATCGGGCATGATGGGATTTTTACAAAGAGTAACCACTAGTTGGAAAACAAGTGATCCTCCTTAAATGGAGAGAAAGAGCAGCCCCCTACGAGAGAATTATGGAGGACGAAGATACTGAGCTAATGCACCAGGAGCTCTGTGGAGTAGTTTCAGTAACTAACCATGTAAGAGACCCTAATGTGTTTAAGCAACATGGAGGAAATATTGGAACACGATGCATCCTGCTGTCCGCCGCCACATTCTTCAAAGCTGAGACATATAGACAAGGGAGGCGGGAAGCATCTGAAGCAGAGTGAACGAGAAAGTGCCGTGGTCAAACTGCATCTATATTTCAAGGAACTGGGAAGGGAGGGGGGAGGGATTGTTTTTGGGACAAAGGCCTTTGATATGAAAGTGGTAGAGCTAATAAGAAACAAAGCTCTCTACATTCGAGTGTAGCTTATACAGGTGCATGTACATAATACATAGTTGATAACGAACTTTATTGTTTGGAAGTACATACAGGTGCTATATATAATGCTGTTCGATTTGGAAGGAGATAGGGGGGTGGGGAAAGGGTTTACAAAACATAAAAAGGGGATAAAATGGTGAGGAAAAAATTGTTTTCTAGTAATAAGCACTGTGGTTTGCGGAATTATCAGAATAATGTGTGAATGGTGCTTTATATGTTTGTATATTTCATCAATAAAAATTATTGAAATAAAACCTTTCTTCCCACGAGATGTATTTCATACTTGATACAATCAATGGTAATTGAGCCATTTGGATTACTGCAATGGAATTTATGCAGGTTGTAAAGACAACTAACTAAGAAACTTCAGACTGCACAGAATACAGCAGCCAGACTGATCTTTGGAAAATCAAAATTTGGGAGTGCCAAACCTCTTTGTGAAAAATTGCATTGGCTTCCACCAAGGAACGTATTGCTCAAGGTTTGCACTCTGGTCCACATGATTATTTACTACAAATAATCCTGTGGAGGTGAAGTTCCTGGATACATGTTGAACCTCATAAATCTACCACCCAAAAACAGTTTCCAGTCTATCCCGAACTTACTTAAATTTGCATTATCCAGACTGCAACGGACCTAGATACAAATCAACTTATGCACCCAGCTTTTCTTACATAAATACACAACTATGGAATGCTATCCATAACCATCTTAACTTCAGGAAGTCGCTGAAAACCACTTGTTTAGGAAGGCCTAACCCCTCAGACCCAAATTAACTTTCTATTTCCTGCGACACAGCAAAGCTATGGACCGTATTGGACTTTTAACACACACCTCCTCTTTATTTCGTCGTTGCTTTATATTGCGTTACTTATATGCTTACTACTATATGGTGTATTTGTATTTTACCGAACTGGAGCCTGCCTCCACTGTACTGTGTAAGCCACATTGAGCCTGCAACTAAGTGGGAAAATGTGGGGTATAAATGTGTTAAATAAATAAATAAATATGAAATTGTTGTTGGCTCTGCTGTTGCCTCAAGTAATAGTAGAGGACAAGGTTTGATTTGCAGTTTTCAACCTGCAGTTTTCAATCTCTCCTTCTACCACAGTCTCACTGTTTCTCATCCTTTGAAGTTCACTCCATCCGTCTATTCTAACCCGCTGCCACTCAGAGTTACAGTCATTTACCGCCCCCCTAATAATCCCTCCCTTCCCTTCCTTACCGATTTCGATGCCTAGCTCTCCGTTTTTCTTGAGCCCTCATCCCCATCCCTCATTCTTGGTGATTTTAACATACCACTGATAACCCTTCCGACTCATACGCTTCTCAATTCCTCACTCTAAACCTCCTCCTTCAACCTCCAACTGAGCTCCACACCCCCTACTCACCAATCTGGCCACTATCTTGACCTCGTCCTCTCTTGCTACCTGCTCCCCCTCCATTTCTGCGCCTCAGCTGTTCCTCTCTCTGACCATCACCTGATCACCTTCACACTTTAGCAACCCTCCCCCTCAGTCCCAGCGCCAATAACTAACCACTACTTCTAGGAATCTCCAGGCGGTCGACCCTCCCACCTTATCCTCTACTATCTCTGATCTCCTCCCCTCCATCATGTCCTCCGAGACTGTCGACAAGGCTGTTTCCACATACAATGCCACCCTCTCCTCCGCTCTTTACGCCCTTGCAACCGTCCATCTCCCTTCCCATAAGGCGTACCAATCCCCAGCCCTGGCTGACCCCTTGCACCCGATACCTTCGCTCCTGCGCCCGATTCGGCTGAACGCCTCTGGAGAAAATCCTCGCACCCCACACCGATTTTCATTCATTATAAATTCATGTTATCCTCCTTACAGTCCTCCCTATTCTCCGCCAAACAGACTATTACACCCAATTGACTAACTCCCTCAGTTCTAACCCCCGTCCGTCTCTTCGCCACCCTTAACTCCCTCCTCAAAGTGCCCTCCGCTACCACCCCCCCCCCCCCTCACTCTCTCCTCAATCACTGGCGGAGTACTTTCGCGACAAGGTGCAGAAAATCAACCTCTAATTCACCACCAAACCATCTTCTCCTCCTCCTCACCCTATAACACACTCCCTCAACCAACCAACCCAGGCCTCCTTCTCCTCTTTTCCTGTTATCACCGAAGAGGAAACCGCCTATCTTCTCTCCTCTTCAAAATGCACCACCTGTTCCTCTGACCCCATCCCCACCAACTTACTTAACACCATCACTCCTACTGTCACCCCTCCCATTTGTCATATCCTCAACCTCTTTCTCTCTACTGCAACTGTCCCTGACACCTTCAAGCATGCTGTAGTCAAACCACTCCTCAAAAAAACCATCACTTGACCCTACCTGTCCCCTCCAACTACCGCCCTATTGCCCTACTACCCTTCCTCTCCAAGATACTTGAACGCGCCGTTCACAGCCGTTGCCTTGATTTCCTCTCCTCTCACGCCATTCTCGATCCACTCCAATCCGGCTTTCACCCCCTACACTCGATGGAAACGGCACTTTCAAAAGTCTGCAATGACCTGTTCCTTGCCAAATCCAAAGGTCACTACTCCATCCTTATCCTCCTCGACCTATCCGCCGCTTTTGACACTGTCAATCATAACTTACTTCTCGCCACACTGTCCTCACTCGGGTTCCAGGGCTCTGTCCTCTCCTGGTTCTCCTCTTATCTCTCCCACTGTAACTTCAGAGTACATTCTCAGGGTTCTTCCTCCACCCCCATCCCGCTCGCTGTTGGAGTTCCTCAGGGATCCGTCCTTGGACCCCTTCTTTTCCTCAATCTACACCTCCTCCCTGGGTTCTCTAATCTCCTCCCATGGGTTCCAATATCATCTTTATGCTGATGACACCCAGCTTTATCTCTCCACACCAGACATCACTGCAGAAACCCGGGCTAAAGTATCGGCCTGCTTAGCCGACATTGCGACCTGGATGTTCAACCGCCACTTGAAACTGAACATGGCCAAGACCGAGCTTATTGTCTTCCCTCCCAAACCCACTTCTCCTCTCCCTCCACTCTCTATCTCTGTCGATAACACCCCCATTGTCCCCATCTCATCTGCCCGCAACCTCGGGGTCATCTTTGACTCCTCCCTCTCTTTCTCTGCGCATATCCAGCAGATAGCCACGACCTGTCACTTCTTCCTCTATAACATCAGCAAAATTCGCCCCTTCCTGTCTGAGCACACCACCCGAACTCTCATCCATTCTCTCATTACCTCTCGCCTTGACTACTGCAACCTACTCCTCACTGGCCTCCCACTTTGCCATCTATCCCCCCATCAGTCTGTTCAAAAACTCTGCTGCACATCTTATCTTCCGCCTGAACCGGTACACTCATATCACCCCTCTCCTCAAGTCACTTCACTGGCTTCCGATCAGGTACTGCATACAGTTTAAGCTTCTCCTTTTAACCTACAATGTACTTGATCTACAGCCCCTCCCTACCTCTCTACCCTCATTTCCCCTTATATTCCTACCTGTAACCTCCGTTCTCAAGATAAATCCCTCCTGTCGGTACCCTTCTCCACCACCGCCAACTCCAGGCTCCGCCCTTTCTGCCTCGCCTCACCCCATGCCTGGAACAAACTCACTGAGCCCATACGCCAGGCCACCTCCCTGCCCATCTTCAAAGCCTTGCTAAAAGCCCACCTCTTCAATGTCGCCTTTGGCACCTAACCACCATACCTCTATTCAGGAAATCTGGACTGCCCCTACTTGACATTTTGCCCATTAGATTGTAAGCTCCTTGGAGCAGGGACTGTCCTTTTTCTTAATCTGTACAGCGCTGCGTAACCCTAGTAGCGCTCTAGAAATGTTAAGTAGTAGTAGTAGGGGTCACCAGTCAGTGCTCAATGTTCGCAAATCAATAGTAGCTATGTTGCATGGGAGAACAACAGGGGCCTCCTACATGGTGGGTGAGCCTGGACGCGGAAAGAGCATTTGACAGAGTGTGGTGGCTCTTGTTTGCAACATTGTGATGGGTGGGGTTGCAGGACTGGTTTCTGCAGGCAGTAATGACATTATATTCCTTGCCACAGGCAGCACTGTTGGTGAATGGAGTGAAAATGGAGGTGTTCCCCATAGGACGTGGAACTCGCCAGGGATGCTCGCTGTCCCCGCTGTTGTTTCTCCTTTCTTTGGAGCCACTTTTATGTAAGACTAGTGGAACCATGCCCGTTTCCCTCAACAATGAAACTGACCCTAGGAAGGCTGTCATGTAAGCTTTTTTTTTTCTCTCTCCCCTGCCCTCCCCTCCATGTCCAGCGATTCTTCCCTGCCCTCCCATCCGTGTCCCGCGATTCTCCTCTTCCCTGCCCTCCCATCCGTGTCCCGCAATTCTCTCTACTGTCCTCCCATCCCATCCATGTCCATCAATTCTCCTCTGCCCTGCCCTCCCCTCCTCTCCCCCCTCCCCTCAATGTCCCGCGATTCTGTCCTCTACTGTTCTTCCATCCCATCCATTCTCTGCTCTGCCCTCCCTTCCCCTCCCCTCGCGATTCTCTCCTCCCCTCAATTTGTACCTGAACGTTCTGTGGCTTGCTGGCGCTGGTTTCCCTTCCCTCTCACTGTTCTGCCCTCTGACATCATTACGTTTTGACGCAGGGCGCATATAAGCAGTATCATTAAAAATACTATACCAGTATAGGAGCAAAAAAATAACTTGTGATTTTTTTTCATTACAAATAATTTCTATAAGCTGTTACAGCTCCAGTATACCCAGTGTAAAATAAGACAGCAGATGTAAATTCTCGAATTGGACATAAAATGAAAATAAAATGATTTTTTCTACCTTTGTTGTCTGGTGACTGTTTTTTCTGAACATGTTGGTCCCAGTCTTTGATTCTGAGACTCTTTATCTGATCCCTTAACTCCGTTTCCAGGGCTTCCTTTCCATTTATTTCTTTACTTTCCTCCTTCATTTCTTGCCCTACATCCATAGGTAAAAGCTGAGTCCTCTGCGGACTTGAATGGAGGAGGTATAGAGTGGATCCAGCTTTTGCCTATCATCCATGTGCAGATTTTCTCCTCTCTTCCCTTTCCCTCACCTTGTCAGAATGCATCTCCTTCCTCTCTCCATCACGTCCAGCATTTTTCCTCTGCCCCTCCATCCATGTCCAGCATTTCAAATCTCTCTCCTCCCCTCCATCCATGTCCAGCATTTCAACTCTCTCTCCTTCCCTCCATCCATGTCCAGCATTTCAACTCTCCCCCCTAATTCCATGTGCATCTCCTCCTCTGTCTTCCCTCCCCTCCATCCATGTCCAGTATTTCTTCTCTCTCCCTTCCCCTTCAACTGTGTGCATATCTTTCCTTCCGTCCAACATTTCTCCTCTCTTCCCTGCCCTCCACTCCATCCATGTCCAGCATTTCTCCTCTCTCCCCTCCATTCATGTGAATCTCCCTCCTGCCTTCCCTCCACTCTATCCATGTCCAGCATTTCTCCTGCCCTTTCCACCAACCATCCATGTCCAGAAACTCTGCTCTCTCCCCTGCCCTCTCTTCCCATCCATGTCCAGATTCTCCTCTGCCCTCCCATCTGTGTCCAGCGATTCTCCTCTCTCTCCTGCCCTCCATGTCCAGCGATTCTCTTCTGCCCTCCCCTCCCATCTATGTCCAGCAATTTCTCCTTTCTTCTCTCCTCTGCCCTCCCCTCCATGTCTAGCGATTCTCCTCTCTCCCCTGCCCCTCCATGTCCAGCGATTCTCCTTTGCTCCCTATCCTCCCCTCCATGTCCATTAACTCGCCCCAGGCCTCCACCTGCCCCCCTTTTAAGCCCCCGTCGAGCTCCAGCGCCCCAGCCCCACCTGCCCGCCCTTAGCTTCCCGACAGCCCCCCCCCCCCAACACACAACGTGTTTAAATCTTTATTTTTTTTTAAATATAAAGTCGCAGCGCCGGCGTTAGTGAGAGGACCAGGCTCGCCTCCTCCTGCCTTCCCTTTGTTCCCTCTGTGTCCCGCCTTTCTGTGATGTAGTTTCCTGTTTCCGCAAGGGTGGGACACTGAGAGGGAATGAAGGGAAGGCAGGAGGAGGCGAGCCTGGTCCTCTCACTAATGCCGGCGCTGCGACTTAACGTAAAAAAAAAAAGGTTTAAACGCGTCGCAGGGGAAGGGTGGTGGTGGGGCTGTCAGGAAGCTAAAAGTGGGCAGGTGGGGCTGGGGCGCTGGAACTCGACAGGGGCTTAAAAGGGGCATCGCGGGTGGCAGGAACGGAAAGCAGGGCTGGAGAGCTAAGGCGGGTAGGTGAGCCTAGGAAAAAAATGTGCCGGTACACCATACCAGTGCATACCGGCACAAAAAAAGCACTGCATCTGCAGCACATCTCAGCTGGCTATTGCACACAATCCCAGGGAGGTCGGACCTAGTGCTGTCTCACAATCCACTTCTGCTCTCAGCAAGGGCAGCATGGAGGTGGCTTTGCAGAAGGCATGTTTTTTCTGTATCCGCCACACCATATTTGGCAATCAGTTGGAATCCGGATTTCCCAGCGGGCACGGATTCCCCTGTATTTGTGTGCTGGGGGAGATCAGGACTAAAATATTTGAGACAACTTCTTACTGAAGAGGGGAAAATGAAGGACTTTGCGGAGTTAAGAAGAACATTTGCATTACTACCTACAGATTGGTTTGCTTACTCATAGCTCCGCTATTTTGTCTCCTCTTTGGGCTGGATTAACTTAAGCGAAGATGTCCAAGACACTCTCAACACAGCACTCACTTTAGGATCTAGTAATGTAATTCCACGGAGATTTCATCACCGGTACCTGAGAGATACGATGGAGGATTTGGATTTCAAGAAGATTGCACAAATATGGACAGTGGAGTTAAAGGTGGATTTGGCGGAGGATCAGTTTAGACAGCATGTTTTAAGTCTACAATGGCGTTCAGCTTTTTTGCGTTATTGGGAGCTACAGTGTAAATTTGCATTGCGTTTATACATATCTCCGAGAAGAGCTTATAGGGTAGTGTTGAGCTCCACCGGGGCCTACCCCCAGAGAAGAGCTTTAATGCCTTAATGGTGCATTGTAATTTTTTGGCTGTTCACAAGGTCTACCAACACTGGGACACATGTTTTGGATGTGCCCTAAAATCAGACAATTTTGGACACAATTACTAGATACAGTGTACAGCTTTTGGAAATGCAGAGTGGAGTTACACCTGCTATTACACTTTGATGCATACAAGTACGCGACACCATCACCTCCGGGTTTCAAACTGTCTATGCAAAAAGTTATCTTGATAGGGAAAAAGACGATATTGTTGTGCTGGAGAGAGACATATGCACTATCAATTGGACTACGGCACATGCAAATGATTGAGCTCTTAAAATTGGAACGCTGTTAAAGACATTTCTTTTGAGGAAGGCAAAAGTTTCCAGAGGATTTGGGAACACTTTTGGACTACCCTTCAGCCAGCAGCACGAAGTAGACTTCTTAACTAGAGCTTAGTTCTCCTCATGAGTGGTATTATTGCCGGAATTGGTAAGATATAAAGGAAGGGAGGGGAGTTTAAGGGACTGCGGGAAATAGTTTTCTGTTTTTGGTTGTGTGTTTAATCTTATTGGAACATTGTATGATGTATGTGAGCCTCTAAACTAAATTAGGAATTTTTTCAAACTCATATAACAATATAATAAACACACAAAATGTTTGAAAATATCAAATGCCAAATGAGTGAGTCTCCCTCTGTGCAAGGAATTTAAAATTACAATTCCTGTTATTTTACTGACTTAACAAAGGACCTCAAATCTCCTACTGGGGAAACTACTGCAAACTTTAGTCTGCAAGTATAAATCTTAACCCCATCTTTATAAGGAGTCAATTACTATCACAGGTCCCAGTGGGAGAAGAAACAGGAGAAAAACAGACCAGACGTAAAAAACTCACCTTAACGTGAGAAAACCGAATGATCTAAAAAACTCACTGTCTTCTACACCACTTTAACTATATAGCACAGTGAGACCACCCACTTAGATTAAATCGCGAATTAATAATAATAAACCCAAATCTGACCCTCGTAGTTGTAAATCAAAAAATCAATCCAAGGCACCTCCCCCTAAATTCAAGAGCGTTTTCAAAAATCCTTCAACTATTCAACATCCATGAAAAACATGCAAAGCACTTTTACTCATCCCAAATGTTCAGCTCCTGACAGGGTAATCCGACACTCCACTGCAGAAGAATCCCTCCTTGTCAACAGGCTTGGGCTGAAGGGGCCGTTCTCAGTGCCCTTGGCAAACAACAATCTGTGCGGTCTAAACAGTCTCCGTTCTTTCTTAAATCAATCTCAAATTTCCTTTTCTTATATCTCCCTTCAACAAGTGTGCCTCGTTTCGCCAAGTTACTGGCTGCCTCAGGAAGGGGACAATCAAAAAGTCCCACACTGGACTAAAACTATCCAAATGTCCAAATCGCTCTCCACAGAGATAGTGTAGTTAAAATGCCCCAGCGTCTCTGCTTTTAAATTAGACCACAAGCCCACTCTTTATCTAGGCCACTCCCCCTCTCTCTCGTTCACCCTATAGGAAAACAGCTATTCAATTAAGGGGAGGGACCATTAAGACTTCAATAAAAGGCATTCCATTCGATGTTACGATTCAACCCTTGCGGTTCTACTGTCTGTAGCAAATGTATCCAGCGCTGTTCTTTGCGCCACAGAATATGCAATAGGCATTTACAACAGGAAAAAAAAAATAAAAACAAGAAATAACATTTAAAGCCTGTTTGTCCACAGATAAAGAAACATGGTTCCAAGAATCAAGAAATATAAGTATAAATAACAAACAATAATTAATCCCCACCAGTTGCTACCTCAGGGTACTGATCCCAACCTGCATTTTATGGAGGGCACACCACATTCATATCTACTCTAGCATCAAGAAATTCTTTTAACTGTTTAGGGTCAGCAAATTGAAATTGTTTACCCTCAAGCGTGAAATTACATATACAAGGAAATCGTAGTACAAAATTTAATCCCAATGCCAACGCTCTAGGACGCTGTTCCAAAAAGGCCTTGCGCCTAGCTTGAGTGGGCCTTGAGAGGTCAGGAAAAACGCGAACCTTTGAACCCATAAACAGGTTTTCTAAGTGTCTTAAGGAAAGTCTTAGTATTGCATTGCGGTCAGGTTCCAAGACAAAAGTAACAAGCATAGTAGTCCTCTGGGTAATAATCTCCAGTGAGCTCTCTAGGAATGAAGTTAAATTCATTCCATCCCCCACCATTGGGAGGTTTCCATCGCACCCCTGTGGATTCCAGATGTAATAGGCCCGTGTTATGGGGGGCAATGAATCCTTGTCCATTCCGAGAATGTCCACCATATATTTCTTAATCATTTCAACAGGTGAAATCAGAGGAGATTTAGGAAAATTTAGAAACCTAAGATTAAGTCTCCGAATCTGATTCTCCAGATATTCTGTTCGTTTATGGAGAAAAACATTGTCCTTAACCAAAGCAGTCTCTAAAGTTCCCATTTCTTGTAATTTAATATTTAAATTTTCCAATTTCAAGGCCTGCTGCGCAGATACCTGTGCTTGGAATAACGCAGCTTCAGAAATAGTTCTTATATTGTCAGTATTTTCTTTCAATGTAGGTTGCATAGAGATTTGAATATTATGTACCATATCCCATAGTGACTCTAATGTCACAATTGCTGGTCTAGTCACGCCAGAAATTCCAGGAGGGGATTGAATTTGAGCACCAACTTCAGATAATTTAGAAACAATTTCCAAAGGAAGTACCTGTAAAGCTGATTGAAAAAGCATTTCTTTCGGTTGGGGACCATTTTCTATCGCCGCAGTCCTTCCCTCGAGCAGGTTAGGTTGAACGCCTTCATTCTCCCTCCCTGCTTGGGCTATCGGCAATTCCCTTCCGGGTTGAGGCGGAGCAATGCGCTCTACAGGGCTCAGGGAAGCCCCGTTAGCGCTCTCAATCGACGCCGATGCGTCGAGAGCGGCAGAGGGGGTCGAAGTTCCCCGAGGTCCCGGTTGCTGCGTTGGAAATTGCAGAGTCGTCTGCCGGAGCGCCGAGGGTGTCCCTGGAGCCGAGGAATGCTCCCTAACTTTCCCCCTCAGTTTCCCCATCGAGGAGGGCACAGAAACAGCGAAAACAGCAGAAAGAACTACAAAGGACCTCAGCAGCAAACTCAGGTGCGTCCGGTCAGAGCGCCATCTTGGAACCCACAGAATATTTTTAATATCCCCCCCTCTCTTACCCAATACTACTTGGTCGATGATCATACACACCAAATGATCAAATTGGTGTTGTTTTTGGAAACAATGTCGTACCATAGGTGCTTCTGTTTTACAATGAGTGATACAGTGGCGATGTTCAATAACCCTCATTTTAAATTGACGTATAGTGTGCCCTACATATAAAAATATTAAATGAATCGTAACATCGAATGGAATGCCTTTTATTAAAGTCTTAATGGTCCCTCCCCTTAATTGAATAGCTGTTTTCCTATAGGGTGAACGAGAGAGAGGGGGAGTGGCCTAGATAAAGAGTGGGCTTGTGGTCTAATTTAAAAGCAGAGACACTGGGGCATTTTAACTACACTATCTCTGTGGAGAGCGATTTGGACATTTGGATAGTTTTAGTCCGGTGTGGGACTTTTTGATTGTCCCCTTCCTGAGGCAGCCAGTAACTTGGCGAAACGAGGCACACTTGTTGAAGGGAGATATAAGAAAAGGAAATTTGAGATTGATTTAAGAAAGAACGGAGACTGTTTAGACCGCACGGATTGTTGTTTGCCAAGGGCACTGAGAACGGCCCCTTCAACCCAAGCCTGTTGACAGGGAGGGATTCTTCTGCAGCTGGAGTGTCGGATTACCCTGTCAGGAGCTGAACATTTGGGATGAGTAAAAGTGCTTTGCATGTTTTTCATGGATGTTGAACAGTTGAAGGATTTTTGAAAACGCTCTTGAATTTAGGGGGAGGTGCCTTGGATTGATTTTTTGATTTACAACTACGAGGGTCAGATTTGGGTTTATTATTATTAATTCGCGATTTAATCTAAGTGGGTGGTCTCACTGTGCTATATAGTTAAAGTGGTGTAGAAGACAGTGAGTTTTTTAGATCATTCGGTTTTCTCACGTTAAGGTGAGTTTTTTACGTCTGGTCTGTTTTTCTCCTGTTTCTTCTCCCACTGGGACCTGTGATAGTAATTGACTCCTTATAAAGATGGGGTTAAGATTTATACTTGCAGGCTAAAGTTTGCAGTAGTTTCCCCAGTAGGAGATTTGAGGTCCTTTGTTAAGTCAGTAAAATAACAGGAATTGTAATTTTAAGTTCCTTGCACAGAGGGAGACTCACTCATTTGGCATTTGATATTTTTAAACATTTTGTGTGTTTATTTTATGATGTATGTGAGAAAATGATGATTTGAACATAAAAAATGGGCTCTTAAATTTATCAAACGCTACTCCTAAAAATTGGAGTAACACATTAAACAAAGAAGGCGATAGGGGGATTACCGTGTGATACTCTACAAGTAGAACTCCAGTTGACTGGAAAACTATTGCTTTTCTTTACACTATAACTCCAAGTATACAGGAAACCGCTAAACCAGTTTAATACTTTGCCATGTATACCTATGCCACTTTGCTTGGTTAACATAAGATCGTGATCAAACAGGTCAAAGTCACAGGAAAGATTAAACCGAATAATAACTGAGTTCTGACCTTGGCTTAACCGAACTTTTCCTTGTGTAATATTAGCCAGAAGCGGAGCCAGGTTGACGGCGTGGGGGGAGCGAGAGTGGACTTCCACCGGCGCTGGCGCACATTTTCAATGCAACACATTGAGAAAAAAATAGGCGCCGGAGCTGGCAGAACTCCGTTTGGGGGCGCGGCCGCTCCCCTGGCACCCCCCCTTGCTACGCCACTGAATAGAGCCTACCACTGTCTTGGTACTGTAACTCTTCCTATATCCAGACTGTGACGGTTGTGAAACATTGTATCTATCTGGATAGTTTCCAACCTTTTGGTAATATAACCCACTATTCTCAGAGGACAAGCAGGCTGCTTGTTCTCACTGATGGGTGACGTCCACGGCAGCCCCTCCAATCGGAAACTTCTCTAGCAAAGGCCTTTGCTATTCCTCGCGCGCCGATGCGCACCGCGCATGCGCGGCCGTCTTCCCGCCCGAACCGGCTCGTGTTCGTCAGTCTTCTTTTGTCCGCGCTCGGTACGGTTGTGTTTACGCCGTTCGCGCCCCTTAAGTCGACCCTCGCGCGTCTTTTGACTTTCGCTTTACAAAAAAAAAAAAAAGAGGGATTTCGGAAAAGGACCTTTTCGGTCTTTTCCTTTTCCCGTATTTCTAGTTTTTGGCTCCGTTAAGTTTTCTTTCGTTTTCGGGGTAGGCCCTTTTGAGGCCTCGGGTTCGAGTTTTTCTCCCCCTCTTTTTGGTGCCTTACCGCAATTACGAGTTTTGATTTCGCCGGCGTGATTTTTCCGCCCATGTCATCGAAGTCTCCCAGCGGCTTCAAGAAGTGCACCCAGTGCGCCCGGGTAATCTCGCTCACTGACAGGCACGCGTCGTGTCTTCAGTGTCTGGGGGCTGGGCACCGCCCGCAGGCCTGTAGTCTTTGTGCCCTTTTACAGAAAAAGACTCAGGTAGTGAGATTAGCCCAGTGGAACGTTTTGTTCTCGGGCTCTTCGTCGGCATCGGCACTGGGAGTATCGAGTGCGTCGACAGCGTCAAGACCTCCGCCCTCGGCCGTGACTGTATCGATTGCATCGAGGCATTGACCCTCTGCATCGTCGGGGCCGAGACATCGGAAGGCTGCGTCGGCGTCGGTGGTACCTCCACTAGTGCTGATGTCGTCGGACGGTGGTGCTTCGACTGGAGTGCAGGTCAGGGCTGTCCATTCCCCTGCTGGTGGTGGTGAGCCTTCGAGTGGGTCTCCCCCTACCCTGAGGGCTCCTGCGGTACAGCCCCCCGAGACCGACCTTCTTCGGCCTCGGCCCCGAGGAAGCGACGGCTGGATTCTACGTCCTCCTCGTCGGTACCGGGAAGCTCCGGTGACATGCTTCGTTTGAAAAAGTCAAAGAAGCATTGACACCGGTTATCTTCCCGCATCGGTACCGAGAGTTCTGGGTCGCCGAGGGAGTAGGCACCCAGTAGGCATCGGCACCGGGAGGACCGCTCACCCTCTGTTCAGGAGGTGTCGATGCGCTCCACCTTGGACAGCCCGGAACAGACTCTGACTTCGACACCTGCATCGGCTTCCATGTCTTTCTCCACAGCTGCTCTGCACGAGAGTCTCCGGGCCGTTTTCCCAGAGATCCTGGGAGAGCTGTTGCGCCCTTCCCCTCCGGTACCGGGGGTGCTTGCGCCACCGGTACCGTCGAGTGAGGCGCCGGCTGGCCCCTTGCCCGGGGTGAGGTCTTCGACATCGGTGCCGCTTGCGGTACCGACTGCGGTCGCCTCCCAGGAAGGCTCCCAGACCACGTTGGCGGAGGGAGCTTCGCCGGTGCGGGTGAGGGAATCTACCTCTCGACACTCCCACCGTGGCTGTGGTTCCACGGAGTTGAGCCAGGCACGGCTTCAGACACAGGTTCGTGAACTTGTGTCTGATACCGGTGGTGAGGCCTCGTGGGAGGAGGAGGAAGACATCAGATATTTCTCTGACGAGGAGTCTGATGGCCTTCCTTCTGATCCCACTCCCTCCCCTGAAAGGCAGCTTTTTCCCCCCGAGAGTCTGTCTTTTGAGGCCTTTGTCCGGGAGATGTCTACGGCCATCCCCTTCCCGGTGGTTGTGGAGGACGAGCCCAAGGCTGAAATGTTTGAGCTCCTGGACTATCCTTCTCCACCTAAGGAAGCATCCACAGTACCCATGCATCATGTCCTAAAAAAGGCATTGCTGGCGAACTGGACCAAGCCTTTAAGTAATCCCCACATTCCCAAGAAGATCGAGTCCCAGTACCGGATCCATGGGGACCCAGAGCTGATGCGCACTCAGTTGCCTCATGACTCTGGAGTTGTGGATTTGGCCCTCAAGAAGGCTAAGAGTTCTAGAGAGCATGCTTCGGCGCCCCCGGGCAAAGACTCTAGAACCTTAGACTCCTTTGGGAGGAAGGCCTACCATTCCTCTATGCTCGTGGCCAAAATTCAGTCTTACCAGCTCTACACGAGCATACACATGCGGAACAATGTGCGGCAGTTGGCGGGCTTGGTGGACAAGCTCCCTCCTGAGCAAGCCAAGCCATTTCAGGAGGTGGTCAGGCAGCTGAAGGCGTGCAGAAAATTCCTGACCAGAGGGGTGTATGACACCTTTGATGTTGCGTCCAGGGCCGCTGCTCAAGGTGTGGTGATGCGCAGACTCTCATGGCTGCGTGCCTCCGACCTGGAGAATAGGATCCAGCAGCGGATTGCGGAATCGCCTTGCCGTGCGGACAATATTTTTGGAGAGAAGGTCGAACAGGTGGTAGAGCAGCTCCACCAGCGGGATACCGCTTTCGACAAGTTCTCCCGCCGGCAGCCTTGAGCTTCTACCTCCACAGGTAGACGTTTTTATGGGGGAAGGAAGACTTTTCCCTACTCTTCTGGTAAGCGTAGGTACAATCCTCCTCCTCGACAGCCTGCGGCCCAGGCTAAGCCCTAGCGCGCTCGCTCTCGTCAGCAGCGTGCGCCTCAGCAAGGCCCCTTGGCTCCCCAGCAAAAGCAAGGGACGAGCTTTTGACTGGCTCCAGCAGAGCATAGCCGACATCAAATTGTCAGTGCCGGGCGATCTGCCGGTCGGAGGGAGGTTGAAAGTTTTTCACCAAAGGTGGCCTCTCATAACCTCCGATCAGTGGGTTCTTCAAATAGTCTGGCAAGGATACACCCTCAATTTGGCCTCCAAACCTCCAAATTGTCCACCGGGAGCTCAGTCTTACAGCTTCCAGCACAAGCAGGTACTTGTAGAGGAACTCTCCGCCCTTCTCAGCGCCAATGCGGTCGAGCCCGTGCCATCCGGGCAAGAAGGGCTGGGATTCTATTCCAGGTACTTCCTTGTGGAAAAGAAAACAGGGGGGATGCGTCCCATCCTAGACCTAAGGGCCCTGAACAAATATCTGGTCAAGGAAAAGTTCAGGATGCTTTCCCTGGGCACCCTTCTCCCCATGATTCAGGAAAACGATTGGCTATGCTCTCTGGACTTGAAGGACGCCTACACGCACATCCCGATACTGCCAGCTCACAGACAGTATCTACGATTTCAGCTGGGCACACGTCACTTCCAGTACTGTGTGCTACCCTTTGGGCTCGCCTCTGCGCCCAGAGTGTTCACGAAGTGCTTGGCTGTAGTAGCAGCGGCGCTTCGCAGGCTGGGAGTGCATGTGTTCCCCTATCTCGACGATTGGCTGGTGAAGAACACATCCGAGGCAGGAGCTCTACAGTCCATGCAGATGACTATTCGCCTCCTGGAGCTACTGGGGTTTGTGATAAATTACCCAAAGTCCCATCTCCTCCCAGTACAGAGACTCGAATTCATAGGAGCTCTGCTGGATTCTTGGACGGCTCTGGCCTATCTCCCAGAGACGAGGACCAACAACTTGTTGTCCCTCGTCTCGCGGGTGCGAGCGTCCCAGCAGATCACAGCTCGGCAGATGTTGAGATTGCTGGGCCACATGGCCTCCACAGTCGATGTGACTCCCATGGCTCGTCTTCACATGCGATCTGCTCAATGGACCCTAGTTTCCCAGTGGTTTCAGGCTGGTCTGTGACGGTCTAGAGGACGTGATCCAGCCTGTCCACAGAGTTTTCTTCAAATCCCTGTATTGGTTGGACGCAATTTGTGTCCAATCTGACTTCGGGAGCGTCCTTTCCAAATTCCTAAGCACAAAAAGTGTCGGACTACGGATAGCGTCTCTAGTCTCTCCCTGGGGTGGGGAGGCTCATGTCGATGTGGCTTCACACCCAGGGAAGCTGATCCTCCTACAGGAACGCGATCTGCAGATCGAATCTTCTGGGAGGTACGAGCGGGTCTAGGGAACGGCCTCTGAAGGGCCTTTCAGAGATCGGCTTGTCCCACAAAAGTATCCAAGATTCAGACAGACAACCAGGTGCCATGTTATTACATCAACAGAGCAGTTGGGGCAGGACCGCAGATCTCCGGCGCACCTGTGTCAGGAAGTCGTCAGCATGTGGCTTCTGGGCTTGGTCGCGTTCCACGGCATGGTGCTCCCAGGCAACATAACCTGGCAGGCGGCTTAACCAACAGTCTGGACTGACAGGTTGAGCAGGATTATGCAACCTCACGAGTGGTCGCATCAATTCCCGAGTAGTGCGCCAGATCTTCCAGGTGTGGGGCACCCCCCCTTGGTAGATCTCTTTGCATCTCGAGCCAACCACAAGGTTCCCTCAGTCTGTTCCAGGCTTCAGGCCCACGCAGACTGGCATCGGATGCCTTCCTCCTGGACTGGGGGAAGGTCTGCTGTATGCTTATCCTCCCATACCTCTGGTCGGGAAGACTTTGTTTGAAACTCAAGCAAGACCGAGGCACCATGATTCTGATTGCTCCTTTTGGCCGCGGCAGATCTGGTTTCCCTCTTCTTCTGGAGTTGTTCCTCCGAAGAACCGTGGAGATTGGAGTGGTTTTCCGACCCTCATCACGCAGGACGAAGGGGCGCTTCTGCATTCCAACCTCCGGTCTCTGGCTCTCACGGCCTGGATGTTGAGAAGCGTAGACTTTGCCTCTTTGGGTCTGTCAGAGGGTGTCTCCCGCATCTTGCCTGCTTCCAGGAAAGATTCCACTAAGAGGAGTTACTTCTTTCTATGGAGGAGGTTTGCCGTCTGGTGTGACAGCAAGGCCCTAGATCCTCGCTCTTGTCCTACACAGACCCTGCTTGAATACCTTCTGCACTTGTCTGAGTCTGGTCTCAAGACCAACTCTGTAAGGGTTCACCTTAGTGCAATCAGTGCATACCATTACCGTGTGGACGGTAAGCTGATCTCAGGACAGCCTTTAGTTGTTCGCTTCATGAGAGGTTTGCTTTTGTCAAAGCCCCCCGTCAAACCTCCTACAGTGTCATGGGATCTCAATGTCGTTCTCACCCAGCTGATGAAACCTCCTTTTGAGCCTCTGAACTCCTGCCATCTGAAGTACTTGACCTGGAAGGTCATTTTCTTGGTGGCAGTTACTTCAGCTCGTAGAGTCAGTGAGCTCCAGGCCCCTTACACCAAATTTCATCATAACAGAGTAAGTCCTCCGCACTCACCCTAAGTTCTTGCCAAAGGTTGTGTCGGAGTTCATCTGAACCAGTCAATTGTCTTGCCAACATTCTTCCCCCGTCCTCATTCCTGCCCTGCGGAACGTCAGCTGCACACATTGGACTGCAAAAGAGCTTTGGCTTCTATCTGGAGCGGACACAGCCCAACAGACAGTCCGCCCAATTTGTTTGTTTCTTTTGATCACAACAGGAGGGGAGTGGCTGTGGGGAAACGCACCATATCCAATTGGCTAGCAGATTGCATTTCCTTCACTTACCGCCCAGGCTGGGCTGGCTCTTGAGGGTCATGTCACGGCTCATAATGTTAGAGCCATGGCAGCGTCGGTTAGCCCACTTGAAGTCAGCCACTATTGAAGAGATTTGCAAAGCTGCGACGTGGTCATCTGTCCACACATTCACATCTCATTACTGCCTGCAGCAGGATACCCGACGTGACAGTCGGTTCGGGCAGTCAGTGCTTAAGAATCTGTTCGGGGTTTAGAATCCAAACTTCCACCCCCTAGGCCCATGTTTATTCTGTTCCAGGCTACACTCTCAGTTAGTTGGATAAAGTGTTAGTGTCAATCTCAGTTATGTCCTCGCCGTTGCGAGGCCCAATTGACCATGTTTGTTGTTTTGAGTGGAGCCTGGGGGCTAGGGATACCCCATCAGGAGAACAAGCAGCCTGCTTGTCCTCGGAGAAAGCGATGCTACATACCTGTAGAAGGTATTCTCCGAGGTCAGCAGGCTGATTGTTTCACAAACCGCCCGCCTCCCTTTGGAGTTGTGTCTTCCTTGTCTTTGTCTTGCTACATATGGGACTGACGACACGCAGGTTCGGGCGGAAGACGGCCGCACATGCGCGGTGCGCATCGGCGCGCGAGTACTAGCAAAGGCCTTTGCTAGTAAAGTGTTCGATTGGAGGGGCTGCCGTGGACGTCACCCATCAGTGAGAACAATCAGCCTGCTATCCTCGGAGAATACCCTCTACAGGTATGTAGCATTCGCTTAATTTTCACAAAACAGTGGAATAGAAACAACAAGGATGATAAGTACTGTTTAATTGTAAAGTTCCACTGGAGGGTTTAGGTATTGGAGTCAAAACAATTTCATCCTAGTTTACTGAAAAATGCCCACTATCCAAACTATTTAGGCTATGTGTTCAAAACAGGCAGTTCTGACGTTATTAATAGCATAGAATGGGCCTGGATCGAAACTACACTTAGATTTAGCATAGCTAACAGCGCCTAGCTTCTTGAGTTAATAATGGTTTCAAAAACGATTCCATATATGATCCCCAGGGATATCATTTAAACTTCTCAGATATCAAATTCCATAACATTCGACTGTAGTTTAGATCAGATAGTTAACTATCTTTTTCCTAAAATACAAGGTCAGTGCATCAGCTGTAGGTGTGTTAAATCCAGATTCTAGCATTAGATCATCAACATTGCAAGATTATCCACTAGCTTGAACAGCTTTTGTGTACTTTTATGAGTAGTATCCCACCTGGAATAATTCTTTCTCTTAGATGATTTCCCTACTCAAACTTAAAATAACTAACGCCAGTTATATCTAATGACTAAAGAAGGAGATTTTCTCCATTTCCTTTCACGCTTCCTATATTCTTGTTTCATGGCTAACAGCTCTGCATCAAACTATTTCTCTGATTTCCTTTAGATTTGGATTTAAATGGAGCAGTTTCATCTAGTATAACTGAAACATATTCATTCCAGTTTAAAAAGAAATCTTGTACAGAACTAGAATCAGTCAATTTGTTTATCTTGTCCAAAACAGAGAGGGATCAATTTTCCTTCTAGTTTTTCGTAACAATTTTTGGCTTACATTTACTAGAGCTAGCTGCTTTCAAAAAAAGAAATAGTAAAATCAAATAAAAAATGATCTGATCATGGAGGATGAGTGCAAGTGTTTAAAATGCAGGTAACAACCTTTTGTATCAGTATTGGCCATTGCAAGAATATCTAATGAGTAGTCCTCATCTGAACTGTAAGTCAAGCTAACTAAAACCCAAGGAATCTTAAAAAAAAATCTAAAAAGTCAACTGAATTAAAATCTAATCTTTCGAGATGTAAATTAACATCACCCACCAACAAATGGCCTGATATTATATTGAATATTTGGTCACCAATCCTGAAAATTATTCCTACAGTTAATCCATTTCCCCGGAGGGGAATAAGCCACCATAACAACACAATGGGGCCCTTTTACTAAGCTGCAGTAAAAAGTGGCCTGTGCTAGTTTTCGTACTTGAAATTAGTGCTTGGTAGGCCACTTTTTACCATGGTGGGAAAAAGGCCTTTTAAAAAAAATGGGGCATAAATGGCTGTGCGCTAATATTGAAATTAGTGTGTGGCTATTTACTGACTAAGCTCTTACTGCCACCAATTTAGTAGGCAGTATGAGCTCACATTCTGTTTGTGCAGTAATCAGAAAGTGTGTGGCAATGTGGCCACCCTGCTGTTTACTGCCGGGAAGGCCCCCCCCCCCCCCCACCCCACCACGGTAGAAAATAGAAAATTATTTTTCTACCGTGGGAAACTACGCGTACCAACTTCAGAACTACTGCAAGGCTCCCATGCTACCCCAGCAATAGGGCCGATTTAGCGTGCACTATCAGCACGGTAACCCTACTGCATCTTAGTAAAAAGGGCCCCAATAGTTCCTGAAAACATTGAATCTTGTATAGTGCAACAAACCATTTCTAGTGAGGCCTCAGAAAATTTATCTAATATATTAATAGTGTAAAAAAAACTTGTATGAAATTGCAAGTCCTCCCCTACCCCTCTTTTACTCTGCCTAGGAGCATGTAATATTTTATAACCAGCAGGACATAAGTCCCTCAATCTTGGATCATCTACAAGTGAAATCCAGGTCTCTGTCAAAAATATCAGACCCGATGGGATTCTTCAATCAAATCTCTTATAATCTCCACCTATTTACTGCCACCTAGGGACCGGTGTATAAGTGCTGCAATTTCCTAAAAAAGTTTTAAACTGAGATTGTCCTTTAAATGTCTTATATCTCCTAACTCGTATGACTGTAGTAATCTTGCTTTTGCATTACCAATGAACAGTCTTTAAGATTATTAAAATTGGGTCCACTAAGCATCACACATAGGAACCCCCCTACTGGAAATCTACACCAGGATGCCCCATTCGGTAGTCTGTTAACTGCATTGAACTAAATTAAACTAGGTACAAGCATTGTATTAGTATTAGATGATCCTTTGTGAACTTGAAAGAGCTCAAACTATTGTGTGAAGAATGAGAAAAAACTTTGTGCTGCTGTATAAACTTGTTAGGCACCTATCTTAAATAATTCATGGCTACAAAAGGGGTTGAAACCAAGTACTGAGTCGGAGGTCTCTAGGAATGTTTAAATCTATGCCTCATATGATTTATTAATTGCATATTTTAAGTGTGTTTGCCTTTTGGATGTGAGCGTACTCTGTATGGCTGTTATTTCCTATTTATGTTCATTCTTAGAATTTGGCATTCCTTTCTGAACTTTTTAATTGTATGTTCACTGCTTTGCTATGCCTCAGGAAAGGTGGAATAAGAAGTATATAAACTATAAGACTTAAGCAGTCAAGACATTTTGGTTCATTATTATTATTATTTTGAAATATTGCTATAATTGATTTTTTTTTGCTTTGTTTCCCTGATGCCATAAATTTGCAGATCTCCTACTTGAATACTTTGCTGTTATGGAAAGCAGAATATCAAGTATAGAGTATATATGTAAATACATTTTTAATTGTTCTTTACATATAGCATGATGTGAAAAATATACAAGGGTGTGAAGTCTTAAACAAGAAACTGTAAACTAGTTACTAAGTATCAATGTTGAGGGGATCCAAGATGGCTGCACGCATTTGCGACTAGCTGCAGTACCTCTTTACCTCACGATGCCTAAGAGACGTGGGAAGGCTGCTGCCCGAGTCCTCCTACCTCCTTCCACAATTCCTAGACCGATGGATCGGTTTGTGAGACTGCAGGGTGCTGGCAATTAAGTTGGGAGTGGTTCATTACGGGACTCTGGTGAATCGGAAGAACTTTCGGTGTCTTTTGGGCCAGATACTACCTTGAGCCCCGACGACAGAGCTCCACCCCCGCAACCGTCGATAACAAGTTCCCCGCTTCAAGGAGCAACGGCATTACCACAAGTCAGTGGATTAATGCCGATATTGCTGGGAACCTAATTACAACAATTTGAATCGGAGGAAAGGAGGTTACTTTTAGCTCTGGGAGAAACTTGCTCGACCATAGAAGCTGCGGGGAATCTGGACGCAGATCGAGAGGGAAAAGCTGAACAGAAAATTGTTTTCCTATAGGATTTACTACTAAACCCTCAGAGGTAACGTTAGATTCACTATGGGATCTGATGTCCCAATTGGGGCAAATATTTCTTGTTCAAACTACTAACCTAACTCAGAAAATAACTGTGGTAGAGCAAAAGACAGAAAAACAAAAAATTGACTTTGATAAAATGACTTCTCGAATAGACGAAATGGAACAGGGAGTAAAGAAAATCGATAATGTTCAATCTTTAATCTTGAAAGACGTTTCTAATTTAAGACTTAAATCTGAAATTTTGAGAATTATATCAGAAGTCATAATCTTTGTTTTATCAGTTTTCCTTTGATTCCAATGGTAAACCAGGTGATATGTTAAAAAGATATTTACAAGAAAATTTGAATATACCAGAGACTAATTTACCACCTTTTACAAAGGTATATTATCTACCAAAAAAATTAACGGATCAACAACAACAACAAGAGGTTCAAAACTTGGATATTTCAGCTCTCTTAGATACATCGGACAGAATTAGCTACGGCTGCAACATTAGTTGCTACCGTTGCTTTACTTCCAGATAAACAATGGCTATTCCAATTGTTTTTTAAACATAAGGAAAAACCATTTTTGGGTTTACGTATTTCCTTGTTCCCCGATTTGTCAAAAGGGACTCAAAGAAAAAGGAAACAATTTCTCATACTGAAACCGGCTGTTCTGCAAGCAGGTGGTACCTTTTCTTTGAGATACCCCTGCAAATGCATAATTAGGTTTGGTACTACTAAATATATTTTCATGGACCTGTCTCAGCTTTCAACGTTCATCGCCTCTAAGAAATCTTCGGGAAGCTCAAAAGAAGAAATCCCAGCCTCTTTGTAGATGCTAAAATTACCTCTATTTTTTGATTGCTTATTAAATTCCTCAGTTTGATCTTGGATCCCCCCAAAATTGTGGACTTCAGTGATAATTTAAAGATTATGTAAAAACTTTGTCCTTAATTTTCTTTATTTCCTTTATATATATCACTTTTTTTTTCAAGGATTAACGCTTGATATTATTCTTGTAATTCATAAATAAATAAAAAGTATGAAAGTTAATTTAGCAAAGATAATCTATTTTAAGTTTTGATAACCATTGAGAAATTTCTCTGAGTTAAAATGAACTTTTTAAGTATTACCTTACCTTTGCCTCCTTAAGGCTTTAGAATAGTAATTTTGATTTTTTTTTGACCCATATCCTAACTTGCCAGCTATATGGAAAATGGATTAGTCATCTTAATTACAGTAGCTGCGCTATTAGAATGAATTGTGTGATTCTTTGATAATGAAGAACATACAGCATTCACAGATTTCTAACTTTATTTTCAGGCTGGCCAACAACGAAAGCAGGAGTACGAACACACACAGTGTCTGTGTCAGGTAAGGGCTCTTAAAACAGTGAGAGATCACTTATTTTATCCATGGAAAGGACAACATTTAATAGTTTTGTTTCGGTAGTATACGAGATTACTAGTAATTTTCATGCTGTTTTGTGCCTTACTCAGCACTAAACAAAAATGGCTAGAGAGATGACATTCATAAGTGCTGAAATTTAATCCAGTTTGAAAAATATTTTCTAATATGATTTATATATATAATTTAAATGTAAAAATAAACTTCTATGAATGTAACATGAGATATTTAATGTGAGGAACAAATGAAAGGCATGTTCTCTTTATAAAATACGTCTGACTGCATCCATGTTTTTACAATATGTCATTAAAACCTTGAAATGCATAGTTGGTTCCTAAGCTTGATGTGAGATGATGTATCAAAAACTAACATTTACAGAAATTCTGACATCCGTTTTAATACAGTTTTCTAGCGCTTGCCTGTTTATATATCAAGCACAGATAATGTTGAACTTGTTGGGTAATTAAAAGGTTGATTCATGTGGGAAGGATAAAATAGACTCTCTGCTTCTCCCCTGAACCATCTGAGGCTACCGTTACTTAGCAAGCAATATTTACAACCCCTCGAGGGAGAGATTTTTTGCTACTGTATGAGAATGCTTGGTAGACAGGTCCAAGATGCATGCATTCCAGATCTTCTGGATGCAGACTATCACTGCAATATATGGCTTTTCTTCTTACTTCTAGGTCTTCTCGTGGCTGACTGTGGTTCTCCACTAATCTACAGTTACTTAAACATCAGTATTGTTGTGCAGAGAAGCTCAGGGAAAAGTCCAAATCTGTCAGACCTACAAAAAATGTAGGTCTCTTAATCATGAATTTAATCTTCACCTTAGGGCAAAAAAGTCTTATTTCTGGGAGACTTTTGAAATCACCAAACCCTCAAGAGACCTTACTTTGATTTATCAACAAATGCTGTCCCCGTCAACCTCTACCCTCTTACCCTATTCCCTCTTCAGGGGATCTCTCCACATTCTTTACTAATAAGATTGAGTCTCAAACCCTTTCCATCTCTACCAGTTCATCCTTCATCAGAGATGGTTGTTCCTGTACCCCAATCTGGCTTCTTTGTTTGGACGACTTGCCAACCACAATCCCTGCAGTCTCTGAAAGCCATAGTGTCCTCAATGTGCACTACCTTCTGTCAAACTGATCCTATTCCAGCATCCTGGTTTAAAAAAAAACAACACTTTTTTTTAGATTTGCTTCCTACATTTCTCTTTATGGTTAATTTAAGCCTCTCTACTGGTCAGTTCCCAGACCTTTGGAAATGAGCTATTGTTCATCTTATTCTGAAGAAACCTACGTTGGATCCTTCAATAGCTAGTCATTATCGTCCTGTCTCTAACCTTACCTTTATATCCATAGTCCTTGAGAAAATAGTTTTCTTACAGCTCTTTGATTATTTGGATAAAACTCTCATTCTACACTTGAATCAGTCTGGCTTTAGGTCTCATTATAGTACTGAAACTGTTCTATAGCTCTTTTAAGTGAAATTCATTCTCATTTCGACCAACATACACTTGTCTTGACAGTTTCCTTGGAACTCTCTGCTGCTTTGATCGTGTCAACCACTCTCTTCTAATTTCTAGTCTATCCTCACTAGTATCTCCAGTGCGGTCCTTCATGGTTTATTTCTTTTCTGTCTAACTGCTCATTTCAGTTATTACTCCCTCATCCACCTCTTCTAAGAAGGCTGTCCGCTGTGGAGTTCCTCAGGGTTTGATTCTCTCCCCTTTACTGTTCAATCTTTATCTGAGTCCTTTGGCTGCACTTATCAATCATTCGGTCTATCCACTTATTTCTGTGTGGATGGTATTCTTATTCTGTATCCAACCAACAATCCTCTCTTTCTCGATTTCTGCCCTCCAAGCCTTTTTAGATTGCATTGCTACCTGGCTCTTTGAAAACCAGTTGGTCCTTAATGCTGATAAGACTGTGGCCTGTTGGTTCTCCAGTTCCGCAACATCCCCCTTCCTCTCCTATTTCCCTTTTTGGAAAAATAATCTCTCCTGTTTAACATTTTTGCTATCTGGGAGTAATTCTGGACTCCTCATCATTTTTGCCACACTTCTCACACTTATCCAAGCTTTGCTTCTTTACCTTTCAACAGTTATGGACTATTTGTCATCTCTTCGACCATGATAGTTTCCACTCAACTTCTTTCTTTAGACATTTAGCTAAAGTCTGAAATAAGACTTTCCTTGTCATGAGACTAGACCAGTTCCAACTAATGGCTTATGTCCATCTACCAGCAGATGGAGGACAGAACAAAAATAGTTCTTCTGATTCGCCCCTTAAGGACATCATGCACCCTAGAATGTTCAGCATTTTTCTCTGTCTGCAAGTGAATGGTTGATGGATCATGCAGTTCCTCTGTGGTGCTTTTTTTTTTTTTTTTTTTGGTTACATTTGTACCCCGCATTTTTCCCACTCATGGCAGGCTCAATGCGGCTTACATGGGGCAATGGAGGGTTAAGTGACTTGCCCAGAGTCACAAGGAGCTGCCTGCGCCTGAAGTGGGAATCGAACTCAGTTCCCCAGGACCAAAGTCCACCACCCTAACCACTAGGTCCTCCTCCCGCTCCTAACCTAGTTCTAGCTGGGTGTCAGTTGAGCAGGGGGTTTCCTCGTGGAGGATATTAGCTCCTTTACTTTCAGAATGTTCTGAATGGATCTGGGTGATACCTGATGGTATGAAGGCCCTCCCCCCTCACTTCTTTGCTATTTAGCAGTTGCTGAGGAATTTTTCTAAGAGGCTACAAGCTAGTAAGATACCTTCTGGTGCAAGCTGGATAACCTTCACATAACAAGTTGATATTTTCAATGAGCTTTCCCTCTCTGTTGGTAAGTACTCTCTCTGATAACTCTGACCATTTGAATTCCAATGGTTATGCTGCTGAGTGGGCATTTACCTAGATGCTTTCTTTCTGTTTGAGCCTTGTTATGGTGGTGTGCGTTCTCTGGCACAGTGTACTTCGGAGGCACTTGCTTTCTTGTGGAGTGCCTTCTTATATAGACGATGGCACATAAAAACCTGTACAGTTCATCCATGTTTCCCAACAAGATAAACTCATAGCATAAGGTATGATGTGATACTATATATGTATATTTGATCTTGAGTTAAACTTGCCTTTTTCAGGGCATAGACTACAGAAGTCTGGCCGGCATTAGCCATGTTCTCCAACTACTAAAAATGTCATTGAAGCCCCACTCCAGCCCATCCAAATTTCTCTAGCCACGATAGGGCACAGACCATAGAAGTCTGTCCAGCACTGGCCTTGTTCTCTAGCTACTGAAGCTGAATCTGCCTAGCCACAATCAAGGCATAGACCATAGAAGTCTGCTCAGCACTTGATTTGCTTCCCAGATACTGGTGTTGTCATCTAATCACCGCTAAGCTTGTTTATTTCCATTCCTTCTATAAGGATTCATTTGTGTTTTCCATCCATTTTGAATTCCATTATTATTTTCATCACCACCATCTCCCGCAGAGGGCATTCCAGGTATCTACCACCCTCTCTGTGGAAAAATATTTCCTGAAATTATTCTGAGTCAGCCCCCCCCCCCCCCCCCCCCCCGCAACCTCAATTCATGTCCTCTATTTCTGCCACCTTCCCATGTCTGGAAAAGATTTGTTTGTAAATTAATACCTTTCAAATATTTAATGTGTGCATCATATCACACCTCTCTCTCCTTTTTTCCATGGTATATATGTTCAAGTCCTCAAGTCTCTCCTTGTACATCTTATGATGCAAATCCCATACCATTTTCGTCACTTTTTTCTAAACCGTTTTAAATCTTTTTACGTCCTTAGCAAGATAGAGCCTCCAAAACTGAACACAATAGTCCAAGTGAGGCATCACCAATGTCTTATTCAGCCCCCCATCTCTGTCTCCGGGGCACTGTTATTTTCTGTGGAGCTCAACTCCGTGTTTATCTTCGCCTGTCTGTGTTTCCAGAACCTTTTCTGATTGGACAGGGCAGAGTAGCTCTGGGTACTCCATCTGGGCTGGGAGTGCCTGCTGCTACAGTAGCTATCTTGTTCATCGTTGGTGATTCCCATTTCTACTTCAATTTTGTGTATTTGAAAACTTTTATTTTGCTTAATCTAAAGTTCTTAGTGGATTACATAAGAACAGTCATAAAATTAAAACAAAAAAATAAAGACACAAAAAAAATCTCTACAAACCTTCAAAACAATCAGCAATACAGTAAAATACAGACTTAATCTATCATTCTTCGAGGACAAGCAGGCTGCTTGTTTTCACAATGAGTTGACATCTGCGGCGGCCCAGAAACCGGCAACACTTTGCAAGCAAAACAAAAAACCTTAGAGAATGCTCCATCGTGCGGGCAGAGCGCACCGCGCATACGCGAACGGCTTTCTGCCCGTGACGCGATTGTGCCCTCCTCAGTTTCATTTCATCCGCGTCTGAGGTAACACGGTTTTCAGCTGTGCTCCTTTTGGCCCAGGAGACTTTTTTGCGCATTACCGCTTCCTTGTTGTTGTTCTTCTCTTTTTTGTTTTTGACGAAATTTTTAAAAAATAGTAGTTTATTTTCCCTTTATTTCCTTAGTTTTTCTCACTAAGTTTTTCCTTCCTTTTTCGCAGCGGCCGGCTTTTAGGCCACTCGGCCGGTTTTTGTTTCCTTTTTTGTGCCTTTTTTATTGGCATCATCAAGTCTTTTAATTTCGCATCCGCCGTTTTTTCCGTCCCATGTCATCGAGAAACATCCAGCGGCTTCAAGCGTTGTACTCACTGCAACCGGACCATCTCGGGTACCGACCCCCACTCGTGGTGTCTCCAGTGCCTTGGACCCAATCATCTTCCAGCTGTTTGTAAGCTGTGTCCTTTAATGAAAAAACGGACCCAAGTGTCTTGGAGGCTCTACGAGAAAAAACATTTTGCAGATCAGTCTGGTCCTTCAACATCGGCATCGGTACCGAGGTCAGCGGCATCGACTTCGAGAGCACAGTTAATGGCTGCTGAACGACCACATCGCACTGGGAGCAGCAAGGCATCGAGTGGGTCTCCACCTGTCTCGAGGCCTACTGCTATGCAGGCCCCCCGGGACCGACCTTCTTCGGACCCGGCCCCGAGAGGCGTGAGGATTCCACGTCCTACGGAAATGGGTGAGCAAAATAGTTCTATTTCACTCATCTTAGTATGTCTTATCCTTCCTGGATCTTGAATAATGAGAAATTACTTGGCACCCCTTCACTTCTTTGTCACCCAAGCTAGTAGACCTGATTTGTTACCATATTGAAAAAATTGTATGCTTACAAAATAGTGTCATTCAAGATATGCGTTCATGCAAAAGTGTATTCAGCACAGCTCAGGTGGCTGCCAAATTATCAAAGTCCTCAGGAGTAGGGCTAACTATACATTTGCCCCTTGCAGTTCTCATTTTACGCTCTAGATCTTCGCTATTTGTTATTTATGCTGCTGGCATACACAATTATCGCCCCTCACATTACCGCCTTAGCAGCATTCCAAAACAAAGTGGGGTTCTCAATATGCTGCTTGTTATAGTCTGCGAATTCATCCCACTGTGTGCAATATGTAGAAAAATCCAGCTAGGAATAAAGGTAGGTGGGGAACTGCCAACACATCAGATGTTGGAAGTAAGGTTCTAATTCTAAATCTAGCCATATGATAGCATGATAAGAGATCAAGAATATAGTCTAATCTAGATAGAGAAGGAGTGGGAGTGGTTTTTCTTCTGGGTGGAGAATCCGCCAGGTATCTATGACCTCTAAGGATTGACTAAAGTGTACCAGCACCCCCTGGGCACTCCCCTTCCCTGATCTAGACTATCCGGAAAAGGATCCATCACATCATTCATATCTCCTGCTATGATCAGTGATGTGCCAGAATATTGGGAACAAGTTGTCGAAAAAAGTCAGCATTACTAGGCGTCAGGCCACAGACTCCCACTATCACCAATTCTTTACCCTGGATATTTAGATGGACCTGAACAAAACAACCCCAGTTATCATGGAATAATAATTTACTAGAACATGGTAGAGATTTACATATTAATATTATTACTCCTCCCCATTTGCCAGCTGAGGAGGACCCATGTATCTCCCCAACCCACTGCCTAGATAACTTTTGACGCTTGACAGTTTACAACTACATCTCTTAAAGGCAGACCACATCCGCCTTATGACGTTGCAATGCTGTGAGAATTTTGAATCCTTCACCAGTGATAATATCCCCCCCCCCCCCACATTCCAGGAAAGAAAATGCACTGTCCCCTGTGAAGGACTACCCATTGGTTAAGAATATAAGAGTAGCCATACTTGGTCAGACCAATGGTCCATCTAGCCAAGTATCCTGTTTTCACAACAGTGGCCAAGCCAGGTCACAAGTACCTGGCAGAAACTCAAATCATGGCAACACTCTGTACTACAAATCCCAGAGCAAGCAGTTGCTTCCCATGTCTGTCTCAGTAGCAGACTATGGAATTTTCCTCCAGAAATTTGTCCAAACCTTTTTTAAACCCAGATACCCTAACCACTGTTACCACATCCTCCTGCAAGGAGTTCCAGAGCTTAACTTTTCATTGAGTGAAAAAATATTTCCTCCTATTTGTTTTTTTTTTTTTAAATGTTTTATTTATACCCATTTAAATTTTTACAAGCGATAAAACAACTTGCTGGAAATACAGAGAAAGTAATATGTAGGAATTATTTCAGTCAGGTAATTCTATTCTCTTCCTTAGACCACTAAATAGGGAGAGTGAAACAAGATAAGGAGATCAATTAAACAGTAAACAAACAAAAAAAAATGGTATTAACCTGATTATCCCCAGATATTACTAGTCTAATTCATTATTCCACATTGATCATGTGGTTGGCTTCTTCAAGGCCAATACGGTGTATAGTCAAATCATTTCATTGAAAAACATACTTATTGTCCAATATTAGTTAGAAATAATACATCTGATTACATTCTTTCTCTTTTAAAAACCAGAAGTTATTTAACAATACAAGTCTCTAATTCAAATCCCACTGATTAAAGTAATCCCAGTTTTCACAGGCTTCACTCCTTTTAAAGTAATAATTTGAGGAAATATTTCTAAGGAAAACTTTAGGAGTCATACCCGGAACTCTGGGAAAAACAATAATCTCGATATTAATCATCTATAATAATATTGATTTTATTATTCAAAATTTCTGGTCTATTATCATAACCACTTCTTGCTCATGTAGAATCATTTGTTATATCAATTTTTTACTCTCAAAGGTTTCAATTGAATTGTCCATGTAACTCTCTAATAAAATTATATCTGAAACAAAATTATTTTCTGCCACGGTTAGGTCCCAAAGCGCCTTCCAGATGGTATTCAATGTAACCTCCACGGGAGCCAAAAACTCCAAGTTCATTTCTCTTAGGTGTTTAGGAGTGGTTCCGCCAATTTGGGTTCTGCTGTAAATGTCCTCCATTTCAGCATATACCTCTAACTCACTCCTCCACTCCTTTGGACATGGTGGTTGAATAATTCGGGAGCAATGGAGTTGTTTTTCCAGGTCCAAGAGCGTCAACTCTCCTTCGCTGGCGCTAATCAAAGGACTCGCCAACCCTTTCTTCTGTGGGCAGTTCGTCGTGCAACGGACCCGCACTTGCTGCTCAGGGGATAAAACACTGGCCATCGGCGGCTGACCGCCGGTTGTCCCCTTCCTCTCAGTTAAGGTAACTGCAATTGCAGAGAGGAAATTTACGTAAAGAAGATGAAACTTCAGAGGGCAGCTGGGCCGTTGGGCATTCGAACTTCAGGTCACCATCTTACCACTCTCCCAGCTTGGGACACTTTGTCTGGTTTCTCCTCAGAAGCCTGTCTGATATGGGTAACCCTTCAGCATAGCCCTCAAAGGCATTGAAACACACAAGCCCCTCCACCTCTACAAGGTGGTGTCCTTTCGGAGGGGTCCTGTTTGTTTTAAAAGTATTTGCATGTAACTTCCTAAGTGTCCCCTAGCCTTTGTACTTTTGGCATGAGTAAAAAATTTATTTGCTTCTATTCGTTCTACACCACTCAGGATTTTGTAGACCTCAATCATATCCCCCCATATCAGTCTCTTTTCCGAGCTCTAACCTCTTTAGCCTTTCCTCATACAAGAGGAGTTCCATCCCCTTTATCTTTGTGGTGCTCTTTGAACCTTTTCTAATTCTGCTATATCTTTTTTGAGTTATGGCGATCAGAACTGAACGCAATACTAAAGGTGCAGACGCGCCATGGAGTGATACAAAGACATTATAGTGTGTTCCATCTAATTCACCATCCCTTTCCTAATAATTCCAAGCATCCTGTTTGCTATTTTGGCTCCTGCCACATACTGAGCAGAAGATTTAAGTGTATTATGTACGACGACACCCAGATCTTTTTCTTGAGCGCTGATCCCCAAGGTGGAACCTACCATTAGGTAACTATGATTCAGATTATTCTTTCCAATGTGCATCAACTTGCATTTGTCCACATTAAATTTCATCTGCCATTTGGACGCCCAGTCATCCAATTTCCTAAGGTCTTAATGCAATATTTCACAGTCCACCTTGAATAGTTTTCTATCATCTTTCCTCATCTTTCTCGATCTATCTGCTGCTTTTGACACTGTTGATCACAGCCTACTCCTTGATACGCTGTCCTCACTTGGATTTCAGGGCTCTGTTCTTTCCTGGTTTTCTTCTTATCTCTCCCAGCGTACTTTTAGTGTATACTCTGGTGGATCCCACTGTCAGTTAGTGTACCTCAGGGATCTGTCTTGGGACCTTTTCTTTTCTCCATCTAGACTTCTTCCCTTGGTACTCTGATCTCATCCCATGGTTTTCAGTATCATCTTTATGCTGATGACTCCCAGATCTACCTCTCCACACCAGAAATCTCAGCCGAAATCCAGGCTGACATTACTGCCTGTATGTCTCACCGCCATCTGAAACTAAACATTATCGAGACTGAGCTTCTTAGCTTTCCCCCTAAACCAACCCCTCCTCTTCCCCCATTCTCTATTTCTGTGGATACCACTCTCATCCTCCTGGTCTCATCAGCTTGTAACCTTGGGGTCATCTTCGACTCCTCTCTCTCCTTCTCTGCACGTGTCCTGCAGACTGCTAAGACCTGTCGTTTCTTTTTCTATAATATCAGCAAAATTCGCCCTTTCCTTTCTGAGCACACTACCAGAACCCTCATCCACACTCTTACCACCTCTCGCTTAGACTATTGCAACTTGCTTCTCACAGGTCTCCCACTTAGCCACCTCTCTCCTCTTCAATCCGTTCAAACTTCTGCTGCACGACTTAAATTCCACCAGTGTTGCTATGCTCATATAAGCTCTCCTCAAGTCACTTCACTGGCTCCCTATCTGTTTCCACATACAGTTCAAACTCCTCTTATTGACTTATAAGTGCATTCAATCTGCAGCTCCTCAGTACCTCTCCAATCTTGTCTCTCCCTACACTTCTCCCCGGGAAATCAGTTCACTGGGTAAATCTCTCTTATCTGCACCCTTCTCCTCCACCGCTAACTCCAGACTCCATTCCTTTTATCTTGCTGCACCATATGCCTGGAATAGACTTCCTGAGCCGGTCCATCAAGCTCCATCTCTGGTCGTCTTGAAATCTAAGCTAAAAGCCCACCTTTTTGATGCTGCTTTAATTCCTAACTCTTATTCACTTGTTCAGTACCCTTATTTTCATCCTCATCTTAATATTCCCTTATCTCTTATTTGTCCTGTTTGTCTTTCCTAATTAGATTGTAAGCTCTGTCGAGCAGGGACTGTCTTTTCATGTTCAAGTGTACAGTGCTGCGTATGTCTAGTAGTGCTATGAAAATGATGATTAGTAGTAGTAATATCATCTGCAAATTTGATCACCTCACTCTTCGTTCCGATTTCCATATCATTTATTAATATATTAAATAGCACCAGTCACAGTACAAATCCCTGCAGTACCCCACTGTTCACCCTCCTCCATTGAGAGAAACGACCATTTAACCCTACCCTCTGTGTTCTGTCGAATAACCAATTCCAATTCCACACCAGAACCTTGACTCCTATCCCATGACACTAATGTTCTCAGGAATCTCTCATGAGGAACTTTATCAAAAGCTTTCTGAAAATCTTGATAAACTACAACAACTGGCTTACTTTTATCCACATGTTAATTAACACCTTCAAAGAAATGAAACAGATTGATGAGGCAAGACTTCCCTCAGCTGAACCCATGCTGGCTCTGTTCCATTAAACCACTTTTGTCTGCGTGTTCTGTAATTTTATTTTTTTATAATAGTTTGTTATTTTGCCCAGCACCGATGTCAGGCTTACCAGTGTATAATTTCCCAGATCATCCCTAGAACCTTTTTGAAAAATCGGCGTCACATTGGCCACCCTCCAATCTTCTGGTACTACAGACGATTTTAATGAGAGGTTATATATTACTAACAGCAGATCATTAATTTTATCCTTGAGTTCTTCGAGTATCCTTGGATGTATTCCATCCAGTCCAGGTGATTTACTACTCTTTAATTTGCCAGTTTGGCTCAGTACATCTTCCAGGTTCACCGAGATTTCTTACAGTACCTCTGCGTCATCACCCTTGAAAATCAATTCTGGTACAGGCAGATCTCTTACATCTTCTTCCGTAAAGACAGAAGCAAAGAATTCATTCAATTTCTCCACTATGGCCTTGTCCTCCCTGAGCGCCCCTTTTGCTCCTTCATGATCCAGCAGTTCCACGGATTCCCTCACTGTGTTTCTGCTTCTGATGTATCTGAAAAGTTGTTACTATGAGTTTTAGCCTCTGTGTCAAATTCTCTTCATATTCTCTTTTAGCTTTCTTTATTAATGCTTTGCATCTGAATTGCCAGTGCTTATGTTGCTGCTTATTTTCTTCATATGGGTCCTTTTTCCATTCTTTGAAGGGACAGTCTTTTGGCTGTAATGGCCTCTTTTACTTCACATTTTAAGCATTTAAATATGTAGAATGCATCTTTTATAGTCAGTTATTGTAATTAGGGTAAGAAGCAAGGAGTGCTCTTACAGAGTTTTAAATACATTTCATTACCATTTAAGAAGGAAACACTAACTAAATCATACATTATACTATATAAACTAAAAGACACTTTTATATTAGGCTAATATCCTTAATACTGTAGCAAGTTTTAAATTATTGAAAAACTCAAAAACACTAAGATGGAGTGAGCAGTCCAGCAGCAAGAGGGGTGCTATCCAGTCTTTTGGATTGAGTGTCACATGTATGATTATCTCCCAGTTGGTGAGATGTCATATGTTTGCGCCCGATGCAAAGAGCTCCTAGCTCTTAGAGAACATGTCCGTTCTCTTGAGGCTAGAGTAGCAGACTTGGTGGAGCTGAGGGAGACAGATAGGTATATAGAGGAGACCTAGAGGGATGTTGTAGAGAAGTCCCACCTCCAGTCTGGTAGCCCTTGTGCTAGAAGGAGAGCATCACCTTGGTGAAGTAGGAAGTACTTCTGTAGCCAGGACCCGCCCACCAGGGGATGTACTATCCTCTCGCACTGAAGATATGTCTCCAAGTGCTGCCCAGGAGGGAAAGGTTAGGACAGCTGTTGTAGTTGGTGATTCGATCATTAGGCATATAGATAGCTGGGTGGCTGGTGGACATGAGGATCGCCTGGTGACTTGCCTGCCTGATGTGAAGGTGGTGGACCTCACGCGTCACCTAGATAGGATTTTAGATAGTGCTGGGGAGGAGTCGACTGTCTTGGTACATGTGGGTACCAATGACATAGGAAAATGTGGGAGAGAGGTTCTGGAAGCCAAATTTAGGCTCTTAGGTAGAAAGCTCAAATCCAGATCCTCTAGGGTTGTATTTTCTAAAATGCTACCTGTTCCACGCGCAGGGCCCAAGAGACAGGCAGAGCTCCGGAGTCTCAATGCGTGAATGAGACAATGGTGCAGGGAGGAGGGTTTTAGATTTGTTAGGAACTGGGCAACATTCTGGGGAAGGGGGAGCCTATTCCAAAAGGATGAGCCAGGGTGGGACCAGGCTGCTGGCATCGGCATTTAAAAAGGAGATAGAGTCTTTCAGAAAATGGAAGAAGGACCAACTGAAAATAATAAGAAACGGCATAAGGAACGTCAAGTCAAATGCAAAACGCTGATAAGGAAAGCTAAGAGGGACTTCGAAGTATAAGTTATGTTTGTGGATAGAGTTTTAGAATAATACTGATAGAGCTGAGCACCTTTCCATAACATCGAACAACAGGTGGAATGTGTTAGGTTTTTTTATGCCGTTTTAAAGCCAATGATGAAGCAGTCCTGCTCATGTTGTCAAAGCAAATGCAAGGCGCAGATAAAGAAGGCCAAGAGGGATTACGAAAAAAAAGATAGCATTAGTGGCAAAAAAAACATAGTAAAAATTTTTTTCAGTATATTAAAAGCAGGAAGCCGGCAAAAGAATCGGTTGGACCGCTAGATGACCGAGGAGTAAAAGGGGCAATCAGAGAAGACAAAGCCGTAGCGGAGAGATTAAATACATTTTTTGCTTCGGTCTTCACCGAGGAAGATTTGGGTAGGATAGCGGTGCCGGAAATGGTATTCAAAGCTGACGAGTCGGAGAAACTGAATGAGTTCTCTGTAAACCTGGAGGATGTAATAAGGCAGGTCTACAAACTGAAGAGTAGCAAATCTCCTGGACCGGATGGTATTCATCCCAGAGTACTGATAGAACTGAAAAATGAGCTTGCGGAGCTATTGTTAGAAATATGTAATTTATCCTTAAAATTGAGCTTGGTACCAGAAGATTGGAGGGTGGCCATGTAACGCCGATTTTAAAAAGGTTCCAGAGGAAATCCGGGAAGTTATACACCGGTGAGTCTGAAGTCGGTGCTTGGCAAAATGGTAGAGACTATTATTAAGAACAAAATTACAGAGCATATTCAAAGCATGGATTAATGAGACAAAGTCAACATGGATTTAGTGAATGGAAATCTTGCCTCACCAATCTACTACATTTCTTTGAAGGAGTGAACAAACGTGGATAAAGGGGAGCCGGTTGATATTGTGTATCTGGATTTTCAGAAGTCGTTTGACAAAGTACCTCATGAGACTCCAGAGGAAATTGGAGAGTCATGGGATAGGAGGTAGTGTTCTATTGTGGATTAAAAACTGGTTAAAAGATAGAAAACAGAGAGTAGGGTTAAATGGACAGTATTCTCAATGGAGAAGGGTAGTTACTGGGATTCCCCAGGGCTTGTGCTGTGACTGCTGCTTTTTAACATATTATAAATGTCCTAGAGATGGGAGTAACTAGTGAGGTAATTAAATTTGCTGATGACACAAGTTATTCAAAGTCGTTAAATCGCGGAGGATTGTGAAAAATTACAAGAGGATCTTATGAGACTGGGTGTCTAAATGGCAGACGACGTTTAATGTGAGCAAGTGCAAAGTGATGCATGTGGGAAAGAGGAACCCGAATTATAGCTATGTCATATAAAGTTCCACGTTAGGAGTCACGGACCAAGAAATGGATCTAGGTGTCGTTGTCGATGATACGTTGAAACCTTCTGCTCAGTGTGCTGCTGCGGCTAAGAAAGCAAATAGAATGTTAGGTATTATTAGGAAAGGAATGGAAAACAAAAATGATTGTTATAATGCCTTTGTATCGCTCCATGGTGCGACCGCACCTCGAATATTGTGTTCAGTTCTGGTTGCCACATCTCAAAAAAGATATAGTGGAATTAGAAAAGGTGCAGAGAAGGGCGACGAAAATGATAAAGGGGATGGGACGACTTCCCTATGAGGAAAGGCTAAAGCGGCTAGGGCTCTTCAGCTTGGAGAAAAGGCGGCTGAGGTGGAGATATGATTGAGGTCTATAAAATAATGAGTGGAGTTGAACGGGTAGATGTGAAGCGTCTGTTCACGCTTTCCAAAATACTAGGAATAGGGGGCATGTGATGAAGCTACAATGTAGTAAATTTGAAATGAATCGGAGAAACTTTTTCTTCACTCAACGTGTAATTAAACTCTGGAATTTGTTGCCAGAGAATGTGATAAAGGCGGTTAGCTTAGCGTAATTTTAAAAAGGTTTGGATGGCTTCCTAAAGGAAAAGTCCATAGACCGTTATTAAATGAACTGGGGAAAATCCACTATTTCTGGGATAAGCAGTATGAAATGTTTTGTACATTTTGGGGATCTTGCCGGGTATTTGTGACCTGGATTGGCCACTGTTGGAAGCAGGATACTGGGCTCGATGGACCTTTGGTCTTTCCCAGTATGGCAATACTTATGTACTTGTGTATTTATGTACTTCATCTTTTAATTATGCTGGCTGTCATTTTCTCTTCTATTCACCTTTGCAAATTAATGGAATGCAACTGGGCTGGGCTTCCAAGATTGTATTTTTAAATAACATCCACTCCCTATTTAGTGTCCTAACCTTAGCAGCCAATCATTTTAGTTTCTTTTTAACCATTTCCCTCATTTTATTATAGTTGCCGGGTCAAAAATTAAATGCAGCTACAGTAGATTTTCTCTGTGGGTTCATCCCAGATTGCAACTCAAACTTTATCATGTTATGATTGCTTTTTCCCAGGGGACCGAACACTGCCACTTCTCGCACTATGCCCTGCACTCCACCAAGGACCCGATCTAAAATGGCTCCCCCTCTCATTGGTTCCTGGACCAGCTGCTCCTTCCCTCCTCACATGGAATTTCTATCCATAATGATTCCACTGTGCTATCTGTGTCATTTGAAATGTTTAGTTTATTTGGCTCAACTCCCTCTTTAACATATAGTTCAACTCCACCCTCTAATTTGATCTTCTCTATCATTGTGATACAATTTGTACCCTGTTTACACAGTGCCCCATTCATTGTCCTCTTTCCACCAAGTCTCTGAGATGCCTATTTTATCTACCTTATCATATAGTGCTTTCTCCGAGGACAAGCAGGCTGCTTGTTCTCACTGATGGGTGACGTCCACGGCAGCCCCTCCAATCGGAACACTTTACTAGCAAAGGCCTTTGCTAGTCCTCACTCGCCGATGCGCACCGCGCATGCGCGGCCGTCTTCCCGCCCGAACCGGCTCATGTTCGTCAGTCTTCTTTTGTCCGCGCTCGGTACGGTCGTGTTTGCGCCGTTCGCGCCCCTTAAGTTGACCCTCGCGCGTCTTTTGACTTTTCGATTTAAAAAAAAAAAGAAGGGATTTTGGAAAGGGCCTTTCGGTCTTTTCCCTTTCCCGTATTTCTAGTTTTTTGGCCCCATTAAGTTTTCTTTCGTTTTCGGGGTAGGCCCTTTTGAGGCCTCGGGTTGAGTTTTTTCTCCCTCTCTTTTTGGTGCCTTACCGCAATTACGAGTTTTGATTTCGCCGGCGTGATTTTTCCACCCATGTCATCGAACTCTCCCAGCGGCTTCAAGAAGTGCACTCAGTGCGCCCGGGTAATCTCGCTCACTGACAGGCACGCGTCGTGTCTTCAGTGTCTGGGGGCTGGGCACCGCCCGTAGGCCTGTAGTCTTTGCGCCCTTTTACAGAAAAGGACTCAGGTAGCGAGATTAGTCCAGTGGAACGTTTTGTTCTTGGGCTCTTCGTCGGCATCGGCACCGGGAGTATCGAGTGCATCGACAGCGTCAAGACCTCCGCCCTCGGCCGCGACTGTATCGATTGCATCGAGGCATCGACCCTCTGCATCGTTGGGGCCGAGACATCGGAAGGCTGCGTCGACGCCGATGGTACCGGGACCTCCACTAGTGCTGATGTCGTCGGACGGTGGTGCTTCGACTGGAGTGCAGGTGAGGGCTGTCCATTCCCCTGCTGGTGGCGGTGAGTCTTCGGGTGGGTCTCCCCCTACCCTGAGGGCTCCTGCGGTACAGCCCCCCCGAGACCGACCTTCTTCGGCCTCGGCCCCGAGGAAGCGACGGCTGGATTCTACGTCCTCCTTGTCGGTACCGGGAAGCTCCGGTGACATGCTTCGTTTGAAAAAGTCAAAGAAGCATTGACACCGGTTATCTTCCCGCATCGGTACCGAGAGTTCTGGGTCGCCGAGGGAGTAGGCACCCAGTAGGCATCGGCACCGGGAGGACCGCTCACCCTCTGTTCAGGAGGTGTCGATGCGCTCCACCCTGGACAGCCCGGAACAGCCTCCACGCCCGGAACAGACTCTGACTTTGACACCTGCATCGGCTTCCATGTCTTTCTTCACAGCCGCTCTGCACGAGAGTCTCCGGGCCGTTCTCCCAGAGATCCTGGGAGAGCTGTTGCGCCCTTCCTCTCCGGTACCGGGGGTGCTTGCGGTACCGACTGCGGTCGCCTCCCAGGAAGGCTCCCCGTCGGCGGAGGGAGCTTCGCCGGTACGGGCGAGGGAGTCTACCTCTCGACGCTCACACCGTGGCCGTGGTTCCACGGAGTCGAGCCGGGCACGGCTTCAGACACAGGTTCGTGAACTTGTGTCTGATACCGATGGTGAGGCCTCGTGGGAGGAGGAGGAGGACATCAGATATTTCTCTGACGAGGAGTCTGATGGCCTTCCTTCTGATCCCACTCCCTCCCCTGAAAGGCAGCTTTCTCCTCCCGAGAGTCTGTTTTTTGCGGCCTTTGTCCGGGAGATGTCTACGGCCATTCCCTTTCCGGTGGTTGTGGAGGACAAGCCCAGGGCTGAAATGTTTGAGCTCCTGGACTATCCTTCTCCACCTAAGGAAGCGTCCACAGAACCCATGCATCATGTCCTAAAAAAGACATTGCTGGCGAACTGGATCAAGCCTTTAAGTAATCCCCACATCCCCAAAAAGATCGAGTCCCAGTACCGGATCCATGGGGACCCAGAGCTGATGCGCACTCAGTTGCCTCATGACTCTGGAGTTGTGGATTTGGCCCTAAAGAAGGCTAAGAGTTCTAGGGAGCATGCTTCGGCGCCCCCGGGCAAAGACTCTAGAACCTTAGACTCCTTTGGGAGGAAGGCCTACCATTCTTCTATGCTCGTGGCCAAAATTCAGTCTTACCAGCTCTACACGAGCATACACATGCGGAACAATGTGCGGCAGTTGGCAGGCTTGGTGGACAAGCTCCCTCCTGAGCAAGCCAAGCCATTTCAGGAGGTGGTCAGGCAGCTGCAGGCGTGCAGAAAATTCCTGGCCAGAGGGGTATATGACACCTTTGATGTTGCGTCCAGGGCCGGTGCTCAAGGTGTGGTGATGCGCAGACTCTCATGGCTGCGTGCCTCCGACCTGGAGAATAGGATCCAGCAGCGGATTGCGGACTCGCCTTGCCGTGCTGGCAATATTTTTGGAGAGAAGGTCGAACAGGTGGTAGAGCAGCTCCACCAGCAGGATACCGCTTTCGACAAGTTCTCCCGCCGGCAGCCTTGAGCTTCTACCTCCACTGGTAGACGTTTTTATGGGGGAAGGAAGACTTTTCCCTACTCTTCTGGTAAGCGTAGGTACAATCCTCCTTCTCAACAGCCTGTGGCCCAGGCTAAGCCCCAGGGCGCTCGCTCTCGTCAGCAGCGTGCGCCTCAGCAAGGCCCCTCGGCTCCCCAGCAAAAGCAAGGAACGAGCTTTTGACTGGCTCCAGCAGAGCATAGCCGACATCAACGTGTCAGTGCCGGGCGACCTGCCGGTCGGGGGGAGGTTGAAAGTTTTTCACCAAAGGTGTCCTCTCATAACCTCCGACCAATGGGTTCTCCAAATAGTCTGGCAAGGATACACCCTCAATTTCGCCTCCAAACCTCCAAATTGTCCACCGGGAGCTCAGTTTTACAGCTTCCAACACAAGCAGGTACTTGTAGAGGAACTCTCCGCCCTTCTCAGCGCCAATGCAGTCGAGCCCGTGCCATCCGGGCAAGAAGGGCTGGGATTCTATTCCACGTACTTCCTTGAGGAAAAGAAAACAGGGGGGATGCGTCCCATCCTAGACCTAAGGGCCCTGAACAAATATCTGATCAAGGAAAAGTTCAGGATGCTTTCCCTGGGCACCCTTCTCCCCATGATTCAGGAAAAAGATTGGCTATGCTCTCTGGACTTGAAGGACGCCTACACGCACATCCCGATACTGCCAGCTCACAGAGATTATCTGCGATTTCAGCTGGGCACACGTCACTTCCAGTACTGTGTGCTACCCTTTGGGCTTGCCTCTGCGCCCAGAGTGTTCACGAAGTGCTTGGCTGTCGTAGCAGTGGCGCTTCGCAGGCTGGGAGTGCATGTGTTCCCATATCTCGACGATTGGCTGGTGAAGAACACATCCGAGGCAGGAGCTCTACAGTCCATGCAGATGACTATTCGCCTCCTGGAGCTACTGGGGTTTGTGATAAATTACCCAAAGTCCCATCTTCTCCCAGTACAGAGACTCGAATTCATAGGAGCTCTGCTGGATTCTCGGACGGCTCGTGCCTATCTCCCAGAGACGAGAGCCAACAACTTGTTGTCCCTCGTCTCGCGGGTGCAAGCATCCCAGCAGATCACAGCTCGGCAGATGTAGAGATTGTTGGGCCACATGGCCTCCACAGTTCATGTGACTCCCATGGCCCGCCTTCACATGCGATCTGCTCAATGGACCCTAGCTTCCTAGTGGTTTCAGGCTGCTGGGGATCTAGAAGACGTGATCCACCTGTCCACGAGTTTTCTCAAATCCCTGTATTGGTGGACGATTTGGTCCAATTTGACTCTGGGACGTCCTTTCCAAATTCCTCAGCCACAAAAAGTGCTGACTACCGATGCGTCTCTCCTGGGGTGGGGAGCTCATGTCGATGTGCTTCACACCCAGGGAAGCTGGTCCCTCCAGGAACGCGATCTGCAGATCAATCTTCTGGAGTTACGAGCGGTCTGGAACGCTCTGAAGGCTTTCAGAGATCGGCTGTCCCACCAAATTATCCAAATTCAGACAGACAACCAGGTTGCCATGTATTACATCAACAAGCAGGGGGGCACCGGATCTCGCCCCCTGTGTCAGGAAGCCGTCAGCATGTGGCTCTGGGCTTGCCGTCATGGCATGGTGCTCCAAGCCACATATCTGGCAGGCGTAAACAACAGTCTGGCCGACAGGTTGAGCAGGATTATGCAACCTCACGAGTGGTCGCTCAGTTCCCGAGTAGTGCGCCAGATCTGCCAGGTGTGGGGCACCCCCTTGGTGGATCGCTTTGCATCTCGAGCCAACCACAAAGTCCCTCAGTTCTGTTCCAGGCTTCAGGCCCACGGCAGACTGGCATCGGATGCCTTCCTCCTGGACTGGGGGGAAGGCCTACTGTATGCTTATCCTCCCATACCTCTGGTGGGGAAGACTTTGTTGAAACTCAAGCAAGACCGAGGCACCATGATTCTGATTGCTCCTTTTTGGCCGCGTCAGATCTGGTTCCGTCTTCTTCTGGAGTTGTCCTCCGAAGAACCGTGGAGATTGGCGTGTTTTCCGACCCTCATCACCCAGAACGAAGGGGCGCTTCTGCATCCCAACCTCCAGTCTCTGGCTCTCACGGCCTGGATATTGAGAGCGTAGACTTTGCCTCTTTGGGTCTGTCAGAGGGTGTCTCCCGCATCTTGCTTGCTTCCAGGAAAGATTCCACTAAGAGGAGTTACTTCTTTCTATGGAGGAGGTTTGCCGTCTGGTGTGACAGCAAGGCCCTAGATCCTCGCTCTTGTCCTACACAGACCCTGCTTGAATACCTTCTGCACTTGTCTGAGTCTGGTCTCAAGACTAACTCTGTAAGGGTTCACCTTAGTGCAATCAGTGCATACCATTACCGTGTGGAAGGTAAGCCGATCTCAGGACAGCCTTTAGTTGTTCGCTTTATGAGAGGTTTGCTTTTGTCAAAGCGCCCCGTCAAACCTCCTACTGTGTCATGGGATCTCAATGTCGTTCTCACCCAGCTGATGAAACCTCCTTTTGAGCTACTGAATTCTTGCCATCTGAAGTACTTGACCTGGAAGGTCATTTTCTTGGTGGCAGTTACTTCAGCTCGTAGAGTCAGTGAGCTTCAGGCCCTGGTAGCCCAGACCCCTTACACCAAATTTCATCATAATAGAGTAGTCCTCCGCACTCACCCTAAGTTCTTGCCAAAGGTTGTGTCGGAGTTCCATCTGAACCAGTCAATTGTCTTGCCATCATTCTTTCCCCGTCCTCATTCCTGCCCTGCTGAACGTCAGCTGCACACATAGGACTGCAAGAGAGCATTGGCCTTCTATCTGGAGCGGACACAGCCCAACAGACAGTCCGCCCAATTGTTTGTTTCTTTTGATCCCAACAGGAGGGGAGTGGCTGTGGGGAAACGCACCATATCCAATTGGCTAGCAGATTGCATTTCCTTCACTTACGCCCAGGCTGGGCTGGCTCTTGAGGGTCATGTCACGGCTCATAATGTTAGAGCCATGGCAGCGTCGGTAGCCCACTTGTTAGGTCAATCTCAGTTTTGTCCTCGCCGTTGCGAGGCCCAATTGACCATGTTTGTTGTTTTGAGTGAGCCTGGGGGCTAGGGATACCCCATCAGTGAGAACAAGCAGCCTGCTTGTCCTCGGAGAAAGCGAATGCTACATACCTGTAGAAGGTATTCTCCGAGGACAGCAGGCTGGTTGTTCTCACAAACCCCTTTGGAGTTGTGTCTTCCCTTGTCTTTGTCTTGCTACATATGGGACTGACGAACACGAGCCGGTTCGGGCGGGAAGACGGCCGCGCATGCGCGGTGCGCATCTGCGCGCGAGTTCTAGCAAAGGCCTTTGCTAGTAAAGTGTTCCGATTGGAGGGGCTGCCGTGGACGTCACCCATCAGTGAGAACAATCAGCCTGCTGTCCTCGGAGAATACCTTCTACAGGTATGTAGCATTCGCTATATATTCTATCTCTCCTTTCTTGTATTTTAGTATTCTAGCATTTGTATGCAGGCACTTCAAATGATGTTTTTTTTCCTTTGATCTACCAGCTGCTTAGCAGTTGAAAGGGATAATGCATATCATTTATACTGCTCTCTCATTAAGCACACCTGGCTTACTTTCACCATTGTTGAAACCTCTTTACTGGGATTCCCTAAATGTCCTGTTTTAATAGTATGCTTGAAGGATACAACACACCGAACCATGTGCTTCTGGGCGACTGTCTGCTCTCCCCCACTTTCTAGTTTAAAAGCTGCTCTATCTCCTTTTTAAAAGTTAGCACCATTTGCCTGGTTCCATCTCGGTCCTATTGGAGAACAGTCTCCTTTCCCAGAATGTCGCCCAGTTCCTAACAAATCTCCCTCATCCCTACACCATCATCTCAACCACGCATTGAGATTTCGGAGCTCTGCCTTCATTTTGGTCCTGCATGTGGAATGGGGAGCATCTCTGAAGATGAGACACTGTAGGATCTGGACTTCAGCTTTCTACATAAGAGCCTAAATTTGTCTTCCAGAAGCTCCCTACCACATTTTCTTATGTCATTGCTACCCACATGTAGCAAGACAGCTGGCTCTTCCCCAGCACTATCTAGGATCCTGTGTAGATGATGCTTGAGGCCCTCCACATTTGTACCAGGCAGGAAGTCAACAGGTGATCCTCATGTCTACCAGCCACCCAGCTATCTATATGCCTTATGATCGAATCATCAGCTACAGCAGCTGTCCTAACCCTTCCCTCTTGGGCAGAAGTTTTGAGAGACATATCCTCAGTGCGACAGGATAGTATATCCCCTGGTGGGCATATCCTGGCTATAGGAGTACTTCCTACTTCACCAGGGTGAACTCTCCTTCTAGGAGAGCTCCCTCCTCCAAGGCAGTATAGCGGCTGTGAGACTGGAGATGTGGGACTTCTCTTCAGCATCCCTTTAAGTCTCCTCTATATATCTCTCTGTGTTCCTTAGCTCTGCCAATTCTGCTACTCTAGCTTCCAGAGAATGGAGTCATTCTCTGAAAGCTAGGAGCTCTTTGCATCGGGCACACACATATAACTGCTAACCACCTGGGAGGTAATCATACATGTGACACTCATTGCAAAAGACTGGATAGCACCCCTAGCGCTGCTGGACTGCTGACTCCATCTTAGTATTTTTGAGTTTTTCAGTAATTTAAAACTTGCTAAGGTATTAAGAATATTAGCCTAATATAAAATGTCTTTAATTATATGTTATACTAGAGAAAAAGGCCCGTTTCTGTTAGCAATGATACGGGCGCTAGCAAGGTTCCATGGCCACCTCCCTCCGTCCCTCTCTGTGTGGTCAGGCATTCCTCCCCGTCGAGTTGCAGTGCCCCCTACCTGCCTCTCTCCCTGTGCTCTGAGTTCCAGGGCACCCCTCCCGTTCGAGTTCCAGGCCCCCCCGGACCTCCTCCCCCTGCCGATGACCCTCCCGCCGCCAACCCGCCGTCGCCTACCTTTGTTGGCGGGGGACTCCAACCCCCGCCAGCCGAGGTCGTCGTCTTCCTGAAAAAAGGCTTCCTCCTCCTTCTGTTTCTGACGTCCTGTACGTTGTACGTGAAGGACGTCAGACTCGCAGAACAAAGCCTTGCAGATCAGCTCAGCAAGGCTTCGTTCTGTGAGTCTGACGTCCTGCACCTACAACATGCAGGACATCAGAATCAGGAGGAGGAAGCCTTTTGAAGGAAGAAGACGACCTCGGCTGACTGGGGTTGGTGTTCCCCACCAGCAAAGGTAGGCGACGGCGGGTTGGCGGTGGGAGGGGGGTGGAGAGGGTTGTTTAGGAGGGGGGGAGGTGCAAATTTGGAGGTGGCGGGGGGGGGGGGGAGGGTTAAATGACCCCCCTGCCGCCGGTTTCATTGATTGCTGGTGGGTTGACTGGAGCGGGAGTAAGAGGGGTGCTGTGAGTGGCTGAGTGACGTATTGTGCGGGGCAGGGGCTGAGGGCGGCTGTAAGAGTGGTGTTGTGAGGTTATGAACACTACAGGGCTTCAAGGCTTCAGGGCTTCACAGGGACGGAGTGAGCTTCAGAACGTTGGAGGTGCGAATTATGTGTGGGTGGGGCAGGGCTGAGGGCGGGTCTATGACTGGTGCTGAGAGCCAACAAACACTACAGGGCTTCAGGGCTTCACTGGCATGGAGTGAGCTTCAGAACGTTGGAGGTGGGAATTATTTATATAGATTGTGTGATTTATGTAGTGTTTTCTTCTTCGAAAGTAGTGAAAAATTAAAGCTCTGTAAGAGCACTCCGCTTTTTATCTTATTTACGATAACTGATTATAAATGAAGATTTGTGCTAGGGGTGGGTGGGTGGACAGGATGAATACTAAACTAGGTCCTGCAGTGCCCTGCTAGAGTTTATCTTTTAATGCTGTGGTACAAAGTTCAAGTTTTAAAACTAGGTGGAAAAAAAGAATATGGAGATTAGTAGCACTAATTCCAAAAATTATTAACATGCTAATTAGTTCCCCCCTGGATGCCCAGCCTTGCCTGGTGAAAACAGAGTAACTTTTTCCCCGAAAAACCCCAGGACAGCAAAAGTTCTCCCATCCGTGACCAAAGCAGGCTATGACTACCTCCCCAACTCCACACACCTGCCCCAAACTGTTACCCCCTATGTTCCCCCTCCCTTTCCCCCACTTCTTTCCCAATGAGTGCCCTGCCCTCATGTTGCAGTGGAACTGAAGATCTTCTTAATGGCTAGGAGGCTCTCCACCTCTAGTAAGAATAAAAATATAACAATTCGATATATTCAGGTAATACAACATAAATGAGCATGTTTTCTTATACGGTGTGGTTCAGACAAATTACTTTCAGAGAAATCTCCAGGAATACCTTAGGAGAGTTGTATTACAGTGGGCAGCGAATTAAGTACATGTTGTGTTTCCTGTAACGAGTCTGTAGTTTTCCATTGACCCTCTAGTAGAATCTTTAAGGTTGCTGGCTAAAGTAAAGAAAATTGATGCCCTTTCTTACATAAAGCAGCGCTGATTGGCAAGAAGCATTTCCTTCATTTCACTGGGGCTGGTGAGAAATCTTGAAAAAGCACCTACTCCTCCTCATATTTTAATGCATCACAATTCTTCTAGTAGTGCTGTAGCAGAACTTCTTTGTGATCTCAATTAAGAAGTTTTGCTATTACTGCTCTGGGCCTCGTTTGTTCAGGCTATAGGCAGCCTAGGTGATGTGCCTGCTCGATTCGGAAGGAATCTTTGTCACAGCCCATAGGTAAGTAGGATTTAAGCCCAAGACTCCCAAGGTACTTACTAGTGAACGATCTGCAAGCGCCTCCAGTATTCTGACTAGTCTCACATTGTTTCTGCATGATCTGCATTTGGAGCACCTCAATATCAGGGCCTGTTGTTGCTGACACATCCTCAGTATCAGATATGCGCTGTTCTGCTCCCCCCACTCGTTTTGCCATGCCTTTGATCTGCGACTCAAAGGTCTGCATTTGCTGAAAGAGTTTATCCCAGCGAGTTTCTAATGCTTGTTCTACTGCCATTGTTGTCTAGTTAAGCTGCGCTGACAAAAATTCTCGATCCATAGAAGTCCCAAGGTCTGTCATTTTGTCCTCAGCACGCGGCTGTGACTTGTCTTTTTTAGCACTTTGAGCGGACATTGCTGATCCAGTCACCATAATAAACCTGTCCATATAGCTCACAGGGTGGTTAATTAGAGTTGAGAGACGGGGACAATCGTGCAATGCCCGACTAAAGCAAAAATATTGGTGGGGAGCCTCCAGAACTCCATCATGTGATCCACCCCTATGGTTTATTTTAAACTACCCCAAATCCCATCTGCTCCCTGTCCAGCAATTTATTTTATTTACAGCATTTCTATCCCACATTTTTCAGTTAGTGTTTCTATATGGCAGAGATCCATTTGGAGTTCATTGGATCTCTGCTAGATACACAGCAGGCATGAGCTTTTCTCCTTGTGCAGAAGGTGGCCACTCTTGTCGCTGTTGCCACTCAAGTTTGAGCCTGTCAGCAGATCACAGCTCGGCAGATGTTGAGGTTGTTAGGCCATATGGCCTCCACTGTCCATATGACACCAGTGACACATCTTCTCATGAGAACTGCCCAGTGGACAATAGCTTCTCAGTGGTTTCAGGGCACCGGAACCTAGTGGATGTCATCTGAGTGTCACCAGATTTGGTGGACAATTTGATCCAGTTTGACTCTGGGACTCCCATTCCAAATTCCTCAGCCTCGGAAGGTGCCAACAACAGATGCATTCCATCTGGGGTGGAGAGCACATTTAGAAGTCCTTAACATTCAGGATGTCTGGTCAGCCCAGGAGACAGATCTCCACATCAACCTTCTGGAACTTTGGGCGATCTGGAATGCTCTAAAGGCTTTCAGAGATCAGCTGTATGCATTCAAACGGGCAATCCAAGTTGCGTTGTACTACACCAACAAGCAGAAGGGTACTGAATCATGTCCTTTGTCAGGGAGCTGTCTGGATGTGGCATTGGGCAGCCCGGCATAGGATGCTCCTCAAAGCCACTTACCTGGTGGACATAGCCAACAGCCTGGCTGACAGATTCCAACTGCATGAGTGGTCACTCAACATGGGCATTGCTTGTGAGATCTGATTATGGGCACCCATTTGGTGGATCTCTCTGCCAATCAGTTCAGTCAGAGTTCCCCAGTACTGTTCCAGGCTGTAGGCCTGGGAGGAACGGCCTTCTATATGCATATCTTACCATATTTCGTGTGGGGAAGACTTTGCTGAAACTCAAGCAAGACTGTGGGACCATGATTCTGATTGTATTAAATTGTCCCCTGCAGATCTGGTTCCCTCTTCTTCTGGAGTTATCCTTTAAAGAACCGTGGAGATTGGCCTGTTTTCTGACCTCCTCATGCAGAACGAGGGGTCTCTTCTGCATTCCAACCACCAGTCTCTGGCCCTCATGGCCTGTATGTTGGGATCTTAGAATTTGCATCTTTTCATCTTCCAGTGGTGTCTCCAGTGTCTAGCTGGCTTCCAGGAAAAATTCCATTGAGAGATGTTACTCTTTCAAGTAGAGGAGATTTTCCATTTGGTGTGAGGGTAAAGCCCTAGATCCCATTTCCTGCCCTATACAAACCCTGCTTGAATACCTTCTACACTTCTCCGAGTCTGTTCTCAAGACCAACTCTGTAAGAGTGCATCTCAGTTCAATTTGTGCATATCATTGTGTAGCGGGTAAGCCCAGCTCTTTAAGGTTGCATCTCAGTTTAGTTAGCACTTATCTTGTAGAGGGTAAGCCCCTCACTGGACAGCCTCTGGTTGTTTGATTCATGAGAGGTTTGGTATTGTCAAAGTCCCCTCTCCAGGGTCTGCTCAACAGGTTGTGGTGCCCCAGACCAAGTTTTGTTTTTGTGCCCCCTAATGTCCCTACCTTCCACCTATCCCACTCATTGCCCCTCACTCTTCCCTGCCTTCACTTGTTTCACCCTTTGCCTCACACCCTACTTTGGGGCCAGTCTGGGGATATGAGCTGCACAATCTACATATAAATAAAATCAGAAAAAAAATTGCAACATTTCATTAAGTTGGGTCATCTTTGGCAGAGGGGATCAAATGACATGGAAGATTGAAGAGAGTTAGAAGTAGGGGAGAAGAAAATGCCATTGTGGTATCCACACTGTCCACACATTCAGTACTGCTACCCCTTCTGACATTTTCAACCTCTCAGAATCTAGTTTCTTACACAATACACCATCGTGAATAGGAAAGCAGCAACAGGTGATGCATAGTTACTCTAAGGTGCAAATTTAAGAACTGGCCAGTGAAATGCATGAGTCCTTCCCACACCCAACTCAGTTTACTCACAGCATTTTAATACCATGCATCTTTCACTACACATTTTGACTATGCACAGCTTCTCAAAAGCAGAATAGGTAAAAATATGTGATGGGTGCATTTGTTTTATGTCTTTGCTGTAATTCAGTTTTTTCGAGCAAAGGAGAACACATTCACCAAGGTGGATAGAGAACAACAAGGTCCCACGGATAATCTCAAGAGCAAAAAAGGAGTGGGAATGGAACCAGACTCTTCAATGGTCAAACCTGAGATGTTCAAAGTTGGAAAAATATTTTTAATAAATAGAGACTCTACAAGGTACCCTGTTTCAGCACCGCAAGTGCCTTCCTCAGGAGTCTGTACGAACAAGAAAAACATGTATAAGGCATATATGAGCAATTTTTTGAAAAAATAATCAATGAATATATATAAAAATATTAAATACATGAGTAGACATATATAGGACACTTAAAAGAATGATTAATAAATCGATAAGTGCCAATTTTAAAATGGTCTATAAAAAGGTAATGAAAATATAAAAAAAATATGTAAAAACATATACAAAACATATGGAGGATTTTCTGATAAATCGATAAATTGGTCAATTATGGAATAAACTAAAAAAGTATACATTATTGAATAATTAAAAAACGTAGGTAGGTAAAGGGCACATATAGTCATAAATATGTAAGACATATAAAATCATAAATCATAAAATCATAAAACATTATTTGATGAAAATTCGGTGAACTGGTCAATAAAATTAACTATACATTTTTAAACACTTGAATAATGTAGATTGGCCAAAGTCTAAGCTGATTTTAAATACACTAGACATAATATTAGGGGCAGTTATGGGCCGGTTATGCATAAAAAACAATATGGTTTGAGAGTAAAGTGGGTTGATAGAGCATGGTATTACAGATATCCTATATAATAATTTGCACCTTCAACATTCTATGTCTGGATGCCTGGGTTTGTAATATCCATTCCCACTCATTGCACCGCCCTCATGTCAAAACGCAATGACGTCACAGGGCGGAAAAATTAGGGGAAGGGAACGCTAGAGGCGAGATGATGTGAGGAGGAGAGAATCGTGGGCCATCGAGGGGAGGGATGGAGGAAGGAAAGGGGAGGGCAGGGCAGAGGAGAATTGATGGACATGGATGGGATGGGAGGACAGACTCATAGGCGCCCCGTATAAGAGGCTTGGGGAGGCTAAGCCTCCCAACCCAACTGTGACCTTCCCCTGGCTGCTGCTCCACCCCCCCCCACCCCCCAAACGCAGGGCTGCCTGGCACAGCAGCTCTCGGACGTTCCCTCCGCTCCTTCCCACCCTCAGCTCCCTGATTGACAGCCCTCCTCTCCGTTTCTCTCCCCCTTGCGCATGTTTAAACCTTTTACTTTCAGGCGCAGCGACGGCAGTGAAGAGGACAACACAGCGAGCTTGCCTCCAGCTTCTCCCTACCCTCACACAGTGTCCTGCCTTCTGCGGTGATGCATTTCCTGTTTCCGCGAGGGCAGGACAGTGTGTGAGGGAAGGGGAAATGGGACTTGATATACTGCCTTTCTGAGGGTTTTGCAACTACATTCAAAGCGGTTTACTTATATTCAGGTACTTATTTTGTACCAGGGGCAATGGAGGGTTAAGTGACTTGCCCAGAATCACAAGGAGCTGCAGTGGGAATTGATCTCAGTTCCCCAGCATCAAAGTTCACTGCACTAGGCTACTCCTCCACTCAGGGAGGGAAGGGAGAAACTGTGTTGTCCTCTTCACTGCGGTCGCTGCGCCTGAAATTAAAAGGGTTAAACACGTGGTGGGGGGGGGGGGAAGGAATGGAGAGGAGGGCTGTCAGGGAGCTGAGGGAGGGCAGGGAGAATCGCTGGACATGGATGAGAGGGCAGGGAGAGAGAAGAGATGGCTAGAATTGGAGAGGATGGCAGGGGGAGAAGAGATCACTGGACAGGAGGAGAGGGCAGGGGAGAGAGGAGAATTGCTGGACATGGATGGATGGAGGAGAGGGCAGGGGAGAATGGAGAGTTGCTGGACATGGGTGGATGGAGGAGAGGGCAGGGGAGAATGGAGAGTTGCTGGATATGAGTGGATGGAGGAGAGGGTAGGGGAGAATGGGAGAGTTCCTGGACATGGATGGGGAAGAGGGCAGGGGAGAATGGAGAGTTGCTGGACATGGATGGATGGGGAAGAGGGCAGGGGAGAATGGAGAGTTGCTGGACATGGGTGGATGGAGGGGAGGGCAGGGGAGAAAGGAGAATTGCTGGACATGGATGGATGAATGGGGGGCAGGGGAGAGAGGAAATTTTCTGGATATGGGTGGATGGAGGAGAGGGTAGGGGAGAATGGAGAGTTCCTGGACATGGATGCAGTGGAGGATGGGGGAGAGGGCAGGGGAGAATGGAGAGTTGCTGGACATGGATGGATGGATGGAGGGGAGGGAAGAGAGGAGAAATGCTGGACATGAATTGAGGGAAGAGAGGAGAAATGCTGGACATGGATGGAGTCTGCATACTCTTTGTCTTTAAAAAAAAAAATACTATAAATAAAAGTCACAAAAAAAGAAAGATAAAACAATCCATATCTCATACCCCTGGTGCATATTACTCATTATACACCTTTCACAATTATTACTTATCATGACGGAACATTTCTCCTAACGGTTCCCTTAAAAACATAATCGCCATTACATGATAACCTTACTAGCGCCCATTTCATTTGTGTGAGAAACGGGCCTTTTTTGCTAGTATTTGTATTTTTTGTTACATTTGTACCCCGCGCTTTCCCACTCATGGCAGGCTCAATGCGGCTTACATGGGGCAATGGAGGGTTAAGTGACTTACCCAGAGTCACAAGGAGCTGCCTGTGCCGGGAATCAAACTGAGTTCCCCAGGACCAAAGTCCACCACCCTAACCACTAGGCCAATCCACCACTATATTGTTAAAAAAAAATATTAACAATATAACTAAAGTCTTTAAAAAATATATATGGAGCTTTAAATAAATTAATTGTGAAAATATATAACAAGCAATAAAAATTGAATGAATATTTGTAATACTGTGAGAAGGAGGGATGTGAAGCAAAAGGTAGGAACATATTGTATTTAAAAGCAAATTGTAGGAACGTATTTGTATGTTGATAATGTAACAAAACGTTAAATGGTGGTACTATTTGGACTTGAGTTTACGATTGGCAATAGAAATATAGTGTGCAAAACATGAAGTGAATGCTTGAAACGATACTGACATGAAAGTGTTATGTATGGAAAAGTTGGCAAAACGAGGTGTTGCCGAAATAGGGTACCTTGTAGAGTCTCTTATTTATTAAAAATATTTTTCCAGCTTTGAACATCTCAGGTTTGATCATTGAAGAGCCTGGTTCCATTCCCAAGCCTTTTTTTTGCTATTCAGTTTTTTCCCCATGTTGTCTTTGGTTAAACACATATGCTTTACTTTTCCAAAAGAAGACATTTATTTATTTATTTATTGCATTTTCCCATATATCCCCATATCCTACTTTTCTTTCATTTAAAGAAGAACTTCACAATTATACTGTATCTTTCTGTTAGGCATTTTTTTGTCTTGGATCTTAGCTGCCACCCACCAGACTGTTTCCCAAGCTTAACTTGCTCTCTTCCTTTTGCAGATTTTGGTATCATCCACACCCTTATACTGTATCGGCCTCTTAGGCATTTTTTTTTTTTCATTAAATCTTAGCTGCCACTCACTTGACTGTTCCCTAAGCATAATTTGTTCTCTTCCTTTTTGCAGATTTTGGTATCATCCACAAAAAGGCAGTCTTCTCAGTAGCCCTTCTACAATACCATTCTCAAAAATGTTGAAAAGAACCTAGCGAAGGACCAATCTTTGAAGCACAGACTGCTGGATAAGGTTTCTTTCCTCAGAATGAGCTCCATTTTTGACTATGCTTTGTCACCTCCGACTCATCTAGTTCCTAATCCAGTCAGTTCTTTCAGGGCCAAAACCAAGGGTACTCAGTTTATTAATAAGTCTCCTGTGTGAGGAGCCATATCAAAAGCCTTGCTGAAATTGAGCTACACTACATCTAACACTTGCCTTTACACTAGCTCTTTGGTCACCCATTCAAATAAATTGACCACGTTTGATTAGGCAAGGCCTACGTCTGGTAAAACCATATTGCTTCAGACCCTGCAGTCCTTCAGTCCATGGGATTCTAAAAAAATTTTTTTTTTAATTTTAAGCAGTGATTCCATTAATTTGCTCATCATGGAAGTCATGCTAACTGGCCTGTAGTTCCCAGTCTGCTTTTCCTCTTCTGTGAGGAGAAATCACATCTGCCCATCCAATTCTCCAGAGCAACTTCCAATTCTAAAGAATTACTAAAAAGCTTAGATAGTGGTGCTGCCAGAACTTTAAGTTCCTTCATTTACCCTACTTGTGAACAACATCTTCAAGCCTACCACTGATCCTTTCTCAGTGAAAGCTAATCAAAAATATTTAAGCAGTTCCACTTTTCCTTCTCACTCTCTGCATATACTTCCCTTTCATATTTGAATTTGAGGATTCTACTTTTGTACTTTCTTTCACTAACATTTCTGGAAAAAAAGTTGCCTCCTTCCATTTTACTGTATTAGCTATTGTTTCTTCCATTTGAATATTTACTTTCCTAGTTTGTTCCAGATTATTATCTATCTCTCTTTATGATCTCTTGTAGTTTATGAATGCTAACCATTTTCCCTTCCTCTTTCTGCTATTTTAATTGCTGCCATTTGAGATCTGGAAGAGATGATGATTATTAGTGTTGAATTTCCTCAAAGTACTGTTGATCTGTCTGACACAGCATAGGTAGGCTGGAGAGTGCAACATGGTATATGGTGAGCCCTGACAGTCTGGACATAGCAGCACTGAGTGCTGCACCAATCTTGAAGAAATGAGTCTCGACGCCCTGTTTACTGCCTGAACACACCAACCACTCATGTGGATCTGTGTAAATTGAAACCTGCTGGTTAGCATAAATCAGTAACTGGCATCTGCCCTTAGCCCTCATGCACATAATATTCTTTCACATTTTTAAATAACCATCTAGCCAGTCCAGGGACCTTCCCAACATGATCAATTTGCCCTTTCTCAGCTAATCTACTTGACCCAATGGATACTCAACATTTTGACAGGGAGATATTAAAAGCAGCAACCCCAAAGTATAGCATAGTATGTGCTTGCTGCTGTCACCAGTTGATTCAGCCACAGTGCATTGAAGGCCAAAAAATGGCACACGTGTGTAATAAGCTTGTTGAAAAGTTTCTAAGCTACAGTTGCATTTCCTGTGCCAGGCTTCATCGGTGACCTTTGTTCTGAGGGCTTATGTCATGCTGTATATGGAGAACACCTGGTTTCTGCTTGATCTGTCTGTTTTGATTTTTAGCTTATAGTTTGTACAGTAGGTATTTCCTGATCTCCAGAGGGCTTACATTTTGTACCTGGTCACCACGGTATCATGGGGAAAAGCGTGATTTCAGTTCTGGCTTCTCTGGTTCTTAGCACATTGCTATAGCTAGTAGGCTAATTTTCAATTTCTAATTAAACTGAAATGGCACTGAAACACCCTGTACAGGTGAGCAGCTTTAATTTATTATCTGTAACAAAAAGACACAACACAATGTAGATTTCTTGTGATTAATACTTTTTTTGGTAGATTCAATAATTATTAAATTAAGTTGCTGCTGTTGGCATTTGTAAGCTAGCTACTAATGGGTATGTCTAGTAGCGCTATAGAAAATAGTTGTAAGCATTGAATCTTATTGTTGAATTATAATGGTGGTTGATGTAAGCCATTAATTTTTTCACAAATGTTTTTCATTATTGATTCTACAAACTGATAGAGTGTTAATATATTATTGTTTAAGTTCCTAATCAACCAATAGTGTACTTTCTCAAACCCAGCAGATTAAAGGATCTGAAGTGGGATGGTATTTTTCCAGAGGGTGAGCTTTGATTATTTCTTTGACATGAAAGGTGGATCCAAGAGAGTGTTAGAAGTGGTATAGTCAGATTTCAGCAAAACATTTGACACATTTCTATATAAATTTTAAATTAATAATGTTCAATGGACTTTTACTTAAGGAATCTGTCCAAATCCCCTTTAAACTCAGCAATGCCAACTGCTGTCACTACATTTTCTGGCAACGAGTTCCAGAGTCTAACTACGCGTTGAGTAAAGAAAAACTTTTTCCTATTTGTTTTAAATTTACCACATTCTAGCTTCATCTTATGTCCCCTGTTTCTATTATTGTTAGAAAGAGTAGTTGTTCCAAATTGCCACTCTCTCAGCCTAACTCAATTTTATCAATTACTCTCCAATGCAGATCAGTCCAATTAGGATTTTTGTTCAACAAAGTCAGGTACTAAAAGGTGCTTTAAGTACTACATTATTTTAAGATACGTGTGTCTGTTCAAGTTAAATGGACTTGTTATGAGCTTAGTATTTCATTGTTTAGATTTGATACTGTAAAAGATTTGACTACAGTGGAATTGGACACTTTTGAGATGGTTTTTGTTATTTTGCTGCAAGGAAGGTTTTTGCCAATGATGAGCAGATCAGTTATGCTACGTTAACAGCTATTCTTTGTTATATTGAATATATTTTTTTCTTACGTACGTGAGACATGTTTTGGTTGTTTTGGATATTTTGTTACCACACCCATTGTGATTTTTGTAATTAACACCTACTGCCTCCCCCATATTACTAACACTTCCAACCAGCCTTTCATTATCTGCGTAAAATATGTATTTTACCTAATCTTTCTCCACACCAATTTTTATTACGTTCATAATTTTTCTATAACAGTACACAACAAAGAATAATTATTTCATGCACTGAAAGCAAAAAATAGCAATTTCAGAGTTGGAGCAAGATAGACCTGTAAAAAAAAATTCTTAGTTAACTTAAAACAGTTGTCCATGTTGACTGAATCAGGTAGCTCAGTCCATCAGTGCAAATACATATTTGCTCAGCATGTTATGATTATAATGTAATTTATTTAAAAAAACATAAAGTTAACCCCAGCATAAAAAGAGCAGCCAATTAAAAAAACATTTGTCATCCTGTATAATAAAACGCACCTCCAACATTCTGAAGCTGACTGCATGTCTGAGGCATTCCTGTTCTCTGTATCCATCTCCTGACTTGACATCACGTACTTCCGGGTTCGTCACAAGCAGAAGTGACCAACCACACGAGGTTTCTTGGCTTCAGAATGTTGGAGGTGCATTCTATTAAGTAGGATTGGTCAGTTCCTTGAAGCACAACCAGAGCTCAGACACCAGAGAGAGAGGGGGGGCCTGACACCAGAGGGAGGGAGGAGGGGGAATATCTCTGTCACGCACACTCTCTCTCTCTCTCTCTCTCTCTCTCTCTCTCTCACACACTGTGTCTCACACTGTATCAAATTCACTCTCTATGTGTCACACAGTCATTCACACATTCTCTTGGTCTCATACACTGAGTCTCACAGAGAGTCTGTGTCACACACACACACTCTCTCTCTCTCGCACACACCGTATCTGTGTGAAACACACACTCTCTCTCTCTCTCACACTGTGTCTCACAAACGCACTTGCACACACTCTCATTCTCACACACACACTGTCTCTCTCACAGACACACTCGCACCCAGACTGTCTCTCACACACATACTCGCACATTCAATCTCTCTCTCACACACAGTCACTCTCACATACACTCTCTCAAACATACACACTCCGAGGAAAACCTTGCTAGCGCCTGTTTTATTTGTGTCAGAAACTGGCCTTTTTTTATTAATAAACTACATAAAAGAGAGAAAATATATTACAGTAGAACATCTTTGTGTGTATGTGGGGGGGGGGGGGGGGGGGGGAGAGAGAGATAATAAACTAGCCTCTGCTCATGTCCTCCAAGTGTACTAGGTGTTAATGCTGTGTGGGCAAAGTTGATTAAACCATGACCCTTATGGCCCACCCAATTCCTTTGACTGTGGTTTTCCTTAGAAGTAAAAACTAAAGAGAGAAAATATAAATCACACTCAGATAAATAAAATAAACGAGTGGTTTAATAATGCTACACTGAATGCCAGATACGCCACAAACTCACTAAAACAAATCTTGACTAGCCATTCTATATGAAGAATTTATTTCAAATTATTTTGGTGAGGTGGGGTATTTTTTTCCATTTATTGGATGCTGGATTTTTGAATAACTTCATTTTTTTTATATTACTTGCAATATCTTTTAAAATACTAAAAAATAAAATGTGTATCACTTTCATTATGTTGGTCAAATTAAAGATTTTAAAAAATTCCAGATATGAATTGGATTACCTTCATTAATATTGTGACTGTTTCTATCTTACCATGACTAGGTTTCCCTCCATCATACTATGGACATGGAGGTAGGGATATTATACTTCAAGAATTGTAATGTGAATCAGCATTTACTAATAGCACATGCTAATGCCATTGCAGTGCGTCAGCATATGGTGTTAGTACATGAGCCCCAAAGATGCATACAGTATATATTATTTCTACTATGATAACCTGCCATTTTAATTTTTTGTTTTCCCATCTTTCTATTCTCTCCTTGCATGCTGCCTGGATCTGCAGATGAAATTAGTGGGGACGGTAATACCTCTTTTGATGATTAAACATTTTTAAATCTGTTAATCTGAAATAGTGCATCTTTTCTGTTACTTTTTATATTCTTTCTTTATCCCCAATTCCTGATCCTTTGTTTTATTCCCACGAGTAGAGCGTGGGAAAGTATTCTGTGACTTTAAAAATCTTGTTTTCATCTCACGTGGCAGATTAAGCATTCTTATCAGTAATTTAAAACTTTCCAGTTGGAAGAATGCCCTTCTGGTAGTCCTTGGATGTATATGAGGATTAGACTATAATGATACTGTATTAAATAGTATATTAATTCTCAAGGCACTACCAAGACAGGATACGAAACATGATCCATGTCAGAGCTCTACATTTGATCTTTAAGTGGATTATAATATACTTTCCTTAAAGGATTGATTTACATAGTCACCATAATGTAGAACTTTGATGTTTTTGATACTATATGCACAAAACATTAAAAAGACAATTGAAATGCATAGGGGTGCATGTTTGTGCAATGAGTATGACAATGACACTTGTTTTCCATGAAAAGACAATTAAGGTCATAAAGGTCTCAAGAATTAATTCAAAAATTTAAACAAAAATTTAATTTAAAAAGGTATTTCCTTTAAGTTTGAGAAGTGTGGAATTGCAGTTTTTGGACTACCAATAATGTTGCAGACATAACAGAATATATCTGTGAAATAACACAGAGTTGGTCTGATGCCGCGGAGATAGTGCTGCACATTTCCATATGGGATATATGATTTGATTCTTGCTCGTTTCTTCTGTTTCTTGAATCTGCTGAGGAGCTGTGGAAGTAGTGTTGAGGATTCTGGGGGAAGGAATTGAAAGAGGAGCCTAGAGGTTAAAGCAGCTGATTGAGAACAAGAGTGCAAATCCTGCTTCAAGTTTTAAGTTTATTCAGTGCTTGATATACCTCCATCATGGTAAAGATCTGAGTGATTTACAATAATCAAAAATATCTTCAGGAAAACTAAAACCTATATTCAGAAGAAAGAATGGAAATAGCTTACATAAGCCAAATAAATGAGCAAAAAAGTTAGCACATGCAGCGTGTGCCTCACATCAAGCACATCATCAGTGTCTGAATGCTACTTATTTGACAAGTGAATAAGCTTATCAGTTAAAAGCTCTATTTAAAAATATGTTTTGAGCCCTATCTTAAGACTTTTACAGTCTGTGTGGGCAGACATTTACAGTCTGTGTCCCACAAATGCTGGATTGGGCTTTGGTGACAACTCCATTAGTTGGAACATACAAACTGAGCAGGGCAGACTTCTAAGGTCTGTCCCAGAAACAACAAAAAAAGACCATGATCAAGTATATAATATCACATTCATTGTTGTTTTAATCTTGAGTTGATAATGAATGTGACCAGGGCCGGTCTTAGCAAGTGTGGGGCCCTGTGCAGACCAATTTGGTGGGGCCCCATCCTAGCCCCGTCCCCACCCTAGCTCCACCCCATTGATAAGATTATTCCATTTTTAGAAATTTTTTTTATTTATGAAATTTCAAATAAAGACAAATGAAGCTAAACTTGTACAAAAAAACTGATTGAAATAATAAGCACAATGCTATCATCATGAAACCTCCCCTCCCCAGAAATTATTCAGTTCAAGTCCACTACAATTAGTAGTTCCAATTCTCATAACAAAGGAGAAAATAAGAAAAAATATTAAGAAAAGATCCAGCACAGTGTACAAGGTATGCCAGGAATGCTTTATCTGCCTATGGCTGGAGAGAGGTTGAGTGACTCGATGCGGTCCCGGTCCGGGTCGGAGCGGAGGCACGAGGCAGAGTTGAGGCACGCTGAACTGGCCCCCCTTAGGCGCAGGGCCCTATGCGGCCGTCTTGGTCGCCTCTGCCTAAGACCGGCCCTGAATGTGACTGTTGGGCAGAGTGGATGGACCTTTCAGGTCTTTATCTGCTGTCACTCACTATGTTACTTTGGGAGGGACATCTCTAATTTTAGGTGCATAGGCAAACTATTTCAAGGAGGCAGAGCTGCTAGAGTATAAATTGATTTCCTTTTAGAATCAAGACGAATGAGCCTGAAAGAAGGAATTGCTAGTAAATTTTGTTGAATAGATGTAAGAGTCCAAGTGTGGAAGTATTAAGATGCAACAGGCAAGAATAATGGCAATTCTGAATAGTATATTTCATGTACCAACTTAAGAAGCGTAAAAAGAATTTGACCAATGTTCTTCCTTTTAGGAGAAAGGTAATATGATTGAACTTCTTTGTAGCCGTAAGACATTTTGTGGCTACATTATTATTATTATTATTAGCATTTGTATAGCGCTATCAGACGCATGCAGCGCTGAACACCTGATACAAAGAGACAGTCCCTGCTCAAAAGAGCTTACAATCTAAATACATAGTAACATAGTAGATGACGGCAGAAAAAGACCTGCACGGTCCATCCAGTCTGCCCAAGAAGGTAAATTCATATGTGCTACTTTTTTTATTTGTACTGTCCTCTTCAGTGCACAGACCGTATAAGTCTGGCCAGCCCTATCCCCGCCTCCCAACCACCAGCTCTGGCACAGACCGTATAAGTCTGCCCAGCACTATCCCTGCCACCCACCACCGGCTCTGGCACAGACCGTATAAGTCTGCCCAGCACTATCCCCGCCTCCCAACCACCCACCACCGGCTCTGGCACAGACCGTATAAGTCTGCCCAGCACTATCCCCGCCTCCCAACCACCAGCTCTGGCACAGAACGTATAAGTCTGCCCAGCACTATCCCCGCCGCCCAACCACCAGCCCCGGCACAGACCGTATAAGTCTGCCCAGCACTAGTCCCGCCTCCCAACCACCAGCCCCAGCACAGACCGTATATGTCTGCCCACACTAGCCCCGCCTCCCAACCACCAGCTCTGCCACCCATTCTGGATTATCTGAAGACATATCCGTTTTCCACATACCTTGAAACAGAGTGCTAGAATAATCCAAATGATTGAATAATAGTGTGTAGAAGTATTGAAATAGATTTCCTTAAAAAAAGGGCTCTGACGGAACAAATCATATTTAAATAAACTTTTCTTACTGAGTTCTGATAATGTGTGGTTGAAAACTCAATCAGTGGTGATGCCTAGAATGCTTCTTGCTGTGGTTTCTAAAGTGAAGAAAATTTATCAGCAATGGCATACAAGCTGTGTTGTTGCAGTTTGATTTCTCTGTTGCATTTTGATATGGTGGCTTATGAACTTCTCATTAGATTGAGAAACTTTGGAATGGGTGGAACAGTTTTGAGTGGTTTAGAAAGTTTTTAGTTAACCGTTCTTATGCTTGAAGAGAGAAGGTATGTTTTCTCATTTTTGGTGTCCACTATGTGGAGTATTCAGGACTTTCCCTTATCTCCAATGTGCAGTGGCAGCTAAGAAAGCAAGTAGAATGTTAGGGATTATTAGGAAAGGAATGGAAAACAAAAATAAAAATGTTATAATGCCTTTGTATCGCTCCATGGTGTGACCGCACCTTGAGTACTGTGTGCAATTCTGGTTGCCACATCTCAAAAAAGATACAGCAGAAATAGAAAAGGCACAGAGAAGGGTGACGAAAATGATAAAGGGGATGGGACAACTTCCTATGAGGAAATGCTAAAGAGGTTAGGGCTCTTCAGCTTGGAGAAGAGATGGCTGAGGGGGAGATACGATAAAGGTCTATAAAATACTGAGTGGAATGGAACAGATAGATGTGAATCACTTGTTTACTCTTTCCAAAAATACTAGGACTAGGGGGGCATGCAATGAAGCTACTGAGTAGTAAATTTAAAACTGGTGAAAATCTTTCTTCACGCAATGTGTAATTAAACTCTGGAATTCGTCAGAGAATGTGGTAAAAGCAGTTAGCTTAGTAGGGTTTAAAAAAGGTTTGGATATCTTCCTAAAAGTCTATAAGCCATTATTAAGATGGACTTGGGAAATCCACTGCTTATTTCTAGGATAAGCAGCATAAAATCTGTTTTACTGTTTTGGGATCTTGCCAGGTACTTGTGACTTGGCTTGACCACTGTTGGAAACAGGATACTGGGCTTGATGGACTTTGTCTGTTTCAGTATGGCAACGCTTATGCTTTTATTGGTGTTGGACAAGAGAAAGCACCTGTATTTATATGCTGATATTATAATTGACTATTCCTATGGATATGACCTTATTACAATCAAAAGTTTTATCCTGCAGTAATCAGATTGAATCTTGGTATAATCAAATCGACTCATATAATTCAGCTAAAATAAAACCTTTGTTTGGAAAATAGATGGTAAAATGCTCCAACCACTATTAATTGAATAATAATGAGATCCTGAATATTGTAAACTCATCTAAAGGTTTGGATTTCATAATAGATTCAGCTCTGACCTGTGAAGCCCAAATTAATAATTTGTGTTTTAAGGCAGCTGAAGAACATTCTTCCTTACTTCTATGAAAGCCAGTTTGTAGTGTTGGTCCAAGCTCTGTTTATATCTCCTTATATTCTGGGATTTCAGATATTCTCATGAAGAGATTACAGCTTTTGCAGAATACAGCTGTTAAGTTGGTATTTGGAAAGAAAAGGTTTGATCTGTTTCTCCATTGTTGGTTTTTGTTTGTTGGCTTCTTATTAAAGCACTAGGAAAAAAGGCCCGTTTCTGACACAAATGAAACAGGCGCTAGCAAGGTTTTCCTCGGAGTATGTGTGAGAGTGAGTGTATGATAGAGCGTGAATGTGTGAGTGTGTGTGACAGAGAGAGTGATACTGTGTGCGAGTGTGTGTGAGAATGAGTGTGTGTGCCAGGGGCCCCCTCCCTCCCTCCCAGTTTCAGGGTCCACCCGCCCTCCCCTCCAAGTTCCAGGGTCATTGCCCCCCCTCCCCCACCCACCCAGTTTCAGGGTCCGCTTGGTCCCCCTCCAAGTTCCAGGGTCAGCCCTCCCTCCTTCCCACCCAGTTCCAGGGTCATTGCCCCCCCTCTCCCTCCCAGTTCCAGGGTTGTTGCCCCCCCTCTCCCCCTTCCTCCCAGTTCCAGGGTTGTTGCCCCCCTCTCTCCCTCCCTCCCTCCCAGTTCCATGGTCGTTGCCCACCCTCTTCCCCCCCCCCCCCTCCAGCCACCCTGCGATGTTTAAGTGAAAAATTAGGGAGCTGTGTGTGTGTGTGAGAATGAGAGTGTGTGCCAGGGGCCCTCTCCCTCCCAGTTTCAGGGTCCGCCCGCCCCCCCTTCAAGCTCCAGGGTCCGCCCTCCCTCCCACCCACCCAGTTCCAGGGTCATTGCCCCCCCTCTCCCTCCCAGTTCCAGGGTAGTTGCCCCCCCTCTTTCTCCCCCCCCCCCCCCCCAGCCACCCTGCGATGTTTAAGTGAAAAATTAGGGAGCTGTGTAGTGTAACAAAACGCACTTGCAACGTTGTGAAGCTGACTCTGTGGCTTCATTGAAGTGAAGGGTTGGTAAGGTTCGTCAGAATCGTGAGTCTGTAACCATCTCTCTCGGCCCCGCCCTCGCGCCTCTGATAGGTCCGCCACCCTCGACGTCAAAACGTGATGACGTTGCGGATGTCAAAACGTGATGACGTCGAGGGCGGCGGACCTATCAGAGGCTTGAGGGCGGGGCCAAGAGAGATGGTTACAGATTCACGAATCTGACGAACCTTACGAACCCTACACTTCAGTGAAGCCACGGAGTCAGCTTCACAACGTTGAAGGTGCTTTTTATTATAGTAGAGATGAGTATTGTTTAAACTAGCATGCTTAGTGTTTAAAATTTTACATTGCTTGGCTCTAAATAGTTTGCCTTGGTGGTATTTCCATCAGCCAGAAAATTTCCATGTTAAGAGTCCTGTCTGTTTATATCGTTTTAAAAGATATCGGCATTGTCTTTTTCATATACATCTGTTGTGATCACGAACGAGCTTCCTTTACAAGTGAAGAAATAGATCTCTTATGCCTTTTGCAGAGGTCTTAAATGTAACTTTTCCAACAGTTTTTGAATTGGGGTCAATTTTTATATTCTTATTTTCATTTGTGCAATTGTAGTTAAGTATTTTATTATAAACCGCTTTGAACCCTTTTTATAGAGTTGACGAGGAACCTGATACCTATGTAGAGAGTAAAAGAATATGCCAGTTACCTTTTTCTGGGCAGCATATCTGCCTTAGGGACTTTACTAATCTGTGCTAAAAAGTGGCTTCTGCTGTTTAAATGTGTGAGTTTCCCCACATGCTGAGGCTATTTTTAGCACAGCTGTAAAATGACCACAATTTCTTTTTTTCCATTAATGACCATAAGCTAATTTCCCAATTAATGTGTGGCCATTAGCGCGGGAGCCCTTACTGCCATCTATTTTATAGGCAGAAGGGGCTCCCATGCTAATCCTGTGCTAATTGGTCAGTGTGCACCAAATCCCATGTGCTAACTGATTAGCACAAGGCATACCTAATTTCTGCCTCCAAACATGCCCCTATGTGACTTTGGTCCTGGGGAACTGAGGAACTGAGTTTGATTCCCACTTCAGGCACAGGCAGCTCCTTGTGACTCTGGGCAAGTCACTTAACCCTCCATTGCCCCATGTAAGCCGCATTGAGCCTGCCATGAGTGGGAAAGCGCGGGGTACAAATGTAACAAAAATAAAAATAAAATCTATTTTTAGCACATGGGAAGTGTGTGCCAATCCCAAGACTATTCGGATTCTTACTGCAGGTTAAGAAAAAGGACCCCTTAGTTTTTTCTGGGTTAAGTTTGAGTTCAGTTGTAAAAAAATGATCTGTCATAATAGCTTTTAATTCATTTTTAATAAGCTCCTTGTGTCCTTGAGTAAGTCAACTTACCCTCTACTTCTTCGGATCCAACTTTATATAGTAATAGTAATACAACATTTTTATATACCTTCAAATACCAGATGGTTCACAGTATAAAATAAAATCAGATAGCAATGAGCTTAAACACTTTAGATTATAAAATTCAGTCAAATACAATTACATTAGATACTTTTGAAATAACCAAGTTTTTAACAGATTTCAAAACCTAAGATAATCCTGCTCAATTCTCTGTTCTAAGTGGGAGAGAATTCCATAGAACAGTGACAACGACCGTAAATAATTTGTTACAAGCTGATGACAGACATACAGAAGTAGCTGCTGAAAAATTTAGCTTATTTAGCTAAGACACTCATTAAGATCTAATCTCCAGATGCAAAGGAAAATAATGGATAAATATTCTGGACACAACTCAAATATCCAAAAAGAAAAACAAAGAATTTTAAATTCAGTGGGGTAGAAATTGGCAACAGTGCAAAGAAATTAACAGTGGGGTAACCTATGAAATTTAGACTTACAAAATATGACACCTATGATTATACTTTATATTGTTTGAAGGTGAGAAACCATTTTTCTCCGAGGACAAGCAGGCTGCTTGTTCTCACATGTGGATCGACGTCCGCATCAGCCTGGGATTTGGCATTTTGCAAAAGCAAAAATTAAAGGTTTTGCTAGAGTCTTCTGGCTCGCGTGCGTGGACTGACTTCCTACCCGCCGCTCAAGTGCGTCTCCTCAGTTTTTTCTTCTCTGTGATGAGGTGTGACAGGTTCCTCTTGTGCTCCTCGTAGAGGCCCAGGAAAGGGCTTTCTGACTTTTCGCAAGTTTTTTCGCTCTCTTATCTTGCCTGTTTAAAAAAAAAAAAATGAAGTTTCCCTTAGTTTTTTTTTTTTTGTAGTTTCTTTTGTCCTCTTTTTAAGTTTACTTTGTTTTTCGACGCAGCCGGCCTTTAGGCTGCACAGTCAGGTTTCTTCCCTTTTTGTGCTTTCTTTTTTGGCACAGTCGCATCTTTTGATTTTGCTGAGGCCGTTTTATTTATTTATTTATTTATTTATTGCACTTGTATCCCACATTTTCCCACCTATTTGCAGGCTCAATATGGCTTACAAAGACCTGTTATGGCATCGCCATTTCAGGGTGAAAGATACAATTGGTGTTACAAAGAGATCAAGGATGACAGAAAAGAATTAAGCAGACAGTTATGGAAAGAAGACATTCAGAATAAGGGTGGAGTGGTGATGTGTAAAAGTTCCATATCATCGAAGACACCCAGCGGCTTCAAACGTTGTACTCGGTGGTGAGAAAGTAGAGGATCTTGTTGATCAGATCTAGAAGCAGAGTAATGCTATGGATTCTCTCTCCTGCCGGGCGCCTTCTGCTACAACCTCCTCATCTATGAGGTATTTTGGAGGAAAGTGCAGTGCTCCCTATTCCTATGCTAGGTGTAGGTACATTCCGGCTTCTCAGCAGCCTACCCAGGCTCAGCCCCAGCGCGCTCATTCTTGTCAACAGCGTGTGCCTAAGGCCCCTGCTGCTCTCCAGCAAAAACAAGGGATGAGCTTTTGACTGGCTCCAGTTAAACATAGCCACAGTAAAAGTGTCCGTACTGGATGACTTGCCAGTTGGAGGGAGGTTAATGTTTTTTCACCAAAGGTGGTGTCTCATAACCTCTGACCTGTGGGTTTTGCAAATAGGATACACACTCAATCTGGAATCCAAACCTCCAAATTGCCCACTGGGAGTTCATTCTTACAGCTCCTAGCACAAGCAGGTACTTGCAGAGGAATTCTCTGCCCTCTTGAAGGCCCATGTGGTCAAACCCGTTCCACCAGGGGAAGAAGGGCTGGGATTCTATTCCAGGTACTTCCTTGTACAGAAGAAAATAGGGGGGATGCATCCCATCCTAGACCTAAGGGCCCTGAACAAATTCCTAGTTCGAGAAAAGTTCAGGATGGTTAATCTGGGTACCCTTCTTCCTATGATTCAGAAGAACGATTGGCTATGCTCTCTGGACTTCAAGGATGCTTACACACACATCTCAATACTTCCAGCTCACAGGAAGTATCTTCGATTTCGGCTGGGAACACCGCTTTCAGTACCGTGTACTGCCCTTTGGCCTTGAGTCTGCGCACAGAGTGTTTACAAAGTGTCTAGCTGTAGTCGCAGCGTCACTACACAGACTGGGAGTGCATGTGTTTCCTTATCTTGACAGTTGGATGGTGAACAGCACCTCGGAGGAAGGTGCTCTGGAGTCCATGCGACCATTGCCGACAGCTGTCTGTCATGCAGGTAACGAGTTGATTTGGAGCATCTACCTGGTCTGTAGGGGCCAGATCTCTTACTGGTTGGTGGGGGATCAAATACTTATTTCCCTCTGCAGAATGCAAATAAATTCATATACTTTCCACAATGTGATTTTCCGGATTTAATTTGTGATGTGCTATCTCTCACTGTTACCAATAACCTACCCTTCAATTATGGGCTGCTCATGTCTTTGTCAGTGGGCAAACTTACAAAATCAGCAAGGGATCAAATACTTATTTCCCCCACTGTAATTCCCAGACTAGGAGTTGTTGACTGTCAAGGTATAGTTTTACCAACCGACATTGGTCCTATTTCTAATATAGGTACACTTTTCTTCCTCTAACCCATAATAAGGTTGTTTTCTCCATATTCAGTTTTAGTAAATTATTGTAACTTTTCTTGGTAGTTACATACCAACTGTACCTGAATTTATAACTTTCCTTGAGTTTTGTTTTTTAACACAGTAATTGATAGCACATTTACTGTGTGGTCCATTCAGTCTGCTTAACAAGGCAGCCACCCTGTGCAGCTTACACACCTTCATGACTTATGCTTTCATGGTTGAACACTGGCATCACAACCAGGGCAGTCATTAATTTGTCACTGTTCGTATCGCATATAGGCACTTGATGCCACAATACCACAACAATATGCCAATAGTATGAAGAGTGGTTTTATTATTATGACTTCATCATAGTCCCATTCATTATCAATACATGATTAAACCAACAATCCAACCATATTGTTAATTAATAATATTTTACTTTCTAATTTCAACAAGATTTCTTCCCTTCCTTAACAGAGAGAAGCATACTTGATCCTGACTTGTTTTTTGCCATTTTTGGGACAGACTGTAGAAGTCTGTCCGGCACTGGACTTATTTCCCAACTATTGAAGTAACTGTCTAAACACCACTCCCATGATAACACATCAACAGCCACGATACTATTTGTTTTGTTTTGATTTCATCCTTTTTTTTCTATATAGGGATCTCCTGTTTATCCCACACATTTTTTAATTACGTCACTGTTTTTGTCTCCACCACCTTCACCAGGAAGTTATTCCTTGCATGCACTACCTTCTCTGTGACATGGTTGTCTTCTAATTCCTTTGTTAAGCATTGCTGTTTGGATGTGTCTACTCGAGCAGATGCTTCCTTAGGGACCTCAGTTCTCGCTGCAGGGATATCGCAGTTCCTCCCCTCCTCTTAAGGATTGCTTTTGTCTCAACTTATCCTTTGGGATGTAATAGAAAGTTAATTACCTGATAATTTTCTTTCTTTTAGTTCCAAAGGATCAGTCCAGAGCCCGCCCTTCTGTGATGGTTTTTGATTTTCTGGATTCTATGTAATTTTGGGTGTTTGTATTCTGTTTCTGTTGTTTTTAAGGCATGAGTTTTACCCTTTATTTCATAGTTCTTTTTCTGTCCAGAGGTTTTGAGTTTTTTTTTCTCTGGAATTCGCTCTCTTTCACTGCTTTGTAATCGAATACTGGCTTGTTTGCTAAGCACAGGAGCTTATGAGTTACAAGTTATTAGAGTTCTCTATCTCTACCTGCTGGCAGGTCACAGCCCATTTGTCTGGACTGATCCTTTGGGACTAAAGGAAAGAGAATCTAATTAACTAATTTTTCCATCCTGCACCCTCAATATATGTCCTCTAGTTCTACCACTTCCCAATCTCTGAATAATATTTTTTTATATTAATATCTTTCAAGAATTTAAATGTCTGCATCATCTCCCTTTTCCCTCCTTTCTTCTTCTTTTCTTTTTTTGAAAATATCTTTATTATAGTATAGAGTGTTCACAAATGCATTGAATAGCAAAAACGTGAAACACAGCAATAGCAACCAGAAGCTAAGCAGGTAGAGCATGTAAGGCATGGTTCGACTTCAGTTTTACAATATCAGAAAATCCCATACATATATTTTTTAAAATAACTGCTAAACAAAGAAACAGTCTACTCTAACTCCAACTGTAATTCACTCCCCCCGTCTCCGGGAATTCCTCAGTATATCACCGCCACATAGAACAGTAGAGTCATCTAGACAGATTGTGGGTTTGCTGAAACTGTTGCTGTTCCCACTGATCCATCTGGAGGGGGTATCACTATTACTAGAGGGGCACCAAATATTTATTGAAAAGGCCCTTGTTTGACCAAGAAAGCAGTACCTTTTGTTAGATGCTGAGGGCGACACTGGCACAAATGGCAAGTGCTCATAAAGGAGGTGCTGTTGATAGAGCAAGAGATTGCAAGCTATGGGGAAACTCAGAAATGAAAAAAACTTTCAATCCATCTGGGAATTAAATCAGGAGATACTCCCCTATAGAGAGTGAAGCTTTGCCCTACTTTGCTATTGCATCTAATAGTAAAAGCAGAGTCAGCAACTAAGTGGTTGTAAGAGAGGCTCTGTATAGCACTCCTCAAAAAACCATCACTAGACCCTACCTGTCCCTCCAACTACCGCCCCATCTCCCTCCTACCCTTCCTCTCCAAGATACTTGAGCGCGCCGTTCACAGCCGCTGCCTTGATTTTCTCTCCTCTAATGCCATCCTCGATCCGCTTCAATCCGGTTTTCGCCCTCTACACTCGACAGAAACGGTGCTCTCTAAAGTCTGTAATGACCTGTTCCTTGCCAAATCCAAAGGTCATTACTCCATCCTCATCCTCCTAGACCTATCCGCCGCTTTTGACACTGTTAATCATGATTTACTTCTTGCCACACTGTCCTCATTTGGGTTCCAGGGCTCTGTCCTCTCCTGGTTCTCCTCTTATCTCTCCCACCGTACCTTCAGAGTACATTCTCATGGATCTTCCTCCACCCCCATCCCACTCTCTGTTGGAGTTTCCCGGGGATCTGTCCTTGGACCCCTTCTTTTTTCAATCTACACCTCTTCCCTGGGCTCGCTGATCTCATCTCATGGTTTCCAATATCATCTTTATGCTGATGACACCCAGCTTTATCTCTCCACACCAGACATCACTGCGGAAACCCAGGCCAAAGTATCGGCCTGCTTATCTGACATTGCTGCCTGGATGTCCAACCACCACCTGAAACTAAACATGGCCAAGACCGAGCTTATCGTCTTTCCACCTAAACCCACTTCTCCTCTTCCCCCACTATCTTAGTCGATAACACCCTCATCCTCCCCGTCTCATCTGCCCACAACCTCGGTGTCATCTTTGACTCCTCCCTCTCCTTCTCTGCGCATATCCAGCAGACAGCCAAGACCTGTCGCTTCTTTCTCTTTAACATCAGCAAAATTTGCCCTTTCCTCTCTGAGCACACCACCCGAACTCTCTTCCACTCTCTCATTATCTCTCGCCTTGACTACTGCAACCTACTCCTCACTAGCCTCCCACTTAACCATCTATCCCCCCCTTCAATCCGTTCAGAACTCTGCTGCACGTCTTATATTCCGCCTGGACCGATATGCTCATATCACCCCTCTCCTCAAGTCACTTCACTGGCTTCCGATCAGATACCGCATGCAGTTCAAGCTTCTCCTTCTTACCTACAAATGCACTCGGTCTGCTACCCCTCCTTACCTCTCTACCCTCATCTCCCCTTACATTCCCACCCGAAACCTCCGCTCACCGGACAAATCCCTCCTCTCAGTACCCTTCTCCACCATCGCCAACTCTAGGCTCCGCCCTTTCTGCCTCGCCTCTCCCTATGCTTGGAATAAACTTCCTGAGCCCTTGCGCCAAGCCCCCTCCCTACCCATCTTCAAATCCTTGCTCAAAGCCCACCTCTTTAGTGTTGCCTCCGGCACCTAACCTTTATACCTATTCAGGAAATCTAGACTGCCCCAATTTTACTGCCCCTATTTGACTGACTGTACATTTGTCCTTTAGATTGTAAGCTCCTTGAGCAGGGACTGTCCTTCTATGTTAAACTGTACAGCGCTGCGTAACCCTAGTAAAGCTTTAGAAATGTTAAGTAGTAGTAGTATAGCAGGTAGAAGAGATGTAGTTATAGAGAGAAGTATTTCCGGAAGAGGAAGGTGGAGTTGTTATAGTGTAGTAATTATGCAATTATGTGATGGTAATTAAGGGGGAGTTAGGGTTAAGAGAAGTATAAATGAGAAAATTATATTACCAACTGATTTCTGGATATGTGCAGTAGAACTGTTGTTATTTTGCTATGAGATGTTGTTTTTATTCATTTTTACACGCAGATAAGAAACTACTGTGTATTTTTTACATAGTCTGTGAACTTTTATTGAGATAGTTGTGCTCAATAAAGAGAATTTAAAACATAAAGTAACAGTTAACATTTGTGGTGAGACGAAGTTTTTTTTTTTTTAATCTGAAGAAAAAGGTTGCAGATTTCATAATGAATGTATTAAGACTTCTTTAATACATCATTATGAAATATATCTGCAACCTAATAACTGATAAAGGCATTTTTGAGAGGTGAGGTGGTGTGGTGTTCTCTGAAGTTTCATTTTCTCAAGTTGGCAGTTGATAAATATTTTATATTTGAAAGGTAGCTTCTGGTAACATAGAAATATATAAAATGATGTCAGGTAAAGACTACAAGGCAGGGGGGTGTTCAAGTTTTTTCAACAGCAGGCTTCTGTCTATATTTACCAGTAATTCATTCTTTAGCATTCACCACAAGCTTCTAGCTTAGCTATGGGACATAAAATTAGATCTCTGGAACAAAAATAAAATTTTATTTTTCTAAAACACCAAAGTTTCTTCTGAGCACTGGGATAAAAATTGAGATTTTAAAGCAAAATATTATTTAATATATTAACTGTCTGATGCAGTACACATAATGCAGGATTTGTTTCTGATGTTCTGTATAGATTTATAGTAACATTTAAACAAAATTTTATATGTATATAACTCTTTTTCCTTGTTTATAGAAACGGATGACTATGCAGAAATAATAGATGAGGAAGATACTTACACTATGCCCTCTAGTAAGTAGACTATTAAAATATAAAAATGTTGAGTTATGTTTTGGGGTGTGTTAGCATTTATTTTTCTCCTCTTGTTAAACATTGGCATAGAAGTTTTCCAATTTGCTGCTTGTGTTGCGTTTAGCTTTTAGAATTCTGGAATCAGCAGATATTATCTTTTACAAAACTATCTTGACAATTTTGTATATAAATTACAACTTGCAGAAACGTATATTGTAACTGTTCATCATGGCAAAACATTGGCAGAAATACTGATGCCACTAAATTGAAAAAATATACTTACAGAATCTGTTAATTCATGTCTACGCTTCAACAAACTGAAAAGGCACCTAATATCTTTTGTGACACCTGTTGTTTAAAAGATATGCTTGCTGCTAATTTTATTAATGTATTGGGTATCAGAATCCTAAACTAAAATTCTATGCTGAGGACAATGTGTTTTTTTTTTTTTTACATTTGTACCCCACGCTTTCCCACTCATGGCAGGCTCAATGCGGCTTACATGGGGCAATGGAGGGTTAAGTGACTTGCCCAGAGTCACAAGGAGCTGCCTGTGCCTGAAGTGGGAATTGAACTCAGTTCCCCAGGACCAAAGTCCACCACCCTAACCACTAGGCTTTTCATTATCCATCATTTACTCTAGTAAAAGTCTTCAAATATCAGTTACCTTTCCATATGCAAACAAGTATTAATGTGTTATATGGAACCACTGAAACTGATGCAATGTAAAATTAATTTTAACCCTGGTGTTATGCATCCCATTTAACAGATAAGTCATAATATATGTTTCTCCGAACCTCCAGTTCTCACACCAACCAAATTACACTGCCTGGACACATTTGAAAACAGAACATTTTTGACCAGTCTTTTTAATAAGATTATTAGAAAAGCAACAATATTAACAAAAACTATATCCCCCAGATTCTGTATATAACACCCAAACTTGTGTGCCCAAGTTGCCCATGCAACTTAATTGAGTAATGAGCCCTTAACTAGCAATAATTTGGGTGCTACAAAAAACTATTGCAGTTAATTGGCTCCAATTAGGATTTGCACATTTTTCTGGCTGTACGCTATTCTATAAGACTCTGCTTCTAACTTATATAGTGCTTATCTGAATAAAGGGGCATGTTTGAGATGTTACAAAAAGTTACGCATGGAATTATAGAATACAGCCTGAACACACCCAAGTTAAGCACCGGCATTTACAACTGGTTTTTACCAGGCATAAGTCCGGAGCCTAAAAGTTCTGTGTGGAATCAGCACTAAGCGCAATTCTATAATGTGTACGCATTCTTTATAGAATTGCACTTAGCGCCAATGTTTGAGCGACAAATTTTGAGCACCATTTACTAAATCTAATCCTATGTTACTATTGAGCATGCTTTTTATGGTTCTTTCTCTATTCTAAACCACATTGCTCCATAATGTTATCTAAATCTAGAAATATAAACATGAAATCTCCTTTGTTTACTGTTATAACAAAAAGGTATAGTACTGTAATAACTTTGTAAGTAGTCTTCTAGATTTTGATCCTTAAGAAAAAAAAAGCATGTTTTTAAGATTTCCCATAGTAAGATTCTTGAACTATATAGTTGTGTGCAAAGGTTTAGATACTTCTGGTCAAATTGTATGTTTCATTTTGAATCCCTAAGTGAGCAGAAGCTGATACATTTTGTAAATGATATGTAGGGGCCCTTTTACTAAAGTAAAGTAAAACTTTGCTGCTACCGTGTGTTACAAAAATTAGTGTGTGTAACTTTAAAGCCTCCGTGTTAACTGTTGGACCTGTGCCCAGCATATTCCTATTCAATTAAAGCAGTGCTAATATACTTATTACATGTTAACTGCATGGTGCAGTCCATTCTTATTCCCTTTCCCATTCCTTGCTCTGCAGGTGAGGCAGATATTAACGTGCGCTAAGTATTACATAGTAACATAGTAGATGACGGCAGAAAAAGACCTGCACGGTCCATCCAGTCTGCCCAACAAGATAAACTCATATGTGCTACGTTTTGTGTATACCTTACCTTGAGTTGTATCTGCCATTGTCAGGACACAGACCATATAAGTCTGCCCAGCACTTGCCCCGCCTCCCCCCACTGGCTCTTCTACTACTACTACTACTACTGCTCAACATTTCCAAAGCGCTAACAGACTCACGCAGCGCTATACTGCCACCCAATCTCCGCTAAGCTTCTGAGGATCCCTTCCTTTTGAACAGGATTCCTTTATGTTTATCCCATGCATGTTTGAATTCCGTTACCGTTTTCATCTCCACCACCTCCCGCAGGAAGGCATTCCAAGTATCCACCACTCTCTCCGTGAAAAAATACTTCCTGACATTTTTCTTGAGTCTGCCCCCCCTTCATTCTCATTTTATGCCCTCGAGTTCTACAGCCTTCCCATCTCCGGAAAAGGTTTGTTCGCAGATTAATACCTTTCAAATATTTGAACGTCTGTATCATATCTCCCTTGTTTCTCCTTTCCTCCAGGTTATACATGTTCAGGTCAGCAAGTCTCTCCTCATACATCTCGTAACGTAAATCCCATACCATTCTCGTAGCTTTTCTCTGCACCGCTTCCATTTTTTTTACATCCTTCGCAAGATACGGCCTCCAAAACTGAACACAATACTCCAGGTGGGGCCTCACCAACGTCTTATACAGGGGCATTAAAACTTCTTTTCTTCTGCTGGTCACACCTCTCTCTATACAGCCTAGCAACCTTCTAGCTTTGGCCACCGACTTGTCACACTGTTTCGTCGCCTTCAGATCCTCAGATACTATCACCCCAAGATCCCTTTCCCCGTCCGTACCTATCAGACTCTCACTGCCTAACACATACTTCTCCCATGGATTTCTACTCCGCAAATGCATCACTTTGCATTTCTTCGCATTGAATTTTAATTGCCAAACCTTAGTCCATTCTGCTAGCTTCCTGAGATCCTTTTTCATGTTTTCCACTCCCTCCCGGATGTCCACTCTGTTACAAATTTTAGCATCATCCGCAAAAAGGCAAACTTTACCTTCTAACTCTTCGGCAATGTCACTCACAAATATATTGAACAGAATGGGCCCCAGCACCGATCCCTGAGGCACTCTACTACTCACCTTTCCCTCATCCGAGCGAATTCCATTCACCACCACCCTCTGGCGTCTGTCCGTCAACCAGTTCCTTATCCAGTTCACCACTTTGGGTCCTATCTTCAGCCCATCTAGTTTATTCAAGAGCCTCCTGTGGGGAACCGTGTCAAAAGCTTTGCTGAAATCTAAGTAGATTATATCCATAGCATGTCCCTGATTCAATTGTCCAGTCACCCAGTCAAAGAATTCAGTGAGATTCGTTTGGCACGATTTCCCTTTGGTAAAACCATGCTGTCTCGGATCTTGCAACTTGTTGGTTTCCAGGAAATTCACTATCCTTTCCTTCAGCATCGCTTCCATTACTTTTCCAATAACCGAAGTGAGGCTTACTGGCCTGTAGTTTCCAGCTTCTTCCCTATCACCACTCTGTCTTGTTAACTGTTAGCACATGCTAATTCCCATCTTGACTGCTTAATGCACGTTAGGAAAAGGGTACAGATAATATCTTTCAGCAGATTTTAATGCATACAGATTGAAAATTAAAAACAAAATCAGTATGGCAGATTCAAAAGTTTGTACACCCTTCCAGTTGTTTCATAGCTATTTTTTTAAATCATTAATAACGCTCAAAAGGTTTAAGCATCCTTTTATTAAGCTGTGGTAAGAAATGGCCTTTACACACCCTTATGTGAGTCTATACCTCGCTAAGGCCATTTTTATTGCAGCTATAAAAATACTTTTTATCTATTTTCATGTCTAGCCATTAGCACATGGCCATTTTTTGCAAAAATACCAAGGTAGCACCACTTCCTATTTTTGCAGGCAGTAAGGACTCTTGTGTTATCCATGCACTAACTAGTTAGCGTGCGATAATGTAGATTCGTTATCTGGTTAGCGAAGAAACACCCACTCTCTGCCACTGACATGCCCCCTCAAAAAAAATAATTCCTGGGGGGTCATGTGATAGTGTTAGCCTGAGCGGACGCTTGATGGCTCAGCTCCCCATCCTTCATTCATAATTACTTAACCGACAAAATCTTGATGGTTTAGCTTCACAGTGGGATTCCTGCACGCAAGTGGTGGTTGCTGGTGCAGTGCCGGGGTTCCTGCAGGATGCCGATGAAAACTCCACGGCTGGGGAAAGAGGCAGCGCAGCGCCAAAAAAATGGCGTTGCTGGCCCCGTCCCAGCAACAACAAGCTTCATTGCCAGTGGCTCTGCAGGACGATACAGTGCAGGTGTCCATGAGGCATTTATCACAGCTTCTTGATGACACACTTCAGCATCTGGTGGTGATGGAAGATCCGGATCCCTTCTGGCTTCCAGCATGCTCTTGAAAGAAGATGTTGATGGAGCAAGTGTTGCTTTTGTCTGGTCATTGATCCTTCTGTTGGAACTCCTTCTTGGTCCGTATTTGGGTTTGGAAGGTTTTTGATCAAAGGTGCATTGATCAAGGGCTGTCCTCTTCTCGGAAGGTTTAGCTACACTCTATTCTGACCTTTTTGCAGTTATGTTTGGAGCAGGGGTTGGCCCTTAATTCTTCTAAGGTTCAGGTAGCAGCCCATTTTTGTTTTATGTTTAATTTATTTATTAATTTTCATATATACAAAGACCAATAAATCTTTGAAAGATACACCAACTTCAAATAAATCCACAAATGTAGATCAATTAACAATAATCAATATAAATTTCAAGGAAAATTACATCGTTTTTTGTAGTCCACAAGTATGAGAGAATCCAAGGCTTTACCAAAGGAAGTTGGAACATTACAAAGAAATATAAATCAAATCAAGTTGAGTAGGCGGTTATCCTATTCTTAAACAGTCCAGCCTATCTATTTGTCATGCCTTCTTGCTGTCTTGTATCTAAGAAATTATTCAACTGTTCTGGCTCATAGAAAATGTATCTATGTTCTTTAAAGAAAATCAAACATTTACAGGGGAATCTCAGTTGGAAAGAAGCACCAACCCCCAGGACACTCTGTTTTAATTCCAAGAATTTCTTTCTCCTTTGTTGCGTCCAACAAGAAATATCTGGGAAGATCAGGACTTTACCACCCAGAAATTCTGGTTGAATATTTTTGAAATACAAACGGAGCAATGATTCTTTATCTTGCAAAAATACAAACATAATAACTACTGTTGCTCTAGTTTTAATTTCCTCTTTGGATTGTTCAAGGAATCCTGTTAAATCCAGCGTCTCTGATGGAACTTATTGAGTGGAAACTGGTTGTAAAGAATTTTATTGTAAGCTCTTTTTATCAGTAATGTAATATATTCTCTGTAATGGAGGAAGAGATTGTTCTTGGATTTGAATATTTCTTTAAGAAATTTATGAAACATTTCTCTTGCGGAAATATATTTCGTTTGGGGAAAATTGAGTAGCCCTTTTTTGTTTTAAGGGCAATGTTCTGGGTATTTCCCTGGCTGGCCAGTCTGAAGTAGTGAGGTTTCTGCATGGAGTAAAGCACATGCATCCCCCACTTAGGTGGTCCTCCCACAATGAGGTCTGAATCTTGCTCTCAATGTCTTGATAGATCTGCCTCTGAAAAGAGCCAAGATATAAAAAACCTTACCCTCAAATCTGCTGTTTTGGTGGCAATTCATTCTGCTAGATGAGTTTCCAAATTCTTGGCTTTTTCTATAAAGATCTATACCTTTCATTCTCGGAGGTTTCCATCTTGATCTGTCTAGTTCTTTCTATTTTGCCTAATGTGGTTTCGCCCTTCTGACCTTTTTGGAGAGGTGGGATTCAGGCTCCTTGTATAAAATGCTCAAACTGGACATCTGAAGAGTCTTGCTGAGGTATCTGTAGGTCACTAATCCCTTCTGGAAGTCAAATAGACTCTTTAGGCTCTTTCAGGGGTTGCGAAGATGAGAGATGGCCTCTAAGGCCTTCACAGCATTCTGGATAAAGACTGCCATTGAAATGGTTTAAATAGTTTGGGGTAAGGTGGTACCAAATGTTCTGAAGGCTCATTCCACTAGGTCTCAAGCTGTGTCCCAGGCAGAAGCCAGAGCAGTTTGTCCAGAAGATATTTATAAGGAATCGATCTGGTCACGACTGCACTCCTTTGGTGAAGCATTACAAAATTGATGTTCTGGCTAGAGGAGATACTCCTTTGGCAGAGCTGTATTATAAGAGGCATTGTTTTCTCCAGTGCTTTTTTTGTAGAAAAAAAGGTGCCGGTACTCATAGGCGGGGTTACCACATATGGCTCTGCCCCACATTAGCCACACCCCTTATACCAGCCATGGCGCATATAAACAGACATCCTTGAAAATATTATATTAGTACAGGAGAAAAAAAATAATGTGATTTTTTTTTTCATTATAAATAAGTTCTGTAAGCTGTTACAGCTCCAGTATACCCAGTGCAAAATAAGACAGCAGATGTAAATTCTCAAATTGGACATATTCCAAACACTAAAATGAAAATAAAATGACTTTTTCCACCTTTGTTGTCCGATGACTTTGTTTTTCTATCCATATTGGTCCGAGTCTCTGATTCTGCTGCTCTCTATCTGTTCTCTTAACTCCGTTTCCAGGGCTTCCTTTCCATTTATTTCTTTACTTTCCTCCTTTCTTCCTTTCTTCTTCATTTCTTGCCCTACATCCATAAGTAAAAGCTGTGTCCTCCTCCGTGGAATTGACTGGAGGAGGTATAACGTGGATCGAGCTTTTGCCTATTACTATTACCTATTACTGGCTAAATCCAGAGGTCAATATTCCATCCTCATTCTTCTTGATCTTTCCGCTGCTTTTGACACTGTCGATCACAGCATACTTCTCGATACCCTGCCCTCACTTGGATTCCAGGGCTCTGTCCTTTCCTGGTTCTCTTCCTACCTCTCCCTCCGCACCTTTAGTGCTCACTCTGGTGGATCCTCTTCTGCTTCTATCCCTCTGCCTGTCGGCGTACCTCAGGGTTCTGTTCTTGGTCCCCTCCTCTTTTCTATCTACATTTCTTCCCTTGGTTCATTAATCTCATCCCATGGCTTTTCCTACCATCTCTGTGCTGATGACTCCCAAATCTACCTTTCTACCCCTGATATCTCACCTTGCATCCAAACCAAAGTTTCAGCGTGCTTGTCTGACATTGCTGTCTGGATGTCTCAACGCCACCTGAAATTAAATATGACCAAAACCGAGCTTCTCATTTTCCCCCCCAAACCCACCTCCACGCTCCCCCCCGTTTTCTATTTCTGTTGATGGCTCTCTCATTCTCCCTGTCTCCTCAGCTCGAAACCTTGGGGTCATCTTTGACTCTTCTCTCTCCTTCTCTGCTCATATCCAGCAGATTGCCAAGACCTGTCGTTTCTTTCTTTACAACATCCGTAAAATCCGCCCCTTTCTTTCCGAGCACTCTACCAAAACCCTCATCCACACCCTTGTCACCTCTTGTTTAGACTACTGCAATCTGCTTCTTGCTGGCTTCCCGCTTAGTCACCTCTCCCCTCTCCAGTCGGTTCAAAACTCTGCTGCCCGTCTCATCTTCCGCCAGGGTCGCTTTAATCATACTACCCCTCTCCTCAAGACCCTTCACTGGCTCCCTATCCGTTTTCGCATCCTGTTCAAACTTCTTCTACTAACCTATAAATGTACTCACTCTGCTGCTCCCCAATATCTCTCCACACTCGTCCTTCCCTACACCCCTTCCCGTGCACTCCGCTCCATGGATAAATCCTTCTTATCTGTTCCCTTCTCCACTACTGCCAACTCCAGACTTCGCGCCTTCTGTCTCGCTGCACCCTACGCCTGGAATAAACTTCCTGAGCCCCTACGTCTTGCCCCATCCTTGGCCACCTTTTAATCTAGACTGAAAGCCCACCTCTTTAACATTGCTTTTGACTTGTAACCACTTGTAACCCCTCGCCTCCACCTACCCTCCTCTCTTCCTTCCCGTTCACATTAATTGATTTGATTTGCTTACTTTATTTATTTTTTTGTCTATTAGATTGTAAGCTCTTTGAGCATGGACTGTGTTTCTTCTATGTTTGTGCAGCGCTGCGTACGCCTTGTAGCGCTATAGAAATGCTAAATAGTAGTAGTAGTAGTATTTTCTCCATTCATGTGCAATTTTTCTTCTCTCTTCCCTTTCCCTCATCTCCATCCGTGTGCATCTTCTTCTTTTTTCTTTCCTCACCTCCATCCATGTCCAGCACTTCTCCTCTCTCATCCCCTCCATCCGTGTTCAGCATTTCTCCTCTCTCTTCCCTCCCCTGTATCCATATAAAGCAATAATTCTCTCTCCCCTCTCCTCCATCCAAGACCAGCATTTCTCCTCTCTACCCGCCTTCAAGGGCGGGATGCACTGTGAAAGAGAAGTGACGCGAGAGGAGACGAACCTGCCTGCGTGCCTGCCTCAGTGAGCACTGCTGCGCTGCCTTCACTTCCGGTTCACCGCAACTTGGAGAGGGGAGGGCAGGGGAGGGAGGCGACATGCTGGACATGGAGGGGAGGGGAGAGAGAATTGCTGGACATGGAGGGGAGGGCAGGGGAGAGAGGAGAATCGCGACTTCGGGTAAAAGATTTTGGAGCGCGAGAGCAGGAACAGAAGGGAGCGGGCAAGTTAGTCGGACCTCAGGAAAAGGTGCCAGCACAAAAATAGCACTGTATGTATCCCTCATTGATAAGTCTCTGACTCTAAAGTTTAGCAATTTCATTAAAGCAAAATGTATTTTCACATATCACAGACTCTTCCTATCCAAGAAGAATGTTTTATATAAAAACAAACACAAAAGAATCCAATCAGATTTTCACTTACCAGCTCTTCAACACTATGTCAGCTAAACTTCCTCTTTGAAACTACTGTTGAAACCATCAGCCAATGAAATGGTTTTTAGCTGTAGATGTCCCAGGTTACCTGATAATTATGCACACGTCATTGCAGTCATGCCCTCCTCTCGGTGTACATGCTCAAAAAAAAAAAAAAATCTTTGAACCACTTACAGATTTTAACAATTACACTATTTCAATTACACTATTTATTTTTTATTTCTCCCCAGTCTCACTTGCACACCTCCCTCCAAACCTGTTCTCTTTAATTTGAATGTTGTTCAAGCTCACCCTGAATGAGGAGTTCTTCCCACACCAAAGACATATATAGCACTGGTTGTATTCTTTCAAGCAACTTCAGCAGAGCCTGCCTGCCTCAGTGAGCACTGCTGCGCTGCCTTCACTTCCAGTTCGCCGTGACATGAAGAGGGGAGGGCAGGGGAGAGAGGAGAATCATAACTTCCGGTAAAAGATTTTGCAAGTGAGCGGACCTCAGGAAAAAGGTGCCGGTACGCCGTATCGTCGTGTACCGGCACAAAAAAAGCACTGGTTTTCTCCCACATTTTAAGGGACTATTCTGGTATATCCCATTTGTGTGGTCTGATCTAGCAGTATGAAAGGGAAGATGAAATTTATTCATATCTGTTAATTTCTTTTCCTTGAATCCTGTTAGTCCAGTCCAGGACCTGCTTTGGAAGACTGGAGTGTTGGGTGCCAGTAACTTTTTCTGCCTCCTTTCTCTTGAACAAATGTCAAGCTTTTCCATTAGATTGTAAGCTCTTTGAGCAGGGACTGTCCCGAGGATAGGCCGAGGCCTTCTTCCAAGGGTTCTGTGTGGCCCTTCTCTTCCAGACCTCGCTTCCGTGAAGCTCACAGGTATTGCCCGGGGCACTCTGCTGGGGTTTCTCAGCGTGCCCGTTTTCAGCAGAGGAACTCCTTTTGCTCGGACAAGCGTTCCGCAGCGGCTAGTTCAAGGCCTGGAGTTCAGGGGCGGCCCCCTCAATGACAGGGCGCCGGTCCATTCTTCGATTCCTGTAGTAGGAGGACGTCTTTCCCTCTTTCTCGAGGAATGGGCCAAGATTACCTCCGATCACTGGGTCATGGACCTGATCAGAGAAGGTTACCAATTAGAATTCAGCGCCCCGGTGAGAGACGTGTTTGTGGAGTCCCGATGCGGTACTGCCATCAAACGGGCGGTGGTGGAGGAGACCTTATAAGTCTTGTTGCACCTTGGAGCGGTGATCCCTGTGCCTCCCGCCGAACGTGACTGTGGTCGCTACTCCGTTTACTTTATGGTGCCTCGAAAAGGCAGGTGTTTCCGACCGATCCTCGACTTATGGTCAGTCAACGAGGCTCTAAGAGTGCGACATTTTCGCATGGAAACCCTGTGCTCCGTCATTGCGACGGTACAGCCAGGAGAATTTCTCACATCTCTGGACCTAAAAGAAGCTTACTTGCACATTCCTATTTGGCCCCTGCATCAACGGTTTCTCCGGTTTGCAGTGTTGGGAAAACATTTCCAGTTTTGGGCCTTGCCTTCTGGCCTCGCCACAGCTCCCCGCACCTTTTCCAAGGCTATGGTGGTAGTAGCTGCTTTTCTCAGGCGACAGGGTATCCGGGTTCACCCGTACCTCGACGACTGTCTCATCAGATTGGATTCGGCAGACAGAAGTCATCTGGCCACAGCCAGAGTGGTCGCAGTACTGCAATCTCTGGGCTGGGTCGTCAATGTAGCCAAAAGTCACCTCACCCCCTCTCAATCTCTCGAATATTTGGGGGTGTGGTTCAACACGGCCTCGGGGTTTGTCTTTCTACCAGACCAAAGGCGGTGCGAGCTTCAGAATCAGGTCCGTCTGCTCCTGCGGATGCCTCGCCCGCGAGCTTGCGACTTTGTCCAGCTGCTGGGGTCGATGTCGGCCACTTTGGAGGTAGTGTCATGGGCGAGAGCACAATTGAGCCCTCTGCAGATTGCCCTGCTTCAACGATGGTCTCCAATGTCCCAGGATTATCAACGCAGACTCAAGTGGCTCCCTGCGGCCCGGCTCAGTATGGAGTGGTGGCTCTCTGACAGCATGCTGCTGCGAGGAATGCCGCTAGCGCTTCCCTCTTGGTGCCTGGTGATAACCAATGCCAGCCTGGTCGGCTGAGGAGCACATTGCAAGAGAAGCTATGCCCAGGGCCTGTGGACACCCGCGGAATCGGGGTGGTCCATCAATCGTTTGGAACCTAGAGCGATATTTAAGGCTCTTCTGGCCTTTCACAAGAATCTGGAGGGGCTAGCTGTCAGAGTTCTGTCAGACAACACGACAGCTGTGGCCTACATAAATCGACAGGGCGGCACTCAGTGCAGAGCACTGGCCGCGGAGGCCGCTCAGATTTGCCACTGGGCCGAGCTACATCTGCAGCTTCTGTCAGCAGCTCACATAGCAGATCAGAGCAAAGTGGAAGCCGATTTTCTAAGCAGGCATCAAATGGACCCAGCGGAGTGGGAACTGGCAGACAAAGTGTTTCTTCAGATCTGTGCCAAATGTGGAACGCCCATAGTGGATCTAATGGCGTCAAGCACAAATGCCAAAGTCCCGTGCTTTTTCAGCAGACTGAGAGATTTTCACTCGGTGGGGTTGGATGCCTTGGCTCTACCCTGGCCTCCGGGCCTCCTGTATGTGTTCCCTCCTTGTCCCTTGGTAGGGCGAGTCCTCCTGCGAATTCGGCTACACCAAGGAGTGGTGATTCTCATTGCTCTGGATTAGCCCAGGCGGCCGTGGTACGCGGACCTTCGGCGGATGCTGGTGGAGGCCCCTCTTCCTTTGCCTCTGGTACCGAACCTGTTGATGCAGGGTCTGGTGACCATGGAGGATCCCTGCCGCTTTGGTCTTACGGCATGGCTCTTGAGAGGGCGCAATTGAGAGACAAAGGCTATTCTAACAAAGTCATCTCCACTCTCTTGCAGGCCCGCAAGCGTTCCACTTCCGTTCTTTATGCTCGGATCTGACGCCAGTGTTTCAAAGATGATCACACCCACGAGGGCTACAGTCTCGCCAATACTGGTCTACAAAAAGGCTTGGCCTACAATTCCCTGCAAGTGCAAGTGGCAGCATTAGCATGCTTTCGAGGGAAGGTCTCTGGCCTTTCCCCAGCCGCTCATCCGGATGTTGCCTAATTTCTAAGAGGGGCGCTCTGGCTTCGCCCTCCAGTGCGGCTGCCGTGTCTGGCTTGGAACCTGGGTCTGGTGTTGAAGGCGCTCCAGTGTTCACCCTTCGAGCCGCTGAGGCGAGCGTCTGAGAAGGGTGTGACCACTTTTTGGTGGCCATAACTTCGGCGAGACGTGTGTCTGAGCTCCAGGCTCTGTCCTATCGAGACCCCTTTCTGCAATTCTCAGAGTCCAGAGTAACGGTACGTACAGTGCCTTCCTTCTTGCCTAAAGTGATTTCAGCGTTTCACCTAAACCAGCCCATTTATCTGCCCTCCTTTGCTAGGGAGGAGTTTCCGGAATTGTTTGGGCAGTTACATCTTCTGGATGTTCGCAGGGCTCTATTGCAGTATCTATAAATGTCAAATGACTTCAGGACCTCTGATCACCTTTTTGTCTTGTTGTCAGGTCCTCGAAGACCACTATAGCGTCTAAGGCCACTATAGCCCGTTGGCTCAAGGAAGTCATTTTTCTGCGTATCTGCTGTCAGGGCGGTCTCCGCCTGATGCATTTAAAGTGCATTCCACAAGAGCGATTTCCTCTTCGTGGGCTGAAACAGTACTCTCTCTTCATGAGATCTGTAGTGCGGCTACTTGGGCTTCTAAGCTATCCTTCGTCCGGCATTACAGGCTGGATGTTGCAGCGAAGCGGGACGCACAGTTTGGAGCGCAAGTGCTTGCTCGGTGAGTGACAGATTCCCCCCCTAACTAGGGAGTGCTTTTGTACATCCCATCAGTTAATGGATTCATCTGCTGCTGATGACAAGGAAGGGAAAATTAGATTCTTACCTTGGTAATTTTCTTTTCTTTAGTCACAGCAGATGAATCCATGATCCCTCCCTGTCTATTTGTTCAGTTGTTTCCTACAGACATGTTCCCTCATTGGGAGAAGTTGGAAAACAGTCGTCAGGATTTCTGTTCTGTTACAGGAGGTTGAGATCGTCCCTCCTTTGTGTGATTATTGCTCCTGTTCTGGGGCATTCGTTTGCTGTGAGGAAAGTTCATGTTATTCTACTTTGAGGATACACTCTGCTTTGGAAGTTTTGAATACTGAAGGCAGATGGAGCTAGCCGTCCATAGAGCATTATGGTTTTTCAGTGTTCTCTATCTCCACCTGCTGGTAGGTGGACATAATCCATCAGTTAATGGATTCATCTGTTGTGACTAAAGGAAAGAAAATTACCAAGGTAAGAACCTAATTTTCCCATCCTCCACTTTTTAAGGCACTGTCTATCCAACTGGATGCTGATGGCTCAAGGAAAGCAAGTTTGGTCCAGTGAAGACTAACTCAAGATAACCTGCTCCTTAGCTGGGCTCTAGTATTACCATATTGAAAATGTGAACATACTATGCTATGTTCCACCAATAAGTTAAATGAGTAACTGGCTTTCTTAAAAAGATTATTGGATGAATGACTAGGAACAAAAACACACATTTGTGCAATATCACAATTCTTCATGTACAGCCCCCACAACAACCTTTTAGGGTGGATAGTGTTCACAGTGATCCATTTTTATTATTTACCAGATAAAAGAGAGAATAGTTTTGGCACAGTATAAGTCAGCATAAGAAAAATAATATAAGAAAACCAATGTACTGCATTAGGGTCTTATAGCCCATTTAGTTATTTTTAAACAAACGAGGTCTGCTTGAAACAAAATTTTTTTTAAATTTATAAAACCACATGTCCCTGAAACATGCTCAAAACAAAATAATCCATTTATGTATCTAAAATGTATACTTCTACAAATGAAATGAAGTGAAGATGTGATTCCATGTGCCCCAATGAAAGGAGAGTTTTTAATTTTATTTCCATTTAATTTCAGTATATTCCATCTTTATAACACCAGGCTTCCCAAGGCAGATTACAACAGCAGTTATGATGAACCCATCAGGAAACAGGATATTCTCACTTAAATTTGGCTATGTATTACTGTATTCTATAGTACGGTGTAGAAAAAATAGCACAAAATACAGAGTTTATTATTGCTGTTTCTACCAGCTATAATAATTTTTAATCTGTTTTAGTGATATTCAATTTATTTCATGATATATTTCTAGATATGGGAAGCTTTCAAATAAAAAAGCTGTCAAGTTTTTTTTTTTTAATAGTTTATCCTCCACCTTTAAAGGCACCTCCTACCCAACTGGGACAGCTTTAGACTTTACAGATGAACCCATTATTTCTAATAAATCTTCTGCTGTTTTCAATAGTGTTTGCTATTATTTTGAGTGAACTAAAATACCAGCAAGCTCTGCGTACTAGCTTCAGCTCACATAATGGGCCAGATAGGCTCATGCCGTCACCCATTCTCAATCTAACTTTCTTGGTACGCATCGAGGGGGGTTGGGGGTTGAAACACTGAACCCATATGACCTAAGGTCGGTGTGATAAGCTATTTTTCTAAGTAACTGGGATGCCAGTGAAAGCGTTGCTGTTATACTTTTTTCATTGCAAATTAAGTCTACGCTGATACTGACGGGGAGGGAGCAATTTAGGACTCCACAGGCAGGAAGGAGGGAGAGCTGGAGGACTTATACTGTGGTCACAGTGTTTTTGTTTATTTTTAGTTACAAAACTACCTTCGACATGCATGATGTTGACTTGTAGTCGAGTATATACAGTAGGTGACTAGCTGCCTTAATAACTTAGGAATAATTTGAGGCATTTTTATAGGCATGTATAGCTATTATTAGATTAATAATGAATTTGAATAAAGTATTTTGAGACTTTCACTGTAAATTACTGTAGAAATCCATTTTGAGTATTTCTGTAGAAGAAAATAGTGATAAATGGTTTATTATCTGCTGACAAACCTATTTTGATTCAAACCTTTATAAGGAAATGTCATTTATTTTTTATAGCTGTAGTTGTAATGTTTAAGATGTTCACAAATGGATTCAATGTTCACACAGTTAAGCAGATTATTAATATTAAGTCAGTTTTAACTTTTCTTTTAAATGCAATGCAGAAAACTATGGATTAGATGAAGGTAACACCATTCATTTTTAATAACCTTATTTGTATGTTTGCACTTCAGAACATTTACATATTTGAAGTGTCTAAATTTTATTGTTTTTGAGTAAAATACTCTATTGTTTAAAGAAGAGTTTAACATCATGACTAAGGGGCTGATGTACTAAAGTGCATTAACACTTTTGCAAGCATGAACATGCCTTAAAAGATTTGTTAGACTTCGAGCACACACAGCTAGTTTCTGCAAGGTAAATACTACTTCACAGAAAGGGTGAATTAGTTGGACAGCCTACCAGTGGAGATGATGGAGATGAAGACTATCTGAATTCAGGAATGCTTGTGATAACTACATAGGATTTCTAAGGGAGAGAAAGCAATGGGAGATGGTATGGATGGGTAGACTATATGGTCTTATTTGCTTTCATTTTCTCTGTTTCTTCATAACCACAGTACTTACACATGCCCAAGCTGTTTCCATCTTCAATATTGGCAGTTGGGGTTAGCTGTAAGGACATAGATGTTGCTGCTTTTTATGCTGCATCCCCAGTTTCTGGCTGCAATGGAAAGGGAGGTACAAGTCTACCAGTGGGCCAAATGTTGGAGGATGGAGGCCCTTTCTGGGAGTAGACATCTTCCTTACCAATCTTGTGCCATCCTAGCAATCAGCATAATGAGTAACTTCATGGGGAAGTTAGGCCCCTCTAATTGGATGTAAGTAATTTATAAGTGGCTGCAGCCACAAACCTTGGTCCCTTCCTCCTGCCTCCATCATTTGCTTAGCATCATCTTCACTCACTCCTCATCTTCCTTTTACATTAACCTAGTAGTGTATAGCAATTTTGTCTGAATTAGGTTACATTAATTATTCATTGTTGTTCACCATTGACTGTAATCTTTATTTCTCCCAGTTGTGAACTGTCAGTTTGTGAAAGTGGGATAACCTAGCCCGGGGGGGGGGGGGGGGGTTGGATTTAGAGGGGTGAAGTTACAATCCCTGGGATAATCATAACATAGCTGAAGGTTGCCTGCCACCTGAGTTGCAATGTCCCAGCACAATATCAGATCAGTAGCTTCAGCATATAGATGTATTTGCCCCTAGAAGTCATGTGACATTGCTTGAATGGGGTGGGCTATCCAAAAAGCAAGGGCCAAATTAGACATCTCACTATCCATGACCTTGGTTGAATTAGGCAGGCCAAAGAAAAAAGAGAGAGGGAGGGACACTACATCCCTTCTCCTTGCTATCTGTGCTCAATGCTGGGCTACGGAACGCTGTTTAGGTTCCCCTCAGAGCAATTAATAAAACTGTGGCCTAATTTGTTTCCGTTCAAAACGGACGGGACTGTGGAAGAAAGATGTATGAGCATGGCTGGACTGGACAGCGTTTCCCTGGTTACGATGCTTTTAACTTATGTAAACTAACTTGTAAGAATTTTATTGCTAAATCCATGCTAGTGAGAGAAAAAGATGCATTGTACATGTAGTAAAAATACTTGGAAAATGCTTCAGATGCATTAATGCATGGAATTGGCTTCTGCCTCATTAGTGTGCCATTAGCGCTGACTGGTAGTATACATAATAAACACCTTATTAACATGTCATCATCCAATATTAGTGCACTTAGTTACATCAGCCTCTTGTTGATGAACAGTAGTTGCTGCTGGTCTATGTAACATGTCGGTAATAGCATGGAATGAATGCATATAGCATGTTGGGTATGGAATCTTATCACCACATCATTTCTGGGTTTCAATCCAAATACATGATTTGCTTAATTAAGTTATTTTTTTCTTTTGAATCTACATAATTAAATTAGAGATGAAATAATATTCATTAAGGGCTTGATATACCAAAGGGTTTCTACCATTTTGTGTTTATGGGGAAAATGCTTAGCACTTCTGTCACTCAACCAGTTTGTATTGATTTGGTAAAAGCTGTGGAACAGTAGGCTTAAACTAATGATTTAGGTCATTATTTCGAATTTTATCTTCAGTAAACGTTCCTTTACTTTGCTGTAGAGGATTTCACTGCCTTGATGGTATTTGTGGGTTGATATACAGTAAGTATCAATCTCTTGGTCATGTCTCAGATATTAGAGTGGGTTTCATTTTCAGTTTAACACCTTTTAATTTTTCCATGAAATATTTTTCATTAGCAACTTTTTGACATGTTGTTTTTGCAGCCAGGGATTATGAGATTCAGAGGGACAGAATTGAACTGGGACGCTGCATTGGTGAAGGACAGTTTGGAGATGTACATCAAGGAGTTTACATGAGTCCTGTAAGTAACAATTTTGTGATACACTAGCAGGACCTATTGCCTTTGGGAAATATAAGTAAAATTTGTAAAATCTGTATTCTCAGAAGTAAATATTATACAAGTATGTGTCTAAAAACTTCAGCAAATATAGACACTTTGTCAAATGTCAGTACGTTTTTACTACTTCCACTTTTCATTGTGATCCTGCTATGATATTTATTTATTAGTTGGTTGTTCTAATAGATCGTATTCCCAGTCTTTTCAGCCACGAGGACACCTTCTCGACCAGCAGATATTGTGGGGACCCTTGATTTAACCCAACTGTACTCTTTCCTTTCTCTACTAGACTTTACCTCCATCCCCCCAAACCAATCACCAATCTTTGTCTCCCCCTCCCTTTCCTTGGCCAGTCCCCATCAATCTCTCTGCTTCCTCGCCAGCCAGTTCCTACCCGTGCCCCTTCTCTTTCCCCAACTTTTTCCCCATCAGTTGCTCTTTTGCTGCAGAGTATCCCCACATTTTTCTCTTTCTCCCCGCCTGTCCCTATTAGTATCTTTCTGCCCTTCAACTTGACCTACCAGTTTCTCTCTGTCCTCCAGTCTAACCAATCTTTTTCTCTCTCTCTCTCTCCTGTGGCCTAACTCCCTGGCTTACTTCCTCATCTCTGCCACCAGTATAGTTCCTTACTATATTGCTGCTGCACTGCTGCTCTTCTCAGCCCTCTGCTAATTTCACTATAGTACTATTCTCTCTGCCACTGCTCCTGTTACAGGCTAACTGCTAATTCCACCACTTATGCAGCTGCTGGCTCGCTCCACAATTGTTGCTACTGCTGTAAAAGGATAAAGGGAATGTGGAACAAGGATTTCTATATCCCTAGCCATTACAAATGCCACGATCCTGGTCCATACACAAAAACTAATTTTATGTTCCCAATTACAAACCACATATATCAGAATTAAATGTGGTTATTGTGGCTACAGAATCCTAGAAATATCTCTGTATTCTCATCAGTGACCAGTCATTTGACTTACTTGCCATTGGGCAAGATTGTTTGGCTTTCTGGATTTTCCTTGATTTCTGTTTGCTTCATAGACCCTAGTCTGGAGCCCCCCACCCCTCCTCTTTGCTCTGTTTATAGGATGGTTTCTGGCTATCTTAGAGGAGAGCAGGATGGAAATGTGCTGATGATTTAATGTGTTTTTTTATCCATGTGGGAAAATGTCGGTAGTGAAGTGCTCTGAGGGTCTGTACGAAGAACTGTGCAGTTTTTAACGTATTCATAAATGATCTGGAAATAGGATCAGTTTTGCAGATGACATAAAATTATTCAAAATCTATATCACCAGATGATTGTGGGGATATGCAGAACGATCTTTTGAAAGCAAGACACTGGACATCTAAATGGCAGATGAAATTTAATAAATACAAAGTGATGCAGATATAGAAAAATAATCCCAACTCAGGTACAACATGCTAGATTCGGTTGAGAGTTACTAGCCAAAAAAATTATCTTGGAAACATTGTTTGATTATATGGAAATTTTCAGCCCAGTGTACTATGGCTACTAAAAAGGCAATTAAGATGTTAGAGCTTATTAAAAAACAAACAACAAAATTGAGGATATTATATCTCTAAAGATTTCTGGTTATGACTGCTTGTGGCAGTGTGGCTGGCAAACAGTGTAAATCAAAAGGAAGCTGTATTGTATTAGATTGTAAGCTCTTTGAGCAGGGACTGTCTTTCTTCTATGTTTGTGCAGCGCTGCGTAAGCCTTGTAGCGCTATAAAAATGCTAAATAGTAGTAGTAGTAGTTTTAACAGGCAAACAAAATAGCAGTCTGTTCTCTAACAGACTCAGGCCTTAACATGGCAACAATCATATTAACAATGGTTTTTCCTCTAGTTAGCAGTCCTAACTTGTTAGCTTCTATATCATAGTTTGTCACTTTTTGGATAAATCCAGGTCTGTCTCCTAGTCAGGGCACTCAAGTTTGAATCTTCTGAAATAAAGAAATGCACTCTTTACCTTTGCAGTCTTCTCTTATAACCCTTGGGTGGTTACTATCCCTGGGTGCAAACCTTCAAAATAAAGACAGTCCTTGCTTGCCTGGATCTCTCCCCCCACTCCTCACCCACCAGTACTGCAGCCCAGCCAACACCTTACTCTCAGTCCTCTAGGAGACCTCTGTACTTAGGGTCTCGCTCTTGATGACCTCTTCCCTCGGGGCTTTTCTGATCTACCCCAGGGCATTTATCCACTTCCTGGCCTGAGCCCCGCCTCTCTGACTCAGCCTCTGAGTTTTGTGATCTAAATCTCCTCCTTATAATGCAATGGACCATCAGAGATGAGCTCCCATAAAATATTGGACGAGGTGGAACACCTTATATTATCATCAGTCCAAGCAATTATTTTATATTTGTGTACTTTTTCATAAATGTTTCTTAATCTACATTGAGTGTCACAAAACTTCTTATAAATATTCACTAGTACTTATCTTATGCATTCTTCATATAGTCTAGAGGGGATAAGTGCAGACACGTGTTTCGCCTTTCGCTGTTTCAATGCACTCCCCTATAAAGTAAACGCATGCATGCCGCATATTCCACATTTCAGTTTAAATGATATCCTTCAGACCCAATTACCTTTATATTCATCTGGCCAAATTTCAGCTTGCTCCCTTGCTTAGCATGGCCGCAGTGTCTTCCAAGTTTGTAAAGAGACTCCTGATCACTTGATGATCTTTTTTAACCAATCCAAAAACCCAGTCAGACCAACTAGATTGTAGTGTAACATTTTGAATTTTTGTTTTAGGAGCACATCTGCATTCCCCAGAACTGTTTATAATACAAGTAATCTACAGCCAAAACATGATTGATGTTGAGTCTAGTGGAGGTTTATCATTAAAGATACTGAAGCATCCATTTGTTATTTGTCTCCACTGTTTTATCACTTGTTTGGGATTTTCTGTACTTTTCTTTTGTGTTTCTTGTCCACAAAGCAAACAGAAACTTTGTAACAGCTTACAACAAGTAAAACAGTTCATCCTGGTCCTCATCCTCCCTGCCCTCTCTCATGGCAACTGCCCCATTGGCAGTTCTCCCCCCTAGACAACTACTCTATACATCTACCAGTGAAAGGCCTGTTTTCTTACAACCTCCCATGATTCAATATGATAACTTGGTGAACTACCCCTTAGCCCCAAAGCTAGTGAAAAGGAGCTCGACACTCAGGTGTCCATCAGGGTAGGTGATGTCCATCAGCGTAGGGGACCTCTGGCAGCACAGATCCAAAGCATTGGGTAAAGAATCTTTGTAAGGCCTGGGCTCCAACTGAACATTGTCACCTAGAGTCCAAGAATGACTTATATGAATGACATACAAAGGGTGCAGATGAGAGTGCAAAGTTCTGAAAACTTGCCACACACATATTTAGGACGGACTCCTTTTCAAGATTATTTTTTAAACTATTTCTCCGGCCTTATCAATTTTCAATACAAATATCCTGATTCTAGAAGTGGTCACTGTGGCTATACCAGAAATTACTGGTGCCAAATGGGCAAATCATATGTTGTCCTTTATTATCCTGTTAGGGGCATGTCAGAGCCAATTGATGAGAGTTAAACTGTTCACCAGTTATAGCCTCTAGATTAATAGAGTTTCTTTTTCATGGTTACCAAAGCTAGGCACAAATGCAAGTATTTCCTTTGAGATAAGCATTTCATGAGCTAAAATTATCATTTAGGAGAATAAAATGGATGGGACTGTGCCTTACAGTTCAGCTGTATTTACCACCCATGGACTCTTAACTCAGCAGATAGCATAAAGCAGTTAATGCCACCTCAAGAGATGAAGCTAATTGTATTGCATATTATATACCATTCTGTTAATACAAAGTAGCTTGTAAACCCTCCCAGAAATGATGGGATTGCCCTCAAAAGTTAATGTAGAGGTGTTGCAGTTACCATCTATTAATTTAGCAATTACAATTTGATAACTGCAACATCTTATTACATCTTAGTAAACAGGGGCCTTAATGTTTATTATTTTTGTTGACACACAATTTTTAATGCCCAAACACATTATCATAAAATAATAAAATTGAGATGGTAAGCGTTTTTTCTTAATTTGTTGTAGTTTAATTTCTTATCTATTTGTGATGTCTTTCTCTTTATGTACTGTCAATGCAGGAAAACCCAACTTTGGCTGTTGCAATTAAAACATGTAAAAACTGTACTTCTGACAGTGTGAGAGAAAAGTTCCTGCAGGAAGCTTGTAAGTCTTATATTTCATTAATAAAACTTTGGGAAATATTTATTACATGATAGTTTATTTTTAGTGGTCTATAAGCCTTTTTGAACGGTAAGATCTCATTCATGTGTTTTCTTTATTTACACCATTATAACCTAATTGAAAATAATATATTGTCCCGATGTTTAGATGTGGTTTTGACCATTTTCCCTTCACAAATTGTAAAGAAAAAAGAATAGGATTGATTGAAATGGTATGGTAAGTAACACACATTGGAAAAAATTTCAGTCTCTCTAGGGTTCATTTTTGCTCCTTGAAGCCTAGCTCAAGCAAGGTCAAGGGTTCTTTTGATATGACACTGTAAATGTAGCTGTTTGCCTACACTGACTGGCTCATATCAGTAAACTTTTCTAAGTAAGGTGGGTTGTACTATCTTTGCCAACTTAACTGAAAATTTCTAGCTAGTTCCATAAACATATGGTATAGCAACATACATGCCTAAAAGTATTCTAAACATTGTCTGGTTCTTATGTATGGAAAGACTGTTTGGAAATCATGTTCTTTAGAGAGCTGTGTTGAAACATTAACATGATTTAACAGCAATGTGTTCTTGTGTAGCACTTTTACATGAATTATTGCGGTTTGTGGAAATGCTGTACTCTACAATAGTTCTTCATGGACATGTAAGACTAAATCAGTTCCCACATGTGTGAGTGACATCATTCTGCAGTGCTGAGGTCTGAAAGTATGCCAACTACAACTAGAGAAACCTGGAAATCTTTTTCACTTGCATGCAGCCAGCCCTGTACAGCTGTACAACACAAGGCCCTCTCAGCCAATTATTTGGGCTTACCAGCAAAACAGCTATATAAATTTCAGTTGATTAAGGTGTTGCCAGCAAAACTTGTATTGCAGATGCCACGAAAGGAAAAAGTACCACCTCTGTTTTAGGTTCCTGTTGGCAGAAAGAGAAAAGTTTAAAATGATGACTCTAAGGCAGCCATTCCTAACCCAGTCCTTGGGGCACACCTAGTCTTATTGGGTGTTCAGAATATCCACAGTGAGTATGCATGAGATAGATTTGCATGCACTGCCTCATTGCATGCAAATGTAACTTATGAATATTCACTATGGATATCTTGAAAACCCGATGTGACTAAGTGTGCCCTGAGGACTGGGTTTGGAATGGCTGCTCTAAGGGACCAGATTATGTTGCCAAGATATACTGTAAATAAAGGGCTGTTGAATTCATCACAGAAAGTGCTATTGGAGTTCTTAACAGTAAAGATAAATTGGTGCATACCAAAGTATATGCTTTGCTGGTGATGGCCTCCTCTTACTAGAACAATCCATTTGAAGTTCAGTTTTCTGGCTTCATGCTTTAACAACTTGGGGATCAGGACCGTTCTGCTATTGTTATAGTTTAGTTTATAGTTTATTAAGACTTTCTATACTGCCTTTTCTGGGAAAGTTAAAGCAGTGTACAGACTAATAAAACAAATAAGGAAAAGAACATCGTCATTAAAAGGAAAGAGACAAATAACCACAAAAACAAATTGCTAAAAATATTAATTTAAAACCTAACCTACATTTAATCAAGAGGCAAACTCGTTATCCTGTCAAAACAGACCATTGTTACCGTCCGATTCCACTGTGTGGCTGGAGGATCACACTGTGACTCTGTCCCCTGCAGGAGATGTCAGCACTGAGCCGACCTTGACACAGAATTTAAGCAAGAGCCTTCAGATGGTTCTGGTCTGCCAGCAGGTCATGCGAAAGGACCATTTGTGTGGCCCTTCATGTGAATTTTGGGTGGACTCTGGCATTTTGGAAGGTAGTTTCCTTTGCTTTTAAGGCTCTTTGTTGCTTTTGGTTGTAAAGATGTGCTTTTGAAATAATATTGGAGAGCAGATCCCGGAATGGATTGGACATGGTATATATGGAGGCCTAAGGAAAAGAATTAGGCAGTCTACCTATGCAAAGCTGATAAATGTTGTAACTACACAGGTAATAATGAAAGATAAATTATGGAAATGAGTTCTTTTGAATGCTACGAGACTAGGAGACTGGGCATCCAAATGGCAGATGATGGTTAATGTGAGCAAGTGCAGAGTGATGCAAGTGGGAAAGAGGAACCCGAGCTATGTTTACCTGATGCACGTTTCCACATTAGGAGTCACCGACCAGGAAAGATATTTAGGTGTCATCGTTGATGATACTTTGAAACTCTCTACTCGGTGTGCAGCGGCGGCTGCTAAAAAAGCAAATAGAATGTTGGGTATTATTAGGAAAGGAATGGAAAACAAAAATGAGGGCGTTATAATGTCTTTGTATCGCTCCATGGTGTTACTGCACCTCGAATACTGTGCAATTTTGATCACTGTAATCACTCAAAAAAGATATAGTGGAATTCGAAAAGCTACAGAGAAGTGCGACGAAAATGATAAAGGTGATGGGACGACTTTCCTATGAGGAAAGACTAAAGCAGCTAGTTCTCTTCACCTTGGGAGAAAAGATGGCTGGGGAAGGGGGGGAGATATGATAAGATAATGAGTGGAGTGGAATAGGTAGACGTGAATCACTTGTTTACTCTTTCCAAAAATACTAGGACTAGGGGGCATGCAATAAAGCTACAAAGTAGTAAATTTAAAACAAATTGGAGAAAATATTTCTTCACTCAACGTATAATTAAACTCTAGAATTTGTTCCCAGAGAATGTTGTAAAAGCAGTTAGCTTAGCAGGGCTTAAAAAAGGTTTGGATAACTTGGAGTGTGGCCAATTTAACACCAATTTTTAAAAGGGTTCCAGAGTTGATTTGGGAAATTATAGATTGGTAAACCTGACGTCTGTGCCAGGCAGAATGGTAGAGACTATTATAAAGAGCAAAATTATAGAATATGGATTAATGCGACAAAAATAACATAGATTTAGTCAAGGAAAGTCTTGCCTCATCAATCTACTACATTTCTTTGAAGGAGTGAATGAATATGTGGATAAAGGTGAGTTGGTCAGTATTGTGTATCTGGATTTTCAGAAGGCATTTGACAAAGTACCTCATGAAAGACTCCTGAGTATATTAGAAAATCATGGGATAGGATGTAATGTCCTATTGTGGATTAAAAACTGGTTAAAAGATAGAAAACAGAGAGTAGAGTTAAATGGACAGTATTCCTAATGGGTTCCCCAGGGGTCTGTGCTGGCATCATTGCTGCATCATTGCTTTATAACATATTTATAAATGATTTAGAGATGGGAATAACTGGTGAGGTAATTAAATTTGCTGATGACACAATTATTCAAAGATAAGTTGCAAGAGAATTGTGAAAAATTGCAAGAGGACCTTATGAGAATGGGAGACTGTGCATCCAAATGGCGGATGTTTAATGTGAGCAAGTGCAAAGTGATGTATGTGGGAAAGAGGAAACCAAACTATAGATTCGTGATCAAGGTTCCACATTGGGAGTCACCGCTCAGGAAAAGGATCTAGATGTCATTGTGGATGATACATTAAAACCCTCTGTTCAGTGTGCAGCAGTGACTAAGAAAGCAAATAGAATGTTAAGGAATTATTAGGAAAGAATGGAAAAAAAATGAGAATGTTATAATGACTTTGTTTCTGTGGATAACACTCTCATCCTTCCTGTCTCATCAGCTTGTAACCTTGGGGTCATCTTCGATTCCTCCCTCCCCTTCTCTGCTGTCACGTCTGTGGCCGTGACCACCCTCAGACTTAACTTATTTTTGGGGGTCAGCTTCTAAGCTGGCTTCTGCCTATCCTTTCTAGAGTAGTTTTCCTTCTGTGTGCTGGCTGCTTCCAGCATGGCTCTAATTACTCCACTCTACTGCACCTGGGGGTGCTGCCTGAGTTAGCTCTACCTCTGTCTCCAACCTGGCTCTGTTTGCTCCTCTGTGTTCTGTGTGCGCTCTGCCTGCTCCTTGGTTTGTGCTCCTCTCACCCACTGGTGGCCAGAGCCAGTGGCTGCCATAGTTTGTCTTGCTGTTCCTACCCGTTCTAAACTTTAGCCCAGTCCGGTTCTTCCAGGCTGCCGGACTTGCCTCTCTTGTTTGTGCCTGGACAGCCTCCTGTTTTTAAATTGACCTCTTTTAGACCCCTTCTGGACTTTTCCAAATGGGGAGGGGAACATCTTAAGTTCATCCAGAAGATTCTTTATAGTTTCCCTCCAATCCCAGGGTGGTTGGTTCTGGGGAGGCATCAGAAGGCGTAATTCAAAACTTATCCCCATGACCACTGCTTTCTGCCTTTCTGGGTCTAGGTGTATTCTGGGCCATTTATGTTCCCTCATATAGTCTATTAGAATCTATCAGTATTTTGTGCACAAAATGAGTGTCTGGTGTGTGTTTAGTTTAGTTAGTAAAATAAGTGACAGGTAAGGAATACTTGAAAATGAAGACAGAGAAAGGTTTCAGATAGAAGGCATTTATTCTTACCAAAGTTTCAAATTAATACAGACATCGGATGGATTCTGGGTTCAATGGCACAGCGCTCTGCCGTCTGAGATGCGTTGGGGACGACTCCGAAATTAAGCCCAAATCACCCTTCTTTTATACTCTCATCTCTCTATTGAAGTCTATGGCAGCACCTATTTTGGGACCTGTTTTTTTTCAAATATTTCTCAATTTCTGCGGTTAAACTGTCGCGTTCTGCCATCTGTGCATTTTGTACCCAGCTCTTCCGTTCCATGTATTTCACAAGGTTGCAACATTTTCCGGTAATATCAACATGTTTTTTTGGAACAAACTGTTTTTGCGGTTACTAACATTTTTTTTTTCTGTTGAGATACCAGTTTCACATATTTCATCAACACCTTTCACAACACCTTCTGATCTCTGTATCAGTATCATTTTATACAATAATATACTAAAATAGGCCCCATTTTGAGAACCACATTTTATTCATTTTATCCATCATTCTTTCATTTCAGGTGCTATATATTATTTGAATATTGTACCTGTACCTGTTTGTGTCAAGACTCATTGTTCAGACCTGCTTTCTGCAGATTCTCAAATATTAATTCATTTGTTACTTGTTTGGCCTAATCAGTACTTTTTCAGATGTTTTTGGCTCTGTGGCTTTGTCCATCACTATTCCAGTGGTAGATCTAAAACCAGGCCATATATTAACACTCCATAGTTGCTTACTGATGGCTGCAGCTGCTCCTCAGGTGTTGAAGGGCTTTATTAATCACTTAGAGACTGCAGCCTTTGCATCGACTAAGGTCCCTGGTATGTTAAGAGTGCTCTGTGCACTGCTACCTTGTCCAGTTCAGTGTGAGTTTCTAGCTTGTTACTAGTAGCTTGGGCATAGCTTTTCTTGTTGGCTTGTGTACAGCTTTACTAGTTCTCCTGTGTGTTGTGTGTGTTCCTAGCGTGTGACTAGTTAGCTTGGGCATAGCTTTGCTTGTTAGCTTGTGTACAGCTTTACTAGTTCTCCTGTGTTTTGCTTAGTGTGAGTTTCTAGCTTGTGACTAGCTATCTTGGGCATAGCTTTCTTGTTAGCTTGTGTTCAGCTTTACTAGTTTTCTTGTGTTTAGCTTTCTGGTTTTCCCGTGTGTGTTTTCCTTTGCTTCTGGAGCTTCAGCCCTAGTCCTGTCCGCTGCCAGTACTCCTTGCTACTGGAGCTCCAGCCATAGTCTTGCTGCCTGCTGCCTGACCCGACTACTGCCTGAACCCCGATACTTGCTGCCTGACCCAACTACTGCCTGAACCCTGATACTTGCTGCCTGACCCGACTACTGCCTGAACCCCGATACTTGCTGCCTGACCCGACTACTGCCTGAACCCAGATATTCTCTGCCTGTAGCCAGACCTGACTATTGCCGGAACCCGGACATTCCCTGCCAGCCTGCCTTGCTTTCGTCTAGGTGCCTGGGGGCACTTCTGTATCCTGATTCCTGTTGTTCCTGCTTGCTAGCTCCAGTTCCGGTTTTCCTGTAAGCCCTGCTGGCTGCCCGAACCTGAGGGCTCAACCCTTGGGGAACGGTGGCTAAGCGTAGGTGAAGCCTAGGTCCAGTGTGTTCCTGTCCAGCGGGTTCCGGTCCCGTGTTTTCCAGTCCAATGGGTTCCACTCCAGTGTGTACCAGTCCAGTGCGCACCCATCCGGTGCGTTCCAGTCCTGTGTATTCCAGTGCAGAACTCCAGTCCGGGGTTCCAGTCCAGCCTTGCCTCATCTCTGCTTTGAAGGTGACCTTGCCTGCCACTGCCGCTGCACGGTAGTGGTCCAACGGCTCACAAACCCAGTGATTCCAGGGAAGAAGCCTGACATCTGCACACATTCAGCAGACTGCTAAAACCTGTCGTTTCTTTCTCTATAATATTATTATTATTATTATTATTATTAACATTTGTATGCTTCTCACAGGTCTCCCACTAAGCCATCTCTCTCCTCTTCAATCTGCTCAAAATTCTGCTGCACGACTAATATTCCGCCAGTGTCGTTATGCTCATATTAGCCTCAAGTCACTTCACTGGCTTCCTATCCGTTTCCGCATACAGTTGAAACTCCTCTTCTCCGAGGACAAGCAGGCTCAAATTCTTACTTGTGGGTCGTCCTCTGCGACGGCCCCAGGAGACCAGAACTTTTTTAGTAAAAACTAGAAGTTTGTAGAATGCTCCGTGGCGCAGGCCTGAGCACACCGCGCATGCGCGAGTGGCTTCCCGCCCGTGACGTGAGCGTAACCTAACTAGTTCTTTTTTTCTCCGCGTTCGAGAGAGTTGTGTTCTACCGCTGCTCTCCTGTTCTTTTGTCCCAGGAGAATCACTTTTGTGCTTTTTTCGCGTTTATCATGCCCTCTTTCTTCCCTTTCTTTACTTTAATACAATTTTTTTTTAAAACTTTTTTTCCCTTCTTTTTTTTAGGTTTTTCTCAGATTTTCAAGTTTCCTTTCTTTTTCGTGCGGCCGCACAACTGCGTCTCTTTTTCCCTTTTTGTGCCTTTTGATTTCGCGGACGCTATTTTCCTGCCCATGTTATTGAAGACTCCCAGCGTCTTCAAACGCTGTACTCGCTGCAACCGGACCATCTCGAGTACCGACCCCCATGTGTGGTGCCTCCAGTGTCTTGGGCCCGATCATCTTCCAGCTGCTTGTAAGCTGTGTAAGTTAATGAAGAAGAGGACCCAGGTGGCTCGAGAGGCTCAGCGCGAGAGGCTTTTTTCTGATCGGTCTGGTCCTTCGACGTCAAGGGAAGCCCAGGTAATGGCTGCCGATAGACCGCTTCGAGCTGGGAGCAGCGAGGCATCGAGTGGGTCTTCACCCGTCTCGGCGCCTACTGCTATGCAGGCCCCCTGGGACCGCCCTTTGTTGGACCCAGCCCCAATGAGACGTGTTGATTCCATGTCTTCCTCGTCGGTACCCAGGAGTGTCGATGACGGGCGTCGAGCGAAGGCGAAGAAGCATCGTCATCGATCTCCTTTCAAGCATGGTACCGAGAGCTTCGGGGAGCCGACGCTGTCAGCACCTGAGAAGCGTCGGCGACGGGAGGATTGGTCACCATCCATTCTGGAGGTGCCGATGCGTCGGTCGTCTGGCAGCCTGGTACCGGCCCCCTAACCCCCTCAGATTCTGGCACCGACTCCGGCAACGACCCCACAAACTTTTCCGATGGCAGCTCTCGATAAGCGCATCCGGGCCCTTCTTCCAGAGCTTCTGGAAGGGTTGCTTCGTCAGTCGGCGTCGGTGGCGGGGGTGCTTGCGCCTCCCTACCGACTACAGAGACGGCATCTGGGCCATCACCTGTGAGGAGGTCCCCGCCCTCGGTGCCGCTTGCTGTACCGGAGCCGGTTGCCACCCGGGTAGACTCCCCCTTGACGTCAGTGGAGGAAGCTTCACCGGAGTCCAGGCAGGGGTTGACTTCTCGACACCTCCCATGAGGTCGTCAATCCTCGATGTTGAGTCAAGCTCGGTTTCGGGCTGCTCTTAGGGAGCTTCTGTCTGATACCAAAGAGGAGCATTCGTGGGAAGAAGTGGAGGACCCCAGGTACTTTTCGGAGAAGGAGTCCTGTGGGCTTCCTTCTAATCCTACTCCACCGATTGAAGTGAGGATGTCTCCACCTGAGAGTCTTACTTTCTCATCCTTTGTTCTGGAAATGTCTCGGGACATTCCATTCCCTATGGAGGTTGTGGATGAGCACAGGGCTGAGATGCTCGAGGTCCTGGATTATCCTTTTCCACCTGCAGAGGTTGCAACGGCCCCCCTGCACAATACACTCAGGGAAGTGCTGATGCGGAATTGGTCGCCCTCTCTATAATCCAGTGGTCCCCAAGAAGTCCGAGTCCCAGTACAAAGTCCACATAGAGCCTGTAATGGTGAAGGCCCAACTTCCTCACGATTCCATGGTGGTGGACTCTGCTCTCAGAAGAGCCAAGAGTACTAGAGACTATGCCTCGGCGCCCCCAGGTAGTGAGTCTAGGACCTTGGATCCTTTTGGGAGGAGAACGTATCAGGCCGGAATGCTCGCCGCCAAGATCCAAACATACCAGCTTTACACAAGCATTCACTTGCGGAACTCGGTGAGGCAACTGTCCAGTTTAGTTCAAGCACTTCCTGCGGAGCTTGCTGAACCTTTTCACCAGGTGGTCAGGCAGCAGAAGGTGTGTCGCAAATTCCTGGCCAGGGGGGTCTTATGACACTTTTCATGTAGCATCCCGAATAGCTGCTCAAGGTATAGTGATGCGCAGACTCTCATGGCTGCATGTCTCTACCTGTATCAGAAGACCCAGCAGCGAATGGTGGATGTTCCTTGCCGGGGGGGATAATCTCTTTGGATAAAAAGTAGAGGATATGGTTGATCAGATGAAAAAAAGCATCATGATGCCATGGATTCTCTCTCCCGCCGGATGTCTTCTGCTACTGCCTCCTCATCCAGGAGGTTTTTTGGAGGGAAGAGGAGCTCCCTATTCCTATAATAGGCGTAGGTACACTCTTGCCTCTCGGCAGCTGGTTCAGGCTCAGCCGCAGCGTGCGCGTTCTCGTCATCGCCGTGCGCCTCAGGCCTCTAGGGCTCCCCAGCAAAAGTTTTCCCCTGCGCAACGAAATTATATCATCGGGGATCGGGAATTGTTGGCTTTGAAACTCGCTTTCCAGGAGTGGCGGTATTTACTGGAGTGTGCCGCGCACCCAGTCACTGTAATTACGGATCATAAAAATCTCCTTTACTTGTAGGACGCCAGAAGACTTGAACCCAAGACAGGCGCACTGGTCCCTCTTCTTTGCCAGGTTTGATTTTTGACTGGTGTTCCGCTCAGCAGAAAAAAATGTGCAAGATGATGCCCTATCTCGGGCCTTTGAGCCATCCGAGGATTTTGAGGAACCTTACCCGATGCTGAACGTAGCCTTTATCCCACCTATTGTCACAGCCTCGACCTCCCTGAAGATCTCCATGCCCTTGCAGTCCAGGAGGAGGGTGCTGCAGTGGGGACATTCCTCTACTTTCGCAGGGCATTTTGGATTCTGGAAGACCCTCCACCTTATTTCCAGGAACTATCAGTGGCCATGCATGGCCCAGGATATTCTGCACTTTGTTTCCTCTTGTCCCACCTGCGCCCGGAATAAGTCCGCTGCTGGCAAACCTTGGGGAGCTCTTCAGCCCCTACCTGTCCCTGCACATCCTTGGCAAGAGCTCTCTATGGACTTTATTACTGACCTTCCTCGCTCTCAAGGTTACACTGTTATATGGCTCACTTTGTTTCCCTTAAAACTTTGCCATCTGCTGCAACGCTGGCCTCCAACTTCATTCAACATATCTTCCATCTCCATGGCCTGCCTCTATGAATCATCAGTGACCGAGGGTCACAATTTACTTCCAAATTTTGGAAAGCTCTGCGTTAGGGGTTACTACTCACTTTCGTCTCGGCCTACCACCCCCAAACCACCGGGATGGTAGGAAGAACCAACCAAACCCTCAAGACCTTCCTACTGGTTTTCTCTAACAACCGTCAGGACAGCCGGTCTTCATTGCTCCCTTGGGCCGAGCTCGCCTACAATAACAGTCTCCACTCCGCCTCCAAGACATCTCCGTTCTTCACAGTTTTTGGAAGGCATCCTCGAACACCTCCTCTTATCCTGACGGATTATTCCATTCCACAGCTCCAGCACGCTCTTGCAAATATTCGGGTGACCTGGAATGAGGTTCAGCGCCAGCTACAGTGCGTGGTAGCAAAATACAAGCATTTTGCTCACCTAAAGAGACAAACTGCCCCTATATTTCAACTAGGACAGAAGGTCTGGCTCAGCACCAGGTACTTAAGACTCCGTCTACCCTCATTTAAGTTTGCCCCTTGTTTCATTGGGCCTTTTCCTATTCAGTGCCGAGTGGGCGCGGTCACCTATCGCCTGCAACTACCTGGTAACCTACAAATTTATAATGCCTTCCATGTATCATTATTGAAACCGTTTGTGACTTCTAAGTGGCATCCCGAGCCAAAGAAAGACATCACTTCTGACTCAGAACCCGACCCTGAATTTGAAGTAGAGGAGATTTTGGACTCGAAGCATCAGAGGAGGCGACTCTTCTATTTAATTTCTTGGAAACACTGTGGGCCGGAGTATAATTTCTGGGAACCAGCCAGCAGTGTCCATGCACCAGACCTAGTCCAGGAGTTTCTTGCTCGGTACCCCTAGAAGCCCGAGCTGAGACGGAGAGGGGGTCTTCCGGGGAGGGTACTGTCACGCTCCTCACCTCAGTGAGGCCCACGCCTCCGACATGGAGCGCCGGTCATCCGGGCAGGTCCGACACTCCGGGCGATCCCGTGCCTGTGAAGCTCCAGGGAGGGCTCCGGGAAGGGCGTCTCTGATTTCCGCAACGCAGAGCAACTGCCATTTTTGCTGGGCTGGTGCTCCGGGAATTCCCTTGTCAGTCCGCCACATGGAACGCCGAGTCTGGCCCCGCCTCCTGTTAAAATGCTCCGCCTCCTGCTCCTCCTGATTGGTCCGGCTCCTCCTCCTCCTCCTGCGGCTGGCTAGCCAATGGGAGGTTCTCCCTGCCAGCTGATTCCATTTCCCCTGATAGTGGGGGCTATTTGAGGAGCAGCCTGGCCTCACTTCTGTGCTTTGGCTTCTACTCCGGTAGGTTCCTCTACACTTTGTTGTGTTATCCTTTATTCATGTTGCTGTCAAACTTGTTGCTGACTACTGCTTGGACCCGGATACTCTCTGCCTGCTGCCTGACACGACCACTGCCTGGACCCGGATACTCTCTGCCTGCTGCCTGACCTGACCTCTGCATGAACACCGGATTACTCTCTTTGTCTGCTGCCGGACTTGACTACTGCCTGTACTCGGTTATTCTCTGCTTGATGTCTGTCCTGACCACCGCCTGTACCCGCACCACTCTCTGCCTGCTGTCTGCCTCTACTCTCCGCTTGAACCCAGCGTTCTCTCTGCCTACTGCCTGCAGCAGTCTGACCCCTGCCGGCTGCCAGCACCTGGTGGCTCAACCCTTGGGGAACGGCAGCCACCACAGGTGAAGCCTCGGGATTTCTCGGCTGCCCTATAGAGCGCAGGTTCGAGTCTTCGTCCCTGTGCTCCGCTTGGGCACAAGGACTCACGAACGTGACAGCCTTTTTGCCAGGTGGTCAGGCAGCAGGAGGCGTGTCGAAAATTCCTGGCCAGGGGTACTTTCAACACCTTTGATGTAGCATCCAGGATCGCTGCCCAAGGTATAGTGATGTGCAGACTCTCATGGCTGCGTGTCTCTGACCTGGATCATTCAGTCCAGCAGTGGATGGCGGATGTTCCTTGCTGGGGGAATAACCTTTTTGGTGAGAAAGTAGAGGATCTAGTTGACCAGCTCAAGAAGCACAATGATGCTATGGATTCTCTCTCCTGCCGGGTGTCTTCTGCTACTACCTCCTCATCTAGGAGGTTTTTTGGAGGGAAGAGGACTGCTCCCTATTCCTGTTGTGTTTTATTATTCCCCGTCCCTTGGGCTGAAAAAATAAGAGAGAAAATCAGACTTGTATGCGCATCATAAGTTTTCTCTTTTCAAACGAATTCCCTGAAGAATCTCTCTTTTGTGTTTATAGTTAGTATCTTTGCTATGACCACTCTTGGCCTTCTGCGATTCTCCATCTTCCGCCCCACCCGATGCGCCCTTTCCACAACCAAGTGGCCCGCCGAATCTGTCAGTACCAATTCTTACCAATTTTCAAGCCATGCGGACAAGTTCAAGTCTGGAACCCGTTCCGAGAGGCCCACAATTCTTACATTGTTCCGTCTTGAGCGGCTTTCTAGATTTCTAATTTGTGAAAAAGATCCGCTACTTGTTTTTTAAGGCAAACAAGGTCCGGGGCCCTGTTCTCGTGAGATGTCTTCTAATGCCGACATTCGCGTTTCCAAATTGTTGGTTCTGATGTTTAAACCATCTAACCCCGTCTGAAAGCTATCAAATTTCTGTGAGAGCACTTCCCAGCGTGGCTCTAACGCTTTTTCCACTGCCGCTGTTAGCTGTAAAAGCTGAGAATCTGTGAAGGTTGTACTTGCCACAGGTGTGCCCGCTGCCATCTTGGAGTCCCCGCTCCCTGGCTTGTTGCTCTCCTTTTTTGCCACTTTTTGTATCATCGTCGCTGGAGATTTATCTAAAAATCTGTCCATGTAAGTATCACACTGTTGATCGTATGAGGTGAGAAGCAAACTACGGGTAATGCTGAAAATGGCACATTGACAGGCGCGGGTCTCAGAGCTGCAACTCTGATCTCCTCCCTGTGCAAATGTATTACAAGAAGCTCATTAGTACTAAAATGAGCATTCCGTGTAATGTACAGAAAGAAGGGCCTTCCTTTTAAAATTCAGAATGTTCCAGCAGGTCTGGTGCTGTTGTATGAGGGTGGCTTCTCGGTGGAGCAGTCTGCTTGCATTTTTGAATAGTATTTGCACGTATGTTAAATGTGCCACGTGCATGTATTACGTGTGTGTTTGCACGTAACAGTAGTGTGAAAAGTTGTAGAACATTTTACATTACATTCTGGCTTGTAACCTGCTTTCACCTTACAGTTCTAAGTTGTGTTGTTGTTACATTTGTACCCCGCGCTTTCCCACTCATGACAGCTTACATGGGGCAAGGGAGGGTTAAGTGACTTGCCCAGAGTCACAAGGAGCTGCCTGTGCCAGGAATCGAACTCAGTTCCTCAGTTCCCCAGGACCAAAGTCCACCACCCTAACCACTAGGCCACTCCTCCACTGTGGGTCCCAAAAAAAAAAAGCCAGAACAAACTTCTGGGAAGCAATAAAAAGGAAATAACACAATTAAATACAGAATTTTCTATACAGATACGTTTTTATATGCTTCTTAAATGAAATATAGGACTGTGATGGAAAAAACAATCCTGCAACATCTTTCCATAAACGTTGTACCTTGAACTGCACCTATCAAGAAAACTTAAATCTTTTCTTTGCTTTGACAGTTGTAAATGTGAAAAAATTATCAACGATACTTTTCTGAACTCTATTAGATGGTGCAAAACAAAAATGAGGAAGCATGTAACTAGGAATCTGCCCGTGCAACAATACTAGAGAGAATCCATTTTAAATGAGACTCTGGTTGCAATAGACAGCCAGTGAAGCTTAATATAAAAAGGAAGAATATAAAAAAATTAGAGTACTAGATAAAACAAAAATCAGTCTAATTGCCTTATTTTGCATTGTTTGCAGCCTTCTCAATAAACCCTTAGAAAAGCCCAAGTAAATCTGATTGCAGTAGTCAAGAGACGATAGCAATAAAGAATGTACCTATCACTCATATTGATTAGATTCAAAACATTTTCTAATTGCATGAATTTTAGAAAGAAACATTTTTTTTTAAACTACAGTATCCATATAAACCCCCCAAACCTTAATTGTTAAGGAAAACTGAAAATCAACATTATTGATAGCATCTGAGGAATTTCTTCTGGTTTAGAATGGAAGCATAAAAACTTTGTCTGGATCCAAGATGGCTGCCTAGAGGTTTACCGCTAAGGACGAATGCTGAGGTTTTCTCCAGGTCCGGACCGCGAGGCTCTTCCGTGCCCTGTGGAAAATGGGGAAACGGAGAGGCAAAGTGCGAGAGGTTCCCGCTCTCGGCGCTGGGTCTGATCCTTGACGGCAGGCAACTTTGGAGCAGTTCGGTGTCTCGACCGCTCCCAGGCAAACTTCCTCTCCTACTATCGGGGCTGACGCGACGGCGTTGGACAGCAGTGTCGACGGGGTCTCCCTGAGCCCCGTCCAGCGAGTGGCCCCCCCCCCCCCCCCCCCCCCCCCGCAGCCAGGAGGAAGAGGAGCGGAGGCTGGGCCTGAAACACTGAACCCACGAGGGACTGTTGTTTTTCAGGGAGGGAGCCAGCCCACACCGGTGGAGTTGCAAGGTGCAGTGATTTCAGGAAGTTGTATTTCCTCGATATTACCACCTCAAACAGTGAGTACCCTGAATCAAATCCTTAGCACTCCTACTACTGGCTCTAGTTCGGGTAAAGTGGAAAAGCCGGCCGTTGTGACCTTAGAGTCACTCTGGGACCTAATGTACACACTACACACTTCTCTTTTAAAATCGGTTGGGAAAAATGAGGAGCATATAAAAATGTTATCAGAGGCTGCCCTATTACAAGCTCAAACGGCTACCCAAAGTTCTTCTAAAATAAATCAATTGGAAGAGAAAGTACAAACATTGGAAACAGTGGGACAAATTACAACAAGAGACCGGAATTATACTTTCCGGCGCTTAGAATATTTGGAAAACCAAGTAAGGAAACTGAACTTGAGAATAACTAATTTTCCAAGATCCCCATTGATATCTCCAATAGATATGGTTAAAAAGTATTTAATTGAAATATTGGAAATGCCAAGTGAATCACTTCCTCCTATTGTACGTGCGCAATATTTGCAAGCTAACAAAAAGAAAGATGGAGAAATTTCACAAGCACAAGTAGGAGAAGCTATGAACTTGACAGCATTTCTAGAATCATCGTTGGAAATAATTACTCAGAGAACCACAGTGGTGGTCACATTTGCGCTTGAAATGGACAGAGATGCTGTTTTGAAACTTTCCTTTAGACAGTTGGACTCTCAATTTTTGGGCTCAAAAGTCAGAATTTACCCTGATTTATCTAGAGAAACTCAGAAAAGGCGCAGGGCTTTCCTGGCCTTTCGAGCCAGGACTCTGGCTCTTGGAGCGAGTTTTATTTTGAAATTTCCTTGTGTCTGTCGTATTTTGTATCAGTCTAAACAATTTCAGTTTTTTGAGCCCAAACAGTTAGAGGAATTTTTGTTAAGTAGAGAAGAACTAGTGGTAACAGTAGGGTAACTGACGTGCACTGTTAAGATAGGCTTGAAAGGAATTGCTGGGAAGCAGTAAACTATTATTTTCTTGTTTCCTCAAATATGTATTTGATGATGATAATTTCTTATATCTTGGATACTATTTCCAAACTTTATGGACGAAAGTGCTGTTAACTCATTTCATTTAATGTCTGTATATGACATAATTTAAAATTACTGTAATAATGTGATTTTTTTTTCCTTTTTCCAATCTTCTCTATTTTGGAGTTGTATAAATATGAAAAATGCAATTAAAAAATAAAACTTTGTCTTCTCCATGTTAAGTTTTAACTTATGGAAATGCATCCATCTTTCTAACAACTCTGGACTCTTGTAATATTAATTTTGTAATTAAATGGAAAAGGAATTAGTACCGAAATGTCATCTTCTTAAATATAATGAAGGAAACTATTCATATCTAATAGTGTACTTAAAGACCACAAAAAGATATTGAACAATACCGGAGAAAGTGGCAAACCCTGCGGTACTCCACTTGGGTTACTCCAACAAGAAGATAAATCTAATAATAACTTGACTCTATTAGATCTACTTCCTAAAAATACCTCTAAACCACTTCAGAACATTTCCCATGATTCCCAACTCCTCCAACTTCTGTAATAGCAAAACATGATCCACCAAATAAAAAGCTGATGACAAACCAAATTGGAGGAGTAGAGCACACTTTTCTTCACTCCATAATAACCTAGCATGATCTAATAATGAGCATAATGCTATTCCTGTGCTAAAAAACGCACAAAACCCAGACTGAGGTATAGGGAGAATATTATGCAGATTTAAGTGGTGATTAAGTTGTAAAGTAACCATTCCCTCCATATGTTTCACAAGAAAAGGAATAGAGGCCACTGGTCTATAATTGGAAACCACCAGTTTAGAATGATTAGGATCTTTGGGTATTGGTGGTGTTATAATTTCTGCCTTAGTATTAGAAAAAAAGTCTTTCAGATAGGTGGTGGTTAATCTATAAATAAGCATTGGTTCGAAAAAAAAAAAACACTAGGGCTAGTTCCATTACATAAGGAGAATGTTTGCAATATACAGAAACAGGAAACATATTTTTGAAAAAACTTAGAAAAACAGACATTGAAATGACTTCAGATTCCATAGTTCTGTCTACATGGATCCCCAGCCTTATAGTTGTATCAATAGATAATTCTATTTTATCAGCTGCAATAGAAGAAAAAACAGTTTTCAACTTTTGAATTTTCTCCTGAAAATATAAAGCTAGCTGACCCACAGCAGTGTATTCTTTCTTGTCGGGGCTTGTGAAGACTCCAGATTTAAACAATGAATTAATGATGGAAAACAATTGTTTGAAATTACCACTATCTTTTTGAATCAATTCAGAATAATTATTTTTTCTAGCTGGAGTTATTGCTTGTTTATAATTACATATTGCAGCCATCCAGTTATTCATTGCTGTTGAAGACTTTTCCTTATTCCATTTACATTCATGTTTCATACATTCACGGTTTAATTTTTTGCAAATCTGGAGAGAACATTTCACTTTTCCGCTGTTGTTTAGTTTTAATTTGGAAAAGGACTATCGTATCTAAGATATCACAACTAACTTTTGGCCAATCATGTTCCATATCTAAATATTTTCCTTCTGGTAAATCTAATAATACAGTAGCCCCTGCCCAAAAAAAATATATTGGGGTTCTAATCTACCTCTTGTTGAGAAAAGTTGTGAATTATTCATTTTCTGAAATTGATGCCAATGTAATATAAAGGAACAGCAATAATGATCAGACCATAAAGATTTTTCCCATAGTACATCTGACAAGCCAATACTTGCCATCAAAGACCAGCTATCACTAAGGTGACCAAATCTAATTGGTGACCTTTATTGTGAGTTAGAAAAGGGCTAGGTATCACATAGTTTAATGAGGACAAAAAAGAACAAAGTTTATTTCTCCTGGCATCTTGTAAATCGACAAATGTATATTAATGTCCCCCAGTATTAAACTATAAGGCCTTCCTATTGAATTCTGAAGAACAAACTCACAAATTGTGATTAAACTTTTTTTCCATCCTCTTACGATCAATGTTGGAACCTTTATAAATATTTGGTGGGACTGCCCGCAGGCACAGATTTTCTGGACAATGGGTTTGCTCTCCTTCAAGATATTTTGGGTATGTCGATTCAACCCAGCAAGGGCTGTGGACTTCTACATATTAAGCCTGTGGCGTTGAAGTAGTATTGCAAACTGACTTTTAATATTATGACAGCAGCCCGCTTAGCTCTGGCGGCTTTGTGGAAGCAATCCCGGATACCTATACGTGACCCTTTAATAACTAAAGTGGACCTTTGTCTGTCGTATGAATAAGCTGACAGCCCTTCGCAGAAACAAAATGTTGTCTTACATGCGTACATGTGATCCTTTTGTCCAATGGCGAACTGGATTGTCTGTATTAAAAAAATAAAATAAAATTCATGATTTAGCACCCCTTAATCTCTCAAGATGCTACTCTCGGTGGGGGGGTGGAGTTGAAGGGACTTAGGTCTAGGGATTCAGTTGGGAGGGACGAGGGGGTTAGTTGAGATGATATAATTTATGGAGCCCTTCTTGCTATAGGCATGCTTTCATGCATCATACTAAAGAGTTATGGTATGAAGTGTTTTGTGTTTAGCAAGATGTACTGTATTGCATTTTTTCTGTTATTTTCAGCAATTGACCGTATTTGTGGTTTTTTTACACTTAATAAAAATATCATTGCTGGGGGAAAAAAGCTGTGGACCATTTCTTAGGAAGGCAATAGCACAGTATACATGTTAAATGATCTTGAAGAGTAGTCTTTAAGATGGCAAGCAAGAATCTCTATGTCTGAGGACATAAGTCAAGAAGAGAAACCTCATATATATCCTTATAAATAAGAGCAAGTCCTCCTCCTCTTTTTCCATTTTGAGACATTGAAATAGCCCTATAGTCTAAAGGACAGAGTTCTTTAATACATGGCTCAAAAGATAGCCTGGTTGTCTGATCAGAATTAACTTATTGCCTACTGAAAGAATAAATGAAATTCAGGCTTTAGAGATATATGAGCCATACACTCGGTTTCATCATAACAAGATTGTTCTTTTAATTCATCTCAAGTTTTTATACAAAAAGATAACACATTAATAATTGGAAGACTAATGAAACAGAAGCCACATTAAGGATGACGGCATGAGCACAAAAATTTTAACTTCACGTTTACACATCCACCAAGCACTCAGGCTACTACGAGGCAAGAACTGGCTAACAGTGTGATAACAACGAACTGCACCTGCCCGCAGCTAAGTGTCTATTAAGCAATAGCAGTGTGTATTTAAGTACATTATAAGATATAGGTGGTAAGGGAGGGCAGAAGTGCAATGATGCCTAAATAGACATGTTACTTTTCCAGTTGACTCGCCTGAGTAATATGCATTTCACTGAGCACTTTTATACTATTTAAGTACAGTGTGTTCGAGTTGGGGGCTCACAGCATAGCAGAAAAATAAAAAAATAATAGATGAATGAGAAGTGAGCAATGGTTTCTGTGTATTTTATAAGAATATAGATCTTGTCATAAAGCTGTCTAGTGGCCAGTGCTCTTATCTGACCTCTGAGCTATAAAATACTGATCAAAATACAACAGCAGAAGTGGTAGTAAACTGAAATTTAAATAGATAGAGATTTATGGATTTTGTTCATCACTTTTGGGTCTGAAACCCATATATGGGATTTAGAGCTATGGAACCAACAGAAAAGCTGTGCATGTACAGAATTTTACATTAGGTTCTGAGTGCAAGGACAGCTTGTTACATCAAGGTGATGTCACCTACTTGTGTGCCAGATCAATCCTGCCATCTACAGAGAACATCTGTTACAGGTGAGCAATGATGCTCTCTTTTTTTTTTTTGCACATGAGTTAAAATGTAGAGCATTTTTTTAAACATTATGCTGGCTGCTTAGATTGCAAACCCTGTGAGTGTAGGGACATACTTAGGGTACCTGATTTTTAGATTGTAAGCTCTATTGAACAAGGACTGTCTCTCTGTGTCAGGTGTTCAGCGCTGCGTGCGTCTGGTAGTGCTATACAAATGCTAATAATAATAATTGTAACTTGCCTTGAGCTATCAATAGAAAGTTATGAACTCCATTTACTGTAAGTAGTAATAAATATATTCTTGTTATCTGAATTTCATTTACATGGGTTGGATCAGTTCAGAGTACTATTCATGGCTGAGTTTTAAGTTGCAATATTTTGTTTCACTTTTTCTAGTAACTATGCGCCAATTTGATCATGCACACATTGTGAAGCTGATTGGAGTTATAACAGAAAATCCAGTATGGATAATCATGGAACTCTGTACACTTGGTGAGGTATGCAATATTTTCTTTTATTTTAACTATAATACAGTGGTTCTTGAACATTTTCTGTGTGGATACCCTGAAAATCTTACTGGCTCGGTTTATCCCCACGGCTGGGCTGAGAACCATTATTGTAAATGAAAAAAGTCATTATTACTAGGAAATAATGTATGTGCTGCTGGACAGAATCTGTCCAAAGTTTAGTATGGCATGTTTAACACACTGTATGATGTTCAGAAAAAGTGCATAACAGAAAGTGATGCTCAATCAGTTAGTGGAGATGAGGGATTCAAAGGTTAAAAGTACTGCACTGTAATCTAAAAGGACAAAAGACTCATAACCTGTGAGTGGAGGAGTGGCCTAATGGTTAGTGCAGTGGGCTTTGATCCTGGCAACCTGGGTTCGATTCCCACTGCAGCTCTTTGTGACTTTGGGCAAGTCACTTAACCCTCCATTGCTAAAGGTACAAAAAAGATTGTGAGCCCCTAGGGACAGAGAAAGAACCTGTGTATAGTGTATACAGCGCTGCGTACAACTAGTAGTGCTATAGAAATGATTAGTAGTTGTAACCACAAGCCATTCAAGATGGCCTTAGTGGCGAAGACATTAACATAATAACTGCTGAAGTAGAGCATTATGGAAATAAATTCAGATTCTATAACACATGAAAAAAATATAATTCATCTACTTTTTTTTTTATAGTACTCTAACTCAACATGTTACAAACAAATTTACAGATTTGTCCACAATTCCAGGAATAACATGTATAGAATTGTTTGTATGTTTGGGAAGCTCGCCAGGTGCCCTTGGCCTGAATTGGCCGCTGTCGTGGACAGGATGCTGGGCTCGATGGACCCTTGGTCTTTTCCCAGTGTGGCATTACTTATGTACTTATGATTCAATGAGTTAATAATCTAATTGGATATTTGAAACAATGAAGGATGTTTGCCTTAAGATACAATACATTTTAGTTGCAAAAAAATCAGGATTTATATCTTTGTCCTGTTTGTCCTAATTAGATTGTAAGCTCTGTCAAGAAGGGACTGTCTCTTCATGTTCAGGTGTACAGCGCTGCGTACGTCTAGTAGCACTATAGAAATGAGTAGTAGTAGTAGGTCTCCAGATTCCTAGTACATAATTTTATCCATTATGTGTCACTGTATAATACAGATTTGACTGATTCTGAGTGAGTGACCCAAATGTATGTCAAATGAAAATGATAGATGTGGTTTCCTGAGATTTCAGTACTCTTCAATACTATTGCACGAGAAGTTGAGTGGTTTGGGGAATGGTTCCTTATAGTAATAAATAAAGGAACCAGTGTTATAAGCTGCACCAGGAACCATCAAGGCTAGCATCACTGGCAAGATCCCAAATCAGTACAATACATTTTACGCTGCTTATCGTAGAAATAAGCAGTGGATTTTCCTCAAGTTACTTTAATTATGACTTATGGACTTCTCTTTTAGGAAGCTATCCAAACCTTTTTAAAACTCCGCTACGCTAACTGCTTTTACTACATTTTCTGGCAACGAATTCCAGAGTTTAATTACACGTTGAAGAAATATTTTGTCTGATTAGTTTTAAATTTACTACTTTGTAGCTTCGTTGCGTGTCCTCTATTCCTAGTATTCTTGGAAAGAGTAAAAAAATGATTCACCTCTACCCGTTACATGCCACTCATAGACCTCTATCTTATCCGTCTTTTCTCCAAGCTGAAGAGCCCTAGCCGCTTTAGCCTTTCCTCATAGAGAAGTCGTACCATCCCCTTTATCATTTTCATCACCCTTCTCTGTACCTTTTCTTTTTTTTTTTTTTTGAAAATGTTTTTATTAACGTTTTTCTCTAACATTGCATAACAGCATTGTAAACAGCACAATATTCTAGTCCTCGGCTCATAAAACAACTTCAAATTTCCCCATTCCCTCCCCCTCCCCCCTCAGAGCATCTCAGGAATATATCAGTCTCTTCATGTACTATAAGTCCCCCAGTAAGCAGATCACATGTCTAGCCCTCGCCACTCCAGATATGGTGTCCATGTTTTTAAAAATCTCACCATTCCTCCACGCCTCAGGGCTGTGAGTTTGTCCATCAGGCAACAGTAATCTACCTTTGCCAACACTTGGTCCGGATATAGAAGAGTGCCGATTTAAATTACAAGCTAAGTGCTATTCGCCATTCTGTGTGTTGTTGAACATAGAGCACACAAACAATACTGCTTAAATATTGCTCAAACTGTGTGTAGAACCTTGAGATTTGAATAGTAGTCCGGGAAGTGGAGTTTTTTGCCCAATGATAGAACCGTTGCGTGAGTTATTTTATAAAACTTTGTATAACCCCGCACTAAACCACCAGTATCATACTAGTGGCTTCTGAGGGCTTTTTCTCCACTTTACCCACTGAGTATTGCGACCTAAAGTTAATATTGGCTGGAGCTGTTTTATTTGGTATTAGGTTACATATTTCACTCCAGCCACGCTGCATTTGTTCTGTGCAGTTTCCACCTCGTAGTCTCGCCTGCAAGTCCTTCCAAAACTGTTGCATCACCGGGCAGTCCCACCACACATGTCAAAAAGTGCCCTCAGCCCCACATCCGCGCCAGCATTTCACTTCACCAGTTTTGAAAATGCGAAACAGGCGGCTGGGGGTCAGGTACCACTGATATAGCATTTTATATCCATTTTCCAGTAGTGGGACTGCCACTGTAAATGACAGTAAACGTTGAAATATCTTTTTCCATATACTTGGTTCATACTCAATACCCAACAATGACTCCCATGTATTTATACATTTAGCTAAGGGTTGGGTTTGATGAAGTAGAGCTCTATAAATTCGAGAGATCCCCCCCCCCCCCCCCCGTCCGTCCGTCCGTCCCCTGATCGCATAGCCAATTCAAGCTCTGTACTTGCCAGGGACAGTTCTCCTTTAGCCTTTTTCTGTATAAAGTCTCTAATCTGCATATAAGGAAACCTGTCTGTCCGTCAAGCCAAATTCCTCTTTTAATGTGTCAAATGAGTGGAAATCCCCATCTTCCCAGATCTGCCCCAGTATCCGTAAGGAGGACGCTGACCAATGCCCATATGCCCCTATCGTTCTCCCTTGGCCAAAATCTGTAGCATATATGATGGGTGTAGTCAAGTGATATTTACGCCCCGGGAACCAGAGTGCTCTGCACCTGACCCATTCTTCCAAAATTACCCTCATCTGACCCCTCATGTCCGATTGTAGTCCTCTCACCAATGGTAAGGGGAGCCAGAGCACCGCCCATAGTGGAACCCCCTTCAGACCCCACTGTGCTGCGTAGGTCCATAACTTATTCGGCCCTCTTTGTACCGTAGAGAGCGTTTGAAATAAAGCAGCTCTATAATATAGCCTAAAATTAGGTACTCCCATACCACCATCCTTCCTAAGTTGATACAGTATTCTACTGTTCACCCTTGGTGGTCTTTTATGCCAAATGAAAGCAAAAACGTTCCTGTTAAGTGTGCGAAAAAAAAGTATGTGGTATAAAAGTCGGCACAGCCATAAATAAGTAAAACAGCTTTGGCAGTGTTGTCATCTTTACAGCAGCTATTCTTCCCATCCATGACATCTGCAACCCCCCCCCCCCCCCCCCCCCATCTCTCCAGCTCTTGGAGAAGTTCCCGCATTTTAGGGACAAAGTTTTCCTTATATAGGTCCCTAGTGTTTGGTGTTAAATTGACCCCCAGGTATCGTATACTCTTAGAGGACCATTTAAAAGGGAAAAGAGTTTGTAATTCTTCCTGTAACGCAGCAGGACATTGTATAGGCATAATCTCAGATTTTTGAATATTAATCTTAAGACCTGCTGCCCGACCATAAGAGTGAAGTATCTGCATCATTGCCCTCAATGAGGTCTCTGGGTATGATAACGTGAGTAGGACATCGTCTGCATAAAGCATAATTTTGGTTTCCTGCCTCCCTATTCGGATGCCTTGTACCAATGGGTCAGTCCGAACTAGAATTGTCAAAGGTTCCATAGCTAACGCTAACAAGAGCGGTGACAAGGCGCACCCCTGCCGTGTACCTCTGAGAAGTTCAAAGGCCTCCGTGTTTGTGCAATTAATCCGCAGCTGCGATAAAGGGCGTCGATAGAGCGCTGTGACCCAGTGCAAATATTGGCCACTGATGCCCACCTTCCGAAGTAATTGAAAAAGAAATGGCCACAGCACCCTATCGAACGCCTTCTCAGCGTCGAGAGACAGAAGCACCGCCGGTTGTCCCAGCTGTTCAATTCTATCCAGTATATATTGTGCCCGTCTGGTGTTATGAAAAGTCTGCCTATTTGCTATAAACCCCGCCTGGTCTTCATGTACCAAGCAGGGCAGCACTTTTTGTAAGCGTGTGGCTAGTATTGTAGTTAGAATTTTATAATCAGTCCCCAATAAAGCTATGGGTCGGTAGGAGCTACAACTTTGTGGATCTTTATGTGGTTTAAGGAGTAGGACCACAGTGGCCAATCTCCAGGACCGCAGGAGCTCCGTATCAGACTGAATAGCATTAAACATTCTAAGTAATAGTGGTGCTAATAATGCATTAAAGCATTTGTAAAACCGATTACTATATCCATCCGCTCCCGGGGCCTTCCCTCTTGGCAGACCCTTAATTGCCTCAGTCACCTCCTCCAGCTCTATAGGTGCAGATAACATTTCCTGTTCGGTCCCCCCTAATCTTGGGATGTCCACTCTCTATATACTCCTCAGCCATGGGTTCATCAGGGTGATATAATTTCTGGTAATAGTTTAAAAACACTCTCTGAATGTCCTCTATATGATCCCATTGCTGCCCATCCTCCGACCTCACTCTACCTATGTTGTTACGCCCCTTAAGTTGTTGCAGTTTATAAGCTAATAACTTACTCGCTTTATTACTAAATTCATAGTATTCCTGTTGTACCCATTTCATTTGTTCCTTAATAATTATAAGTTCCAAATCCAGAAGCTGTACTCTCGACCTATGTAACTCCTCCTGCTGTCTAGCCATGGCCTGCTGTTGTTTAACCAGCAGGTCCAGGCGGTGCACTAATTGTCTAAGCTCTTTTTCTTTCTCTTTATGATCTTTCTGTATATGTGCTTGTATTGAAATTATATGCCCTCTAAATACCACCTTTAAGCTCTCCCAGAGAATCTCTGGGGCTATATCCTGGGTGTCATTAAACTGAACTCCTTTATCTCTCCTTCAATTCTTTGAACAATCTTCGGGTCATCTAAAACCCCTTCGGGAAATTGCCAATTTCTAGTCACCCTCTGTATGCCTGCTCCCCGTATTTCTATAGATATTGGAGCATGATCGGACCATGAGCGTGTGTGAATCTCTGTGGATTCTATCTGCAGTGCTAGATTTGCACTTCCCATCCACATATCTATCCTTGAGTATGTATCATGTGGGGTTGAATAGCAAGTGTAATCTCTCTCATTCCCATGCATTACCCTCCAGATGTCCACCAGACCCCAGTGATTCAAAAATTGAAGTAGTTTATCCCGCTCAGGCTGAGCATACCCAGCCATGCTAGTCGAGTTATCTACCGTGGGATCCATCGTCAAATTAAAGTCTCCCCCAATCAACAACTCCCCTTGCTCAAGCCTGGAAAGATGGATGCTCAATGAATCGTAAAAGTCTCCCTAGGAGTGATTAGGGGCATATATGTTAACCAGAGTGTAGACATGCCCTTCAATATTCAGTACCACAAGCACATATCTGCCCCCCGTATCCATTTTAACTGATTGTATCTCCCATGCACAGTCATGCTTAAAGAGTATCCCCACTCCCGCTGTTTTTGTCTGTTGTCTATTAGATGCTAGACATTGCTTAGGATATCTGGGGTGGCGCAGTAAGTGTTCATGCCTGGTGAGTAGGTGTGTCTCCTGAATGAACAGTATGTCCGCTCCCAACCACATTGCTTCTTTAAACATCAGTTTCCTTTTAATAGGGGAGTTAAGACCCCGCACATTCAGTGACACACACTTTCTCTGTACCTTTTCTAATTCTACTATATCTTGTTTGAGATGCAGTTACCAGAATTGCACACAATATTTGAGGTGCGGTCGCACCATGGAGCATTATAACAGCCTCATTTTTGTTTTCCATTTCTTTTCTAATAATACCTTACATTCTATTTGCTTTCTTAGCCTCCGCAGCACACTGAGCAGAGGGTTTCAACTTATCATTAACGAAGACACATAGATCCTTTTCCTGGTCAGTGACTCCTAATGTGGAACTTTGCATTACATAGCTATAGTTCTCCGAGGACAAGCAGGCTGCTTGTTCTCACTGATGGGTGACGTCCACGGCAGCCCCTCCAATCGGAATCTTCACTAGCAAAAGCCTTTGCTAGCCCTCGCACACCGATGCGCACCGCGCATGCGTGGCCGTCTTCCCGCCCGAAACCGGCTTGTGCCGGCCAGTCTTCTTTTCTCCGCGCTCGGTACGGTTGTGTTTTGCCGTTCGTGCCCCGAAAAGTCGACCTCGCGCGTCGTTTTCGACTCGTTTCCGTGAGAAACTTTGAAAATTGTTTCGGACAGACCTCTTTTGGTCTTTCCCTTCCTGTACTTCGAGTTTTTTTCGCCCCGGTAAGTTTTCTTTCGTCGTCGGGGTAGGCCTTAATTAGGCCCCGGTCGAAATTTCCTTCTCGCTATTTTCTGGTGCCAAATTTCGCCATTTCGACTTTTGATCTCGCCGGCGTGATTTTTCCGCCCATGACATCGAAGCCTTCCAGCGGCTTCAAGAAGTGCACCCAGTGCGCCCGGGTAATCTCGCTCACTGACAGGCACGCGTCGTGTCTTCAGTGTCTGGGGGCTGGGCACCGCCCTCAGGCCTGTAGTCTGTGTTCCCTTTTACAAAAGCGGACTCAGGTAGCGAGGTTAGCCCAGTGGAACATTTTGTTCTCGGGCTCTTCGTCGGCATCGGCACCGGGGGTATCGAGTGCATCGACGTCTTCAGCGTCCAGACCTTCATCCTCGGCTGCCAGTGCATCGAGGCATCGGCCCTCTGCATCGGCGCTGAGACATCGGACGACTGTATCGACGTCGGTGGTACCGGGACCTCGTCTGCTGATGTCGTCGGACGGTGGTGCTTCGTCTGGAGTGCAGGTGAGGGCTGTCCATTCCCCTGCTGGTGGCGGTGAGCCTTCGGGTGGGTCTCCCCCTACCCTGAGGGCTCCTGCGGTACAGCCCCCCCGAGACCGACCTTCTTCGGTCTCGGCCCCGAGGAAGCGACGGATGGATTCTACGTCCTCCTCGTCGGTGCCGGGAAGCTCCGGTGACATGCTTCGTTCCAAGAAGCGAAGAAGCATCGTCATCGGTCCCCTTCCCGTGTCTGCACCGAGAGCTCTGGGTCGCCGAGGGAGTCGGCACCCAGCAGGCATCGGCACCGAGAGGACCGCTCACCCTCTGTTCAGGAGGTGTCGATGCGCTCCACTCTGGACAGCCCGGAACAGCCTCCACGCCCGGAACAGGTTCTGACGTCGACGCCTGCATCGACCTCCATGCCTTTCTCTGCAGCCGCTCTGAACGAGAGCCTCCGGGCCGTTCTCCCAGAGATTCTGGGAGACCTGTTGCGCCCTAACCCTCCGGTACCGGGGGTGCTTGCGCCACCGGTACCGTCGAGCGTGGCGCCGGCTGGCCCATCGCCCGAGGTGAGGTCTCCGGCGTCGGTGCCGCCGCCTCCCAGGAGGGCTCCCCGACTACGTCGGTGGAGGGAGCTTCGCCGATGCGGGCGAGGGAGTCTACCTCTCGACGCCCCCATCGTGGACGTGGTTCCACAGAGTCGAGTCGGGCGAGGTTGCAGACACAGGTTCGTGAACTTGTGTCTGACACCGAGGGTGAGGCCTCGTGGGAAGAAGAAGAAGACCCCAGATATTTCTCTGACGAGGAGTCTGAAGGTCTTCCTTCCGATCCCACTCCCTCTCCTGAGCGACAGCTTTCTTCTCCCGAGAGTCTGTCTTTTGCTTCCTTTGTCCGGGAGATGTCTACGGCCATCCCCTTCCCGGTGGTTGTGGAGATCGAGCCCAGGGCTGAAATGTTTGAGCTCCTGGACTATCCTTCTCCACCTAAGGAAGCGTCCACTGTACCCATGCACCATGTCCTAAAAAAGACATTGCTGGCGAACTGGACCAAGCCTTTAACTAACCTCCACATTCCCAAGAAGATCGAGTCCCAGTACTGGATCCATGGGGACCCAGAGCTGATGCGCACTCAGTTGCCTCACGACTCTGGGGTTGTGGATTTGGCCCTAAAGAAGGCCAAGAGTTCTAGGGAGCATGCTTCGGCGCCCCCGGGCAAGGACTCTAGAACCTTGGACTCCTTTGGGAGGAAGGCCTACCATTCTTCTATGCTCGTGGCCAAAATTCAGTCTTACCAGCTCTACACGAGCATACACATGCGGAACAATGTGCGGCAGTTGACGGGCTTGGTGGATGCGCTCCCCCCTGAGCAAGCCAAGCCATTTCAGGAGGTGGTCAGGCAGCTGAAGGCGTGCAGAAAATTCCTGGCCAGAGGGGTGTATGACACCTTTGATGTTGCATCCAGGGCCGCTGCTCAAGGTGTGGTGATGCGCAGGCTCTCATGGCTGCGTGCCTCCGACCTAGAGAATAGAATCCAGCAGCGGATTGCGGACTCGCCTTGCCGTGCGGATAATATTTTTGGAGAGAAAGTCGAACAGGTGGTAGAGCAGCTCCACCAGCGGGACACCGCATTCGACAAGTTCTCCCGCCGGCAGCCTTCAGCCTCTACCTCTACAGGTAGAAGATTTTTTGGGGGAAGGAAGACTGTTCCCTACTCTTCTGGCAAGCGTAGGTACAATCCTCCTTCTCGACAGCCTGCGGCCCAGGCTAAGCCCCAGCGCGCTCGCTCTCGTCAGCAGCGTGCGCCTCAGCAAGGCCCCTCGGCTCCCCAGCAAAAGCAAGGGACGAGCTTTTGACTGGCTCCAGCAGAGCATAGCCGACATCCAAGTGTCAGTGCCGGGCGACCTGCCAGTCGGAGGGAGGTTGAAAGCTTTTCACCAAAGGTGGCCTCTCATAACCTCCGATCAGTGGGTTCTCCAAATAGTCCGGCAAGGATACACCCTCAATTTGGCCTCAAAACCTCCAAATTGCCCACCGGGAGCTCAGTCTTACAGCTTCCAGCACAAGCAGGTACTTGCAGAGGAACTCTCCGCTCTTCTCAATGCCAATGCGGTCGAGCCCGTGCCACCCGGGCAAGAAGGGCTGGGATTCTATTCCAGGTACTTCCTTGTGGAAAAGAAAACAGGGGGGATGCGTCCCATCCTAGACCTAAGGGCCCTGAACAAATATCTCGTAAAAGAAAAGTTCAGGATGCTTTCCCTGGGCACCCTCCTTCCCATGATTCAGGAAAACGATTGGCTATGCTCTCTGGACTTATAGGATGCCTACATGCACATCCCGATACTGCCAGCTCACAGACAGTATCTGCGATTTCAGCTGGGCACACGTCACTTCCAGTACTGTGTGCTACCCTTTGGGCTCGCCTCTGCGCCCAGGGTGTTCACGAAGTGCTTGGCTGTAGTAGCAGCGGCACTTCGCAGGCTGGGGGTACACGTGTTCCCATATCTCGACGATTGGCTGGTGAAGAACACATCCGAGGCAGGAGCCCTGCAGTCCATGCAGATGACTATTCGCCTCCTGGAACTACTGGGGTTTGTGATAAATTATCCAAAGTCCCATCTTCTCCCAGTGCAGAGACTCGAATTCATAGGAGCTCTGCTGGATTCTCGGACGGCTCGCGCCTATCTCCCAGAGACGAGAGCCAACAACTTGTTGTCCCTCGTCTCGCGGGTGCGAGCGTCCCAGCAGATCACAGCTCGGCAGATGTTGAGATTGCTAGGCCACATGGCCTCCACAGTTCATGTGACTCCCATGGCCCGCCTTCACATGAGATCTGCTCAATGGACCCTAGCTTCCCAGTGGTTTCAGGCTGCTGGGGATCTAGAAGACGTGATCCACCTGTCCACGAGTTTTCTCAAATCCCTATATTGGTGGACGATTTGGTCCAATTTGACTCTGGGACGTCCTTTCCAAATTCCTCAGCCACAAAAAGTGCTGACCACGGATGCGTCTCTCCTGGGGTGGGGAGCTCATGTCGAGGGGCTTCACACCCAAGGAAGCTGGTCCCTCCAGGAACGCGATCTGCAGATCAATCTTCTGGAGTTACGAGCGGTCTGGAACGCTCTGAAGGCTTTCAGAGATCGGCTGTCCCACCAAATTATCCAAATTCAGACAGACAACCAGGTTGCCATGTATTACGTCAACAAGCAGGGGGGCACCGGATCTCGCCCCCTGTGTCAGGAAGCCGTCAGCATGTGGCTGTGGGCTCGCCGTCACGGCATGGTGCTCCAAGCCACATATCTGGCAGGCGTAAACAACAGTCTGGCCGACAGGTTGAGCAGGATTATGCAACCTCACGAGTGGTCGCTCAATTCCCGTGTAGTGCGACAGATCTTCCAGGTGTGGGGCACCCCCTTAGTAGATCTCTTCGCATCTCGAGCCAACCACAAAGTCCCTCAGTTCTGTTCCAGGCTTCAGGCCCACGGCAGACTGGCATCGGATGCCTTCCTCCTGGACTGGGGGGAGGGTCTGCTGTATGCTTATCCTCCCATACCTCTGGTGGGGAAGACTTTGTTGAAACTCAAGCAAGACCGAGGCACCATGATTCTGATTGCTCCTTTTTGGCCGTGTCAGATCTGGTTCCCTCTTCTTCTGGAGTTGTCCTCCGAAGAACCGTAGAGATTGGAGTGTTTTCCGACCCTCATCACGCAGGACGAAGGGGCGCTTCTGCATCCCAACCTCCGGTCCCTGGCTCTCACGGCCTGGATGTTGAGAGCGTAGACTTTGCCTCTTTGGGTCTGTCAGAGGGTGTCTCCCGTATCTTGCTTGCTTCCAGGAAAGATTCCACCAAGAGGAGTTACTTCTTTTTGTGGAGGAGGTTTGCCGTCTGGTGTGACAGCAAGGCCCTAGATCCTCGCTCTTGTCCTACACAGACCCTGCTTGAATACCTTCTGCACTTGTCTGAGTCTGGTCTCAAGACCAATTCTGTAAGGGTTCACCTTAGTGCAATCAGTGCATACCATTACCGTGTGGAAGGTAAGCCGATCTCGGGACAGCCTTTAGTTGTTCGCTTCATGAGAGGTTTGCTTTTGTCAAAGCCCCCTGTCAAGCCTCCTACAGTGTCATGGGATCTCAATGTCGTTCTCACCCAGCTGATGAAACCTCCTTTTGAGCCACTGAACTCCTGCCATCTGAAGTACTTGACCTGGAAGGTCATTTTCTTGGTGACAGTTACTTCAGCTCGTAGAGTCAGTGAGCTTCAGGCCCTGGTAGCCCAGGCCCCTTACACCAAATTTCATCATAACAGAGTAGTCCTCCGCACTCACCCTAAGTTCTTGCCGAAGGTTGTGTCGGAGTTCCATCTGAACCAGTCAATTGTCTTGCCAACATTCTTTCCCCGTCCTCATTCCTGCCCTGCTGAACGTCAGCTGCATACATTGGACTGCAAGAGAGCATTGGCCTTCTACCTGGAGCGGACACAGCCCAACAGACAGTCCGCCCAATTGTTTGTTTCTTTTGATCCCAATAGGAGGGGAGTGGCTGTGGGGAAACGCACCATATCCAATTGGCTAGCAGATTGCATTTCCTTCACTTACGCCCAGGCGGGGCTGGATCTTGAGGGTCATGTCACGGCTCATAATGTTAGAGCCATGGCAGCGTCGGTAGCCCACTTGAAGTCAGCCTCTATTGAAGAAATTTGCAAAGCTGCGACGTGGTCATCGGTCCACACATTCACATCTCATTACTGCCTGCAGCAGGATACCCGACGCGACAGTCGGTTCGGGCACTCAGTTCTTCAGAACCTGTTTGGGCTTTAGGATCCAACTCCACCCCCCGAGGGCCCTGTTTGTTCTGTTCCAGGCTGCACTCTCAGTTAGTTGGTAAATTTTTTAGGTCAATCTCAGTTATGTCCTCGCCGTTGCGAGGCCCAATTGACCATGGTTGTTGTTTTGAGTGAGCCTGGGGGCTAGGGATACCCCATCAGTGAGAACAAGCAGCCTGCTTGTCCTCGGAGAAAACGAATGCTACATACCTGTAGAAGGTATTCTCCGAGGACAGCAGGCTGATTGTTCTCACAAACCCGCCCGCCTCCCCTTTGGAGTTGTGTCTTCCCTTCTCTTTGTCTTGCTACATATGAGACTGGCCGGCACAAGCCGGTTTCGGGCGGGAAGACGGCCGCGCATGCGCGGTGCGCATCGGCGCGCGAGGGCTAGCAAAGGCTTTTGCTAGTGAAGATTCCGATTGGAGGGGCTGCCGTGGACGTCACCCATCAGTGAGAACAATCAGCCTGCTGTCCTCGGAGAATACCTTCTACAGGTATGTAGCATTCGCTTTCGGGTTCCTCTTTCCCACATGCAACACTTTGCACTTGCTCACATTAAACGTCATCTGCTATTTGGATGCCCAGTCTCGTAAGGTCCTTTGTAATTTTTCACAATCCTCTTGCGATTTAACAACTTTGAGTAACTTTGTTGCCAGCAAATTTAATTACCTCACTAGTTACTCCCATATCTAGATCATTTGAAGGCGAACAGAATGTTGAATATTATTAGAAAAGGGATGGAAACCAAGCATGAGGATGTTATAATGCCGTCATATCGCTCCATGGTGTGACCGCACCTGGAGTATTGTGTTCAGTTCTGGTCGCCTCATCTCAAAAAAGATATAAAGGAATTGGAGAAGGTGCAGAGAAGGGCGATAAAAATGATAAAAGGGATGGGATGACTACCTTATAAGGAGAGGTTAAGACGGCTAGGACTCTTTAGCCTGAAGAGAAGGCGGCTGAGAGGTGATATGATGGAGGTTTACAAAATAATGAGCGGGATAGAGCGGACAGATGTGAAGCGTTTGTTTACGCTTTCTAACAATAATAGAACCAGGGGACACAAGATGAAATTAGAATGTGGTAGGTTTAAAACAAATCAGAGAAAGTTTTTCTTTACTCAGCGCGTAGTTAGACTCTGGAACTCATTGCCGGAGAAAGGTAGTGATGGTAGCTGGCCTTGCTGAGTTTAAAGGGGGTCTGGACAGATTTCTGAAGGAAAAGTCCATTGATCGTTATTAAATTTTGGGTTTTTTGCCAGGTTCTTGGGGCCTGGATTGGCCGCTGTCGGAGACAGAGTGCTGGGCTTGATGGACCTTTGGTCTTTTCCCAGCGTGGCAGTGCTTATGTGCTTATGTTAAAAAAGCAATGGTCCCAGCACAAACCCCTAGGGAACCCCACCATCTACCCTTTTCCATTGAGAATACTGACCATTTAACCCTACTTTCTGTTTTCTATCTTTTAACCAGATTTTAATCAACAATAGTACACTACCTCCTATCCCATGACTCTCCAATTTCCTCTGGAGTCTTTCATGAGGTACTTTGTCAAACGCCTTTTGAAAGTCCAGATACACAATATAAACCGGCTCACCTTTATACACATGTTTGTTCACCCCTTCAAAAAAATTATAGTAGTCTGGTGAGGCAAGATTTCCCTTCACCAAATCCATGTTGGCTTTGTCTCATTAATCCATGGTTTTGAATATGCTCTGTAATTTTGTTCTTTGTGCGGCACCAATGTCAGTATCACCAGTCTGTAATTTCTTGGATCACCTTGGGAACCTTTTTTAAAAAATTGGCATTAACATTGGTCACCCTCCAATCTTCCAGTATCATGCCTAATTAAATATTATTAAAAATAGTTCTGCAAGTTTATTTTTCAGTTCTATCAGTACTCTGGGATGAGTACCATCCGATCCAGGCAATTTGTTACTCTTCAATTTATCAAATAGCACCATTATATCTTCTGAGTTTATTCAGTTTCTCTGACTCATCAGCTTTGAATATCTTTTCTGGCACCGGTATCTCTCCCAAATCTTCCTCGGTAAAGACCGATTAAAGAATTCATATAACTCTCTTCTATGGCTTTGTCTTCCCCGAGTGCCCCTTTTACCCCTTGGTCATCTAGCATTCAAACTGATTCTTTTGCTGGCTTCTTGCTTTTAATATACCTAAAAAAAATGTTTACTATGTTTTTCCCTCCAGTGCAATCTTTTTTTCAAAGTCCCTCTTTGCCTTCCTTATCGGCTCCTTGCATTTGACTTGACATTCTGTATAATATTTCTTATTATTTTCAGTCAGATCCTTCTTCCATTTTCTGAAGGATTTTCTTTTAGTTCTGATAGCTTCCTGCACCTCATTTTTTAACCATGCTGGCTGTTACCTTTTTTTCATCTTTCATCTCTTTTTTGAAAGTTATATGCTAATGTATTGCATTTCCTGTGTGTATTTACTCCCAAGCCGATATTAAATCTGATCATATTATGATCACTGTTCTCAAGCAGTCCCATCACCATTACCTCCTGCACCAGATCATGTGCTCCACTAAGGACTAAGTCTAGAATTGTTGGCTCCTGTACCAGCAGCTCCATAAAGCAGTCTTTTATTTTGTTAAGGAATTTTGCCTCCCTAGCATGCCTTGATGTTATTTTTGCCCAGTCAATGTCAGGGTAATTGAAATCGCCCATGATTATTGTGTTCCCCAGTTAGTTATCCTTCCTAATTTATGATTGCATTTCTACATCCGTCTCTTCATCCTGGCCAGGTAGACAGTAGTACACGCCTATTGCTATTCTTTTCCCATTTATACATGGAATTTCAATCCATAGGGATTCCAAGATGTGTTTTGTTTTCTGCAGAATTTTCAATTTGTTTGATTCAAGGCCATCCTTAACGTACAAAGCTGCTCCTCCACCAATTTGATCCACCCTATCACTACGATATAATTTGTAGCCTGGTGTGACAGTGTCCCACATTTTTATCCTCCTTCCATCAAGTCTCGGAGATGCCTATTGTATCTAATTTTTCATTTAGTGCAATATATTCTAACTCTCTCATCTTATTTCTTTGCCTTCTGGCATTCACATATGGACATTTCAAACTGTTTGTTGTTCCTATTTACATTTTGCTAAGTAGTTGACATTGTTAATTTGCAATCTTTTGTTTGATTTTTATTGAAGGTCAACTGATCTACTATGGTCTTTGTTGCAACTTCGCTATCGGGATACCCTATCTTCCTTGTTTTGGTAATATCTTTGAAAGATACCTTGTTCCAAACCATACGTTTTTGCAGCGACTGTCGTCCTTCCCCCAGGTTCTAGTTTAAAAGCTGCTGTATCTCCTGGGTGGCTGGCTGGCTGGGTTCAAATCAGGCTCTGCAACTTAGATTAAATAATTACATTTTCTGCTTATTTATAACCCAAACTTCTACTGACTTCAGTCTGTGTTGAGGCACCAGTCCTCAATTTTACTTTGAACTTCTTCCATTTATTTTGGCTGGAAAAAGGAAATTTTATCTTCCCTTCACATTACAAATAACTATCCTCATGCACTTTTCTTACTCTCTTACCTATCTATATGTTGCATCTTTTCTTTACCCTTCATTAGCTATTAAAATGTTCTATTACGTATTGTGTTGACATTGTAAGTAGTGTACTATGCCATACTTTGTATTGTTATTTGAATATTTTTACTGCTGTAATTGCCTATAGCTCATGTTTGATCTATTCTTACTGTACACCACCTTGAGTGAATTCCTTCAAAAAGGCGGTAAATAAATCCAAATAAATAAATGCTGATGCCAGCAGCCTGGTCCCATCCTGGTTAAGGTGAAGCCCATCCTTCTGGAATAGGGTCCCCCTTCCCCAGAATGTTGCCCAGTTCATTACAAATGTAAAACCCTCCTCCCTGCACCATCGTCTCATCCATACATTGAGAGTCCAGATCTCTGCATGTCTCTTGTGCCCTGCGCGTGGAATGGGTATCACTTCGGGAAATGCTACTCTAGAAGTTCTGGATTTGGCTTCCAGAACCTCTCCCACATTTCCCTATTTCATTGGTGCCCACATGTACCAAGGCAGCCAGCTCCTCCCCAGCACTATCTTAAATCCTATGTAAGTGACACACGAGATCTGCCAGCTTCGCACCAGGCAGGCAAGTGATCAGGTGATCCTCACATCCACCAGCCACCCAGCTATCTGCATGCCTAATAATCGAATCACCAACTACAACAGCAGTCCTAACTCTTCCCTCCTGGGCAGTAGCTCCTGGAGACACATCTTCGGTACGAGAGGATGTTGCATTCCCTGGTGTGTTGGTCCTGGCTACAGGATTACTTCCAGCTGCACCAGGGTGATGCTGTCCTCTTAGAAGACCTTCCTCGTCCAAGGCAGCACAGGAGCTGCCAGATTGGATGTGGGACTTCTCTACAAATTCCCTGTAGACCTCCTCTATATACCCCTCTGTCTCCCTCAGTTCCTCCAAGTCTGCTTCTCTAGCCTCAAGAGAACAGACTCGTTCTCTGAGAGCTAGGAGTTCTTTATATTGAGCACACATATGACCTCTCACCAACTGGGAGATAATCATACATGTGACACTCAATGCAAAAGACTGGATTGCACCCCTCTCACTGCTGGACTACTGTCTTCATCTGAGTATTATAGAGTTGTTTAATTAAAACTTCTTAAGGTACTAGGGATATCAGATGAATATAAAGAGCCTTAAGATTGGTGTAATTTGTCATTTATTTATTGTTTGCTTCTCAGAAACTAAATGTAATTAAAACTCCAGGTTGGTCCTAGTGCAAACAGCAAAAAGTTTTTGAAGCAGCTCCTGATGAAGTGAAAGGGGTAGCTCCATTGAACAGATGAGAACAACTTCAAACATAAGAGTTGAAAAATGTTTGCACTGCATTTGTATTGCATTGAAAGCTCTTGGACAGAATAATATGCAGTTTTGTGGATGTTATATTTGAGCTGAGTCATTGAGCTCTATATTATTGGGAGCATAAAGAATTAAATGAAAAATCTCACAAAGAGGAAAAAGTCTCACCTTTAAATGAGGTGAGGTTTTTTAGACTTAGGATATGTCAGTTGTGAGGCTATTTGGCAATTATTGTCATATTACTAATGCCTGACACTAGCCTGTATCATTCAAAACATCTGTGGTATAACAACTATTAGGAGGAAAGCCCTCAAACCAAAGGCAAATAATCCTTGGTTTAAACGCTGTTACAATATGTAATCAGTGTTTGATTTCTATCATTGGGCTGAAAAATTCCAAATGATTTTTAAAGTAATTTTTAACAATGCTTGTTGAGTTTAAGTGCAACAGTGAAAGTGCAATCCTTTTACAAACTTCTCCAAATGCTTATATACAATCTCTTATTATGTCAGTCAGCTTATTTAAAGCATAACAACAGCAAAACGTTGAGTATGAGACATCACTTAGCTTTCTTTTTTCTTTTTTCATTCAGCACTTAGCTTTCTTTGTTCAACGGGGCCACTGTTTCAACCCTCGATAGGCTTCCTCATGAGCAAGTGCTGAATAACAATGCAGTAATCTGGAAAAGCAAATATTTTGCTTATAAGTTTAAACATAACTAAATTTTCATTATAAAATCCAACAGTCAAAACAATCCACTGGTTCACTTTTTTTTCCATTTTGCATTCTACATCTCAAAATGGCACTGTAACGTCACACGCCAGTGCAAAGAATTTAAATAGGCACATCCCTTGAAAACTTTTAAAGGGACAGCGTATGCACAAGCAATAATATTGTTAGCCAATGCTGAAAGTAATAGATGAACTCTTCAATAAAAACATGCCAGTCAATAGAACTATTTAAACCCAATGGTTCAGTAGTCTTAAGTGTGAAAATCCATTTAGCTTCTTTCCTCTGTAACAGAAGTTTATGGTTTCCTCCTCTTTTCAAAATCTGTACTTTGTCTGTTGCACATCACTCAAGTTCTTCAAACGAGTGCTTCATGTCTAAACAATGTTCAACTAAATGTTCCTTACGAGCCATCCTTCTGATATTTGACCTGTGTTCAAGAATTCTCACTCCTAAAGGTCGTGTTGTCATCCCTACATGGGTTTTTCGACACGGACAGCTGATGGTATACACAACATGATCTGAAAGGCAGTTCGTAAAATGTTGTAGCCCAAACACTTTGTCAGTAGTCTGATTATAAAAATCCTTGGTCGGTTTGGTGATCTGGCAAATCTGACAAGTGCCACATTTATAATGGCCAGTGATGTGTTTATCTTTCCCTTTCAATCTTGATGTTACATCTGCAGGACTTAAAATGTCCTTCAAATTACTGCCTCTTGAAAATGCTATACGTAAAGCTTTGTCATGAAAATCTGGAATGGACTGCATAATGTCCCAACGGTTTTTAACAATTCGTGCTATGTTGGAACTGGCTTCAGTGTATTGCATCACCATGGTAAGAGTATTATCATCTTTGTCTCTGAACTAGATAGAAGGAGAACCTTGTTGTTGAATTTCGCTCTCCTATAGGCTCTTCTGAGAACTTTTTTTTTTAATACCCCCTGTCATTCAAATTAGCCATCAAGTCTTTAGCTTGTTTCTTAAAAGTAGATAATTCCATATAAATCCTCCGCAATCTAAGCATCTGAGAGAACGGAAGGCTGTTTTTAAGTTGCACCGGATGACAGCTAGAATTGTACCAAAAAGTATTTCTGTCAGTGTCTTTTTTTTTTTTTTAAACCTTTGTTACAAATTTTTCTTTATGTAATGAAACCTCAACATCAAGGTAATGAATGACTGTGGGCGAATGTTGTTCAGTGAATTGTATGTTAGAATTACAGCCGTTGAGCCAAATCATAAACTTCGAAAATCCCAGCGTTGTACCTCTCCAAAGCATAAATACATCATTGATATGTCTCCACCAATGAAGTATAAGATCACTGAAAGGGGACAGAGCAATCCATTCAGTTTCAAATTGTGTCCTATAAACATTGGTGATGGATGGTGCAAAGGTTGCTTCCATCGCAACACCACTTGTCTGGAGATAGAAAACACCATTAAACATGAAATAATTTTCTTTTAGTGCTATTCTCGCCAATGTCAATAAAAAATCAGTTGGTACAAGGTATGGTCTAATCCTAGATTCAAGTACTGTTCTGATGGTTTGCAAAGCTTCCTCCTGCATAATTGATGTATACAGAGAACAGATATCAAGGGTCACCATTAAAAATTGGCCATTCCCAAAATCAACACTTTCTAATTTCTGCAAACAATGAGTGCTATCCCTAATGTAAGAGGGACTTTTAGAGACCTCCGGCTTCGAAAATGCATCCACAAATGTTGACAATGGTTCCAGAACAGATTGCCGACCTGACAGAATTGGCCTGCCAGGAGGATTTATAAGCCTTTTATGTATTTTTGGCAAAAAAATACATTACTGGAACTCTGGGACTATGACAATTTAAAAATCTTTTATCCCTCATTGTGATGACACCTTCTTGTAAAGCTTTGTTGGTAATCCTCGTTATTAAAGTTTGCAATTGTTTTGTCGGATTTAACAATATTTTTCTGTCAAGGTTTTTATCATTAAACTGACGTGAGCCTTCTTCCAAATAATCTGCTCTGTTTTGGAGGACAATAGCTCCTCCCTTATCAGCTTTTTTGATTGTTATATTGTCATCTTCTTGCAATGTCCGTAACGCCTACGTCTGATTTTTAGAAAGATTGTATTTGTGCTGAAATAGATAACGGCCCCCTTTTTTAAATTTATCTAGATCTTTTGTTTGAAGGTGTTTAACACTGGATCAAGCTGTCCCACATACGCGACCAGTTTCTCATACATCTGCACGCAGCTATGGAACGCACTACCGAAGGCCATAAAAACAACGCAAGACCTAACCATCTTCCGAAGGCTACTGAAAACAGATCTTTTCAAGAAGGCATGCCATAAACATCCATCTTAAACACTAAATAATAACATTATACACGATCTATACAAAACCGAACTCCTATCACATAACTGATTAACCTCTGTGCTATAATCAAGCTCTACCACTTTAAACCTTATATCGAATAGGATCTCTCTATAGTCGATGACCTAATGTATGTTGCAATCCAATTTATTACTCAGGAACCTTCATGCAATACCATAATGTATTCTTTTTTTATCATGTATATATGCACATGGTATATATATATACCATGATCTGTTCCATATATGTTATGCTCCATGTATGTTACCACGTATGTATGCACCTTATCGCAGTACCATTTGTAATTCTGTTACCCGGAAACGGCAGCCGCCATTACGGCAAATGTAAGCCACACTGAGCCTGCAAATTGGTGGGAAAATGTGGGATACAAATGCTACAAATAAATAAATTTCGGTTTAACTATGGTTCTATCAGGCAAACCTATATCATTTTTAAAGAACATTTTCAATTGCAATTTCCTAATGAATTTTTTTTAGATCTACCGCGAATTGAAATTCATTGAATTGGAGGGACGGGACAAAAGAGAGGCCTTTTTTCTCAGGACTTGTTATTCTGTAAATGTCAAGGGTCTACCCGATAGATTGATTTCCACTGGGGTTTTTTGTCTGAGACCGTGTCCATGGTCTGTTTCTCTGTTCGCCTCTTCCTCTTAATGATCTTGCTCCTAAAAAAACATGTCCACCCCTACTGCTAGATGAATCATCGCTGCTACTAGAAGAGGCAGGAGGAGTCAGTAAATCTAGGGTGTTTGTTTCCAGCTTCCTTATTTGATGTGTTTGCTTCTTTTAAATAGACCCAGGAGTAAACATTGTTGCTCAAATAATCTTTCTCATCACGTGAAAATGTTTTGAGCTTTGATTTCTTAACACTTTCCCTGAATTTCTCTATGTTGTCTTTAAGACATTGATTTGTTTGTCAAATTCATCTAAAGAGGTACTGTTTTGTAATTTAAGTAACTCAGTATCTAGTTCTTCTTTCAATTTGTTAAAATAGGTCTGGCTCTTCTCTATAATAACATTAAGTCAAACGAACATTTGTTTAGTATTTTGTTCCATTTGTCAGCAAATTCTTTATCATCACAAACTCTGTGGGGCTTTATTTAAAAGTAAGCCTCGCGGTATTCTTTCTTTTTTGCAATATTCAATCAAAAGACCACTGTTAAGTTCAATCTTAATGATGATCCTGTTTTTTTGTGTAATCTCATTACAGCCAAAAATAGTTGCTGAACCATGTTGTTCTGTGTTAAAATCTGAAGGGCAGCTAAGTAAATCATTGACTTGTGTTGAAAAACTAAAAGCCATGTTCCATGGGTTATTGGACATACTGCTTTATTAATTTCTTACAATTGAAAAAGTTGAAGTAAATACTAGTGTTGAATACAGGTAATCTAATACTACTAATGCCTAACAGTAGCCTGTATCATACAAAACAGCTATGGTATAACAACTATTTGGAGAAAAGCCCTCAGAAACCAAAGGCAAATACTCCTTGGTTTAAACGCTGTTACAATATGTAATCAGCATTTGATTTCTATCATTGGGCTGAAAAACTCCAAATGATTTTTAAGTAATTTTTAACAATGCTTGTTGAGTTTAAGTAAAGTGCAACAGTGATAGTGAAATCCTTTTACAAACTTCTCCAAATTCTTATATACAATCTCTTATAATGTCAATGTCAGCTTATTTAAAGCATGATAACAGAAAAACGTTGAGTATGAGACAGCACTTAGCTTTCTTTTTTCATTCAGCACTTCATTAAAGGCAAGAGTATCAAGAAGACCAAACTTGATACCATGGTTTAACGACCACTTAAAAAAAACTCAAATCACAATCCAGGAAACTTGAACGAGCATGGAGAAAGAGGAAAGATGAACATACACTCGACGCATGGAAACAAATACATAGAAAATACAAATATGCAATAAGACAGACCAAAAGATACTACTACAAAACTAAAATAGGACCGGATTATAAAGACTTGAAGAAACTATTTCAACTCGTAAATAAGCTGACACCAATCCAATCACCAAAACCAACTCAGACATCCCATCTGCAGACAAACTTGCTGATTACTTTAATGAAAAAAATAACAAAATTACGTAGTACACTTCCTCAGCACAACACTGACATTGAAAACTTCATAGTTTTCAATGTCATAGTTTGGACCTAACCCCTGATGGATGCCCAGCTGACCATACCTGGATAACATTTACTCCCCTCACCACTGAATTAGTTATACAAGCAATCCACAGGTTCCCCAACACCCACTGTAAACTGGATACCTGCCCTAGCTATCTACTTTAATCCGCCCCTGACTGCTTCATAGCAGACCTCACATCCCACCTAAACTTCATGCTACAACAAGGTCTCTTCCCCGAGGGGTATGGTAACATACTACTTATCCCAATACCAAAAGACACCAAGAAAAACACAAATGATCTCACAAACTGCCACCCAGTTGCATCCATCCCACTAGTAGTCAAATTGACGGAGAGCTTAAACAGCTCAACGATTACATGGACAAATTCTCAATACTATACAACTCACAATCAGGATTCCGTTCCCACCATAGTACTGAAACTGTCATAGTCACTCTCCTGGCCATATTCAAGCAGGAAATAGCTACAGGTAAAAGCATACTTCTTCTCCAATTCGACATGTCGAGCACATTTGGCATGGTAAACCACAATATACTAATAAGACTCCTTGCCCACTTTGGGATTGATGGTAATATACTCAATTGGATCAAGGGTTTTCTAACCTCCAGAACATACCAAGTTAAATCAAATACAAACATATCATCACCGTGGAAAGCAGTCTGTGGAGTACCTCAAGGTTCACCACTGTCACCACAATACTCTTCAACATACTGATGATCCACTGGCAAAGGCCTTATCCAGTCAAGGCCTCAACCAGTTCATCTATGCAGATGATGTTACAATTTACATTCCCTTCAGACATGACTTGTCAGAAATAACCAATGAAATCAAAGCAGGTCTGAATACCATGGACTCATGGGCAAACTCATTCCAACTGAAACTGAACACTGAAAAAACACATTGCCTTAACCTCTCATCTCAACACAACAAGAACAAACCCACAACCATAACTACTCCAGAACACACCCTCCCTATCTCAGATAGCCTCAAAATACTGGGCATCACACTCGACCGCAACCTCACTCTGGAGAGCCAAATAAACTCCATAACAAAGAAAATGTTCTACTCAATGTGAAAACTTAAACGCGTAAAACCTTTCTTCCCAAGAGAAACATTTCGAAACCTAATACAATCAATGGTTCTAAGCCATGCAGATTATTGCAACGGAATCTATGCGGGATGTAAAGAACAACTCACAAAAAAACTCCAGACCACCCAAAACACAGTGGCCAGGCTGATATTTGGTAAAACACGTTTCAAAAGTGCCAAACCCCTCCGAGAAAAGCTACACTGGCTTCCAATCAAAGAACGGATCACCTTCAAAATCTCCACCCTGGTCCTCAAAATTATCTACGGTGTAGTCCCAGGATACATGACAGACCTTATTGACCTACCAACCAGAAACAGATCCAGATCATCTCGTACATACCTAAACCTCCACTACCCAACTTGCAAAGGACTCAAATACAAATCAACCTATGCATCAAGTTTCTCCTACATAAGCACACAAATATGGAACACACTCCCAAAAGCTGTGAAAACAATCCACAACCACCTAAACTTCAGAAAATCACTAAAAACCAACCTCTTCAAAAAGGCCTACCCTACAGATCCAGCGTAAATCCCTACATCCGGCTATACAACCAAACCAATGATTGTACTGGACAATATACAACCTCTCTCCTTTCTACCCTAATGGAGCCAGGAATACACCTACCTATTCGAACACAACATAACCTTGTATCTATTCTTTACCGGAATTGGCAAACACCTTTACGGTACTGTGTAAGCCACATTGAGCCTGCAAATAGGTGGGAAAATGTGGGATACAAATGCAACAAATAAATAATTTTGGTGTCGGTCACTTTGGCACACTAAGTTGGTGAGCTCCAGACTCTAGTGACTGATCCACCTAGGATGGTTCTGTACACCCATCCTAAATTTTTTTCCTAAGATGGTATTGAATTTCCACCTTAGTCAGTCCATCATCCTGCCAAAAATATTCCCTTAGACACATGCACTCAAAGGTGAAAGTGACTTAAATACTTTGGATTGCAAATGAGCCTTAATATTCTGCTTGGAGCAGACTAAAGCTCTTAAAAAGTCCACCTAGATTTTTGTTTCTTTTGCATTTGTCTACTATAAATTTCATCTGCCATTTGGATTCCCAGTCTTCTAGTTCCATAAAGTCTTCCTGAAATTTTTCACAATCCGCTTGTGTTTTGACAACTTACTACTACTTATCTTTTCTATAGCGCTACTAGACGTACGCAGTGCTGTACACTGGACATAAAGAGACAGTCTCTGCTCGAAAGAGCTTGCAGTCTAGCTAGGACAGACAAACAGGACAAATAAAGGATAAGGAAGTTACAAAGGCGGGAATGATAAAGGGTGAACAAGTGAGTAAGAGTTAGGCGTTAAAAGCGACATCAAAACGTAGGCTTTTAGCCTAGATTTTAAGACAGCCAGAGATGGAGCTTGACGTAGAGGCTGAGGAAGTCTAGTCCAGGCATATGGTGCAGCAAGATAAAAGGAATGGAGTCTGGAGTTAGCAGTGGAGGAGAAGGGTGCAGATAAGGGAGATTTACCCAATGAATGGAGTTCCCAGGAAGGAGTGTAGGGAGAGAGAAGAGTAGAGAGGTACTGAGGAGCTGCAGAGTGAAAGCATTTATAAGTCAATAAGAGGAGTTTGAACTGTATGCGGAAATGGATAGGAAGCCAATGAAGTGACTTGAGAGAGCTAATATGAGCATAACGACAGTGGCAGAATATAAGTCGTTCAGCAGAATTTTGAACAGATTGAAGGGGGGGAGAAATGGCTTAGTGGGAGACCTGTGAGGAGCAGGTTGCAGTAGTCTAAGCAAGAGGTGATAAGAGTGTGGATAAGGGTTCTGGTAGTGTGCTCAGAAAAGAAAGGACGGATTTTGGTTATAGAGAAAGAAACGACAGGTTTTAGCAGTCTGATGAATATGTTCAAAGAAGGAGAGAGAGGAGTCGAAGATGACCCCAAGGTTACGAGCTGATAAGACAGGGAGGATGAGATTATCCACAGAGATAGAGAATGTGGGAAGAGGAGAGGTTGGTTTAGGGGGACAAATAAGAAGCTCAGTCTTGGTCATGTTTAGTTTCAGATGGCAGTGAGACATCCAGGCAGCAATGTCAGACAGGCAGGCTGATACTTTGACCGGTTTCGTTTCATCTGCAAATTTAATCACCTCACTTGTCATTCTGATTTCCAGATCATTTATAAATATGTTAAATAGCACCAGTCCCAGTACAGATCCCTGCAGCACTCCACTATTCTCCCGCCTCCATTGAGAAAAATGGCCATTTAACCCTACCCTCTGTTTTCTGGCCAATAGACAATTCCTAATTCTCAAAAGGACATTGCATCCCTATTCCATAACTTTTGAATTTTCTCAGGAGTCTCTCATGAAGAACTTTGTTAAAAGCTTTCTGAAAATCTAAATATACTACATCAACTGGCTCACCTTTATCCACATGCTTATTCACGACTTACCTTCAAAGAAATGAAGCAAACTGGTGAGGCAAGACTTCCCTTAGCTGAATCCATGCTGACTCTGGCCCATTAAGCTGAAGTCAGGCTTACCGGTCTGTAATTTTCCAGATCACCCCTGCAACTCTTATTAAAAATTGGCATCACATTGGCCACCCTCCAGTCTTCAGGTACTCCAGATGATTTTATCAACAGATTATAAATCACTAGAAGTAGATCAGCAATTTCATGTTTGAGTTTTTTCAATACCTTGGGGTGTATACCACCCGGACTAGGTGATTTATCACTTTAACTTGTCAATTTGGATCAGTTCATTTTCCAAGGTCACTGGGATTACTTTCAGTTCCTCCACATCATCACCCCTATAAACCATTTCTGGTATAGGTAGATATCTTACATCTTCTTCCATAAAGATGGAAAAAAGAATTTGTTTAATCTCTCTGCTATGGCCTTGTCCTGCCCGAGTGCTCCTTTTGCTCCTTCTTGATCTAGTGTTCCCATAGATTCCCTCACAGGCTTCCTGCTTCTGATATATCTGAAAAAACAGTATTGCTATGAGTTTTCATCCCCATGGCAAGTTTTTCTTCATATTCTCTTTTAGCAAACTTTATCAATGATTTGTATCTGGCTTTGACAGTGTTTATGTTGCTTCTCATTTTCTTCATTTAGATCCTTTTTCCATTTTTTGAAGGTTGTTTCTAATAACTTCTTTCACCTCACCTTTTAACCATGTTGGCTGTCATTTGCTCTTGTATTGTTGTATGTCAACAAGCAAGGGGGTACTGGTTCTTACCCCTTGTGTCAAGAAGTGGTCGGCATGTGGCAGTGGACTCTACTTAACACTATAGACCTTCAAGCCACTTACCTTCCTGGCAAGAAAACTGCCTGGCAGACAGTCTAAGCAGTATATTGCATCCGCACAAGAAGTCTGCCAACATGGGTGTAGCCTAGAAGATCTGAGTGTAGTGCACTCCCTTGGTGGATCTTTTTGCCACTCATGTGAACAACAGAGTCCCTCAGTTCTGCTCCAGGCTCGAGTCACATTGCAGACTAGAATCAGATGCGTCTCTCCTGCATTGGGGACAAGGACTCTTATATGCATATCCTCCCACACCTCTCACAGAGAAGACTTTACTGAAACTCAGGCAAGACCAGGGCACTGTGATTCTGATCTCTCATTATTGGCCGCGGCAGATCTGGTTCCCTCTTCTGCTGGAGTTATTCTCTGAAGAGCCATGGAAATTGGACTGTTTTCGACCCTCATCATGTAGAATGAGGGTTCCCTTCTGGATCCCAACCTCCAATCTCTGGCCCTCACAGCTTGGACGTTGAGAGTGTAGAACTCGAACCCTAGGATTGGTGGGGTTGTCTCCCCTATCTTGCTGGCTTCCAGGAAAGATTCCACTAAGATGGAATTCTTTTAAGTGGAGAAGGTTTGCCATCTGGTGTGAGTGCAAGGCCTTAAATCCCTTTTCTTACCCTACATATAAACTGCTTGAGTACCTCCCATACCTCTCGGAGTCTGGTTTGAAAGCCAACTCTGTAACAGCTCATCTCAGTGCAATTAGTGCTTATCAAAATTTGGGAGGCGAGTCTATCTCTTTACAGCCTTTAGTTTGTTTCATGAGAGGTTTGTTGATAACAAACTCCCCACCAAACCTCCCACTTTGTCATGGGATTTCAACATAGTCCTCAACCATCTGATGTAAGCTCCTTTTGAGCCTCTGAATACCTGTTATCTTAAGTTTTTGACCTGGAAAGTTAAGATCACTTCAGCTCACAGAGTCATTGAGCTCCAGTTCCTGGTAGCTCATCCACCATATACTAAATTTCATTACAACAGAATAGTTCTCTGTACGCACCCTAAGTTGCTTCCTAAGGAGGTGTCAGAGTTCCATCTTATCCAGTCAATTGTTCTACCAACATTTTTCACAAAACCTCGTGCCCATCCCGGCAAAAGTGTACTCTATACCTTACACTGCAAGCAAGCCTTAGCCTTCTATCTGGAGCAGACTCAAGCCTATAGACAGTCCACCTAGCTTTTTGTTCATTTTGACCCCAACAGATTGGGGGTGGCCATCGGCAAATGCACACTTTCAGTAGCACATTGCATCTCCTTTGCTTATGCCCAGGTTGGGCTGACTCTTGGGGAGACATGTCATAGCTCACATTGTCAGAGCCATGGCTTCCTAAGACCAGCCTCCATAGAGGAGATTTGCAAGGCTGCGACATGGTCTTCAGTCCACATATTGACATCCCACCAATGTCTGGATCAGGATACCCAACACGACAGTTGGTGTGGACAGGCAGTTCTGCAGAATTTGTTTGGTGTCTAGAATCTAACTCCACCCTCTAGGCTCTGTTTATTCTGTTCTAGGCTGTACCTACACAGCTAGTATGTATGTAGTTTTATGTTGATTGAAGTTTATCTCAACGTTTCAAGACACAATTATCCTAGCTTTCTTGTTTTCAGTGAACCTGATAGCTCGGTATTCCCAGATATGAGACTAAGAAGGCCTGCTTGTCCTCAGAGAAAGCAAAGATACTTACCTGTAGCTGGTGTTCTCCAAGGACAGTGGGCCGATTATTCTCACATACCCTCCCACTTCCCCTAAGAGTTGAATTTAGTTATAGGCTATCTGCTTTTTGCTTTTTCACCTGATTAGAGGACCTGCGTTCATGCATTGGGTGGGAAGGCACCAGCTCATGCACACGCTGCTAGAATTTTCTACTTAACTCACTAGTCTGTCCACACTGTGTTCCGTCAAATAATGCCACCCAGATGTGAGAATTGGTCTGCTGTCCTCGGAGAACACCAGCTACTGGTAAGTATCTCTTCTTTCTGTGCTGATCTGCCGTTTCTGCCCTGTTTCTGTGCCCTCCCTCCATTAGAATGTGCTTCTATGCTGAAAGTTGGGTGTGGAATTAGCGCCTAACCCTAGACGCCATTTATAGAATTCACCAGTATATGTTCATTGCTGTTCAAAGATACAGGATACAGTTGTACTGCCCAGGACCAGCCAGAACATGCTACCTTTCTATACAGAGACAATTCTATGTTCTACCATTTATACATATAAGTTGCATCTTTTCTAAAATCACTGTTTATATATACTCACTAGTCTTGACTATAATGTACTTTGTATAAATCTGTTGTGTTGATTAAATATTTTTAAATTGATTATTAATCAGTTCATTGAAGTATGTCTTGTTTTTATTACTTTTAAAGCTAAAGTTTGAGTTCCTCCATTAAATTCAAGTTGCATAGTTAGCTTTTCTGAAGAGAAAATCATGTTATTTGGAGGCTCCTGTGCTTTCAGTTCTGATGTGAAGTGGAAATAATAAGCTATCTCATTGCAGCCCTGGAGATTATCCAAAACTGTGATCTTTAGTACATCTTTTACATCAGTTTAAAGAGTATTGATGTTATGGATGTGTAAGCTTACATTTGTTCTTTTTATTCCTTTTTATTTGAAAAGCTGCGATCATTTTTGCAAGTAAGAAAGTACAATTTGGATTTAGCATCTTTGATTCTCTATGCTTACCAGCTCAGCACAGCACTTGCCTACCTGGAGAGCAAAAGATTTGTCCATAGGTAAGAGTGTCACATCACTTATTAAACACTGATGGCATTTTACTTTGGGGTAGAGATTGCAAATTTGGACAAATAATTTTTCTTATATTCTCTTTATTCTCACAATTGGAAAAAAAATAATCTTAAAAAATATATTTAACCTTTCCTTAAGTCAGCTTGCAAAACATCTATTTATAGCTGTCTTCATTCAAACATAACTATTTCAAGAGTGATATCTGCTGTATCTAGTGTAATGGTTCTTAGAATATATCATAGACTACATCAGTGGTGTGCTGGCAAATGTTTAACAACAGGCTCTCTCCCTGGTCCATCTCTGGAGCCCCCCCCCCCCCCAAATTGCAGAGCTGGCTATAGCCAGGGAGAGAGCCGGGGGGGGGGGGGGGGGCAATGCAGTACTCTGTCCAGGAAAAAAAATGCTCCCAGTTTCCAATCTAATTCATGTTTAATGAACCAGAGTGCAAACTTTGAACACAGTACGTTCTTTAACTGGAAGCCAATGTGGGATAAAATGCCATAAATAAGTAAATAAAAATAATCTTTTAATGTTGAGCACCTGATTCTCATAACACGATGTCTGTTTTAGTAGCCCCTTACCAGGAAAAAAAATCTCTGCAGTATACCCAAAATAACAGAAACCAAATTAGCATACAGACCAGAAATTAGGAGAACAGACAGTCTTGCCAACTCTGAAAAACAATGTGTTATCAAAATCTCAGAACCTAACAAACAGATCCCTATTCAGACACTTGGCCTTTCAGTCACACATGCAGAACAGAGAGAGCCTCTCTTCAAATTCTTCAAAAATTAACCTGAAATCCTAAGAAGTTAGACTCTGCATGCATTACAATACCAGAAAAACAGAAACACATTGCTATACTTTGCAAAATATGATAGCAGATGTAAATTCTCAAAGTGGACCTATTCCAAACACTAAAATGAAAATAAATTGATTTTTTTCTACCTTTGTTGTGTGGTGACTTTGTTTTTCTGATCATGCTGACCCAGTATCTGATTCTGCTGCTCGTTATCTGTCCTCTTATCTCCATTTCCAGGGCTTCCTTTCCATTTATTTCTTTACTTTCCTCTTCAATTCTTGCCCTCCATAAGTAAAAGCTGGGTCCTCCTCAGACTTGACTGTCCAGTGGATCCAGCTTATGCCTATTTTCTCCGTCCATGGGCAGTTTTTCTCCCCTCTTCATTTTCCTTTTCCCTCATCTCATCTACTTCCTCTCTCTTCCCTCCCCTCCATCCATGTCCAGCATTTCTTCTCTCTCTCCCCTCCATCCATGTCCAGCATTTTTCCTCTCCCTCCCCTCCATCCATGTCCAGCATTTTTCCTCTCATCCATGTCTAGCATGTTTCCTCCCCCACTCCCCTCCATCCATGTCCAGCATTTTTCCTCTCCTCCCTCCATCCATGTCCAGCATTTTTCCTCTCCCTCCCCTCCATCCATGTCCAGCATTTTTCCTTTCTCCCCTCCCATCCATCCATGTCCAGCATTTTTCCTTTCTCCCCTCCCATCCATCCATGTCCAGCATTTTTCCTCTCTCCCCTCCCCTCCATCCATGTCCAGCATTTTTCCTCTCTCCCCTTCATCCATGTCCAGCATTTTTCCTCTCTCCCCTCCCCTCCATCCATGTCCAGCATTTTTCCTCTCTCCCCTCCATCCATGTCAGCATTTTTCCTCTCTCCCCTCCCCTCCATCCATGTCCAGCATTTTTCCTCTCTCCCCTCCCTTCCATCCATGTCCAGCATTTTTCCTCTCTCCCCTCCCTTCCATCCATGTCCAGCATTTTTCCTCTCCTCCCTCCATCCATGTCCAGCATTTTTCCTCTCCCTCCCGTCCATCCATGTCCAGCATTTTTCCTCTCCCGCCTCCCCTCCATCCATGTCCAGTTTTTTTCCTCTCTCCCCTCCCCTCCATCCACCCATGTCCAGCAACTCTCCTCTCCTCCATGTCCAGAGATTCTCCTCTCTCCCCTGCCCTTCCGCTCCCATGTCCACCTGCCTGCCCTCTTCTCCCCCCAACATCCCTCTTTTTGTTCCTGCCACCCTGCGTGGTTTAAATCTTTTATTTCTGTCGCAGTGGCTGTGTCAGTGAAAGCCCTGCCTGTCTCTAGCCTTCCCTTTGTTTCCTCTCAGTGTCCCGCCGTTGCGGAAAGAGGAAATGATGTCAGAAGAAGAAGGCGGGACACTGACAGGGAACGAAGGGAAGGCTAGAGACGGGCAGAGCTTTCACTGTGGCTGCGGCGACGGAGGTAAATAAAAGATTTAAACCCCCAGGGCGGCGCGGGCACTGGCATATGAGGGCTGTGGGAGGTGAGGTAAGCAGCAGAAAACATGGCTTGTGGCGCCCTCCTGCCATGCTTACCTTGCTTACCGCAGGGTTGTGCTGCCCCTGGAGAGCCGGCTCGCCTGCCAGAACAACCGACTCGCAAGATGTTTAAAAATTTAACAACTGGCTCTTGTTAGCCGGTGTGAGCTGGCTCCAGCACACCACTGGACTACATGCAATGTTTAACAGTAAAAACAGAAAGACATGCATTTCCGCCTCTACTTTGCAAATACCAAGCTAGAGAAAATAAGTCTTCACAAAAGCATGAGAAGGAAATTCTTAAGGAAATGGGAAAATCAGAAGTTAAAATAGCAAACCAGGCCAGAAAATTATAAAACCATAAGCATTGCCCTACTTGGTCAGACCGAAGGTCCATCAAGCCCAGTATCATGCTTCCAACAGTGGCCAATTCAGGTCATAAGTACCTGGCAAGATCCCAAAAGAGTAAAAATGGATTTTATGCTGCTTATTCCATGTATAAGCGGTGGAGTTTTCTAATTCCATCTCAATAATGGCTTATGAACTTTTCTTTTAGGAACTTGTTCAAACCGTTTAGTAATCCTTGTTAAGCTAACTGCTTTTTCCACTTTCTCTTGCAATGAATTATGGAGTTTAATTGCAAACTGAGTGAAGAAATATTTTCTCTACTTTGTTTTAAATTTACTGTTTAGCTTCATTGATTGCACCCTAGTTCTTGTATTTTTGGAAAAAGTAAACAATTCATGTCTACCTGATCCACTCCACTCACTATTTTATAGAGCTCCATCATGTCTCTTCTCCAAGCTGAAAAGCTTTAACCTTTTTAGCATTTCCTAGTAGAGAAGTTGCCCCATCTCCTTATTTTTGTCACACTTCTCTGTATCTTTTCTAATTCCACTGTATATTTTTTAAGATTTGGTAACCAAAATTGCACACAGTATTCAAGGTGCTGTCACACCATGAAGTGATACAAAGGCATTGTAATCTCAATTTTGTTTTCCATTCGTAACATTTTGTTTGCTTTCTTACACACTGAGCAGAGGGTTTCAACATATCAATGATGACATCTAAATCTTTTTCTTGGGTGGTGACACCTAATATGGAACCTTACATCATGTAGCTATAGTTTCCTTTTCCCTACATGCATCACTTTGCACTTGCTTGCATTAAATGTCATCTGTCTTGTTAGGTCCTGTTATGATTTAACAACTTTGAATAACTTGTAATCACCTTACTCATTCCCATTTCCAGATATTTTATAAATATGTTAAAAAGCAGCGGTCCCAGCATATAGACCCCTGGGGAACCCTACTAATTATCCTTTTCCATTGAGAATATTGACCATTCAATCCTACTTTCTGTTTCCTATCTTTTAACCAGTTCTTAATCCACGATGGGACACTGCCTCCTTTCCTATGACTTACTAATTTTCCCAGGAGTCTTTCATGCCTTCTTTGATGGGATGAAAAACCAAGCTGACAAAGGTGAACCAGATGATAACGTTTATCTGGATTTTCAGAAGTGTAGCAGATTATTGGTGACAAAATTTCCATTGTCTAAATCCATGTTGGCTTTGTCCCATTAATCCATGCCTGTGTATATGTTGAGTAATTTTGTTCTTTATATTAGCCTCTACCATTTTGCCTGGGTCCTGGGTCACCTCTGGAATCCTTTTTAAAAAATGCATTACATTTACCACCCTCAATCTTCTGGTACCACACTTGTTTTTAAAAATAAATTATGTATTATTAATAATAGCTCTGCAAGGTTTTTTTGTGTGTGTGTGTTTCAAGTTCTATTAGTACTCTGGGATGTATACAATCTGGTCCAGGTAGTTGCCAGATTTCCCAATTACATCTTCCAGGTTTACATAGATTTGTTTGTTCCTCCAACTCACCACCCTTACATACCAGTTCTGACATGGGTATCTTTCTCACGGAAGACAGAAGCAAATAATTCATTTAGTCTCTCCACTATGGCCTTGTTGTGCTCCTTGAGTGCCCCTTTTTTCCCTTCGATCATCTAGCAATCCAGTTGATTCTTTTAATGTTTTTATTTTCCTTCTGATATACCTAAAAAAATGTTCTCATTATGTGTTTGTGCCCCTAAGGCAATCTTGTTTTCAAAGTCTCTCTTTACCTTCCTTATTAGCACTTTGCATTTGACTTGCTGTTCCTTATGCTGTTTTCTGTTATCTTCAGTTGGATGATATTCCTCCATTTTCTGAAGGATGTTCTTTTAGCTCTAATAGACTCTTTCATGCTTGATTTAACTTTTTGACCTTTGCAACTACTCCTTTGTCTTCCCCTAACCCCCATTTTCATCATTTTATCATGGTCTCCTTTTTGAAAGTTAAATGCCTAACACATTCGATTTTCTGTGTGTACTTAACCTGGTGGTTAAATCAAATCTGATCATGTTATGATCACTGTTTTCAAGTGGCTACAGTTACTTCTTACACCAGCTCATGCAGTCCACTTAAGAACTAGATCTAGAATTGCTTCCCCTCTTATTGGTTCGTTAACCAACTGTGCCATAAAGCAGTCCTTGATTATATCAAGGAATTTTACCTCTCTAGTGTGCCCTTATGTTAGCCCAATATTGACTAGATAAATTTAATTGAAATCACCCATTATTATTGTATTACCCAGTTTAACCTCCCTAATTTCTACTAATGTTTCTACATCTGCTTGTTCGTTTTGAACTGGTGGATGGTAGTATACTCCAGTATATCACTATCCTTTTACCCATTACACATGGAATTTCTATCCATAAAGATTCCAAGGTTTATTTTGTGTCCTGTAGAATTTATCTATTTGATTCAAGGCCCTCTTTGACATAACACTACCCCTCTACCAATTTGATCCACCCTGTCACTGCGATATAATTTGACTCTGGTATGACATTGTCCCATTGGTTATCTTCCATCCATCAGGTCTCAGAGATGGCTGTTAGGTATTATTAGAAAAAGGAATGGAAAACAAAAATGAGGACATTATAATGCCTTTGTATCGCTCCACGGTGCGACCGCACCTCAAATATTGTGTTTGATTCTGGTCAGTTCATCTTAAAAAAGGATATAGTGGAATTAGAAAAGATACAGAGAAGGGTGACAAAAATGATAAAGGGGATGGGATGGCTAGGGCTCTTCAGCTTGGAGAAAAGACGGCTGAGGGGGAGATATGATAGAGGTCTGTAAAATAATGACTGAATTGGAATGTTTACTGTTTCCAAAAATACTAGAACTAGTGGGTACGCAATGAAGCTACAAAGTAGTAAATTTAAAACGAATCAGAGAAAATATTTCTTCACTTAACATGTAATTAAACCCTGGAATTTGTTGCCAGAGTATGTAGTAAAAGCAGTTAGCGGGGTTTAAAAAGGTTTGGATGGCTTCCTAAAGGAAAAGTCCATAGACCATTATTAAAATGGATGGGTAAAATCCACTGCTTATTTCTAGGATAAGCACCATAAAATGTATTGTAATTTTTTGGGATCTTGCCAGGTACTTGTGACCTGGATTGGCCACTGTTGGAAACAGGATGCTCGGCTTGGTGGACCTTCAGTCTGTCTCAGTATAGCAATACTTAAGTTCTTATATAAATTTGCTGACCACCTTCTGCTCAGTATTTGGGGGAATATTTCTCAATTCATTCAACTGGCTGAAATTCAGCCAAGCAGGTATTTAAAATAGTAAATAGCCTATGCAGCCCTACAACAGAGCTATCCAGCACAGTTATAACTAGCTAATGAAGAGAGCACTAACTCAACCCCCCCACCCCACCCCCGCTCATTTGCAGTCATTCAGGACTCATTCAACCAAGTAACAGAGTGCTCCCTCAAAAAAATATTGAAGGTGTACAGACATTGCCTGCTCTCTTGACCCTTATTCATCAAAAATAGCAGGGCTGCATGTTAATTGCAGTTAATGCTGTGATTAGCATGTTATTTATTAGCTGCAATTTAAAAAATTATCACTGCTCTCCCTCTCTCTTCCATTCCTAAGCCCTGTCCTTGGTACAATCCAGCATCTCTTCCCCCCCCCCCCCCCCACCCCATGAAGAGAAAGGGAGAGATATTGGATCTGGAACCAGGAGGGAGGGAAATTCAGTCCTTTGATTTTGTGATTAATTGCAATTACAAATTTTAATTGAAATGCAACCCTAAAAAATAGTACAGCAGGTAAGCAGAGACCTCATTAAAGGGTCCGTTAAAATTCTGAATGTTTTCATTCTGGAAGAGCAGCTGTCAACAGCTCTAAAAAAGGCTGTGATGCACCACCTACTGAAAAAGAGCACACTTGACCGGGAAAAGCTGGTAAATTGCCTGCCAGTATCTAGCATCCTATTTCTGGGTAAACTTATAGATCAAATAGTGATTGGATGAATGAAACTAGTTGTTTCACTATGGCTTTAGACCTGGATATAGAACAGAGGCGTTGCTATAGGTATCCCTGTTAGATGATCTCCACAGAAACAATGATAGGAGATATGCCCTCAATACTAGTAATGATAGATTCTCACTGTTAACTAATATCATGCTTGTTGGGCTGGCAGAAACAGGCATCCATAGCATAGCATTTTCATGGTTCATATTCTTTCTATCAGACAACAGTCAGTTCTGATCAGCAAAATAAGCCATCCCTTTGGATACTGAACTACAAATCCCTACTGTCACCTATTTTATTTGATATTTATCTCAAGACTCTGAACCATAAGTGTCGGAATTGGGGGGGGGGCATGGGTGCCATGGCACCCCCAAAAACCAATGGTACCTTTAAGCTATGGGAGAGTGCACCCACTCCCACCTCTGCCACCACTGTTTCTGTGAACCAACAGTGGCAAAACAAAGAAAAAGTGATCAGGGAGTCGCTCTGTTCTTACTTGCGGCTGCTGACTCTGCACTGGAAAAGGAAGTGATATCAGAGGGGGGCAGGACTGGCAGCCATGAATATGAACACAGCAGCCCCGTGATTGCTTCATCTTTTGTTTTGTCGCTACTCTGTTTTGGTTCATAGACACAATATTCTGTGTCTATGCCACTGATACAGCTACTTATTCCCATCAACACAGAACTATCTACAGCTTTGAGTAAACTGCCTGCCTGCCTATCAGCAACTTAAGAGTAGGCCAAAAAACAATAAATTTTGATTGAACCTAAAACAGAGATTCTGTGGGTTCCTAACAGATGCAAAAAAGTACCTCTAAAATCACAGGTTAGAAATCTTAGCAACCTTTAAAAACTGCTTCTGTCTCCTGTGGCAACTACAAATCTCTTTACATACATTTATTTATTTATTTGTGACATTTATTTCCCACATCCCAAACAAGTTCGAGTTCAATGTGGCTTACAATAAACAGTATAAGATACATAACAATGAATAATGCATAAGAAAGTAATTTCTTGTAAGAATCCAATTTTAGAATACAATATCATAAACATACTGGGATAGCTATGGATGTTTAACATTTAGAAAATCTATTATGAATGAGAAATTGTACATGAAGCAAAGAGAAAGTTAATGGTAAACAGATTAATAACCAATTGAGGTATTAATTAATTGTTTGAGATATGGTCGTTCTTTGTGAGGGTTTTTTTGAATAGGAACAATTTGAGGATTTTGCGGAATCTAGTATATTCCTGTATATTTCTTATTTTGGGTGGTAAGGAGTTCCACCATTTGGTTCCTAGGTAAGTGAAGTCTGCAGAGTGGACAGTTTTACAGATCACTTTTTTGCAGTTTGGTGTAGTCTGAGATAGTTTCTTGCTTCATATTTAGTGTTTCTTTGAGGTAAGTTTATTAATGGTACCGTATAGTCTGGAGCTGTTCCATTTAGTATTTGAAAGATAAAGGTACATAATTTGAGGGTGGTTCTCGCTTGATGAGAAGCCAGTGTAATTTGATTAATAAAGGGGAGGCACTTTCAAAAACGAGTGATTTTATATATGATCCTGGCTGCAGTGTTATGAGCTGTTTTGGAGTTTTTTCAACATTGAAAAGGAAAGTCTGATCACAGTGGTCTATGCTGTGATAACATGAATTCACTACTGTAATGGCTGTACGTCAGTCTAGAAAACAACCGAAAGGTTTAAAAAAAAAAAAAACAAACATGTATAGTCCAAATGAAAGTCCAAGAAATTAGGAGTGGATCAAGAAATCTCATCAGCCGAAGGTCAATAGAAACAACTTTATTCAGCACCACACATATATATGACCCGACACAGGGCCGTGTTTCGACGGTATAACTCTCTGCTTCAGGGGTCAAACACTACATATAAAAATAATTTAAAAAGCATTAAAATCAAATTACATCAATAAATAAACATACACAAAAGCCACAGAAAAAATGATCAAAAGGATGTGAATGGCGTACTAATAAACAAAATATACATAAAGCAGAAAGAAGAAACATTATCAGAAACAATATATCAAAGAAATCAATAAGGCATGTAGAAAATTATGACAGAACTGACCTTGCAATTGGAAATCACAAAGTATGGGTGCAGAGTGATAATACCTTGTAATAATAAACCAAGCCACAAGATACTACCATATCTGCTCCGACCCAGGGGACAGAGACAGACACCTTGAAATCCTGACTGCATCCTTCGAACAGAAAGGCTACAACCCCAAAATAATCTCCAAGAATATTGCCTCCTCCCTCAAAACACCCAGGGAAAATCTGCTATAGTACTGTTGCAGGAATTACCACTATTGTTAGCAGAATCTGTGGTACTTCAGGAGTCAAACACCACACACCAGAATGAGAGAGAAATCTTCTTTATTTGCCAGCAAACAAAGTAGGACATCAGCGCTAGCTCTCTCCTTCTCTTCAGCTCTCTGTGTCTTGTCTCTCTCGTCTCAGCTCCTTCTCTTCTCAGCTCCTTCTCTTCTCAGCTCCTTCTCTTCTAACGTAAACTGCTTCTGCTCTCCTTTATATAGGGTCCTACACCCTTCTAGCCCCCCTTTCTCACCAGATGGTAAAGAATAGATTGATTACCCTGTCTTGAACTAATTATCTTTACACATTACTTAAAAATATCAGTTACATAGGTTTGAGATATTTCCTAAACTGACCTATGACCTGGGGCCTCTCAAACTAGACAATGTGGCACCTATATCCTGCATTTTATTATTATTATTATTAAATTCTCAGATTCCCAGTCATAGCTTAAACTGGGTTCATTAAAGGGCCAATCTTACTTAATGGCACACAGACATGGTTTGTTATTACTTTCAGAAAGCCAGTCCTACACTTAGTTATAATCCATCAAGGAGAAGAGAGTTGACTTGTCCTGACCTCTTTCACCTATTAGCTTCATACACAGAACTAGCTAGGACTGTGGATAATTCAAACCAGATGATGACCTCTTAAACTGCAGACAAATCTCACTTGAAAGTCAGACACTGATGTAACACTGAATTGAAAAGATATTCTACATAGAAATAGAACTTATTAATTAAACAGAATAAAACATATTTTAAAATAAGCAGAAATCAGAATTCCTTATAAGACAAAATCTAAATCATCTAGAATATCTATATCTAAACTATCTTCTTCTAAACATTCAGTCTAATCTTTTAAACTGCCTGCGAAACTGTCCAGTATGCCTTGCTCAGAATGGCATCCAGATGTGGTAAATAATACCTATGAACAATCCATCACTCAAAAAGGGACAAAGAAAGTTTCATTTCTCACTGACCTTTCTAACCTCTAGTCTAGCAAAAGCTAGACTTCTGAGCAATTAAACCCAGATGGCATTCAACCACTTTACAGGACTGAACCAAACAAACAGAATTAACAAATTAATATGATTTCTCTGCCCAGGCTGCCTCAGTACAAAGAAAAAAAAGCCACAGATAGAATCCCCCTTATAGTGACATACAACCCAGAGCTAGAAAAATTAAGAAAATTCATAAAAGATCTGCAGCCTCTACTCCAGGAGGATGAATTACTGAAAGAGATATTCCGATCCCCACCAGTGCTGGCCTTCAGACAGCCACCCAACTTAAAACACAAGCTAATTAGAAGTAAGCTCCCAACACAGACTCAAAAAGAAAAGAATGGCACACATCCTTGCAATATATCCAGCTGCAAACTATGCCAAAACATTTCACAGGACCCCACAGTCATTCACAAAGGAAAAATATTCAACATTAAGGAATCTTTCATGTGCTCATCTTCCAATGTGGTATATATCATTCAGTGTAAAAAATGCAACAAAGGCTGCTACATTGGAGAAACAAGTCAGATGCTAAAGAAGAGATTTAATTTACATGGACACCATATGAAAAATGCTAGTACCAATCAGGATGTCACCTCTGTGGGGCAGCACTTTACAAAACCAGAACACTGTACCAGTGATTTCATGGTAAGAATCCTGAAAGGGAACTTTAAAACAATACAGGAACGTAAGACATTTGAAGTCAGAATGATTAAATATTTTGACACCCACCAGACAGGACTTAACAAAGATCTGGGTTTTCTAGCTCATTATAAACCATAATAAAACGCACCGTGAACGTTCTAATGAGGACAACGTTCTGAAGCCATCTGACGTCACTCCCTGAGTCCCTGGCTGTAGGGTTCGTGGCGTTCGTGGTGTGAAGCCACCCAGCCGTCTCTGCCCCGCCCTCGCGTCTAAACAAACAAATCCGGAAGCGAAGCGTCAGGGAAGGAGGCGGCGCTCCCGACGTCTAGCCTTCCCTTCGCTGTGTTCCGCCTTCAAAAAAAGACGGAACACAGCGAAGGGAAAGCTAGACGTCGGGAGCGCCGCCTCCTTCCCTGACGCTTCGCTGCCGGAAACGCCACAGAGGTAAAGTTAAAAAGAATAAAAAAACAAAAAAGGGATGCATGGATGCGAGGGGGGGGGCATGGATGCGAAGGGGGTGGGGGAGAAGAGGGTGGGCCAGGCTGGGACATGGGAGAGAGAGGAGCATGGATGCGAGGGGGGGCCATGGAAGGGAGAGAGGGGACTTGCTGGAAAAGGATGAATGGAGGCAGCAGGGGACAGAGGAGCATGGATTGGGAGGGCAGGGCTCAGGGAAAGAGGGAAATTGCTGAAAAGGGATGAATGGCGGGGGCAAGGGACAGAGGAGCATGGATGGGCATGGATTGGGAGGGCAGGACTCAGGGAGAGAGGGAAATTGCTGGATAGGGATGAATAGAGGGGACAGATGGGCATGGATGGATATGGATTGCAGGGCAGGCCTCAGGCAGAGAGGGCAATTGCTGGATAGGGATGAATGGAGGGGCCAGGTGACAGAGGAGCATGGATGGGCATGGATTGGAAGGGCAGGACTCAGGGAGAGGGGACTTGCTGGATAGGGATGAATGGAGGGGACAGATGGGCATGGATGGATATGGATTGCAGGGCAGGCCTCAGGCAGAGAGGGGAAATGCTGGATAGGGATGAATGGAGGGGGCAGTGCCCATGGAGAGAGGGGAATTGCTGGAAATGGATGAATGGAGGGGGCAGGGGACAGAGGAGCATGGATGGGCATGGATTGGGAGGGCAGGACTCAGGGAGAGAGGGAAATTGCTGGATAGGGATGAATAGAGGGGACAGATGGGCATGGATGGATATGGATTGCAGGTCAGGCCTAAGGGAGAGAGGGCAATTGCTGGATAGTGATGAATGGAGGGGCCAGGTGACAGAGGGGCATGGATTGGAAGGGCAGGACTCAGGGAGAGGGGAATTGCTGGATAGGGATGAATGGAGGGGACAGATGGGCATGGATGGATATGGATTGCAGGGCAGGCCTCAGGCAGAGAGGGGAAATGCAGGATAGGGATGAATGGAGGGGGCAGGTGACAGAGAAACATGGATGGCCATGGATTGGGAGGGCAGGGCTCAGGGAGAGACTCACTCTCTCTCTCTCTCACACACTCACACTTTCACTCTGACTCTCAAACAGTCACTCTCACATACACTCTCCCAAACATACACACTCCAAGGAAAACCTTGCTAGCGCCCGTTTCATTTGTGTCAGAAACGGGCCTTTTTTACTAGTAAACCATAAAATTGTACTACTTTGTCACCCTCCTATCTCCATGCATATCTCCCTGTCCATCATCCACCCGACTCTTCTTGTCTCTCACCTATCCACCCCCATCCTGTTAGACTGTCACTGAAATGCTTTTATGTTTCACTTCTGTATACTGTCATCTACCAATATTTGCTTATTTCCGATCTGACAAAGACGGGCAACCTTCGAAAGCTAATCAAGAAATGTAATATATTATGTCCACTAAAAAAGGTATCATCTTATTTTCTATTATTTCTATTGATTACCTAGAGAACATATGAATGAGAACAAAAATACTCCAAAGCAACATTGTGATCACTGGCTGTGTGGAGTTATGTGCACTATCTAAGTGCTGAGAGGAAAGAAATGGAAGCAGATAAGCCGCTATATTATACCAAAAAACTAATTAATAAAGGACTAATAAAGATATTAAAACTGATAAAAGACTACAACTGGGGGAGGAAGTGACGTCACCGTCGGGGATGGAAGCCTGAATCCAGAGCTCCGTCGGGGCAGTGAAGAAATAAGCGCTATTTCCTGGTTCCCTAACCCCCGAGATTGGTGGTTTTGAGGTGAAAGATATAGAGAAGTAATGGCGACACGAAAGCGGCTGGAAAAATTCAAGTTCGCCGCGGCACAGAAAAACGAGGCGGCGAACACGAGCTGCTCCCAGCAGAAAGCTCACAACAAAATGGCCGCCGCGGATTCTGGCTCCGAAACGGAGGATCCAACAGATCAGCTAGAAAGTGATACCGAGCTGACTAAACAAGAGGTAGCGAGGTGGTTTAAAGCCTTAAAGGCTGAAATGTCGGCGGTTCGGAAAACTATCCGGGAGGCGGTCACAGATATCCAAAAAGAGGTGAGAGAGATTGGAGGACGGGTGGAGCAGGTGGAAGAAGGGCTGGAGCACGTGGAGGGAGAAATGGAGGGCCTGCGTACTGCTCTCACGATTGTGCAAGCTGAAAAAGCAAAATTGCAATTAGAGGTGGAAGATCTGGAAAATCGCTCCAGAAGGAATAATTTGAGATTCAAAGGGGTTCCGGAAACGGACCAGAATAAAGACTGTGCACAGGTGATTCGTGAAATTTGTGCTAGAATATTGGACATAAATAATGAGGGGCAGACTAATATGGAGGAGTCTGAAATAAGATTTGATCGGGTACATCGAAGTCTGGGGCCCAGGAGAGACCAGCAACCCAGGGACATTGTTGTATGCTTTAAAGACTATACTATCAAAGACAAGATCTGGAAGAAAGCCAGATCCCAGGGGGAGTTACTCTGGGAAAATAAAAAAATTCTGGTGTTTCAAGACTTAGCGCTGGGCACTCTTCAGAGGCGTAGAGAATTTAAAGACTTAACCACATATCTCCAGCAGTCTAATTTCAGATATAGATGGATCTTCCCTTTTGGCCTCCAGTTTACAGCGGAAGGTATCACCAGACGAGTGGTTACGCTGGGAGAGGCTTGGAAGGTACTTACAGAGCTGGGATATACAAATCTGCCTCCGGCAGCTTCGGAGGGGAGATCAAGTATAACAGCAAAGATAAAAAAAGAGTCATCCTGGCATAAAGTGCGCCCACGAAGAGAGAATACTTCACAGCTATCAACAGAGGAGAAAGTACCCTGAATGGACACGAGAGATACTCAGGATTTCAGTTACCTCAAAGGTTTCATGGGGTTTTGTTAAGAAAAAGATGATATGCAGTTGGGGGGATTGTTCTGGAGTTGTTACAGGATGTCTATTTATTGTTTGAAAGGGTTCTGGGAACTCAGTAAAATCTGTGAAATATGGGGGGAGGGGACCGGGAAATGTTGTTGGGGGGAAGAGGGCGATGAGCTCCGGCGGGGAGTGATTTCCTCATTACTAGCGGCTGGCGGCTAATGGCTCAGCCCAGCAGGGGGGGAGAGGGGGGGGAGGGAAGGGGATCAAGGGTCTTCACATTGGGTCATGGAATGTTAATGGTATGAACTCTCCACAGAAGAGAAATTTGATACATAGAGAATTGCAGAAACTTAAGTGGGATATTATATTATTGCAGGAAACACACATTCAGAAGAGGGATTTACACCTACTTAAACATAGGGGGTACAGCGACTGTATCTCACACTGTGATGCTAGAGGGGGCAAGGTGGGAGGATTAGTGATTTACATCCGTAGACACATCCCACTGGTCATAGAAGAAACATATAGGGATACTTTGGGAAGGTGCCTGGCGATTAGGGGTCAGCTGTATGGCAAGGAGGTGACCATAGTAAATATATACGCCCCCAACTCAGGACAAGGAGAATTTTTTACACGGATTCATAAGGAGCTCTCCCAGTTCCAGAAAGGGGGGATGGTCCTGGGTGGGGACTTTAACACTAGCATGACATTAATGGATCATTCAAAGGGGCTGATTGATAAGTCCTCAGCACACTGTACACAGTTAAAATCACTTGTCTCTGACTTAGACTTAGTGGATGTATGGAGGCTGAGACACCCAGGCCAGCGGTCCTATACCTTCTTTTCTCATTCTCAGAATACTTACACAAGAATCGATATGGTATGGTGTAGCCGCCAGTTGTGGGATCAGGTGGTTGATTCACATGTTGGGTCCATTTCCACCTCTGACCATGCCCCCGTGGAGCTTGAGCTCAAAGGTTTGACTGAGGAAAGGCGCCAACTCTTTTGGAGATTAAACGAATTGATTCTTGGGGATAGTGAGGTACGGGATGACATTCGCCAGGTCATTCAGAATTATATGTTGGTGAATGACACTGGCGAGGTTTTGGATGGCACATTGTGGGATGCCCTAAAGGCAGTGGTGAGGGGTCACTTCATCAAATGGGGAGCCCGGAAAAAGAGGCTACGAGAGAAGAGGGAGTTGGACCTCCGGGCACGATTAGCGAAATTAGAATGTTGTCACCAAGAGGGAGGCTCTGGGATAGTCCTGAAAGAATTAAGACAGTGTAGAGCAGAATTAGAGAAATTGCAGGTGGAACACGTGGAGTTTTTACATACAAGACTCCAACAGAAGTTTTATGAATTTGGAAACAAATCTGGACGGATGTTGGCTCATCTTTTGAGGCAGAGACAAAGGAGCCACACAATAACAAAAATAAAAGGGGCGGGCGATAAGATGTACTATAGAGATGGAGAAATCAGGGATCAGTTTGAAAAATTTTATCAGAAGTTATACAGCAGTGAGAGGGGGGCAGGGGGGGAAGAAATCAGGAGGGGTTTAGGAAAGCTGCATCTTCCAAGGTTATCAAGTTTGGAACGCAATCAGTTAGAGGCCCCATTTCGTCTTGAAGAGATTCAAAGGGTGATTAAGGGTCTCCAAGGAGGGAAGGCGCCCGGCCTGGATGGGTATTCTGCTAGGTTTTATAAGACTTTTGTAGGGGAGGTGGGGCCCATGTTGTTGAGGGTTGGGAATGCATGCCTGGCTGGCCAACCATTGCCGGGGAGTATGCATGAAGCGGGGATCTCCGTGCTTTTGAAACCAGGTAGAGACCCGGCGGTATGTGCCTCCTATCGCCCCATATCACTAATAAATCTAGATATTAAGATTTTATCTAAAGTAGTTGCTGATCGGCTAGGAAAGGTCCTGCCTTCATTGATTCATACTGATCAATCAGGGTTTGTCATGGGGCGGCAGGTAGCGGATAATATTAGACGCACCTTACATGTTATGTGGGTAGCCCAACAGAGGGGGATTCCAGTGGCCCTTTTGAGTACGGACGCAGATAAAGCGTTTGACAGGGTGGACTGGCCTTATTTATGGGAAGTTCTAGAACATCTAGGGTTTGGCCAGGGATTGATAGGATGGATACAACGACTATATGAGAAACCAGTGGCAAGAATCAAAGTAAATGGGGGGTATACATCTGTTTTCCAGATTGAACGGGGTACCAGACAGGGGTGTCCACTGTCACCGTTACTGTTCGCACTCTCGATTGAGCCCTTAGCACAGAGGGTGCGTGAATCGGTTGACATTCCAGGAATAATGATAGGTGGCTCTGAACACAAATTGGCATTATTTGCTGATGATGTCTTATTTTTTGTAAATAACCCGGGGCTGCATCTTCCTATATTGATGGCAGAACTGAAGGAGTTTGGTAGGCTCTCGGGTTTTCAGATAAACTATGATAAATCTGACATGATTGGGGTATCCATAGCACAACCTAGGATGGAGGAGCTCTCTCGAAACTTTCCTTTTAAATTAAGGAGGGATAAAATTAAATATTTAGGAGTCCAAATACCAGCTCAGATTTCTCAGATATATCAGCTAAATTATATACCGTTATTCCGGCAAATACGCAAAGACATGGAGGGTTGGACGGGAAAGTGGTTGTCATGGTGGGGCAGGATAGCATCGATTAGGATGAATGTATTGCCCAGACTTTTGTTCTTGTTTCAAACATTACCGGTAGCAATCCCTGGGAGGGAACTGAGAACCCTACAACAGGCTATAGTGAAGTTTGTTTGGGGAGGCAAGGCCCCCAGGCTTAGCAGGAAGCTGCTCTGGCGTTCGACAGAGTTGGGTGGGAGAGGGGTCCCAAACCTCGAATGGTATTACTGGGCAGCACAAATGAAACTTATATCCCTGTGGGGTCAGGAGAAATGGTCAGTGGTGGCACACATGGATCAGGAGATGGTGCAGCAGCATAGCCTGCAGTCAGTAATATGGGCATCTTCTGCTTATCCTACTATTGGCAGGCTTACTACCAATCCGTTTGTTGGGCACTTGTTGGCACTATGGGGTTCCCTTAGGACACGCTTCTGGAAAACTAGAAAAACATCTACATACGCATATATTCAAGGGGAACCTACTTTTAGAGTGGGGTTGGGAAATCCGGTAGCAAAGAGGTGGGCTGAGAGGGGCATATTGAGGTTTCGAGATTTATTGGAAGATGGGAAAATGAGATTGTTCACAGAACTCAAGGAAGACTATGGGGTTATGGACAGGGACAGATTCTTCTACTTACAGGTCCAACATTACATTTACACACAAGGATGGTTGAGAAACGATCCAGAGGACTATGAAGTCTTAGAAAACATGTGGGGCTCACTGGGAACAATGAAGGGAGTTATATCCCGGTTATATAAATTTATAAGGGGAGGGAGTTTTGAAAAATGTTTATATATGACTAAATGGGAAAGAGATTTGGAAAAGGAATTGACAGTTCATGAATGGAAGGCCATTATCTCGGAGGTCAATAAAGCATCAACATGCGTGTTATTGAAAGAAAACGCCTTCAAGGTACTCTCGAGATGGTATTTTACCCCATATAGACTACATATGATGTTTCCAGGGGCCTCCCAGTATTGTTGGAGATGTTTAACAGATGTGGGAACTTTTTTGCATATCTGGTGGTCCTGTGGGAAATTACAAATGTATTGGCAATCTATAACGGCAAAGATAACTGCTCATACAGGCAAAAACTTTTTGTGTGAGCCTCAATGGTGCCTGCTGGGCCTGGGGAACAGACGAGGAGTCAAATGGCAAAGACGTTTGAAGAGGATGTGCTTGACAGCTGCAAAGAGTGTCATTGCTCGGTTGTGGAAACAGCAAGCGGCACCAACAGAGCAAGACTGGACTCTAAAACTTTCTCTAATTGAGGAGATGGAGAAATTAACTGATAAACGGTTGGGAATTTATAACAGGCAAGATGAACTCTGGACACATATTAGAGCAATGACCCAAGTGAGTTAGTAATAGGCGTTTGATGGGGGGGTGGGGGGGGGGAGGGGTAGGGGTGGGGGGGGGGAAAATGAAAAATTAAAGTTTGTCAATGTTCAATTACAGATTTACAGTTGATGGACAAAAGAGAAGGTGTAAAGTGAGAGAAGTATAGAATTGTATATCAAAGAAGAAATAGTCAAATGTCTACTGTGAATTAAGGAAGTAATGTTTATTCTGTTGTTTAACAATAAAAATTATTGAAACAAAAAAAAAAAAAGACTACAACTGGTCCGAAGCAGATGGTTATTCTGTCGAAACACAGCCCTGTGTCAGGTCATATACATGTGTGGTGCTGAATTAAGTTGTTTCTACTGACCGAGTGATGAGATTTCTTGGTCCACCCCTACTTTCTTGGGCTTTCATTTGTACATCAGTCTAACCACAAAGGGCTTACCACATTATCTAAATATAATGCATAAATTGCTGGCTTGGAGTTATATATATATATGACTTTACTGTGGTATATGTGCACATATATACTGTATGTATCAATAAATATTATGGACATGACATAAATAAAGATGCAAAACATATCCCCTTTGGCATGATAATTGAAGATATAGAAAGCCAGGCAATTAGACAAAAATGTCCCATAGGAGGGTTTGTTTTTCACTGTAGAAAAGGAAAGCTAATTTTGTATTCTCTTATCAACATAAATTTAAGTGTCATGAATAGTGTGGGAGTAGAAAATGTTCATATTAGAGTGCATATGCCACTCAGGTTTGTAATGAAAAATGTATTTGAAAAAATTAGAGGATTTGTTTTCAGACAAGAAGAAAGACTTTAAAACTGAAAACATTTGAAACAGCCTTGTAATTCCAGGAAACAAGGATATCCAGCATGTGGTGGTATCTGAGAATAATTTTCTGTATTCAGCATCTACAAATTTGTATGAGAGCTTGGTCTGGAGAGTGCAGATTTGGAAGTAGTTCTTAATTTTCACAAGAATGCTCTCAATATATACTTAGTGTGTCTGCTCCATAATGGACACAGATGTGTTAGTTTTTGTGTATACCATCTTGATGTGTGCAAGGAAAAGTGGGTATGTCAAATATGATGAAATAAAAAAAAATAAATACTAATGATTCATTGTGATGAGCATTCTTTTTGTTTGGCAGGGATATCGCTGCTAGAAATGTATTGGTTTCTTCCACTGATTGTGTGAAATTAGGAGATTTTGGTTTGTCCCGGTATATGGAAGACAGCACATACTACAAAGGTAACCGGAAATACTTCCTGATATTTCTCTTCAGATTTCATAATGCATTTTGTTAACTTTGAAGCCTTGACGTGTGTTGCTTCTTTACTGTATGAACCACCTGCCCCTGACTTGTTTTTCTTCCCTACGTAAACGTTGTCATCTCTTAAACTATAATCCCTTCCAAATGAAGTTCTGCAGCTTTTTTATTTATTACTTTATTTCTTATGTTGGAACTCTTCATGAACATAATTTCTGTAGCTTTCTAGATTTCATGTGGCTTTACAGCACTACGTAAATTAAATAGCACTTCACAAATCATATACATATTTTACGTAGGAGTTACGTTAGGAGTTACGGACCAAGAAAGGAATCTGGGTGTCGTCGTCGATAATACACTGAAACCTTCTGCTCAGTGTGCTGCTGCAGCTAGGAAAGCGAATAGAATGTTGGGTATTATTAGGAAAGGTATGGAAAATAGGTGTGAGGATGTTATCATGCCGTTGTATCGCTCCATGTTGCGACCGCACCTTGAGTATTGTGTTCAATTCTGATCGCCGCATCTCAAGAAAGATATAGTAGAATTGGAAAAGGTGCAGCGAAGGGCAACTAAAATGATAGCGGGGATGGGACGACTTCCCTATGAAGAAAGACTAAGGAGGCTAGGGCTTTTCAGCTTGGAGAAGAGACGGCTGAGGGGAGACATGATAGAGGGTATATAAAATAATGAGTGGAGTGGAACAGGTGGATGTGAAGCGTCTGTTCACGCTTTCCAAAAATACTAGGACTAGGGGGCATGCGATGAAACTACAGTGTAGTAAATTTAAAACAAATCGGAAAAAAGTTTTCTTCACCCAGCGCATAATTAAACTCTGAATTCGTTGCCAGAGAACGTGGTGACGGCGGTTAGCTTGGCAGAGTTTAAAAAGGGGTTAGACGGTTTCCTAAAGGATAAGTCCATAAACCACTACTAAATGGACTTGGGGGGAAAATCCAAAATTCCAGGAATAACATGTATAGAATGTTTGTACGTTTGGGAAGCTTGCCAGGTGCCCTTGGTCTGGATTGGCCGCTGTCGTGGACAGGATGCTGGGCTTGATGGACTCTTGGTCTTTTCCTAGTGTGGCATTACTTATGTACTTATGTACTTTTTATTTCCTGTATTTCCCACTGTAATCCCATTTTCAAGACCTCATGCCTTGGTGGTGGAATTATCTTTTATGAAATAACAAACAGGATAGATTGTCACCACCAGTGGGTGATGTTATCCAAAAGAGCAAGGACACACCTTGTAATTTAATGTAATTTTATTAATTTAAGAACATAAGAAAAACCATAAGAAGTCATAACAAGGTCTGTCGAGCCCAGCATCCTATCTCTGACAATGGTCAGTCCAGGTAACAAATAGATCTAGTTCTCATAGCCCATTTCAAAGGATAAATAATAGACTTGGGTGAGCTATCTGGCTAATAAATTTTTATGGATATACAGACCTCTTTTTAACCCCTTTGTGTTAGCACCTTGATCACATTCCCTGGCAACAGATTCGACAATGTTGAGAACAGATCACCCCAAATTCCTGGATTTTTCAGCATAGCAAGAACATGGCTACTGGCTGTGGTTCCTCACTTGATGACTAGGTCAGCCAGTGCACAAGGGCTCACCTGCCTAAGTCTACACTTTCTTGAGTCCATATTCTCTATCATTCAAATGTAATAGCCCCTCAACAAGAAAGAAACCGAGGCTTGTACATCAGGAAATTCCTGATCCCCCCCAAAAAAAGATTTACTCCCCAGAAAAGAATTCAAGATGAATACTTCCCCCTCCCCCTTCTGCCTTTTCTCAAAAAATGCTACTGGCTGCATACACTAAATCTCAAAAGATGCTTGCATGCTTTTTTCTTAGAAATCCAATGAATTTGGCCTTTTCTTTACGCTTGTCCACCATCCCACTTGTAGCAAAGGCCCCTGCACAAGTTTCAAAGAAGGCCCAGCAACATGATTCTCATAGTGCAATACTGGCTTTGTAAGAACTGGTTTCCTCTCCTAAAAATGTTCACAGTTCTACTTCCATGTAGGCTACCATTGTTTCCATCATTAATTGTTCAAAATGAGGGCCACTTTTTCTCCATCCCAGTCTCATATTGTTAGCCTTCACAGCCTGGAAGTTGAGCAACAATTAGTATCTACTCAAGAGCTACCAAAGCCTATTTAAGATATACTAGTGTTTATAAGCCAAGAAAACCATCTCCCAGACGAACCTACACTTTTCAAGTGGAAAAATATTTCTATTTTCTCTTTCACAAATGGCCATTGCATCATTTGTTACCTGCTTAACATAATCTTGCACTACTTATTCCTTCTCTCGCTCTCACACACACTCACACATACTACACGCACACACTCATGCACATACACACATACACAAGGGGTTCTCCATATCAAACCAGCACTGTACAAGCCTCATGTGGCATGGGACCTCAACATAGTCCTGACCTTATTTATGAAACCACCATTTGAATCAATGGAATCTGTTTGCTTAAACATATCACCTGGAAAGTACTCATCCTGTAGTAATTAGCTCATTTATAAGAATAAGTGAACCTAAGCTTTAGTGACATAGGACTCGTACACTTGGTTTTGTCATGACAAAGTAATTCTTCAAATTCATCTCAAGTTTTTACTCAAAGTTGTAACACCTTTTCTTGTAAAAAATGAAACTGTGCATTCTACTTTTTATCCAAGAATTTATATGAGAAAAGCCTTACACCCTGGACTATGGAGACTCTCACTTATTACCTTAAAAATGTATTTTACTTACATATATTTTAATCACTCCTACTTTAGCTCACAGATTTCCAGTACTCCAGTATGACAAGGTTATCCTACAATTGTCTACTTATTTTTAACTTTGTTGGATTATGCAGTATATACATGTAACTATAACAACTTTGAATAATTCAGTGTCAATGCAAATTTGATTTCCTCACTGGTAACATTCATACATAAGCTGAAAAAGAGAGCTGTTAAATAGCATTGGTCTCGGTACAGAATCCTGGGGCACCCCACTATTTAACTGTCTCTAATGGGAAAACTGATCCTTTAGTCCTCCTCAATGTTTTTTATCTTTCATTCGTTCTAAATGTGGAAACGAACATTAACTCCCTCAACCGATGGCTTTTTAATTTGCCAAGCCGTCTCCAACTGAGAACTTTGTCAAATGCCTTCTGAAAATCCATACACAATATATTCACTGTCCACATGTTTAACACCTCTTTAAAAACTGTACTAAATTCATATGGCATAAGGTAGACCGTGCTGACTGTCACCAAAAGCCATTGAGCCTAGTATGAGCGGTAGCCCGTGTTTGACTTCCCCCCTCCCCCCTCAAAAAAACTGCCTACAGTTTGTAAGTCTGTTGGATGTTTTATGGAGTATATTCTTGTTTTAGTATTGCTTGAAAAGTTGCATAGTACACTGGGCTGAAAATTTCATCCTATTGCCCACAATGACACCACAATCATTTTCTTGGGTCGTGGCTCTAACACTGATCCCAGCAGATTATTTTTCTCATTTTAATGACTTTGAATAGTTTTGTTTTGTTTTTTTGTCATCTGCAAATTACATCACCTCAATTTTTGCTCTTTTCTCCAGATTAGGGCTTTACTTATAGACCAAAAGTAAATGGAACTGTAGAGTTGGGGGAAGGGTGAGTAGCAACAGGAGAAGAGGGCCATATTAAAGAGTGGAATTACTGCTGCCAGCTCTACTCTGCTACAGGCTAACATTGTGACGTTTGTGAACCCTTGGCCCAGAGCTGGCTGCGTGAGAATCATTCAGTCACCTCTGGGTAGACCAAGTTCCCTCAGAACTAAGAGTACTCCCAAGAACTGGACTGGACCACAAGTGGAGATGAACTGAGGCAGCTTTATTAATAGCAAAAAAAACCCACAAGGCTAAAAGCGGCACAGAAAGGAAAACAGGCAGCCTAGCAATACAGTCTAGCCTGGCTAAAGCAAGGAACACATAAATCATAAAATAAGGTAAAGTAGAACAGCCTAGCTGTATAGGGAAATCAAACATAAGCAGCCTAGCTGCGCATCTTAATACTAGCGGAAACATCGCAAAACATATACAGTAAAGGTAAAGTAGAACAGCCTAGCTGTATAGGGAAATCAAACATACGCAGCCTAGCTGCGCATCTCAATACTAACAGAGCAAATCAAACATATGGCATACAATAGAGCAAAAGAGACTGGGCAAAGGGCCCACCCTAGTGGGACAAAGACAAACAGGCAGTGCTTAGCTAAAAGAGGTAACACCACTAGTGGTTAAGAGAGGGTTCATTCTGTCAGTACACTCAGATGAGCCGCAGAACAACCGTGGTAAACTCCCTCATAACCAGAGTGGAGCAGAATCAAAACAAAGAGAAAAGGGAAAAGTCTCTTATGGACCTGCACCACAGGTAGAGGCAAGAGCAGGCCACACCACACACTGAAGACCATGGATGTTAACCTAAGACAGGCAAACAGTCACTGAGGCGCCCGAGCCGAATGCTCCCAAGGCAGGCAAGGTAGAGCAAAAAAGCCCAAGCCAACACTCTCAAGGCAAGCAAGGTGAAGAAGCCAAACATGAGCCAATGCTCCCAAGGCAGAAGACTAAACAGCTTTTAACCAATGAATAGGACTTGACCACTAAACTCAATCCAAGCTCTGCTTCTCACCAAATCGTGGTCTAATCAACGTGACAGTATTTACTGTTTTATGGAGGAAAAAGCCTCTGTATCCCCGGACTCAAGTTAATTTCAATTCGGTCTTTGGGGTAGAATCTTCATTGGCAAAAAAACCTCCTTAATGGCATATATTGTGACTGTCAATTTTATCAATTAATGTATTTATTCTTTAACTGAAGGCAACAAGCACTTATCTTTTCCCTGTTCCGACAGGGTCCAGTTTCGCCGTGTTTTGCTTTCTCAAGGAACTGCCCTTGCACTTGTGTAGATAATCTGTAAACACAAAATTGTCACTGAAAGCAGCCACACTCCTATGCATAGCCAGACATATTCACAAATATCTTTCACCCGGGTGTTTCCCCTGGGTTTATCAACTGGTGGATCCACTACTCGTTTCACAGCATAAATTTGCTTCGCTTCTCTCTGCCAGCCAGACTGAAGATGGCCGCCACTTATATCAACGCTCGGTAAAGTGTCACCTCTGCTAGAAGGAATTCTATTGGCCGATATGCAATGCATTTTATTTCAAGATTTTTTTAAAAGGGCCAACCTCCAGCACCTTTTTTAAAGGGCCACTGCTAAAAAAACGTGGCCCACTGGATTGTGGTGTTGAGACCATCGGGTTCTAAAGAGCTTAGCCTAAAGATCCATTGTTGCTCTAATTGCAGGAGGCGTTTTGCTCTATCACCTCTTCCAGGGGCGTAGCTACGTGGGGCCATGGGGACCTGGGCCCCCGTATATTTGGCCCTGGACCCCGCCGCCAACTCGCCATCGCCTACCTTTGCTGGCGAGGTACGCAAACCCCCACCAGCCGAGGTCCTCTTCTTCCTTCTTTCTGAGTCTGACGTCCTGCACGTTGTCGATATTGTGTATAAGACTTTGGGGAGGCCCCACCTGGAGTATTGTGTTCAGTTTTAGAGGCCGTACCTTGCGAAGCATGTTAAAAAAATGGAAGCGGTGCAAAGAAAAGCTACGAGGATGGTATGCGAGTTGCGTTCCAAGACGTATGAAGAGAGACTTGCTGACCTGAACATGTATACTCTGGAGGAAAGGAGGAACAGGGGTGATATGATACAGACGTTCAAATATTTGAAAGGTATTAATCTGCAAACGAATCTTTTCCGGAGATGGGAAGGCGGTAGAACGAGAGGACATGAAATGAGATTGAAGGGGGGCAGACTCAGGAAAGATGTCAGGAAGTATTTCTTCACGGAGAGGGTGGTGAACGCTTGGAATGCCCTCCCGCGGGAGGTGGTGGAGATGAAAACGGTAACGGAATTCAAACATGCGTGGGATAGGCATAAAGGAATCCTGTGCAGAAGGAATGGATCCACAGAAGCTTAGCTGAAATTGGGTGGCGGGGGGAAGAGAGGGGTTGGTGGTTGAGAGGCTAGGATAGGGGAGGGCAGACTTATACGGGGTCTGTGCCAGAGCCGGTGATGGGAGGCGGGACTGGTAGTTGGGAGGCGGGAAATACTGCTGGACAGACTTATACGGTCTGTGGCCCTGAAAAAGACAGGTACAAATCAAGGTAAGGTATACACATATGAGTTTATCGTGGGCAGACTAGATGGACCGTGCAGGTCTTTTTCTGCCGTCATCTACTATGTTACTATGTGTATCTGGTTTTTCAAAAAGCGTTTGACAAAGTACCTCATGAAAGACTCCAGAGGAAATTGGAGAGTCCTGGGATAGGAGGTAGTGTTGTATTGTGGATTAAAAACTGGTTAAAAGATAGAAAACAGAGTAGCATTAAGTGGACCACTGCTTTTTAACATATTTATAAATGATCTAGAGATGGGAGTAACTAGTGAGGTAATTAAATTTGCTGATGACACAAAGTTAGTCAAAGTTGTTAAATTCCCATGAGGATTGTGAAAAATTACGAGACTGGGAAACTGGTCATCCAAATGGCTACAGTTGTACCTGGTGGCATCTGAGCAAACGCCAAGGTGGCCAGGTTCTTCAACAGACAAAGGGAGCCAGAGTCCGCAGGCCTGGACTCTCTGCTTCTATCCTGTCCTTAGTCTGAGCTCCTGTATGTATTCCCTCTGTGGCCATTGATATGCTGGGTGTTACACAGGATTGCGCGACACCGGGAGCGGGTTATCCTTGTGGCCCAGAATTGGCCACGTCACCCTTGGTATGTGGGCTGCTGATGGAGGCACCCCTTCGACTTCCTCTCAACCCCGATCTCTTGCACCAAGGGCCGGTTTTGATGGAGGATCCCTCCTGCTTTGGTCTTATGGCCTTGCTGTTGATAGGTCACGCTTAAGGAAGAACGGCTACTCTGATTCAGTTATTGCTACCTTGTTGCAAGCGCGGAAGCATTCTACTTTGGGGTATGCTCACGTTTGGAGGACTGTATGGCCTAGTGTTCTGCTAGGGCTTGGTCCCCTTTGCAGGCCTCTGTGGCTCAGCTGTTGGCCTTTTTGCAGGGCAGTTTACAGAAAGGATTGGCCTATAATTCTCTTAAGAGTCCAGGTCACGGCCCTGGTATGTTTCCGAGGGCGAGTGTCGGGTTCCTACCTAGCTTCTCATCCAGACATGATTTGTTTATTGTGGGGAGGGAGGGTGCTCCAGCTTCCGTTTCCGACTTGGAACCTGAATTTAGTTCTTTGTGCCCTGCAGAGAGCTTCTTTTGTGCCATTGCACAAGGCCTCTTTCAAGGATCTTAACTTGAACGCAGTGTTTTGGTGGCTATGGCGTCAGCGCATAGGGTCTCTTGAGATCTAGGTGTTGTCTTGTCGGGACCCCTTTTTTGCAGTTCTCGGAGCCTGGGGTTGCCTTATATACAGTTTCTTTTTGCCTAAAATGGCCTTGGCCTTCAGCTTCTCCTGCTTCCCCAGGATCTCACTCAACTGCCGACTATCTGGAAGAATTTGGGAACCTTCAGCTCCTGGATGTTTGGTGGATTCTCCTTTGTTATTTGCACGTGACCAACAAGTTTCTAGCATTCGGGTCACCTTTTTGTACTCTCAGGCCCACAGCATGATTATAGCCCAGTGTCTTAAAGATGCCATCTCTTCCATATATATTTTGGGTGGTCATACTCCACCGGAGGGGTTGAAGGCCCATTTCACTAGGGCACAATGGACATCATGTGCAGAGATTTCAGTTCTGACCCTACACCATATCTGTACAGCAGCTATTTTGGCCTATCTGCATACCTTTTTGCGCCATTGTAGAGTGGATGTGGCAGAGAGGGTGGATGCTTCTTTTGGGAACGGCAGTTTTGGTGCGAGGGCGGCGGTTTCCCACCCTCTTTAGGGATTGCTTTGGTACATCCCACCAGTTTCTGGATTCATCTGCTGCTGAGGCTAATGAAGGTAAAATTATGTCTTACCTGATCATTTTCTTTTCTTTACTCGCAGCAGATGAATCCAGGTTCCCTCCCTTCTCTTCTGCTAGGTTCTGCTGTGTGTGTGTTTCCTGGGCCTCTATTGTTTTTCCTTCTCTTTGTCCAGGTTCTTTTGAAGACATTACTAAAGAACAAAAAAAATTTAAACAGATGGATATCCGACTTCTCTCCTCGAGGAGATTTCTAGTGTGGGCACCTACAGTGCATTTTGGTGCTGTTTTGAGTTGCCTTCAAGCATAGTTGGTGAGGAAGACTTCCTGTTTGTTGCCTGTTTCTGCTTTGTGATGCAAAATGAAGAGGCTGGTTGTCTGGTATCACTATCTTCAGTCTACTAATCACTACCTGCTAGTAGATGGACACAACCCACCAGTTTCATCTGTTGCAAGTAAAGGAAAGAAAGTTATCAAATAAAACATAATTTTACCATTTATTGTTTCTGTACCTCATTGTTCATATTTGTTGTTATAATTATGGTGCCAGGACCTTCATGATGGAGTGGTCTAATGGTTAGTGCAGTGGGTTGCGGACCTAATGCTTAGTGCAGCGATTCCCATTATTTCCTGATGGTCGGCAGTTGGGTGAGATCCTGGGGAACCAGGTTCAATTCTCTCTGCAACTACGTGCGACCCTAGGCAAGTCACTTTACCCTTCGTTGCCCCAGGTACAGCAGTAGTACAATGTACTAGTTAGATTGTGAGCCCACAATGGACAGATCCAGTACCTGTAAAATGAAACTGTAAACCACTTATGTCTAAGCCGTAAATAAATGCTGAAATGAATGAATGAAATTAGCATTAATCTGCTTCACTGGCACTTTAACCCCTGCCTTTACACTCAATAGCACAATACTCCTTATTTATATCCACTTAAATCAGGTGTACACTAGACGCAATGAATGGCACATTAGCACCTCTGGTCTGTTGAAATAAAGTATTGGTTCGATGCTCCCACTCTTGAAAGCTCCTTGTGCTTTTTGTTCTTTCACTTTATTTTGAGTGTGCTTTGGTCTCCCTCTCCTTTGTGTCCTCCTTTCCTTTCCTTTCTTGCAAATGCTCTGCTCATACACGAGATCTTAATATGCCGGGGATGCTGTTGTATACCTCCCAAAAGTAATTAGATTAGAGGAATCATATACCCGCTTACGTAAAACCTTAAAAACATACTTTTTCCACAGTACGTTTGAAAACAACGCATGATAAAGGGATAACAGACGCAGTGGATGTGCTATTTTCAAAATGCAGCATTATAATCTTGGTTTTTGTATGTTTGGTACTGTATTTTTGTTCACTCACCTCTTAGTATGGATGTTTCTGTTTTTGCTGTGCTTTCCTATCGACTAATGGATTTCTTAGTTTGTATGTCTGTGTTCTAAATGTATATTTTTACAATGTAAACCGTTCTGCGTTGCCAATGCAATAAGTAACGGTATAGTAAATAAATAAACGATAATCTTAACATTTGTTCAGTTCATGCATGATGAGTATGTCTGGGATGCTGTTGTCGGTGGCTCAGAGTGCTGCTGCTGACAGCCATGATTTTCTAAACATAGGTTGGAGGGCTATGGATGTGTTCAGCTGGCGAGGCTTGGAGATCCCCACCAGCTAAGGTGTTTAATTTATAAATTTCATGGGGGGGGGGGGGGGGAGAGGAATTATGTGCCTACCCAACCTACCTATTGGGCCACCCAAGAATTACCTTCTGGCTATAATAGTTGGTTGTATGAAGATTGTTTAAGGGGTCTTAATAAAAATCCTGGGCTTTAAGTCATACTATAGAGAGTAGGAGGGTTTTAGGCAAATTAGACATCCCTGGGCCAAAGGTCCAAAAAAGCCTGTTCTTTTGTGCAGAAAGAAAGCCCAGGGACACAGTCCCCTGACCCCCCCCCCCCCCTTCCTCCATCGTCTCAGTGATAATGCATCAGGTCGTTCAGAGGTAGCAGCGAGCACAGACTTGCCTTTTTCTACCATAAGTGGGTCCTGATAACCTTGAACCTCAAGGTAGTTCAGCAACGCCATTCCCAAAAATTCGCCAGACACATTTCCATTGCCTTTATGGTATCTCCTGCAGGTTGCCCTTAAAGTCAGGGATGGGATTTGATATACCACCTTTCCGTGGTTGCAATTAAAGTAGTTTACATATTATATATAGGTACTTATTTTGTAAGTGGAGCAATGGAGGGTTAAGTGACTTGCTTAGAATCACAAGGAGCTGCAGTAGGAATCAAACCTGGATCCCCTGATTTTCAGGCCATTATACTAACAATTAGGCTACTCCTCCACTCCAGGCAGTGCAGGTAAGCCAAGATCACTTTATCCACTTGAAGGCAATAGAGCTTTCCCATCCCGGGTGGATGTGAAGCGACTGTTCACGCTATCCAAAAATACTAGGACTAGAGGGCATGAGTTGAAGCTACAGTGTGGTAAATTTAAAACGAATCGGAGAAAATTTTTCTTCACCCAACGTGTAATTAGACTCTGGAATTCGTTGCCGGAGAACGTGGTACGGGCGGTTAGCTTGACGGAGTTTAAAAAGGGGTTAGATAGATTCCTAAAGGACAAGTCCATAGACCGCTATTAAATGGACTTGGAAAAATTCCGCATTTTTAGGTATAACTTGTCTGGAATGTTTTTACGTTTGGGGAGCGTGCCAGGTGCCCTTGACCTGGATTGGCCACTGTCGGTGACAGGATGCTGGGCTAGATGGACCTTTGGTCTTTCCCAGTATGGCACTACTTATGTACTTATGTACCTGTATAGGGGGCTGAATCAATATTCCATCCACTTTGTTGTCCCAAAGAAAGGAGGCTCCTTTCTCTCCATTCTAAATCTGAAGGGGATCAATTCCTTCTTAAGAATTGTTCCATGTTTCAGTATGGATACCTTGTACTTGGTGGTTGTTTCCATTAGACTAGGAGTGTGTTGCACCTCTCTGGATCTGACAGAGGCTTACATTCATATCCCTGTTTCACAGTACCAAAATTGCTTCCTGCAGGTTTGAATGCTAGGTAACCATTTTCAGTGCAGGGCGCTGTCCTTTGGACTAGCCACAGTCCCAAGTACTTTCTCCAAGGTGATGTGGTGGTGGCTATAGCACTTAACAAGGAAGATACCTGAGTTCACCTGTATCTGTACAATTGGCTAATTCAGGTGAGTTTGGAAGCATACTCCAGGGAAGCAACTTCAGGACTGATTGCCCTGCTTGGAGCACCTGGCTGGGTAATGAATTTTGCCATGAGTCACCTGGTTCCATCGCAACAGGACCTCAGAATCTAGTTGGGTACCAAAAAAGGGGAAGGTCTACCTTCCAGACATATGGATGCACAAGCTGCTGTCATAGGTGTGCGCTCTCTTATAGAGTAGTAAATCACCTGGACTGGATGGCATGCATCCAAGGATACTGAAAGAACTCAACTATGATATTGCTGATCTGTTGTTTGTAATCTGTAGCCTGTCATTAAAATCATCTGTTGTACCTGAAGATTGGAGGGTGGCCAACGTAACGCTGATTTTTACAAAGGGTTCCAGGGGTGATCCAGAAAATTACAGACCAGTAAGCCTGACGTCAGTGCCAGATGAAATAGTGAAAAAAATTATAAAGCATAAAATTACAGAACACATAGATAAACATGGTTTAATGGGACAGAGTCAGCATGGTTTCAGCCAAGGGAAAGTCTCACCAATTTGCTTCATTTCTTTGAAGGTGTGAATAAGCATGTGGATAATGGTGAGCCCGGATGATGTAGTGTATCTAGATTTTCAGAAAGCTTTTGACAAAGTTCCTCATGAGAGACTCCTGAGAAAATTAAAAAGTCATGGGACAGGAGTCAATGTTATGGTGTGGATTAGGGATTGGTTATTGGACAGAAAACAGAGGGTAGGGTTAAATGGCCATTTCTCTCAATGGAGAGGAGTATGAATAGTGGGACCAGTGCTATTTAACATATTTATAAATGATAGGGAAATCAGAACGACAAGTGAGGTGATTAAATTTACAGATGACAGAAAACTATTCAAGGTTGTTAAAACACATGTGGGCTGTGAAGACTTGCAGGAAGACCTTAGGAAATTGGTCCACCTTGGGGGTCAGCACCAAAGAAAAAGATCTAGTTGTTGTCATAGTTCATATGCTGAAATCTTCTGTACAGTGTGCAGCGGCAGCCAAAAAGCAAACGGGATGCTAGGAATTATTAGGAAAGGGATGGTAAATAAAACTGATGCCTCTGTATCATTCCATGGTGCAACCTCACCTAGTGTATTACATTCAGTTCTTGTCACCATATTTTTAAAAAGATATAGCAGAGTTAGAAAAAGTTCCAAGAAGAGTGACCAAAATGATAAAGGGGATATGAGGAAAGGCTACAGAGGTTAGGGCTCTTCAGCTTGGAAAAGAGATGGATGGCTGACAGATATGATTGAGGTCTATAAAACTGTGAGTGGTGTAGATTGAGTAGAAGTGATTCAATTTTTTACTCTTCAAAAAGTGGAAAGACTAGGGGACATTCAATGAAGTTACATGGAAATAGTTCTAAAACAAATAGGAAGAAATATTTTTTCACTCAACGAATAGTTAAGCATTGGAACTATTTGCCAGAGGATGTAGTAACAGTGATTAGTGTATTTGGGTTTAAAAAAGGTTTGGACAAGTTCCTGGAGGAAAAGACCATAGTTTGAAACAGACATGGGGAAGCCACTGCTTGCCCTGGGATTGGTAGCATGGAATGTTGCTACTATTTTGGGTTTCTGCCAGGTACTTGTGACCTGGATTGGCCACTGTTATAAGCAAGATACGGGACTAGATGGACCATAGGTCTGACCCAGTATGGCTGTTCTTATGTTCTCTCTATTTGCAGCCCATACCAAGAGTGGGACTACCTTCAACTCTGGGATCGCTTGAGATGGTACTAAATTGGTGTGTCTAAATTGACTGAATGAGGTGTCTTTAGGCAGCTCTCCCAATTTGCTGAAAACACGTATATTCACCCATGGCAGCAGAAGAGAGTGTTGCATAAGTTACTGCTGTCCAGCTGGGTTCCCCTGCTCTCAGGACTTCCAGATCCATCTCGCATTGCTAAGGCTCCTTTAGAAGGAACTTGCCTGGTGGGACTAACCATCTCAATTGCTTCAGGGTTGGCTAAGGTGTGCCCTATGGGGACACAATGGTCCAGGGCAGGTGATCAGCGCAGGAGACATCCTGGTCCATCAGTTGTTTGGAGACAAAAGCCATACAACTGGCTCTTTGATGCTTTGGTTCCTAACTGTCAGGGAAGGTGGTCTGACTGATGAACAATGCCTCAGTTATGGCATATATCAGCTAACAAAGAAGAACCAGGATCTTGAAGGTGGCAAAGAAGGCAGCCTCCCTATGCAGGTGGGTGGATTGCCATGTGGAAGCCATTCCTGACATCCATATAGCTGAATTCTCTAGCCCTGGGGGAATAGGAGCTGAACCTAGAGGCATTTGAGAAAGTGGTAGAGAGTCCCCCCTTGTTTCAACTTAATGGTGTCTCAGCAAAATATTAAGTGCACTCACTTCTCAGCTGGTACAAAGAACCAGACTCTGAGGACATTTTTGCACTAGTGCAACCCTAGTCCACGCAAGAACCTCTTTGTGTTTCGTCCATGGCTGTTTGTAGGCAGAGTCCTCCACAGGCTGTCCAGCAGTCCATTCCTATTCATCCTAGTGGCTCCAGATTGTTTTTTCTATCCATTATACACTGACGTAGTTCACCTTCTGTCGCCATTCCCTTTTCCACAGGGTCTGAGTCTCCTTTGACAAGGTCTGGTCGTGATAAAAAAATAATCTGGATCCCTTTTGGCTTACAGCCTGGCCCTTTAAAGACACTATGTGAGGTCCAAAGGTCACTTGCCTCAGGTGGGAGTCACCCTTCTACTTGCTTAACAGAAGTCTGTGTCCCTAGCATATGTGTATATATGGAGTATCTTCAAATTATGGTATAATGAACAGTTTTCTCCTTGGTCAGCATGGTTGTCTGACATTTTGACCTTTCTGCAAAGAGGTCTGGAGCAGGGGTTAGCCCTTAATTCACTCATTTAATCTCCGTCCTTCATGTTTGCTACCTAAATCTTCCATAGTCCCCCTGACCTTTAGAAACATTGATTCGCTTAACCCCTAAGTTATCCCCCCCTGTATTTTCTCACCAAGTTAAATCTTTGATTATTAAGTCTTTCTAAATGCTAAACAAAACTTAGATCGATAAGTAAATACTTTGAACCTGAAAAATTTAGTGTTAGGACAATTCGTGGTTTTGTCCATATTAGATTATTGTAATTTTATTTACATAAGCTGTTCTAAGACATTAATTGGTCGTCTACAACTGGTGCAGAATGCAACTGCTAGTTTGATATATTTTGCCCAACATTCAGATTCCGTTTCCCCGTTGCTTAAGAAATTACATTGGTTATCTATTTATGCTAGAATTCAATTTAAATTGTGTACTCTAGCGTTTCGGATCTTATATGGTGAATCCCCATTATATCTAGTTGACTGGGTGGCCTTTTTTTCTACCAGAAATGGCATCTAGACTTGCAATCAACTGTTACTCCGTTTTCCATCATTTAAGCAGGCTAAGAGTCTTAAATCTTTAATTCATAAGTACATAAATATTGCCATACTGGGACAGACCAAAGGTCCATCAAGTCCAGCATCCTGTTTCCAACAGTGGCCAATCCAGGTAACAAGTACCTGGCAAGATCCCAAAAAAGTACAATACATTTTATGCTGCTTATCCTAGAAATAAGCAGTGGATTTTCTCCAAGTCCATTTAATAATGGTCTATGGACTTTTCCTTTAGGAAGCTGTCCAAACCTTTTTAAACCCCACTAAGCTAACTGTCTTTACCACATTCTCTGGCAAAGAATTCCACAGTTTAAATTACACATTGAGTGAAGAAACACTTTCTCCAATTCATTTTAAATTTACTACTATGTACCTTCATTGCATGCCCCCTAGACCTAGTATTTTTGGAAGAATAAACATAAACGATTCACGTCTACCCATTCCACTCCATTCATTATTTTATAGATCTCTATCATATCTTCCCTCAGCCGTCTTTTCTCCAGGCTGAACAGCCCTACCCGCTTCAGCCTTTCCTCGTAGGGAAGTCGTCCCATCACCTTTATCATTTTTGTCACCCTTCTCTGTTCCTTGTCTAATTCCACTATATCTTTTTTGAGATGTGGCGACCAGAAATGAACACAATATTTGAGGTGTGGTTGCACCATGGAGAGATACAAAGGATTTTTCCGTATATTACTAGGTTGCATATGTTTGTAATTCATTGCCCTTATCAATTTGCCGTATGTCAAATTATCTAGTATTTCATAAGACTCTCAAAAGTTATTTGTAAAACACTTCCAATTATTCTAATTATGTAATCATACATTATTGTTAATTCCGGGAAACTGATCCTTTTGTCTTGCCATGTGATCCACATAGAACTAGCAATGGTAATTGCGGATACAAGAGTCATGTAACATAACATAACATTTTCTCCCCAATTTGTTTCCCTCCCTTTGGAACTCTATTCTTGAACAGTATTTAGGTCAGCATGCTCCAAAGCATCCCTCTCGTAATCAACTTAAGATTCGTCAGCCTTGGTTTCAGGACAGTCTTTGTCTTCTGTGTCACGTAAAGCAGCTGTGGAGAAAATCCCAAACAGAACAAACTCTCTCATTATAATATTGACTATTCAAGCTATCACTCACATCTCAAGCTGTACTACACTAATTCAGAATGTTGTTAACAAACCAAAAAGGTTATTCTCGGTTGTGTCTCATTTAAGTACACCGTCTGCCACGGGTGCTTCCTTTGTAATTATCCCAGAAACTGATTTTGTGAATTACTTTCATCAGAAGATTGCACTTGCTTGCTTTGTCTTCCCTCCCTTTGATCATTCATTTTTAGTACCATTGGATCTCTATCTCCTCCTTCATCGCCTTCCTTAGTTCCTCCTTCTCAAAGTACTCCCCATTGTTGCTTACTCAACTGACTAGGCTAATCATGTCTGCTTGCTCAACCACTTGTTCTTTGGACATAATACCATCTCCTTGGCATAAGCTTCCATATGGGTGTTTCCTCTGATATTATCCATAATTAATAATAGTTGTAATTTAGAATTATGCCCCACTTGCTGGAAAAATGCAAATATGCAACCTATTCCAAAAAGGCAGACCTTACAGCTTTCAATCATCTCTAACTTTTGACCAGTATCCAATCTCCCCATTTGTGTCTAAATTGGCTGAAAGAGCTGTCTTTAGGCAGCTCTCCCAATATGCTGAAGACAAGCGTATTCTTCACACACAGCAATCAAGGTTCAGAAATGGATACAGCACAGAAACAATTATTGCTGGCCACCTTAGTGAACTCCATTCAGCGCTAAAAAGGGGAAGATTGCCCTGCTAGTCTCTTTAGATCCGACAGCAGTGTTTGACTTGGTTGATTGTGCTCTTATACTGCGTTGCCTCCATGTCTTCCACATCACTAACAAAGCCTTGGAATTGCTTACTTCTTTTATAACTGACAGATCCATTTTGGTGGTTATCCTTACCTATACCTCTCTTCCCTTTCCCCTGTCCTGTGGAGTCTGTCAGGGCAAAATAACTCAGGCAGATGTGGAATCAATCAAATCAAAATTCATGAATACAAAACCAAACTTGACCCACTATTTGGCAAACAAATATGTGAAAATAAAGCATGTAATGTTAAAGGGAAGGAAAAAGCCTCAAAGAGCTTCAGACCAACTTTTCTTTTCGGTCTGTAGAGCTAAAGGCGATCAATATGATCTTTCCTTCATCATTGGGTGAAAAAACCTTCCCTCACGTTCAAAAATCATTACACAACAAAATCTTCAATAATAAATCAATTTCAGAACATGCAAAACCCAAAACCCCACTAACTTAGGGTATCACATCAAAAGAGTACTTGGCTCAAACACTCGAGGATTAAATACTTAGCTAGAATAAGGTCATCTGTCCTGAAGTTATATTTTCATCTCTAAATAGTCCCCAGACCAACGTTGGCCAGCGTTTCATGGTATATCCACCTATTTCTATGCTGCTGCTGATCTTATAGTTCACCACTAATATTTCCTGTCTTTAACTGCACTTGCTGCCATTTCAAAATGGCTATCTAACAATTATCTTGTCTTAAACCATTCAAAAACAATGTGCTGTTGGATCACTGGTCATCTTTCCATGCCAACCTTAGCAACTTCCTTCTGTGATTCCACCTTACAACTAGTTTCCAGCTTCAGGTATTTTGGAATTATCAATAGTAAGCTTTTTTTGAACCCCAGGTAAACTGTTCTGTTGTATTTGGATATTTATAGTCTGCCTTAAAACCCAAAACAGAGTACAGAGCAAGCTGCTTCCGAAATGGAAGGAATTTACATATCTGATTCCAATTAGGCTATAACATTACAGAGCCTATAATTACATCAGTAGTTAGGTCAGAATGCTTTTCTAGTAAAGAGATAGTTTTGAGTGCCTTACAAATGAGTGTAGAATGCTGTTCCAAATTCTGGTTGCTTGAAATCCAAATGATCGTTCCCAACATACATTGAAAATCATTCCCCTTAATGAAGGAATATCCAATGATAATTTTGCCCTACTTCTAAGATGGTTTCCTTTACTTGACAGTGAAGAATTCCTCCCACCGATTCTGAGTTCTGTCCATGAAAGCACTTTAAATATGCAATTTTGAAGTGTCTCCTAGAATCAATTTTAAATCAGTGTAATTTATGGAGTAGCCACATGAAATTTTCCCATGTTAATAATCAACCTTGCTGATGTATTTAGCAATAGTTGAAACTGCTTCCTTAATGCATATTAATAGAACAATATAAAGAATTATAATAATCAGGTTGAGTTGGTAGTATTTGCTTGAGCTACTGTCCTAAAACTAGAAGAACTTAAGGAAGAGCGTATCACTCTGTCTTCTCAAATTAAAAAAGATGTTAACCAATGCATTCACCTGACTCTAAAAGGTCAATCTCCAGTCCAGTATAATTTCCAGTACTCTAGATGTGGCTTCAAATCTCAAACAGATTACAGAACTCAAATCAGTTGATTTTTCCAAACCCAGTCTTGATTGCCAAACCATAACAGATTAGTCTTTTTAACATTCAATTTAAGAAAATTGGACTTAGCCTAGTTTTCAACTATTGAAATATATCTTTTTTTTACTGCAACGAGTGTTTCATCTATTGAATCTAGTTCAGGACAAAGTGCAAATATATCATGCGCGTATGAAAGGGAATAGATGTTCATATCTTTAAGGTAACCACCTAGAGGACCCATGTATACATTGAACAACTGAGGGGATAATGGAGAGCCCTGAGGGACCCCACAGCTCGACCGCAAGCTTTGTGATTTAACTCCATTTTTCAAGACAGAATATGATCTATTTTTCAAGAAGATGAAAAACCGATTAATGATTGAACATCCTATCCCCATCTCACTCAGTCTGCTTAATAGCAGATCATGATCGACGGCATCAAATGCCACGGAGATGTCAAATTGAATAATTACATCTCTTCCTAAGGCCAAATCTTCTTTCTTCAGATACTGATGTTAGCAACATGGTCTCTATTCTGTGCATTGTACGGAAGCCATGTTGTGAAACATGTAGGAAGAATGAATAAACAAGATATTCTGAAAATTAAATTTTAACTACAAATTCCAAGAGCTTTACTACCCATGGAATAGTAGCTACTGGTCTAAAATTACCCACATTTGTAAAATGTCCTTCAGTATTTTTGGGAATAGGCGTTAGTTTCTTAGCTACTTCTGTAGGATATTTTCCCTGTCTTAAGGGGCCTTTTACAAAGCTGTGCTAGCTTTTTTAACTCACTGTAAAAATCAGCTGGCGGTAAACACTGAAACACCCAATATATTCTTATGAGCATCTCAGTGTTTACCACCAGCTGATTTTTACCACAAGCTAAAAATGCTAGCGCGTCTTTGTTAAAAGTCCCTTTAGTGCTGTATTAAGAAATTCAGTAAACCATTCCAAGATGGAAGAAAGCATTGTTTCCAAATTAAAAGCAGGACATATATCCAAAGAGCAACTTTTCTTTACCAACTTATTAAAAACTAGTGAGACAGTTTTTGGAGAAACTAAGGAAGGAGAAACCATTCCAACATCTGTCTGGTGGGATCCCTATCCTTGGATCTTCTATCAGTTGGCATCTCACTAATCTCATCCCTATCTTACTGAATTGAAGAACGAATATTATTAACTTTAGTCTGAAAGTATAACACCAACTTTTCTGTCAAAGTTTGTACTAATTTAGTTACCGTGAGCACTCTATACGAGTTCAATTTTGATGAACTTTAACTAAGGTCATTGAAGAAATATTTGCTTCCTGTATCTTTACATCTTAATAGGAGATTTTTGCCTTTCTTATTGCCCCCTTATATAAACTAATAGTATCATTCCAATTGAGATGGAAATCTTGGGGTCACATGATGCACACTTAAGAGCAGACGCATTTCTCCTAAGCTCCCACAGAGTTAATACTAAATGCTGATAAACTAGTTATTCAGGTATTGAGTCAGTCATTACCCCAGATGTGGCAAGAAGTTCGCAGATTGTTGAGCACTGTGGTTCCGCTCCCTAAATTTCAAAAAGCTGCACAAGAAAAGACTATGGCGGAGTGCATACAGCAACAAGATGGCAGCGAGGACAGGCCAATCTTTCATAAGCCTTCAAGACAGAGTGCCTCTCCCGGGACCCCTGAGAAATTGGATGACTTGAAACCTTCATCTGAAACTGAGATGATCTTCGCAACAATAAAAGAAGGGAATGCCAACATTCATGCCTCGCTGCCCCAAACTCAGGCAAACTTAGGTGGAGTCCGTGTTGAGAAATGGGACTTAGCAGAATGGGTGAAACATTTGGAGCAATGAGTAGCTGCGGCGGAAGATGATCTACAGCTACTTTGGTAGGACACAGGTACACAAGGCCTTATTCAAAAATTGCTCAACGAGATTGATGATCTAGAAAATAGATCTCATCGCTACAATTTAAGGTTATTAGGGGTCCCAGAAGGTTCAGAGCAGAATAATCCAATGGACTACAGCTTTTACATATCTATTTTCATCCCCTGAACTACCAAGCGAGATGGTGGAACAGGCACAGAGGAGGATGCCTAGTCAACAACCTCCTCCTGGGGCTAAGCCATGGCCCTTATTACCTAAGTTGCTTAACTATAGACATAAAGAACTTATCTTGACCCAGGCCTGGATGGCAGGCCCTTTGAAATATAAGGATCAAGTTATCTGGGTGTTCCAGGGTTACAGTATAGAGCTTGACAAAAAATGAATGATGTACAGGGATGTTAAGTGCTGCTTACATTCTCATAATGTGCAGTTGGCTATGCTATACCCTGTTAAATTACAGGTTTGGTGGAAGGACGAACAGAGTACTTTCTCCACGGTAAAGGGAGTGCAGAAATTTTTCTCCAAAGACAAGCAGGCTGATATTCTCACAAGTGGGTGACGCCACGTCGGCCCCGGAGGATTTTAAAGCAAAATCTCAAAATCTCTTCTACGGCGTTCCGTCGCGCGAGCGAACGCACTGCGCATGTGCGCACACCTCTTCCCGCTCGCCGTGCGGACACGCCCCTCAGTTTTTCTTTTTCCGCGTCTGAGGAGACACGGAGTTCGTTAGGGCTTCATGTTTTCTTCAGGTCTTCGGAGTTAAATCTCTTTTTTATTTTTTCATTTGTACTTTTCATGGCAGGCTCATTGTGGCTTATATATACAGGTATTTTTTGTACCTGAGGCAAGAAAAAAATTTAAGTAATTGCCAGAGTCACAAGGGGCTGTGCCTGAACAGAGCATATAAGCTTCTCTTTTTCTTTTTTCTTGAAAGTGCTGGTATATTGTTATCTGTGGGCTCTCTCTAGCCAGCAAATAAAACAAGCCCACATTTTTAGGATCCATTTATTAAAACTTTACAAATAGCTCTCCAGAGCTGTGAGAGCCTGCTCCAGCACACCACTGTCTTTAAGCCCCACAAGTGGTAAAGGTGTATGTCACAGGAAAAACCAGGAACCTAAGCAGGTGCATCCCTGGTCAGCCACTGAATGGGCAACCTGGTGACACAATATCAGTGGTGTAACCTTTGAAGTGAGTCTCCACCCGCCTCGGCGCCTCCTGCTCTGCAGGTCATTCGGGCGCATCGGAGGATGTGTCTTGGGCCGGATCATCTCCCTGTGAAGCGCAAGTAGTGTCTCAAAGAAACGAGACGTATTCTACTCTGCCAGGGATGCCCAAAGGAGATCATTCTGGAGTCCGACAGAGACCGATGCACGCTGGGTATAGTTATGCATCGAATAGGTCTCCACCTGCCTCGGCGCCTCCTGCTTGGCAGGTCATTTGGGCGCATCGGCGGATGTGTCTTGGGCCGGATCATCTCCCTGTGAAGCGCAAGTAGTGTCTCAAAGAAACGAGACGTATTCTACTCTGCCAGGGATGCCCAAAGGAGATGCCCAGAGCTTTGCTCCCTCGGTTATGGAGGTATCCGGGCTTCAGACATCAGTCGGTGCCGAGAGCGTTGCTCCCTCTGTTATGGAGGTATCCTGGCATTGGACGTCGATGCACCGGTACGTCGGTACCAGGTATCATTGGTACCATGGGTCCCGTCGGCACCGGGTATCATCGGTACCATGGGTGCCGTCGATGCCGAGTGTCATCGGTGCCATGGGTGCTGTCGGTACCGGGTATCATCGGTGCCATGAGTGCCGTCGGTACCGAGTATCATCGGTGCCATGGGTACTGTCGGTACCGAATATCATCGGTGCGTCGGTACCGAGGAGTATCGATACCAACTACATTGGTACCATGGTCGGTGTCATGGGTCCCGTCGGTACCGGGTATCATCGGTACCATGGGTCCCGTCGGCACCGGGTATCATCGGTACCATGGGTGCCGTTGATGCCGAGTGTCATCGGTGCCATGGGTGCTGTCGGTACCGGGAATCATGGGCACCATCGGCACCAGGTATCATGGGCACCATCGACTATCGGTACCAGGTATCATCGCCCATCGGTACCGAGTATCATGATGCATGGGTATCGGGTATCATGGATGCCGTCGGCACATGAGTACCATCGATACCAGATATCATGACCAGGTACCATCGGTGCCATGGGTGCCATTGGTACCAGGTGTCATGAGCACCGTCGGTGCCATGTGTACCATCGGTACCGTCGGTGCTGTTGGTGCCGGATATCATGGGTACCATTGGTACCACATGTCATGGCTACCATCGGTACCAGGTATCATGGGTACCATCGATACCAGATACCATGACTATCATCGGTACCAAGTACCATGGGTACCATAGGTACCGGGGTCCATCGGTACCATGTGTATCATCGGTACCGTCGGTGCCATGGTCTAGCAGTCTGGTTTCGATTCCCTTGCATTTCCAGACTTTGTCCTTGGCTTCGGGACCATGAGTACCATTGGATGCCATGGGTGCTACCGCCTCCTGCGGCATCTGGCTTTTCACCTGGTCTCCTTCACCGATGCTGCCTCTGGTATGGGTGTTCGCACCCTACTGGGGCAACTTCTCGACCCATAGTAGCCTCCATATCGGACGCGTTTGGATCTGAGCTGCTCTGTTTGAGTAGTTAGTTCAGTTCAATGATGGTCATCTGACATTACAGTGGAGATTGTGAATCCCAATGCCCAGATGCTAGAGGTCCTGGACTACTATCTTCACCTGAGTCTTCTGCACTCAGAACAGATAGGAGTTCTAAGAACTTATTTCGGCGCCCCCGGGGCCAGAGCATACATCCTTAGCCTCTTTTGGAGAATGGCGTACCAGGCTGGCATGATCGCATCCCAAATCAAGTCTTGTCAGATCTTTACGGGCATTCCCACCAGAGTAGGCTAAACCTTTTCACCAAGTGGTCAGGTAGCACACGGTGTGTCGCAGGTTCCTGTCCAAGGGCATTTTCGACACTTGTAATGTAACACCTAGATTTCTGCTCTAGATACAGTGATGTGCAGACTCTCATGACTGTGTGCCTCTCTCCTGGAGGAGGAGACTCAGCAGAAAACTGTAGATATGCTGTGCATACACTTCCTCGTCTTGGAAGTTCTTTAGAGAGAGGAGTAGTTTTCCTTGTGCCTTAAGGGGTCGTACCTATACTCCTACTTCTCGACAGCCGGTTTGGGCTATGCCTCAGCACGCTCGTTCTAGTCAGCGACGTGCACCTAATCAGGCCCCTGCACCTATTCCCCAGGAAACAGAGGGGTTTTTGACTGGCTCCAATTCAGTATAGCCACTAAAAAAAAAAAAAAATGTCCGTACCGGCCATTCTGCCTGTCGGGGGGGAAGTTTACATTTTCTCCACCAAAGGTGACTTCTTTTATCCTCCAACCGGTGGGGTTTTTCAACTAGTCCGGTTGGGATACATTCTCAATCTGGAATCAAACCCTCCACATTGTTCATTGGAAGCTTAATCCTTTAGCTTCCATCAAAAGTGAGTACTTGCAGAGGAACTCTCTGCTTTTCTCAGCGCCAATGCAGTCGAGCCCGTTCCACCAGGGCAAGAAGGGTTGAGATTCTATTCCAGGTCTTTCTTTGTGGGTTGCGTCCCATCATACACATAAGGGGCCTAAACAGATTTGGTTCAGGATGCTTTCCCTGAGCATCCTTCTTCCCATACTTCAGGAAAACGATTGGTTATGCTCTCTGGATTTACAGGATACTTATACTCTCTTTGCATCCAGAGTATGTTTTTTTCCTAGTGCCTGGCTGTTGTTGCAGCGTATCTTCATGGACTGAGAGTGCATGTGTTCCCTTAACACGATGATTGCCCGTCTCAACAGATTACAGCACAGTACATATTGAGACTTCTTGACACATGGCTTCCACAGTTCACGTAACTCCCATGGCACTTTTGCACATGACATCCGCTCAGTGCATCCTAGCTTCCCAGTGGTATCAAGTTTAGGGTATCTAGAGGATGTAACCCGACTGTCCGCCAGTCTTCGGTATTCCCCTCAGAGGTGGTTAATTCTCTCTATTTTGATTCTGAGGCACCTTACTCAGTCAAAAGCTGCTGACGAAGGTTGCATCCCTCCTGGCTATCCAACCAAATTATTTTAATTCAACAAACAATCGGGTTGTGATGTACTCGATAACAAAGGAGTACTGGATCTTGCCCTCTGAGTTAGGATGCCATGCAGATGTAGCGGTGGGCCCGCAATGCGGCATGTTTTCTCCAAGCCACTTATCTAATTGGCGTAAACAGCAGTCTGGCCGACAGGCTGAGCAGGATAATGCTACAGTTGAGCATGCCTATAGTTCGAAAGACCCCTCAGTGGATCTTTTTGCTACTTAGTCCAATCGCAAAGTCCCTCAGTTCTGTTCCAGGCTGCAGGTTCACGGCAGGCTACCATCGGATGCCTTTCTCCTTCTTTGGGAGACAGGTTTTCCGTATGCGTATCCTCCCATACATCTGGTGGAAAAGACTTTGCTGTTTTCTCAAGCAAGATTGTGGAGCCATGATTCTGATTGTTCTTTTCTAGCTGCGTCAGATAGGATTCCCTCTTCTTCTGGAGTTGGAATGTTTTCCAGCTCTCATTACGCAGAACGAGGGGGCACTTCTACAACCCAACCTCCAATCTCTGGCTCACACGGTCTGGATGTTGAGAGTGGGGTTTCGTTGAGTTTTCCAGAGTGTCTCCCGACTCTTGCTTGCTTTCAGAAAAGATTTCACAAGGAGGTGATATTCTTTTTCATGGAAGAGGTTTGCCGTCTAGTGTGACAGCAAGGCCCTAGATCCTGCATCTTGTCTTATACAGACCTTGCTTGAGTTCTTTCTACACCTGTCTGAGTCTGGTCTCAAGACCAACTCTGTCAGTATTCATCTTCGTGCAATAAGAGCTTATCATCAACGTGTGAAAGGTCAGCCTTTAGCTGTCCACTTCACGAGAGGTTTATTTCTCCCCCAATATTGAGAAAATTCCTTGTATGTGTCTAAGGGAGATTATTTCTGTTGGGCTTAGCACCCACAATAATTTTGACAGTTGGCTCTTATGCTTCGGTTAGAGTTCCTATCACTCCTTATCCAGTATCTTGGGGTCCCAATGTCGTTTTCATCCAGCTGCTGCAAGCTCAATTCGGGCCACTGGATTCCTGCCATCTGAAGTATTGGACCTGGAAGGTCGTTTTCCTTAGTGGCTGTTCCTTCAACTCGTAAGGTCGGTGAGCTTCGGTCTCTAGTAGCTCAAGCGCCTTACCTTACTTCTCATCTTCACAGAGTAGTTCTCCGCATGCAGACAAAGTTCTTACTGGTGCTGGTATCGGAGTACCATCTGCTCCAGTCAGTTGTCTTGCCAACATTCTTTCTCCCTCATCTTACAAGCCCTGGCGAAAGCAAGCTCCGCACTTTTTGCGTGGAGCAGACGAGCTCCCTCGGACGGTCCGCCCAGTTGTTTATTTCTTTTAATGCCAGTTGCTGTCGGAAACCGCATAATTTCTTCTTGGCTAGCAGAGTGCATCTCCTTCATTTTTGTCCAAGCTGGACTGACTCTAGAAGGCCATGTCACGGCTCACAAAATTAGAGCCATGGCTGAGTCGGTGGCTCATCTATGATCAGTCACTATTGAAGAGATCTGCAAAGCTGCGGCGTGGTCATCAGTCCACACATTCACATCTTACTACTGCCTTCAGCAATAGCCGACTCGTCAGTCGGTTTGAGCAGTCGGGGCTGCAGAACTTCTTTGGGGTTTAGAATCCAACTCCAACCCTCCTAAGCCCATTTTTGTTCTGTTCCAGGCTACACTCATTTAGATGTTTCTTCTTTTCAGGTCAATTTTATTCTGGCCTCGCCATTGCGAGACTCAATTGACCACTGTTTGTTGTGTTGTGTAAGCCTGGAAGCTAGGGATACCCCACTTGTGAGAATATCAGCCTGTTTGTCTTTGGAGAAAGAGTAATTACTTACCTGTAACAGGTGTTCTCCGAAGACAGCAGGCTGCATATTCTCACAAACCCTCCCACCTTCCCCTTTTGCAGTTGTCTCCTCCATCTTTTGGATTTAACTGAGGGGCGTGTCCGCACGGCGAGCGGGAAGAGGTGTGCGCACATGCGCAGTGCGTTCGCTCGCGCGACGGAACGCCGTAGAAGAGATTTTGAGATTTTGCTTTAAAATCCTCCGGGGCCGACGTGGCGTCACCCACTTGTGAGAATATGCAGCCTGCTGTCTTCGGAGAACACCTGTTACAGGTAAGTAACTACTCTTTACGGCTGCAGTTTCCTGATGACCCACCATTTGATTCTCAGTCCGTCAGAGGCAAAGAGCAACAATGAGAGACTCATTTCCTTAAACACTTGACTGAAAGAGAGAAGATGTTCTAAACCAAGATTGTGGGGCAGCAGGATCTGGAGAGGCAGGGGAGCACCCAGACAGTGACTGGTTGAGATCCCTGGGTTCTCATTTAATTCTTTGCTGGAGCAGAGGCACATATGGTAACGTGACTGAGAGACATTTGTTTTCTCAATTGTGAGAGAGATATTATGGTCCTGATCTCACACTCAACAGGGGCCTAGACAGAGAGGATAGTGATTGGCGCCTGCTGCATCTGTGGTGTCATTGGGACTTTGACACTTGCTCTGGAGCCTGGTTAGTCAGTTTGACTTGAGTGGTGATGGCGATCCAAGCAAGGCCCTACATTTTGAGTTCTCGGTTTGTAAGTTTAACTGTTTATGCCTGTGTGGGTGGGTGGAGGGGGTGGAGGCATGGGATGATGGTGCTGGAGGCTGTTATATATTGGAGTTGGATTATACTTTGGGGGGATGAGATCTTATGAGTTTGGGAAGATGCTGCTGCAAATATTATCCTATAATATAAAAGGCCTCCTGACCTCATCTAAAAGAAGGAAAATGCTGCCTGAGTTAGATAAACTTAGGGCACATATATTTCTGATTCAGGAAACACATCTGACAAGGGGTGACCTCAAGAAGCTACAAGCCACTTGAATGGGGGCAGCATATCATTCAGGAGGCTCCTCCAGTAGTGCTGGGTTAGCTATACTGCTGAGGAAGGGAGTGTTGGAGGAGATACAAAAGATTTGGAGGGATCAGGGTGGAAGAGGGTGGCACAATTTGTCTGGCAAACATATATGCTCCGAACAAGAGTCAGGCAGATTTTATTAACACTATTCTTTCTAAACTGAGGGGTTGGTCCAGATTACCAGTTGTGTTTTGAGGGGGGGGGGGGGAGGTTAACTGGGTTATGGACCTGAGTGTAGACAGATCTGGCCCCTTGATAGCCACTCGTCCCCCCACTTGTAACCTGCAAGATTTGTGTTGGGAGTTTAGTCTCTGGATTTGTGGTGCTCGCGCCACCCCCAACAATGGGATTATACATGCTTACCCAGCCAGTCACAATACTTACTCATGTACTGATATGTTCCTAGTGGGCCATTAGTTAAATTCTTCGGTGCATTCATGCTCCATTGGTAATATAGTGAGTTCTGACTAAGCACCCATTCGCCTTGCCCTAGGGGAGGGGGGAGGAAGAGGATGGATGTAGCGTGGTGCATGAATACATTTCTCTTAGGTCGCCTGGAATGTGTGAGGGAGCTGGAGGGTTGCCTGGTGGATTTTTTTCAGACATAATGACACAGGGGAGGTACACCCTAATATTCTCTGGGACGCAATGAAAGGTGTGTTTAGGGGGAAGTGCATAGAATTGGGAACAAGGGTGAAAAAAGATCAATCTCGTAAGGACGATGAAGCTAGGCAAGCACTAAGGGAGGCAGAGTATATGCATAAAAAAGATCCTTCTGACTACTGAATGAATAGGGTGGGGAAGTTGCGGAGGGAGATGAATCGAGTAGTCAATGAGGAAGTTGATCCATAAGAAATTTGGGCTTGTTCATTATCTGATGAGAGGCAGAATAGATAAATTACTCACTTCTCAATTGACGCAGCTGATAGCTCAAAATTCGATACAGGAAATCACTGGGGAGAGTGGAACATCACATGTGGACAGGACAGGCATAGCCCATTGCTTTGTAGATTATTACTCAAAATTATGCTCCTCAGAGGTGTCGGGGAGGGGGCTGCAGGAGGGAGAGTTTGTCACTGATGGCTTCAAAACAGTTGCCTGAAGATGTGAGGCTTTCTCTGGATGCCCCAGCGATTTAGGCTGCAATCAAATCCTCCCCGATGGTAAGGTTGGGTGGGTTGCCCATCGAGTTTTACAATAAATTCTGGCATATAATTGGGGGCCCTTTTGTCAGAGTCCTCAGTCAGGCTCTGTATGGAAGGGGTAGCCCAGATTCTTTTTCCTTAGCTAATATCGCCATACTGCACAAATCAGGGAAAGATCCTAAATTATGTAGCTCATACCACCCCATTTCTTTGTTTAAACATAGATGCTAAACTACTTACTAAAATATTAGCCACACGACTGAATGATGTAATGGGAGGGGATCATACAGATTAAACTGGTTTTATCAGAAGTAGGAATGCTTCAGATAACAACACCGATTATACCTTTGACCTTCTCCCAAATCTTATCATACTCATCCAATCCTTTCTTCTCCAACTTTCCATATCATACCCCTCCCAATTTCCTTTCCTTTTGCCTATCCTATCCTTTACCTGCCCATATCCAAATCATTTATTCTTAAAACCTTATCATTATAATGTTTATTACAGTTTGTAATATTCTCTTACATAAATTGTATTTTTTTTTTACTATGTAAGCCGCATTGAGCCTGCTATGTGTGGCAAGCGTGGGGTACAAATGTAATAAATAATAATAACGTCCAGACAGTATTCAGTGTCATTCAGCGGGCAGCTGAGGGCCCCCAGTCTCCAACCTTGCTACTGGCTTTGGATGCAGAGAAGGCCTTCTACAGGGTGGGTTGGGCTTTCTGTTTAACTTGTTGGAGGCCTTAAATTTCAGGCCCAGGTTTCTGGGTGCACTTAAAGCTGTCTACCAGGCCCCATAGGCTAGATTAAAGATAAATGGATTTCTCACTAGTGACTTTGGCCTTGGGCGTGGGACTCGACAGGGATGCCCTTTGTCCCCTTTATTGTTTGCAGTCTCCCAGGAACCTCTGGCAGAGGCTATTCATCAGTGCCAGGATATTCAGGGCATATGGATGGGGTTGGGTATGGTACATAAACTGACATTGTACGCCAATGATGCTTTGCTCTTTCTTCAGAACCCGAGACAGTCCCTCGCTTCATTCTTGGATATCTGTGTTAGGTATGGTCAAGTATCAGAATATAAATTAAACACTGCCAAATTGATTATCCTGCCTCTCAGTATTTCTGATGAATCCAGGGAGGAACTTAAACAATTATACCCATTCCAATGGCATAATAGGATTCACTACTTGAGGGTTCAGGTGATAGCTGACCTATCAGAGATGTATTCAGTGCACTATCCAAATCTTAGGGAGGTGGCGGTTTCTAACCCCCTCTCTCTTGACACAAATTAATGTGGTCAAAATGAATATTTTACTAATACTACTCTTTATTTATGATGCTGCCTTGCTCCGTTCCAGAAGACTTCTTTATACAATTCGACTCAGTGGTTTGAAGATTCTTCTGGAATGGTAGAAAACCTAGAATCACGTTACGTATTCTTAAATTACCAGTTGCTCAGGGTGGTCTTGCTTTGCCACATTTTAAAAAGTACTATGTAGTATCCCAACTCCATAATATATACTGTTGGATGGGAAAGCATGGGGATCAGCGCTGGATTTGGATGGAGGGAGTTCCATGGGGGTAGAACATATTTCTTCACTTCTATTTCGGAAGGAGGAGAGTATCCCCTACCATTGGAAACGGCATAAATTGGTTAGACCAACTTTACAAATGTGTTCCGTATGGCCATAATGATGGGTTTTGACCCAGCCACCTCCCCCATAAAAGATATACTGGGTGACCGAGGGTTTGTACCTGGACAGATGGACTCTAGGAGATTTCAGTGGATACAGGGGATTCCAGAGGGTTTTTGATTTTGTACTTCAAGAATGGTTTTGCCCAAAGGAGAACATGCAGGGCAGTAGGGGAGAGGTGCTAAAGATATTTTCACTCCTTCAGGTATATAATTATATACACACTCAACAGAGGGACTTCCTGAGAAAACTTACACCCTTAGAAGAGTTTCTATATCAGGGACATAAAGGAAGGGGACTGGTTGCAACATTATATAGGTTACTGGATGTTCGTCATACACAAGGAGGACCCCCTTATTGCAACCTTTGGGGAATAAACTGAAAGAGAGTGGATGGAGCTTTGGTCTGCTACTCCCAAGATAACTAGATGTTTGTCTTATTTAGGTACACAGTACAAGATTTTGTTTGTATGTTGTATGTCACGCCTCTTAAACTACATCAGATTCAGGGGGACATACCAGATACATGCTAGAGGGGCTGCACGGAGAAAGGCGAATTTGATCATACGTAGTGGTTGTGCCCCACGGTACAAGTCTTTTGGATAAATGTCAGAAATGAGATAGGATCACTGGGGAGAAGCTACCATTGAAAAGAAATGCTGTTGGGCCTCTGTAGGTCGGCAGGGCTCAGAATACTATCAAAGTATGATATATCATCTCACCTGTTACCAGCTGCTCGACTGGTTATTGCTGCACAGTGGAAGCAGGTAGAGGCCCCATCATTACAGCACTGGTGGACAAAAGTCTGGAGTCTTGTGACCATGGAAACTGCAGCAGCAAAGTTTCACAACAGACTGCTGGCCTTTACAGATCAATAAAATCATTTTTATCCCTATCACATATTAGAGTACGGAGATGACCACATGCGCAGTTCCTCCTGGGATTGATATGTAAGTCTGTTGCCAGTTGTCATTCAGGCCTGCGCCCTTCTGTCTTCTCCCCCCCCCCCCCCCCCCCCCCCCCCCACCTTCTCAGTAATACTGGGTGAGGCTGAGAGGAGTACTTTCCACTTACCACACAGGCGGGTTCTAGTTTATCGGTTTGTTATATTCACTCTCATGTATATTTATTTCGAAGCTTTTTGTATAATATGACTTGCGATACTGCTTGATATGTATATAGAAATTTTTTTTTATAAACATATAGATACAAAAAAAAAAAAAAAAAGAAATCCTCCTCTTTTAACTTCCTCCCTTGTTGTCTTGTTTCTTTGCCATAAGACAGTTTCATTCAATGCCCGTTCTTGACTATTCCTCACAGATCACTATTTTGCTAACCTTAGTGACTTAAAAGCTTGATTACTATTATAACACACACACCAGACTCCTTCACACCCTCCTACAGCTCCAATCAGAATTCTTTATCATGGCAGACGTACTGATAATATTAACTCTCTTCTAATAGAATATTACTGCCTACATGTTCTCTATAAGATAAAATTTAATGTGCCCATTTAAACCCACAAGACACTGTATTCTATCAGCCCTTCCTATCTTTCTTCTCTAATTCCTTATACCCCTTCCGGTCCTTTCCTCTCTTTGGAAAATTGACTTTTCCTCCCTCCTGTGTCCTCCTCTTAACTTGAGCCCACTTGCGCTTCTAAAATATTCTACTTTGCTCCCTCTCTCTGGAATTCTTTTCCTAAATATTGCCATCGTGATGCATCTTAGCCATGATTTAAGTCCTCCTTGAAGACCCACCTGTTTGCGATTGCTTTTGATTCATTTCAGCGTTACCCATTCGCAGCAGTATATTGTTCCCTTCCTTGGAACAACAGCATTGCATGTAATCTTTCTTTTCCTCCAATTTTTAACTTTCCTAATACCATATTGTAGTTCCTTTCCTATTTTTTTAATATATGTTTTTATTTTAACTGTTGTACACTGCTTTGATATTACCTGCAAAAAGCCATATATTAAATCCAGTAAACCTTAAGGATACCAGTGGTGATACTTGTTTGCTATAGAGGGAAGATTCAAGGAGTCTCCTTGGTCCATCACCAGAGTGCAATGTGGTTTTGTTTTTTTGGGAGGGGAGGGGGCAAGCACATTCATCCACCAAGCTGGTTAGTAGTCTCACAATGGGACCTTAATTTGGTCCTTAATGTTATGAGGCCCATCTTTGAAGAGGGCATCTCTCAAAGATATCTCTTGAAGATCGTGTTTTTGGTGGCCATTTGCTCAGCTAGAAGGGTTTCTGTGCTCCAGCCTTGTCCTGCAGAGACCAGTATTGGTCTCAGTCAGGATGGTTCTATCCTTCTTCTGAATCTGGTGTCTCCTTTCCACCTCAACCAGGCAGTCATCCTCCTGGCTTTTATAGAGCGGTGGTAATCTGAAATGGTAAAAAGGGTTGACAGATTGGAAATTAGGAGAGTACTTTTCTGATAACTGGAGGTCACCAACTCATTCTGCAAGTCAAATAAATTGTTCTATTTCAGGGGCAACATATAGGGGAGAAGCATCCTCTAACTCTTCATTAGCATGGTGGATTAAGTCAACTATTAAAGCAGCTTACATTTTTCAGGGCAAAGTTTGACTTCCAAAGTGGTATAGCTAATTAGATGCCCATGCAATAAGTTATACATAGGCAAACCCACCAGATAGCTACATAAACGGATGGTACAACACCTTTCTCGTATTACACAACATCTGATTGGAGCCCCGCTGGTACAACATTGCATTTCCCATGCGCATGCCTTTGGGGATCTACTACTACTACTATTTAGCATTTCTATAGCGCTACAAGGCATACGCAGCGCTGCACAAACATAGAAGAAAGACAGTCCCTGCTCAAAGAGCTTACAATCTAATAGACAAAAAATAAATAAAGTAAGCAAATCAAATCAATTAATGTGAACGGGAAGGAAGAGAGGAGGGTAGGTGGAGGCGAGTGGTTACAAGTGGTTACGAGTCAAAGCAATGTTAAAGAGGTGGGCTTTCAATCTAGATTTAAAGGGTGGTCAAGGGTGGGGCAAGACGTAGGGGCTCAGGAAGTTTATTCCAGGGTAGGGTGCAGCGAGACAGAAGGCGCGAAGTCTGGAGTTGGCAGTAGTGGAGAAGGGAACAGATAAGAAGGATTTATCCATGGAGCGGAGTGCACGGGAAGGGGTGTAGGGAAGGACGAGTGTGGAGAGATACTGGGGAGCAGCAGAGTGAATACATTTATAGGTTAGTAGAAGAAGTTTGAACAGGATGTGAAAACGGATAGGGAGCCAGTGAAGGGTCTTGAGGAGAGGGGTAGTTATGAGTAAAGCGACCCTGGCGGAAGATGAGACGGGCAGCAGAGTTTTGAACCGACTGGAGAGGGGAGAGGTGACTAAGTGGGAGGCCAGCAAGAAGCAGATTGCAGTAGTCTAAACGAGAGGTGACAAGGGTGTGGATGAGGGTTTTGGTAGAGTGCTCGGAAAGAAAGGGGCGGATTTTACGGATGTTGTAAAGAAAGAAACGACAGGTCTTGGCAATCTGCTGGATATGAGCAGAGAAGGAGAGAGAAGAGTCAAAGATGACCCCAAGGTTTCAAGCTGAGGAGACAGGGAGAATGAGAGAGCCATCAACAGAAATAGAAAACGGGAGGAGCGGGGAGGTGGGTTTGGGGGGGGGAAATGAGAAGCTCGGTCTACAATACATGAAAATCGATCATCTTATTCTTTCACAACGGGGAGGTGATATTGAGAGAATACTATTGCAGAAAGAATTGTTTTGGATTTATCACTTCAATACTATAGAACCCATCGGTCTCAACACCCATATACTTTGGGGTGCTATATATGATTGCCTTAATTTTTGTTGACAAAACTCAGCTGGCTCTTGGTTCCGGTTGTTGTATCAAACATTTCCGGTTTATCGGCCCTTTAAAAAACGCCGTTGCCATTTTTTCTAATCACACGGTGGGCTTGCATGATGTGGTGATCCAAGTAAGTACAAACCAGGTTTTTGGAAAGAATTTAAATTCACTTGGATGGTGTGGTATTCTATCATTACTCTCTCCAACAAGATAGCACCAGCCTAAAGACAGGACCAGCCTTGATCCCTTGAGAAAGCATTCTGCGAAACAGGTGTCGGGCATAGGCACCTGGTATAAGAGGCTTGGAGAGGCTAAGCCTCCCCCCTGCTGCAGCAGAATGGATCAGCTGTGGAGTCCAGTTGCTCTGAGGGGATTAAATTGTTGATTTACCTCCATCCTCACAGCAGGAGCTGCAGTGAAAGCCCTCTAGCAGTTGTAGAAATTGGTTCATGGTTTGTTTTACCTTACTGCTGGGAAAGCAGGGGGGGGGGGGTTGGCTGGAGGTGTCCTGGGTTGCCAGGGAGATATTTAAGGAGGATGACTTCCTGACCTGCACTGAGGACAGTTAGCAGCAGAACGGATACTGGGCCAGCATGATCAGAAAAAGTCACCAGACAACAAAGGTAGAAAAGATCATTTTATTTTCATTATAGTGTTTGGAATATGTCCACTTTGAGAATCAGGTGCTCAACATTAAAAGTTTATATTATTTACTATTTATGGCATTTTATCCCACATTAAACATGAATTAGGGTGTTTTGTGGCTCTACATGAGAACTGTGATGATATGATCCTTGTTTTATATTGTTGACGGGTCTGCATTTACCGTATGGGTGATATATTGGTGTATTAGGTCTGCCCAGTGTAATATTTATGGTACAGTAAGGTTCTGAGTGTGTTTTGCACAAAGTTGTGCATAGTGTTTTGCAGTTGAGCGATTGTGCTTAGAATATGGCTTTGAGCAACCACTTTATTCTTTGGCATATGATACATATCTAATATCTAAATTTAATAAAAGGTATTGACATTTTTATTTATTTATTTTTCTGCGTGTTATCAGACATTATGGATTTAGCTCCACCCCTGGACCCACCCTTACCCCGCCCCCTTTAGCCTCCCCAGTTGGGCCACCGAACGCCTATGGTGTCGGAGTCTCGGTGGCTAACAGAGACCTGGACATTGCAGATAAGTCTGATTGATTTTTGGTGCTCCATTATTCACGTCATTTGCCACCTTGAGAGACTGCACTGAAGAAAGTTTTTGTGTACACTGAGATACACTGCATTGAAGAGAGTTTGTGTTCATATTAAGCACATATTTGGGATAAGAAGAAACATATTAAAAAATACTAATAAAAATTAAGAAAAACTAAAAATTGAATTTGGTAGAGGGGGGTCCAGTCAATACCCCAATATTGGTCTGTACGAAATTGCATTGAAGCCCGGGTGATTATACGAGACCTTTTTCTCCCCCTCAGATCAAATTTAAGGTTGAATTGTGACACATGGTTGTGAACTTCTAACTATCATAGTAATCCTAAAAATAAGCAGAGGATTTTCCCAAGTCCACCTTAATAAGGGCTTATGGCCTTTTACTTTAGGAAATTATCTAAACTTTTTTTTTTTTTTTTTTTTTTTTAAATCCTGCTAAGCTAAACCACATTCTCTGGCAATAAATTTTTTCTCCAGTTTGTTTTAAATGTATTACTTAGTAAGTTCATTGCATGCCCCCTAGTCCTATATTTTTGGAAAGGATAAACAAGTGATTCACGTCTACCCATTCCACTCACTCAGTATTTTAAAGACTTCACATAACTCCCTTCAGCCATCTCTTCTCCAAGCTAAAGAGCCCTAGCTACTTTAGCTTTCCTCATGCCTAATGAAGAGCAGAATAATATGTCAATAAATCAAATCAAATTGCAAAGAGTGATTGTGGAGATACACTAGTGAGCAATCTCTTATGTACATTCCGAACCAGTAGCCTGCAAGAACAGTGGAATAGTGAACTCTAAAAATCAAAGTGCATATCTTAAACATAGACCTATAGTTTACCATAAGCCAGTGCAAAGCCCATGAGATTAGAAAAATACCTACTACAACCTGAACTGTAAGTCAGTTTGAGCTCAGATTAAAAAAAAAAAAAAAAAAAGGAATATATATTTAAAACATAAAAATCCTTCCCCCACTTTAGCTCTTTTTTTCTTCACCCCCCTGTCTCATCTCTGATATTTTTCATATTGTGCTAACAATATAGCAATTGTTCTGTTCTTGCCTTTTATTCCACAACTCTGTACCTCAGTGTCATTGCCAACCCAGCCTTCCCCTCTGGCACTTCATTTATTCTCTCAAACCTACAACTCATCACCTACCACCAGTTTAAAAAAAAAAAAATCTGTGATGACAACTCTATTCAATTATAATTCCATTTCTAATCTTCCATTTCTCTGCAAAGGCATTAAGAAAATATTTTATCCACCTATATGAAATCTGTTTTGCAACATCATCTTCAGCCCAGGCAGGCTTTTGTTTGGGCTGTTTTCGAACTCTAAAAGCTTGAAGGTGAATAGCTATCTGCTTTCCACTGGATAAAAATCTCTTCTCCATTTCCCATTCACAGGCTTGGTGTACAGTATTGTTATGGTTATTTTGGGGTGACTTTGGGCCTGTAGCTATAGGGAAGTTAGGTAAAAATTGGACTTGTGCTTCCTAACTGCCCAGACCAGGCTTGAGCTGTATTTTTAGGACAATTAAGCTTTCAGCAACATTGATCCAAGCTGATGTACTAAAGTGCTTTGCATCATAGAGCTGACTGTTACTGTAGGTGAGATCATGGGACAGAAGAACCATGGTGCAAGGTCAGTAGAGTCATGAATGAATCTCCGATAATTATGCCCAACCCATGAAGGGTGGTCAGAGGGGCTGGTCTGCGGAGACTCCCCTTCATAGGCCTACCAGAGAAGTGGCTTGTGTATGTTAAGCTGACGAGGCCTTTGTATCATAGGACCAATTCCATGACATAATCCTCATTAGCCTGACCAATCATAAAATGCCAAGCTCCATTACTTCCATTAATGGCTGTGGTGACAAATCCTATATAACATTGGATTTTCTGGATATTAGCCGTGTGCGAGTGAGAGATGGTAGTTAGATGAGCCAAAATGAGGAGAGTGGAGAGTGACAGAGCGACAGAGCAAAAGTGACAGTTGAGTGAGTGAATTGGAGTATATGAAAGAAGGTGTCTCTATCCCAGCAGAGGGACTGGAAAGATGTGCCATGGAGAAAGATGTCTCCCAGAGGGGGGAGGGGGAGATATGCTTCTTTCTCTAGAAAGAGGTGAGACATTTCTATTCTGAAATTTCTGTTTTAAATCAGACTTTTTAAACAATACTGACCTGAAAGCAAATAGCAAAATTTAAAGTCCATTCAAGCAAACAGGGGTAAGCTAGAGTAAATATGTGGTATTGACTCTGTGTGGAAATATTAAACATAACATCTTATTGGAACACAGAAATTGTAAGGGTCTTATGTATTTCTTTAGTCAGACCTTAGTTAAATTAGTTAATCTGTGTTGACTATTAATTTGAACTAAATAAAAGCCATACTTTAATTCCCAGCACCTCTCGCTTATATAAGGTATAGCATTAAAAGGGTATTCAGGTAATGCCTAATAAGGTATAAACAAATATTCTAACAAGTGGTAGAACAACCCAAGCAATGAAAAAGGTATTTTTTTTTTTATTGGATCTGTTCTGTAAATAACTTTTTAGTGCTGTGTCTAGAAAAGTATTGATTTGTCCCTTGAACTGGGTTCAGGACAGCAGACAGAAAAGACAAAGCTGAACACGCACACACACATGAGGGGATAAAAGAGGAATTATAGGTTTTATTGATAGGTTGAATTTTAAAAAAGCACTTTAATGACTAGTCTCAGTAGTATAAAACCCTTTACCCCATAGTTTTAAATTTGAACTTTCTGCCACAGCCTACAACATTAACAGCTTCTGGAAGGCACTTCAGGGCCTAGTCTTCATTCCCTCCCCCTTCCCAACTCCTACCCACCCCTAGCACATCTCTTCATTTATAGTCTTAATTTATAGTCAATTATTCAAATTAGGATAACAAGGGGAGTTTCATTAGAGTTTTAATTACACTTAATTACTTTCTGAGAAGCAAACACTAAATAAATCACATGATATGTCATATGTTAAGGCTCTTTATATTAATCTAATATCCTAGTATCTTAACAAGTTTTAATTAAATAATTCAATAATACTAAGATGCAGACAGGAGTCCAGTTGGCAAGAGGTTATATGTGTGTGCTTGATGCAAAGAGCTCCTAGCTCTCAGAAAACAAGTATGTTCTCTTGAGGCTAGAGTAGCAGACTTGGATTTGCTGAGGGAGACAGAGAAGTACATAGAGGAGACTTACAGGGACATTGCAGAGAAGTCTCACCTACAGTCTGGCAGTCGCTGTGCTGCCTTGGAGGAGAGAGGTCTCCTAAAAGGAGATCATCACCCTAGTGAAGTAGGAAGAAACCTGTATCCAGGACCTGCCCACCAGGGAATGCAATATTCAGGAGCTTTTGCCCAGGAAGGAAGGATGAGGACAGCTCTTGTAGTTGGTGATCCAATCATTAGGTATGTAGATAGGTGGGTGGCTGAGTTTAAAGGCTGCGTGGAGAAAAGGGAGGGAGACAATACATACCTAATGGCTTTCAACGTTTTGACTTCAATCTCCTTGTTTGCGCCACTGCCTCTCCAACTTGGCTGCAACAAAAATGAAGCTGTGCATGCAGGGCCATGGCCCTATGTGCATCTTGGGGGGTGGGGGTGGAGGAGGGAATTTGGCAGAGATGGCAGTAGCATGCATAGGGATATGGACCAGTGCACAGCTTCGTTTTGTTGCAGCCGAGTCAGTCGGGGAGGCAGTGGCTTGAGTGGTCCAGTCAGTGAGGGGAAGAGAAGCTTGCGGTTTGTCACGATTGTGGTCGTGACCCCTCTCAGGCTCACCTTATTTCCGGCGGTCAGCTTCTGAGCTGGCTTCTGTCTGTTCTTTCTGAGTTAGTTCTGCCTCTTATTTCTGTGTGCTGGCTGCTTCCAGCATGGCTCTGATTACTCCACTTTACTGCACCTGTGTGTGTTAAGCTTCTCTGTGCTTCAGTATGCTTTCTACCTGTGTTTTGGTTTGTGTTCCTCTTGCCCTCTGGTGGCTGCATTGGATTGTCTGTGTGCTGTTTCCCGTTCCAGACTTCAGCCCAGTTCAGTCCGGATCTTCCGGCCTGCCAGACTTGCTTGTCTTGTTTGAGCCTGCACAGCACCCATAGCTGCCTGGTAATTGCTGCAGCTGAATCTCAGCTGCTGCTGGGCTTATTAGCCATTTGGAAACTCTCTGCTTTGCCTTTGCATCGCCTAAGGCTCTGGTTTGTTGGTGCTTGCTGCACTTCTGCCTAGTCCAGTTTATAGTCTGTATTCTTGCCTGATTCTAGTTTAGTCTTTATGTAGCTTCTTGTACTGTATTGCTTGTTTCCCAGTCTTGTTTCTTGTGTCTTTGTCTAGTTCTATGTTTCTTGTTCAGTGGCTGCCTGGCAGCTTTCAGTTCTGTCTCTTGTCTATCTGTGGTTGTTCCCTGTTTCAGTGGCTGCTTGCAGCTTTCAGTTCTGCCCCTAGAGTCCTAGTCTGGTATTCTGCCTAGCCTCCCTGTGTGCTCTAGTCCCTGTGTGTATCCTGCTGGTTTCCAGTTCCGACCACCTGCACCCAGGGGCTCAACTCCTGGGGAAGGGTGGCCAGGTGCAGGTGAAGTCTAGCTGTCCCTGTCAGAGTTCTGTCTTATCCCTGTGTGGGGTGGTTTTGCCTGCCACTGCCGCTCCTCGGCAGTGGCCCAAGGGCTCACGATCCTAGTTCCTGCTTTTGGAAAGCGTAACATGGTTCCTTCAGGCTGCCATGGACTCAAAAGGCAGCAGCAGGGAGGAAAAGTTAATAGTATGAGGTGGCAGGCGCCTAAAGATCTGTTTGAGGGAGTGATTGCTTCCCCTGTGCCCCCCCCCCCCCTTAGCTACGTCACTGTTTTTGCTATTTTGAAAAATGCTATATTTGCCATATGGATTCTGGGTGTTTTGAGCAAAACGATCAAAGTCGGTCTTAGATATCATATCAGAAATGCGCCTCTGTATGATCTGCTTATTTTTTAACTGTAATTTTTATCTAACTTTATAACCAACATGAAGTATAAGAATGTGGCATGTTTATACAAATTTACCATACAGGTTGAATTACTAAATCCCTGGCCTTGAGGCTCAGCTATATTCTTGTACCTCATTAACAAGAAAGTGCCCTAGTAAGCATCATCACTATTGTACACAAACTAATATGTCCAAGAAACAAAAGAAACAGCCTTCATCCCTAAAGCATCCCCTTGTCTTCTGTCCCTTTATATATTTTTGAAGCCTCTTGTTATTCGTAGCGCTAAACCTCAGCCCATAAACATCATCCCTGTACCCAAAATCCTATAACCACATGTGACGAAACAGTGGGTTTCTAGGCCTGAAAACTGTATTATTTCATGAATTTTATTTCTCCTAATTGGCCACAGATGGCGATTGTTTTCAATTTTAAAGCTGTTGCAGAAAAAGACTTTCTCTTTTCCACTTTAAGCTTGTGGAAAGGCAATCTGCAGTACCAATTGCCAGATACTTTCAAAATTGGTTCTTTGGATTTTTGATTCACCCTGGAGTTTAAATCTAGCCAGGAAGTACTGGATTTTTCTCAGTTTCAGCCAGGGAGCGGAGAGAGAAAGATCTCTACTGTGGGCCTTTGAGCAGTTATATTTTATAACCTGTGAGCAGCTACATCTCCTGAACTCCCCAGGTACTGCTCAGGTAGTAAACAAATGTTTAGATAGTTTTATAATTGGTCTATATTTAGTGATTTATATTTAGTTACCTGTTATTGTTTGCTGATTTCACCTTTTTGTGTTCACTGTTCAAGTTCTGTGATGACAAACATTATTAGCTTATTGACTCTGCTGTCCTGGACTGACTAAGAATCCTGGTGTGTGTTTTTGGGTCTGTGGGTGCTTTCTAGTAACTCTGGAACCCCTGAAGTGTGGCCCCAGTGTCCTAAAAATCACCGTGCAATAACCTGAGAGTGGGAGACCAGCCCAGAGGTAAGTAGGACCCAGTCAGTGGGAGGAGGATGCTAGTATAGAGCACGTGTACAGGTGCAGGCAGGCCTGAGCAGTGCTGGAGACAGGCCCTCCAAGTGGCCACAGGATTACCTCAGGCAGGCGGTAGGCGTTTTGTTACACCACATAACAAGACGATACCCGAGTCCCCTCTTACCCCATGCCCCCCCTTGCAAAATTGTATATCTTAAGATTTTCCCACTCCAAAATATATTTCCATATCTTCTCAAAACATGTTACCCTATTCATACTCAGAGCTGTTAAACTATACATCTATATAAATAAATCCCACCTTGAACGTTCTGAAGCTCCCTCCAACTGTGGCAGTGAAGTCCTGAACTGCTGTAGTCCTCCTGGCTATTCGGACTACTCACCACCGCCCTCAGCCACGCCCCATCTGCGACCTACGCCACGCCCCAACTGGACATAAAAAGCACCATGAACGTTCTGAACCACACTTTGAGGCTTCAAAAGTTCGTATGTTCGAAGCTCTGTAACCACTTTTAACCACAGTCCATCTGTGCGCCGCCATGATCTGAATCTGCCCCGCCCTGACCTATCAGAGTACATCTCTGCCCTGCCCTGACCTATCAGAGAAGGGAGGAGCCTCACAGCTGCACCGCTCTGACCTATCAAAGGGAACTGAAACAGGAAAAGGGAGGAGCATCACACCAATGAGGGACCTATCAGGGAAGTCAAATAGAAGAAGGGAGGAGCGTCAGAGGTGAAGGGGTCACTCGGGAGGAGCGTCACTCGCTTTGCTGTGCACATGTGCTGGAGGAGTTCTGCACCCGTTTCTCCTACCTCTGTTTTCTCCGGTGGCCTTGGCAGCTGAATGTAGAACTAACGAGGGCAGGAGCTTTTGCTTCGCATCTGACAAAGTAAGTCAGCTTCTGCTGTGCACCCTCCCCTCCTGTCCTTTCAAGCAGCGAATACGAGAGAATACGAGCTGGGACTGAACAGGCAGCACAAAACTCCTTTTTGTTTTGTTTTGTTTAACAAGGGCAGGAGCTTTTGCTTCGCATCTGGCAAAGTAAGTCAGCTTCTGCTGTGCACCCTCCCCTCCTGTCCTTTCAAGCAGCGAATACGAGAGAATACGAGCTGGGACTGAACAGGCAGCACAAAACTCCTTTTTGTTTTCTTTTGTTTACACTTGCACAGCTGATAGCTGGTCGCTGCCTGCCGTGCCCCTCTTCCTTTTTACAAACATTATGCCACTTTTCCTCTTTTTCCCTCTTTTCTTTCTCTACAAACATGACAAGGGGGTTGGAACAGGAGGTCCTGCACAGCTCTCTCCACTGTTGCCACAGGCTAAGCAACAGTTCAGGCACAAGGAGGGGAGGATGAGGGCCAGAACAGGTACATAGACCACAGATGGAGGCGGAGGAGGGGGTCCTGACAGCACAGGTGAAGGGGGGAGGGGCGACCCACAGTCCTGAGAGAAGGGCTGTAGGGAGACCTGAAAGGAGGGGGGGAGACTGACCAGACAAGGAGATGAGGGGTCCTGCGACAACACAGTGGCAGATGCAGACGGAGGGAGGTCCTTCCAGCCAACATAGGGAGGGGGGGGATGTATCTCCGTCACACACACTATCTCTCACACACACTCTCTCTCTCTCTCACACACTGACTGTCTCTCTCACTCTCTAACACTGTCTACAACACACGCTATGTCTCACACTCGATCACATTCACTCTCTATGTGTCACACAGTCACTGTCAAACACTCTATCACTCTCATACACTCTCGATCTCGCTCACATACCCACTCAAACACACTGTCAATCTCACACACACACTCTCTAACAGACACACTTGCAGCCACACACATTCAATCTGTCTCTCTCACAAAGTCACTCTCACACACACACTCTCTCAAACATACACACTCCGAGGAAAACCTTGCTAGCGCCCGTTTCATTTGTGTCGGAAACGGGCCTTATTTACTAGTATTACATAAAAGTTGCATTTTATCTTGAACTCTCTGAATCACAAGGGCCTTTGGCATTTCCAACTTAAAACTAGTACTAAGCATGTGGCTATAACACTTAAGTTAAACAACTTATCTGGGGCCCTCCACCCCTGACATTTTAACATTCAACAATGCCACCTCAACCAATATGGACTCTTTCCCCTTAATTATCTTGGACAGAAAAAGAAAGCCCACTGGCTGATCGGGCAGTCCCAACAAATATACGTAGTAACCTAGTAAGTGACAGCAGAAAAAGACCTGTACGGTTCATCCAGTCTGCCCAACAAGATAAACTCATTTGTGCTACTTTATATGTATACCTGACCTTGATTTGTATTTGCCATTTTCAAGGCACAGACCTTAGAAGTCTGCCCAGCACTAGCCCCGCCTCCCAACCACTAGCCCCGCCTCCTAACCACCAGTGCTGCCACCCAATCTCTGCTAAGCTTCTGAGGATCCATTTCTTCTGAACAGGATTCCTTTATGTTTATCCCATGCTTTTTTGAATTCCGTTACCGTTTTCATCTCCACCACGTCCCTCGGGAGGGCATTCCAAGTATACACTACTCTCTCCGTGAAAAAATACTTCCTGACATTTTTCTTGAGTCTGCCCCCCCCCCCCTTCAACCTCATTTCATGTCCTCTAGTTCTACTGCCTTCCCGTATCCAGAAAAGGTTTGTTTGTGAATTAATACCTTTCAAAATATTTGAGCGTCTGTATCATATCACCCCTGTTTCTCCTTTCCTCCAGGGTATACATGTTCAGGTCAGCAAGTCTCTCCTCATATGTCTTGTAACGCAAATCCCATACCATTTTTGTAGCTTTTCGTTGCGCTGCTTCAATTCTTTTTACATCCTTCGCAAGATACGGCCTCCAAAACTGAACACAATACTCCAGGTGGGGCCTCACCAACAACTTATATAGGGGCATCAACACCTCCTTTCTTCTTCTGGTCACACCTCTCTCTTTACATCCTAGCAACCTTCTAGCTACGGCCATCGCCTTGTCACACTGTTTCGTCACCTTCAGATCCTCAGATACTATCACCCCAAGATCCTTCTCCCTGTCCGTACATATCAGACTCTCACTGCTTAACACATACGTCTCCCGTGGATTTCTACTCCCTAAGTTCATCAATTTGCATTTCTTCGCATTGAATTTTAATTGCCAAACATTAGACCATTCTTCTAGCTTCTGCAGATCCTTTTTAATGTTTTCCACTCCCTCCTGGGTGTCCATTCTGTTACAAATCTTGGTATCATCCGCAAAAAGGCAAACTTTACCTTCTAGCCCTTCGGCAATGTCACAAATATATACGGTTCTCAGCACCGATCCCTGAGGCACTCCACTACTCTCCTTTCCCTCATCGGAGCAAATTCCATTAACCACTACCCTCTGGCGTCTGTCTGTCAACCAGTTCCTTATCTAGTTCACCACGTTGGGTCCTATCTTCAGCCTGTCAAGTTTATTCAAGAGCCTCCTGTGGGGAACCGTGTCGAAAGCTTTGCTGAAGTCTGTGTAGATTACATCTATAGCACGTCCTTGATTCAATTCTCCAGTCACCCAGTCAAAGAATTCAATGAGATTCGTTTGGCACGATTTACCTTTGTCAGGCTCACCCAGTGGAGATATGAGCCCTTGTGCCCGATGGAGGAGGATTCCTCACCGGGCTGTCGGCCAACCCCGAGTTCCCCCTGTGCCCCCCTCTGTTCCCCAGGGGTTGAGCCCCCAGGTGCAGGAAGCAGACAGCAGAGAGAACTGAGTCCAGAACAAAGTCCACGGGGCACGGCCAAGCAATGGGCAAAAGCGGGACCAGGAACAAACAGTGGTCCATGCCAGGCAGCAAGCAGTAGCAGATCCAGGAACAGGCAAAGAACAGTACCAGGCAGCAAACCGTAGCAAGTCCAGAATCAGGCAGGGGTCAATACCAGGCAGCAAATAGTAGCAAGTCCAGGATCAGGCAGAGGTCAATACCAGGCAGCTAACAGTAGCAAGTCCAGGATCAGGCAGAGGTCAATACCAGGCAGCAAACAGTAGCAAGTCCAGAATCAAGCAGAGGTCAAAACCAGGCAGCAAATAGTAGCAAAACCAGAAGCACTGCAGCTATCCAGGAAACCAAATAGAAGCCAAAGCGTGGAAGGACTGGAGGCAGGGCTTTAAATAGGACAGGAATTAAGCCCAAACATGCACAGCTGTCTTCAAGATGGCTGCCCCCACCGGAGATGCCCTCAAGCCCAAATGTGGGCTTCCTTCCTGAGGCTGCCCAGCTCCAAGATGGCCACCCCATCCTAAGGCGCCCACCTCTGAGATGGCCGCCCTATACTGGAGATGCCCAAATCCAAGATGGCCGCCATATCCTTAGATGCCCATACCTTGCGTAAACAGGGAACAAGTTGTTGATATACACTCTCTTCTGTGAATGGTGCTATATCCACTCCATTTTCATATGTACTTTTGCCAGTCAATCATGGTCCTTTTCCAGGATTTTCTTCAGTGAAAACAGAACAAAAGTAATTGTTTAGTAAATTTGCTTTTTCTTCATCATTATCCACATAGCAGTTCGCAGCATCTTTCAGATTCACAATTCCATTTTTAGTCTTCCTCCTTTCACTAATATACCTGAAGAAATTTTTGTCGTCCCTCTTTACATTTCTAGCCATTTGTTCTTTCACTTGCGCTTTCACCAGACGTCTCTCTCTCTTGGCTCCTTTCAGTTTCATCCGGTATTCCTCTCTGTGTTCCTCTTCTTGAGTTTTTCTATATTTCATGAACGCCAACTGTTTAGCCTTTATTTTCTCAGCCACTTGCTTGGAGAACCATATCGGTTTCCTTTTTTTCTTGCTTTTATTTACTCTCCTTACATAAATGTTTGTGGTCATTTTCTTTCAGCCTGGACCACTGCCCTTCCACTTCTTGTATGTCCTCCCAACCCATCAGCTACTTCCTCAGGTATTCCTCCATTTTACTAAAGTCAGCATGCTATTAGAGCTAAAAGAAAATCCTTCAGAAAATTGAAGAAGGATCCGACTGAAAATAATAAGAAACAGCATAAGGAATGGCAAGTCAAATGCAAAGGGAAGGCAAAGAGGGACTTTGGGAAAAAAAAAGATTACGTTGGAGGAAAAACATATAGTAAAAACTTTTTTAGGTATGTTAAAAGCCTCACGTCGGTACCGGGCTTAATGATTTAGACTATTATAAAGAACCAGGCAAAATGGTAGAGACTATTATAAAGAACATTGTCACGACTGTGGCCGTGACCCCTCTTTGACTCACCTTATTTATTTATTTGTAACATTTATACCCCGTACTTTCCCACCCAATAGCGGGTTCAATGCGTCTTACATAGAAATCATGTTATCAAAGTGATATAAAATGGATGCAGCTATGATATTGTAAGTAAAGAGGTAATCGTTTGTGTGGATAGGTAAGATGGGCAAAAAGGAGGATGAGCTGGCTCCTGTCTGGCCTTTTACCTTACATTGTTGTTTCTTCCTGTGTGTTTGAAGCCTCACTTTGGTGTTCAGTGTGTTTCCTGCCTCTGTCCTGTAGGGTTTCCACTTCCTGCGTGTTTCAAGCCTCACTTTGGCGTTCAGTGTATTTCCTGCCTCTGTCCTGTTTATAAGGAAGTGGTGCACTTTCATTCAGTGCCTTTGCAATGCCAAAGGTCTGCAGGTTAGACCATGTGCAGTATAGCACGTCTGCCTTGTTCTAGTCTGTGTGCCCATGGGCACTTCTGTCTTGATTCGTTGTTTAGGGTGCCTGTGTGCGCTTCTGCTTCTGTTCTTCTCTGTTTGTCTGTGTGGGTCAGTTTTGTCCTGCCTAGTCTGCCTTGCTTGTTCTAGTCCCCTCTACCTTTAGCTTCAGCCTTAGTTCTGTTGTTTGTCTGTGTGGGTCAGCTTTGTGTCCTGCCTAGTCTGCCTTGCTTGCTCTAGTCCCCTCTACCCTCAGCTTCAGCCATAGTTCTGTTGTTTCTCTGGGTGGGTCAGCTTTGTATCCTGCTTGTGTCTGCTCTGTTTGTCTTCAGCTCCAGTTCCCTTCCTGCTTGTGTCTGCCCTGTTTGCTTTCAGCTTCTGTTCCTGCCAAGCTTGTTTGAGAATCCTGAATCCTGTTCCTGCCAAGTTTGTTTGAGAAATCCTGAATTCTGCTTGAGTATTCTGAATCCTGTTCCAGTCAAGCCAAGCTTGTTCCAGAATCCGGTTCCAGTCAAGCCAAGCTTGTTCCAGAATCCGGTTCCAGTCAAGCCAAGCTTGTTCCAGAATGCGGGTCCAGCCAAGCCAAGTCCTTTCCAGAATCCTGTTGTTCCAGTCTGTCTGTTCCAGCCCTGCCTGCCTACAGCTCCAGTCCTGTTGGTCCAGTCTTGGTTGGGGGTTGTTGCCTCCTGCTGCCACTCGTCGACAGTAGTCCAAGGGCTCACGTTGTTCCAGAGTCTATGACTGTTTGTTTAAAGCCTAGGACCGTGACAAACATGACTAATTTTTATACCCTGAATGTATGGCAATGAATATCTCACTGGCCTTCAGTCTCAGTCATTGGTGTACCAAATCTCATTCTTTAAGATAATCCACCCCTTGGTTTCCTTGCATTCAGGTACAGAATCTTCCTTCCCTGTTACAGCAGCTTCCTTAATCTCTCCTTCCCCTTCCCCCTTCAACACGACCCCCCCCCCCCCCCCCCCCAACCCCCCCCCCGCTTGGAGCTGCTGCCTAGGCCATACTACTAAAGAATGGTTCAATGGAATCATAGCGGAGATTGGGTGGCGACACCGTAATTGGGAAACAAAACAGGAGCTGGGCAGACTTCTACGGTCTACACCCTGATCGTGACTGAATAGATAGGGATGGGCTGGAGTGTAAATTTTAAGGGGCTTCGACGTTAGCTTCAGAACTAAGTACAAGAACAGTACTGGGCAGACTTCTACGGTCTGTACCCTGAGAAAGGCAAGGACAAATCAAACTCTGGTATACATATAAAGTATCATAAACCATATAAAATGAGTTCATCTTGTTGGGCAAACTGGATGGACCGTACAGGTCTTTATCTGCCGCCATTTACTATGTGTCATGTTCGTGAGCCCTTGTGCCCAGACTGAGCACAGCACTGAGGTCAGGAACTTGCGCTCTGCTGGGCAGCCGAGCAAACCCGAAGGCTTCACCTGAGAGGACCACCGTTCCCCGAGGGTTGAGCCCCCAGGTGCAGGCGGCCAACAGGACTTCCGGATAGGGCAGGGGTCAGACGGCCACAGACAGCAGACAACGGAAGACTGAGCTCAGACTGAAGCTCGAGTTAGATAGGATGTCCAACAAGGGGAAGCAAGGATCAGCAGTAGTCAGGGTAAGCGGCGGACGAAGGACGATCAGGAACAGGCAGGAGTCAGGGCAAGCCACTAGCAGAGAGGACTCAAACAGAGAATTGGTCGGCCGATGAGCAGGGAGTAGTCTGGTTCCAAGCAGAGGTCAGGTCAGGCAGCAAGCAGGGAGTAGTCGGGTTCCAAGCAGAGGTCAGGTTAGGCAGCAAGCAGAGAATAATTGGGTTCCAAGCAGAGGTCAGGTCAGGCAGCAAGCAAGCAGAGAGTAGTCAGGTTCTAAGCAGAGGTCAGGTCAGGCAGCAAGCAGAGAGTAGTCGGGTTCCAAGCAGAGATCAGGTCAGGCAGCAAGCAGAGAGTAGTCGGGTTCCAAGCAGAGATCAGGTCAGGCAGCAAGCAGAGAGTAGTCGGGTTCCAAGCAGAGGTCAGGTCAGGCAGCAAGCAGAGAGTAGTCGGGTTCTAAGCAGAGGTCAGGCAGCAAGCAGAGAGTAGTAAATTAAGTCTCCACCACTCACAAGCAAGTCTGTCGAGGTAGAAGCGGCGGCCCCGGGGAGCGGACCGGCCATGGGCAGCGTCTAACGGGTGAGGGACGTGACACTATGTTACTATCAGGCTTATTTTTGAAAGAGAAGGGCGCCCATCTTTCGACGCAAATCGGGAGATGGGCGTCCTTCTCCCAGGGTCGCCCAAATCGGCAAAATCGAAAGCCAATTTTGGGCGTCCTCAACTGCTTTCTGTCATGGGGACAACCAAAGTTCACAGGGGCGTGTCAAACATAGCAAAGGCGGGACTGGGGCGTGCTTAACACATGGGCGTCCTCGGCCGATAAAGGAAAAAAAGGGAGTCCCTGACGAACACTTGGTCGACTTGGTCCTTTTTTTTTTTTTTTACGACCAAGCCACAAAAATGTGCCCTAAATGACCAGATGACCACCGGAAGGAATCGAGGATGACCTCCCCCCTACTCCCCCAGTGGTCACTAACTCCCTCCTACCCTAAAAAAAATTTTAAATATTTTTTCCAGCCTCTATGCCAGCCTCAAATATTATACCCAGCTCCATGACAGCAGTATGCAGGTCCCTGGAGCAGTTTTAGTGGGTACTGCAGTGCACTTCAGGCAGGCGGACCCAGGCCCATCCCCCCCCCCCCCCCCCCCCTGTTAAACTTGTGGTAAATGTGAGCCCTCCAAAAACCCACATGTATCCACATGTAGGTGCCCCCCTTCACCCATAAGGACTATGGTAGTGGTGTACAGTTGTGGGGAGTGGATTTTGGTGTGCTCAGCACACAAGGTAAGGGAGCTATACACCTGGGAGCTTTTTCTGAAGTCCACTTCAGTGCCCCCTAGGGTGCCCGGTTGGTGTCCTGGCATGTCAGGGGGACTAGTGCACTATGAATGCTGGCTCCTCCCACGACCAAATGGCTTGGATTTGGTCGTTTCTGAGATGGGCAGCGCTGCGTATGCTTTGTAGCGCTATAGAAATGCTAAGTAGTAGTATGGGCGTCCTCGGTTTCCATTATCACCGAAAATTGGGGACGACCATCTCTAGGGACGACGTAAATGTTGAGATTTGGGCGTCCACGACCATATTATTGAAACGAAAGATGGACGCCCATATTGTTTTGATAATACAGGTTTCCCCGCCCCTGCGTGGGGACGTTCTGCGAGGACGCCCTCAGGAAAACTTGGATGCCCTGTTCGATTATGCCCCTCCACGTATGTTAATGGTTCTGCTGGTCGTGCTACATCTGACAATGGACTTCCTGTTTCTAAGGGATGGAACTGGCAGAGGATCCCCCACCTGTATGTTCCTTTTTTTCTTTTTTGACAGGCTTGTTTGACAGGATGCTATGGAAGCTGCTGGACCAGGGGAGGGAAAAGGGAAGGAAGATTCTTTTCCAGAGTGCTGGGCTGGAGGGAGAAGGGGGCAAGCCACTAAAGTTTGCCCAGAGTTCTATAGGTAGTTAAAGTGGCCCTGCATAATGACATATGATCCAACCACATAATATGTTCTACCCCTTTACTGCCAGTAACCTCTAGACATATCAGGTTTATTTTTGTGTAAGTATGATGGTATTGTGAATAAAAGATGTAATCCTTTCAGTTAGGGTGTACAAATCTGTGCATTTCACTCCTCAAGTTATCTATTATAGGATGAATTATAAGTTTGAAATCACCCCCACAATCAGAGTCCCAGCCTTAAAATTCAACAGCTTCCCTAAACAAGGTCTGAAAAGACCCCTTGCACATTTTGGTACATACATACTGACTGTTCTGAACTTCTGATCATTGATAGGTTCAGAAAGATAAATCACTCTTCTCCTTTCTAGCATGTTTAATGGGATTCCATCCTCAGTGTTTTGACAAATAAAATTCACACCCTTCCTTTCTTGTGAGCCCCATTTGATGCCCTCTCATGACGTTTAAGTAGGTTCATCTCTTGTATCAAACATACATCCACTTGTAACTAATTCAACTCTCTAAATTATAGCCCTTTCCTTCATGGCACATTCGGTTCTCACACGTTCATAGTCACAATCCCTAACCCAATTTTATTGATACTTTTATATAATCCCTCTCCTTCCTGGCCCTTTCTACAACCCTTCTTACCTTGTTTAGCTATTTCTCCCTCTCTGTGTGGAGGAGTAGCCTAGTCGTTAGTGCAGTGGACTTTGATCCTGGGGAACTGAGTTTGATTCCCACTGCAGCTCCTTGTAACTCTGGGCAAGTCACTTAACCCTCCATTGCCCCTGGTACAAAATTAGTATCAATATATGTAAACCGCTTTGAATATAGTTGCAAAAACCTCAGAAAGGCGGTATATCAAGTCCAATTTCCCCTTTCCCTCTGTCTCCTCCCATTCCCCATGAGCCTCCCATACATCTTCTAACTGGATCATCGCCAACATTCTGCTGTTCATTCTTTAAAGAGTGACCCAAACCAGGACTCATACTCATCATTCCCCTACCCCTAGGTTTACCATCCCATCTCTCCACACTTGTATCATTCATTATTGCTTTTGGAAAAACTTTAATAAGTCAAGGCAAATGTGCAGTTCTTATTCAGTTTGACCTCTCGTGCTTTTAACCTAGTAGATTGCGGGATTTTGTTATCTATTCTGAGTGGTTTTGGTATTCATGGTGCTGTACTACAGTGGTTTCATGGCTTTCTTGCAATAGCTCTTATCAAATTAAAGTTAGAGCTACAATGTCATAGTCCTGGAGGGCATCTTGTGGAGTGTCTCGTAGATTTAAACCGAACAGGGACAAAGCCAAGTTTCTGTGGCTCGGTCATATAGACCATCCACTGAAACTTCAGCATTTCACTGGTAGTGTGGATCTATTTTCTTTCGAGAAAACTTCTAACCTTCTTGGGTAGAGGTTAATAGTGCTCTTACTATGAAACCCCATATAAACACATTGATCAAGAAATCTTATCTACTTTAAAAAATGTTGCACTATCAAAAAGTATTTAGACAAATCAGCATTTAGGCTTATAGTACAAGCTTTTATCCTGTCTAGAATGGATTATTGTAATGTTGTCCTCTCTGGGTGTACAAAAGCTTCTGTAAAACGTTTACAAGTAGTCCAAAAACACTGCAATCCAATTGATCTGTTCATTAGGCAGATTTGATTCTGTGACTCCCTTCATGCTGGAATTGCACTGGCTCCCAGCTGAACTAGGGTCCAATTTAAACTAGGGGTTATGGTTTTTAAAATTTTATATGGCGAAGCCCCACATTATATGATTGATTTGGTCAGCCTGTTAGACCATAAATGTAGTCGTCTTCATGACCAATTATTATGATGTTATCCTACTGTGAAAAAGGTTAAGTCTGAAAAATGTTTGACCCCCCCTTCCGTTCCTTATCAGGCCATCTCTCTATGGAACTCATTACAGTTTGGAATTAGATCAGAACTTTTCTAGATTTCAAAAGGACACTTAAAACTTTCCTTTTTGTAAATGTGTTGTACTCTATGGGAAAATTAGTTTTTAGAGATCATTTTGCTGACGACTGAGGCATATTTCAAAGCATTTAGCCTTCCAAAGTTCCATAGAAACCTATGGAACTTTGGAAGGCTAAGTGCTTTGAAAATATGCATCTATATAACACAAATGGTTCAATTATCAATGTTTATGGAGTCCACAGTGAACTGTATTGTTATCTATGGGCTATAAACTCTGTATTATATAATGTAATGTAATTAATGCCCAAATACAACAGCCCTCACCCCCTCCACCTCACACACTCAACCCCCTCTCCCCAAATTCATTCATCTTCCTGGTTCACTATTCTCTCCCCTCTCACCCAGTATACAGAAAATCCCATATATTTCATGATTTTGTTGTCCAGCAGTCTCTAGTTCCATAATTACTGATCTACATGGTATTGTATGAAAGCAACAATTCCTTTCTCTGTAGTTTCTGTGTAATGATGGTAACAGAAACAGGTTTCTAGTGTCTAGTTTCTTGCTTCTCTTCAGGCCTCCTTACCCAGCCTCCTCTGGCATCATCATTTCCCTGTTCATTTTTTTTTTTAATGGTAACCAACAGGCTGAATGGAAACAATCATATTATGTATTTTCTTTTTTTAGCAAAGAATTTCCCCAAAGACCCCCCCCCCCCCTGTTTTGTAAATCCACAACTCCAGCTTCCACCCTTCACAATCAAAAAAAGTCTATTATACAAAGCGAAGCCACATGACACCATTGTATATGCTTTGCCTAAAAGACAAGAGAGAAACATCTTAAAATCCTGACTGAATCCCTAAAACAAAAAGGATACAACCCCAAAGTCTCCAAGAAAATTGCCTCTTCTCTTAAAACACACAGGGAAAACCTATTGCAGTTCAAAGAAAAGAAAACCACAGAGAAAGTCCCCCTTGTACTGACGTACAATCCAGACCTGGAAAAACTGAGAAAAAATTATAAAAGATTTACAACCACTACCCCAGAAAGATGGATCATTGAAAGAGATATTCTCAGCTCCACCAATGCTGACCTTTCTATAACCACCTAATGTGAAGTGAAAATTAGTGAAACGCCAACTCCCAACAGATGCTCAAAATGAAGAGAAAGTTACACATCACTACAATATACCAAGCTGCAAACTGCCATCACTCATCACAGGGACTCCACAGTTATTCACATGGGGAAAATGTTCAGCATAAGAGGATCCTACTCATACTGTTCTTCACATGTAGTATATATCATTCAGTGCAAAACTGAAGAAGGATGCTGTGTTGGAGAGAGAGGCCAGATGCTTAAGACAAAAATCAGCTTAAACAGGTACCACATTATATACCACAAAGATAACAAGGGTGACACTTCTGTGGGAGAGCACATTGCAAGATAAGAGCACTGCATCAGGGACTTTATGGTGAGAATGGAAATTTTAAAACAATCCAGGAACATAAGACCTTTGAAGTTAAAATGATGAAATACTTTGACACCCACCAGATAGGACTTTTAGCTCAAAGATCTGGGTTTCCTATCACATTATAATCCATATGCTTTGTCACCCTCTGATCACCCATCTCTCTCTTCCTGTTTCTCACCCCCACCCCAACCTTCCCTATGTGGCTGTCCTTGGAATGTTTTATGTTTCACTTATATATTCTTATATTTGTCATCTTTTACACATTGCCTTCAAAAGCTAGTCAAAAAATGTATTGTTAATCCAATAAAAAAGGTATTTTATCTTTTGGTTTTGTTTTATTTTATTTTTGTTTATTATCTTTAGAAGTAGAACCATAAAAGTACTTTGTATTACAAAAATGCTAATCTCATTGACTGAAAAAGTAAGCATGGATTTCTCTTATAAACCTTTCTCCCTCTCTACAGCTTCCAAAGGGAAATTGCCTATCAAATGGATGGCTCCAGAGTCTATAAACTTTAGACGTTTTACCTCAGCTAGTGATGTATGGATGTTTGGTAAGTATCACTGTATTGAAAAAAAATCAGCTATTTGTTTTGTTAGAACCACAATACTGGCCTCTAGAAATCTGCTCGTTCGTTGAGAGTTGAGTAATGCTTGATGATATTGCTGTAATTTCGCTGAAAGGAATGAAGAAAAGGATCTGTAAAACTCCATCGGGAGGCCATTAGGGCCCGGAGCTTTTTGCTGGTGGAAGAGATATAAGCTGATATGATTTCACTTAAAGGATGGGCTTGTTTAAAAGTAGCGTCTGTTGATCTGAGAGATGAGGTAACTGTAATCCAGATAGAAATGAGACTATAACAGCGTCAGTAGCAGAACTTTCTGATGAATATAAGTCAATGTAAAGGTGTTTAAAGTCAGCTAAGATTTGAGAAGAAGCTGTACAAGATAGCCCAGAGAGTGATCTGATGCAAGTAATACGTTGTTTCACACCTCTGCCCTTGAGATGAGATAGGCCAATAGCTTTCCAGCTTTATTGGCTTCCGAATGATATACTATGCTCTGTTTGAAATTAATTGTTGAGGTAAAATAGTTGTATTGCATTTTGAGTAAGCAAAGTTTCTGTATTATAGTTTAGAAGGACCAGAATAAAGGGCAGACTCAAGTTGACAAATTTCTTGTTCCAGTTGAGTATTAGTAATATTGTTAGTCTTTCAAAGGTGAGCTGAGTAGCTAATTGTCTCACCACATAACCAGGCTTTGTAGGATTCCCATATGCTGCCAGATTCTATATATCACACCTTAATTTCCGTGCAGAAATCGAAGCGTATTCTATAACAATGCGTGTAACTTAATTGGTTAACTAGCAAATCAGCAGTGTCTGGATGTTAACAAGCAATTAACAGCACTAATTGGCATTAAGATTTACGTGCAGAACTCGCTAAGTGTATTCTGTAATGTGGTGTGCCTAAATACTATGTCACATAGTTCAAGAGGGAACGGAGTGTGGGCATTTCTAAATTCTATGTGCATTGCTATAGAATACATCTGCTTTATGCCTAATTTAGATGTCGGGATTTACGCCAAGTAAAACGTGGCATAAATGGCCGTGACTAAATTTGGTCACATGGAGAAGTGCTCGGCATAATTCTATATACCATGTGGAAATTTAAGCCAATTCTATAAATTTAGGCATACTTTAAAGAGTACGCCTAGGCGTATTTTTTTTCCGCTTGAAATTTTCAGGTGCCATATATAGAATCTAGCCCATAGTGACAAATGATATACCCAGACCACAGTTGATAGCAAAACATTCCGCAGATTTCTGGGAGATACATTGCAACAAAAGAGTCATCTGCTAGTAGAGTAATATTGAGTCTCCAAGAGGAGGTTTTCGAAGACTCAGGGGACCAAGAGAAATCACAAGTAACAGCAGCATGGTCAGAAATTGATAGTTCTTGAATTTTTCCAGATTCAAGCATAGGGAGCAAGTCTTTAGAACATAGCAGGTAGTCCAATCTGGAGTACAAATACTCCCACGCGGTAGGATGTAGTAACCTTCATAAGTCAGACCAACCATTAAGATGTTTGAGAGTGCAAAGATGCCCCTTTCTTTCCGAGCACTCTACCAAAACCCTCATCCACACCCTTGTCACCTCTTGTTTAGACTACTGCAATCTGCTTCTTGCTGGCCTCCCACTTAGTCACCTCTCCCCCCTCTAGTCGGTTCAAAACTCTGCTGCCCGTCTCATCTTCCGCCAGGGTCGCTTTACTCATACTACCCCTCTCTTTAAGATCCTTCACTGGCTCCCTATCCGTTTTCGCATCCTGTTCAAACTTCTTCTACTAACCTATAAATGTACTCACTCTGCTGCTCCCCAGTATCTCTCCACACTCGTCCTTCCCTACACCCCTTCCCGTGCACTCCGCTCCATGGATAAATCCTTCTTATCTGTTCCCTTCTCCACTACTGCCAACTCCAGACTTTCGTGCCTTCTGTCTCACTGCACCCTACGCCTGGAATAAACTTCCTGAGCCCCTACGTTTTGCCCCATCCTTGGCCACCTTTAAATCTAGACTGAAAGCCCACCTCTTTAACATTGCTTTTGACTCGTAACCACTTGTAACCACTCGCCTCCACCTACCCTCCTCTCTTCCTTCCCATTCACATTAATTGATTTGATTTGCTTACTTTATTTATTTTTTTGTCTATTAGATTGTAAGCTCTTTGAGCAGGGACTATCTTTCTTCTATGTTTGTGCAGCGCTGCATACGCCTTGTAGCGCTATAGAAATGCTAAATAGTAGTAGTAGTAGTAGTAATGTGTCCACACAAGAGTCCAAAGGGAAATTAAAATCATCACCTAATATGGTAGTACTTGATAAAGAGGGGAGGAGCCAGAACTGTTAGTAATGTGGAAGAAAGTGGGGCCATCAGTGTTTGCTACATTAAACGTTACGTTGACTACTGTCAGAGGCTTGCCAGCCTTCTAAACGTAACCAGTGACCACCAGGATCAAATGTATGAGAAAAAAATATAAAAAGGAAAAGATCTGCGTGTAAGGGTAATAACGCCATTTTTTTCAGCCCTGTGCAGGGGCAGTTTAACATTGATCAAACCGTTTACCAGACAGTTTGGATGCTTCTTTCATATCCAGGTGAGATTCTTGGAGTAGACATATATCCGTTCCTAATTTTTTGAAGGTAAAGGATTTTTTTTTTTACATTTAATAGATGGGAAAACCCTTTAATGTTAAGAGTAGTGATCTGTAATTTTTTCTTATTGAAACTGCTTTAAGGTGAAGAAGCAGGACATCCATATCCTCATCTTTTATGCACAACAGAGACATTTTGCTGGTAAGGAGAAAAATCCTTATGTATAAAACAAATTGTAGACTAAATCAGGCCAAAACGGCAAAAACAAAAAAAAAAACATCTGAACAAAATAATAAATGTCTCAATGAACGGGGTTTCTTATATCCAGAATGGAGGAGCACCAGTGGCGTAGCGGGGTCGGCTGGCACCCGGGGCGGATTGCCGCTGCACACCCCCCCCCCCCCCGGGTGCAGACCAACACAGCACCCCCCCACCCCAGCACCACCCCATTGACACAGGCCCCACCTGCCTACGAGCTCCGTCCATCTGCAGACTAAGGTGGCACCCCCCCCCCCCTGGCATGGACCCCCTGGCATAGCGCCACCCCCCCCCCCCCCCGACACGGTCCCCACCTGCCTATGAGCTCCATCCATCTGCAGCGCTGCTGTAAAGAAGAAATGGCTTCATCGGCCCTTCCCTCACTCACTGTGTCCCGCCCTTGAGGAAATAGGAAGTTACGTCAGAGGGCGGGACACAGTGAGTAGGGGAAGGGCCGACGAAGTGATTTCTTCTTTACAGCAGCGCTGCAGATGGATGGAGCTCGTAGGCAGGTGGGGACTGTGTCGGGGGGGGGGGGTAACGCTATGCCGGGGGGGGGTCCACGCCGGTGGGGAGGGTGCCATCTTCGTCTGCAGATGGACGGAGCTCGTAGGCAGGTGGGGACTGTGTCAGGGGGGAGGCGCTGCACCGGGGGGGTGGATGGATGCACCCCCCCCCCCCCCACCCGTTGACACCCGGGGCGGACCGCCCCCACCTTGCTACGCCACTGAGGAGCACATAGTCCTATGCTGGTGTATGAACAGATGAAGATAAAAAGCTAGCAGCCATCAAGTGATTAACCAATTTCATACAACAAACTATTATGGTTGGGGGGGAAGAGCACATTTAATATATCATGTTGTTTGAGCAGAGTGTGCCTCAAAAATCTCAGTTGCTCATTAGGGTCTGAGTAGTGCTTAGTGGGGGTCTGGAATGTTACCCACATTATGGCTGAATAAAGGAGGCCATACTGGGCACCCAGAGCTTTCAACTTGGGACATCTCCAAGAACAATTTTCTCTTTTTAGCAGTGGGTTTAGAAAAGTCCGGAGCCAGTAGCATTTTAGAGCCATTGTGTATCAGCAATTTTTTGGAACAAGCTGCTTCCAATAACATAACTTGATTGTGTCTTAAAAATGTAATAATAATCTGTTGAGGAAAATTATTTCCTGGTGAAGACTGCATGAGGGTGCAATGAGCACGCTTAGTATCCAGAGTAACTTCCGGTTTTATATTTAACAAGTTAAACAAAAAGATTGTAGACATGCTGAAATAGCTTTACCTTGGGGGTACCCAAGAGGTTTAGGTTGGTTGTTTGCATCTGATTGAATAAGTCTTCATTTTCGTATTGAAGCAAATCTATCTTATTTAATGCGTGCTCTGTAGCAAGATGTTGTTCATCATGTGCAGAGATGCGTTTTTCAGTAAGCTTCAGCCTTGCGTTAAATTGACATGACTTTAAGATCAGATTTAATCTCCGATGTTGTGTTGAAGTTCTGCTGCATTAGTTTATGCAGCAATTTTGTCTTTGATTTTGACATCTGATTTATCTGGAGGTAGCAGCAACATCAGGGCCTTCTCTGGAGTGCTTGGTTCATTCTTAGAATTCTTCGAAGCAGAATGAATGAACCATCATTTTTATTAGATTTGTAACCCATGATCTTACAAATGCAGAATATGCTATAATAGCATTCAAAAATAAGACGGTAAGACTGCTAAACAGTGAAGAATTTTAAAACCCGACAGGGAGAGAGCACAAGCTACAAGTCAACACTGTAAGAAGTCATGTAATTCCCCTGAAGGATTTGTTCTTAAGTTTGTTTGTTTTTTCTTGTTGAATCGCTCACATCAGTAGAGGTGTACGATTGTAACTTTGAGGTGAGCACTTGAACCTGCACCGTACACAAGTAACTGCCATTTATATTTGTCCCTTTCTTTTCTTTTTTTTTTTTTTTTCTTCTAACCCAGTGGATTGATAGACATTTTCTTTAGATTTCATAAAACTATCTGGGGAGAAAAATAACTCTGCAAAAAATTAACAGGACTGGGCCAAATTTTGTATGTGGGAAAAACAGGAGAAATTACACAATACAAAAAAAAAATAAAAGGTAGAAAAGGCAGATCAGGTTTGAAATGGCCACTATTGGATCATGGGCTCAGAAAAATAGTCCCCAGCTAAATTGGCAAATGCATTTTTATTACATAGGGGATTCCAACAGCTGCAGCATACAAACATTTGAAACACAGTGGTTATGGAGTTACTCCCTTCAAACTGAACCACCCTCCTTACTCCTCTCCTGTTCCAACCACAAATGTATGGAGACAAAACAAATGAAATACATATAATGAACATCTCTCTCCCCCACCCAAACACAGAAATGCACACAAAGAGGGGTTGAATGTTTTTCCATGAGCCGGTTTACATGCGCCGTGTTTGATTTGAACTAGTTCATGTCAGGCTGTGAATTTTTAGTCTAAAAAAAATTCCACAAGTAACAAATTTCATATAATTTCTGTTCCCACTTCTGTATTTTATAGGATATTTGGTAACTTTTGAACTAAGTATAAATGAGAAGAGAAAAAGATAAGTATTCATTTTATTTTAATCATTAGGGGGAAGTGCATTCATAGAGTAGACTAAAATGATCTCATCAATTAGTTAATGAAAGTATTCCTATTTAAAAGTTATCATTTCTTTGATATAAAATGATTGTGTGCATGCTTTCAAGAAGAGCATGTATGTAATGAAATGTGGAAGCACAATTGTCACATTACTAGAAATGAGAGATTTCAAATTTGCTGTCTCAGTGCATAAAAGACATGATGAAAATTCTCAGAACGTGTAAAACAAAGCCACTAAAATAAAGGTGTAAGATACATACGTTCATTAGGTGAGAGACCATGTGATGCCTTGACAGAGTCAGATGTGGATTAGAACGGCTCCAGGTCCCCGCACCCCACTCTAGCAAAAAAATGACGGTGCATATTTTTCAGAGCCTTCTCATCACCGAGTAAGTTGATAGTTTTATGGACAAATATCTGCTTTTCTGCGATAAAAATATGCCCAGAAAAAGCTTGAAAAAAGAAGTTGAGAAGCCACGTGGTGGAGACTCTAAGATTGCGGAACCGGGGCTGACGGAAGTTGTAGCCTTTTGAGATCATTAGCTGATACAACTAACAGCTGCAGTGGAAAAAGCCATCGGACCCAGACTACAAACACTTAGAGGTCAAATGACCAAAATGGGAAACTATGTTGGTTGATCGCACAACTTGGACCAGTGTATTAGAACAGAGAGTGTCGAATGTAGAAGACATGGAATCTCAACATGGCCCAGTGATCACTGTTATACAGAAATAATTACAACTCCATGAAAGTAAGTTGGAAGACTTGGACAACAGATCCTGGAGGGGCAACCTTCGGATCAGAGGATTGCCAGAACATCTTCCTGATCTTGTCCTTGTCTTGCCCTTTTCTAGACCCAGTTTTAATCTACTTCCGTGTTTTGTCCTGTCTGGGTTCCAGTTCTGGCCCTTTGCCTTCTTTTCCTTGCCTCGTCTGGACATAGTAACATAGTAGATGACGGCAGAAAAAGACCTGCACGGTCCATCCAGTCTGCCCAACAAGACAACTCATGTGTGCTACTTTTTGTGTATACCCTACTTTGATTTGTACCTATGCTCCTCAGGGCACAGACCGTATAAGTCTGCCCAGCACTATCCCCACCTCCCAAACACCAGCCCCGCCTCCCAACCACCGGCTCTGGCACAGACCGTATAAGTCTGCCCAGCACTATCCCCGCCTCCCACCACCGGCTCTGGCACAGACCGTATAAGTCTGCCCAGCACTATCCCTGCCTCCCAGCCTCTAGTCCCGCCTCCCACCACTGGCTCTGGCACAGACCGTATAAGTCTGCCCCGCACTATCCCCGCCTCCCACTACCGGCTCTGCTATCCAATCTCGGTTAAGCTCCTGAGGATCCATTCCTTCTGAACAGGATTCCTTTATGTTTATCCCACGCATGTTTGAATTCCGTTACCGTTTTCATCTCCACCACCACCCGCGGGAGGGCATTCCAAGCATCCACCACTCTCTCCGTGAAGAAATACTTCCTGACATTTTTCTTGAGTCTGCCCCCCTTCAATCTCATTTCATGCCCTCTCGTTCTACCACCTTCGTATCTCCGGAAAAGGTTCGTTTGCGGATTAATACCTTTCAAATATTTGAACGTCTGTATCATATTTATTTATTTATTTTATTTATTTATTGCATTGGTATCCCACATTTTCCCACCTATTTGCGGGCTCAGTGTGGCTTACAATACATTGTGCTGATGGAAATACAATTTGTTACAACTCAATTATGGTTACATGTGAGGAGTTAGGTTAGAATAAAGTCTACGTATCGCTAAGGGGAATAAAACAATGGAGTAGAATGATAGAACAATGGAAGAACAACCAACATTGATAGGATTACATAACAATAGCAAGAGAACGTTCGGGTATAACATTATTACCTGTAGATTAAGGTTTAAGTGTGTTAAAATTACGGGGGATGAGAGTACAGATGAGAATGTGTTGATGCATTACTAACAGCGTGTTTCTCCTTTCCTCCAGGGTATACATGTTCAGGTCAGCAAGTCTCTCCTCATACGTCTTGTTACGCAAATCCCATACCATTCTCGTAGCTTTTCTTTGCACCGCTTCGATTCTTTTTACATCCTTAGCAAGATACGGCCTCCAAAACTGAACACAATACTCCAGATGGGGCCTCACCAACGACTTATACAGGGGCATCAACACTCCCTTTCTTCTGCTGGCCACACCTCTCTCTATACAGCCCAACAACCTTCTAGATACAGCCATCGCCTTGTCACACTGTTTCGTCGCCTTCAAATCCTCAGATACTATCACCCCAAGATCCCTCTCCCCATCAGTACCTATCAGACTCTCGCCACCTAACACATACGTCTCCTGTGGATTTCTATTCCCTAATTGCATCACTTTGCATTTCTTGGCATTGAATTTTAATTGCCAGACCTTAGACCATTGTTCTAGCTTCTTCAGATCCTTTTTCATGTTTTCCACTCCCTCCGGGGTGTCCACTCTGTTACAGATCTTAGTATCATCCGCAAATAGGCAAACTTTACCTTCTTTTTTTTATTTATAATTTTTATTGTGTTATATATACTTATACAGATACATACAACTGCAAACTTTACCTTGTAACCCTTCGGCAAGGTCACTCACAAATATATTGAACAGAATCGGCCCCAGCACCAATCCTTGAGGCACTCCACTACTCACCTTTCCTTCCTCCGAGCTAACTCCATTCACCACCACCCTCTGGCATCTGTCCGTCAACCAGTTCCTAATCCAGTTCACCACTTCGGGTCCTATATTCAGCCCATCCAGGTTATTTAAAAAGCCTCCTGTGGGGAACCGTGTCAAAAGCTTTGCTGAAATCTAAGTAGATTACGTCCATAGCTCGTCCCTGATTCAATTCTCCTGTCACCCAATCAAAAAACTCAATGGGATTCGTTTGGCACGATTTCCCTTTGGTAAAACCATGTTGTCTGGGATCTTGCAACTTATTGGCTTCCAGGAAATTCACTATCCTTTCCTTCAGCATCGCTTCCATTACTTTTCCAATAACTGAAGTGAGGCTTACCGGCCTGTAGTTTCCAGCTACTTCCCTATCACCACTTTTGTGAAGAGGGGACCACCTCCGCCGTTCTCCAATCCCTCGGAACCTCTCCCGTCTCCAAGGATTTATTAAACAAATCTTTAAGAGGACCCACCAGAACCTCTCCGAGCTCCCTTAATATCCTGGGGTGGATCCCGTCTGGTCCCATGGCTTTGTCCACCTTTAGCTTTACAAGTTGTTCATACACACTCTCTTCTGTAAATGATGCTGTATCCACTCCATTTTCATTTGTACTTTTTCCAGTCCATCGTGGTCCTGCTCCAGGATTTTCTTCAGTGAAAACAGAACAAAAGTATCTATTTAGCAAATTTGCTTTTTCTTCATCACTATCTACATAGCGGTTCGCAGTATCTTTTAGTCTCACAATTCCCTTTTTAGTCATTCTCCTTTCACTAATATACCTGAAGAAATTTTTGTCACCCCTCCTTACATTTCTAGCCATTTGTTCTTCCGCTTGTGCTTTCGCCAGACGTATCTCTCTCTTGGCTTCTTTCAGTTTCCTCCGGTATTCCTTCCCGTGTTCCTGTTCTTGAGTTTTTGTGTATTTCTGGAACGCCAACTCTTTAGCCTTTATTTTCTCAGCCACTTGTTTGGAGAACCATATCGGTTTCCTTTTTCTCTTGCTTTTATTTACTTTCCTTACATAAAGGTTTGTGGCCCTATTTATAGCTTCTTTCAGCCTGGACCACTGTCCTTCCACTTCTTGTACTTCCTCCCAGCCCATCAGCTCCTTCCTCAGGTATTCCCCCATATTAGTAAAGTCAGCACGCTTGAAATCCAGGACTTTGAGTTTTGACAGTTGTGACAGCTGGTAAAGGATAAACTTATCATGCACAGAAAATTGGAGCAAGTCAAAAATTACCTCAGACATTTAAATGTACGAATTTTGAATTTTCCTATTGTTTATGGATAAAGCTCAATGATTACATGGAATAATTTTTTTGGGTCAAGCTTTACATCTTTTCCTCCAGTTAATAAGGTCTCTTACTTGCCTCAGAGAAGAGTCAGGTCTGAATCTAATAATCAACAAGTTCTTGATATTTCTGCTATACTGGAATCTTCTACTGAGGAAATGCAGGAAAAAGTTACCTTTTGGCCTCATTTCTGCTCCCAGATCTTTCACAAAATGCCTCACAGTAGTCGCAGCATTGCTATACAGACTTGGAAGTGCATGCGTTTCCCCACTTGGATGATTGGCTGATGAAGAGCATGTCAAGGGAAGGTGCTCAACAATCGATGCTGAGACCTATTCGAATGCTGAAGTTGGTAGGGTTTCTTATCAACTACCCAAAGTCCTTTCTCCTCCCTGTTCAGCAGTTGGAATTCATTGGAGCCCTGCTAGACACGGTTCAGGTTCAAGCATGCCTACCTACTGGTCGCCAGGGAAAAAGCCATGATCAGCATTGCTTCTCAGGTTCAGCAGGTCAGTGCTTGGCAAATGTTGAGTTTGTTAGGCCATGGCCTCTACAGTGCATTTCATACCCATGACATGCCTCCACTTAAGAGGCCCATTGGATCATAGCTTTCCAGTATTGTCAGGCCACAGGGAACCTAGTGAACCTAGTGGATGTCATCTCTGGAGCTCACGGAGTTGCTCTTAAGATGAACATTCTGTCCAATCTGATCATGGGGCTCCAATTTCATATTCTTCATTCACAGATGCTGACAACAGATATGTCCAAGCTGGAATTGGGGGGGGGGGGGGGGGCTTTGCATCAATGAACTTTACACTCGGGGTCATTAGTCTGCCCAGGAGACTCGGTTATACATCAGTCTCCTGGAGCTGAGGCCCATTTGGAAAGCTCTAAAGGCTTTTAGATGTTGGCTCCTGCACCAAATTATCCTCATTCAAACAGACAATCAGGTCAACAAGCAGGGAGGCTTGGGATTGTACCTTTTCTGTCAGGAAGCAGTTGGGATGTGACTGTGGGCCTCCACCAACCATCACATGGTATTTAGGGCCACATACCTGGTGGGGAGGGGAAAGACAGTAGCCTGGTGGACAGATTAAGCAGGGTTATGCAACCACACAAGTGGTCTCTCAACTTGGACATTGTCCGGGAGATTTTCCAAGAATGGAGTACCCCCTCAGTGGATCTCTGTGCCACTCATCTCAACAACAAAGTCCCTCAGTTGTTCTCCAGACTGAGATCACATGGCAGACTAGCATTGGATGCCTTTCTCCTTGATTAGGGGAAAGGCCTTTAGTACATGCATTTTCCCATACCTCTTATGCAGAAGACCACTGAAACTCAAGCAGGATGAGGGTCCATGATACTCATCGCACTTTACTGACTGAAACAGATATGGTTCTCTCAACTTCTGGAGAACAAAGAGTGCCAGAAATGGTATTCAAAGCTGGAGAGTCAGAGAAACTAAATGAAATCTCTATAAACTTGGAAGATGTAATGGCGCAATTTGCCAAAATGAAGAGTAGCAAATCACCTGGACCGGATGGTATTCATCACAGAGCACTGATAGAATTGAAAAATGAACTTGTAGAACTATTGTTAGTCATATGTAATTTATCTTTAAAATCAAGCATGGTGCCGGAAGATTGGAGGGTGGCCAGTGTAACGCTGGTTTTTTTTTTTTAAAAGGTTCCAAAGGTGATCCAGGAAATTATAGACTGATGGGCCCGACTTTGGTGCCAGGCAAAATAGTAGAGAATATTATAAAGAACAAAATTACAGAGCATATTCAAAAACGTGGATTAATGAATCAAAGCCAACAAGGATTTAGTGAAGGGAAATCTTGCCTTACTAATCTACTACATTTCTTTCAAGGGGTAAACAATCATTTATTTATTTGTTACATTTGTACCCCACATTTTCCCACCTTTTGGCAGGCTCAATGTGGCTTACATGGTGCTGGAGAGGTGTTGGTTGACTCTGGAGTAAACAATTACAGTTACAAGGTTAAGTTGTGGTAGGAAAAAGGTTCATGTGGATAAAGGTGAGCCGGCTGATATTGTGCAGTGCCGTAGCGAAGGTGGCTGACACCCGGGGCGGGTCACCGCTCCACGCCCCCCCCCCCCCCCCCCGGAGGGCATTCTTACTTGAATTAGGAAGCGAGGGGCGGGCGAGAGGGCCGATCCGCCCCCGAGTGCACGTCGCTGGGAGCTGCGTCGGCTCCGCTGGTTCCCTGCTCTCTCTGCACCAGAACAGGAAATAACCTGCTCCGGGGCAGAGGGAGCAGAGAACCAGCAGAGCCGACACCCCCCCAGCGGCATGCACCCGGGGCAGACCGCCCCACCGCCTCCCCTTCCTAAGCCTCTGATATTATGTATCTGGATTTTTAAAAGGCAGTTGACAATGTACCTCATGAAAGACTCCAGAGGAAATTGGAGAGTTGTGGGATAGGAGAAGTAGTGTTGTATTGTAGATTAAAAACTGGTTAAAAGATAGTAAACAGAGAGTACGGTTAAATGGTTAGTATTCTCAATGGAGAAGGGTGGATAGTGGGGTTCCCCAGGAGTGTGTGCTGGGACCGCTGCTTTTTAACATATTTATATATGATCTAGACATGAGAGTAACAAGTGAGGTAATTAAATTTGCTGACGACACAAAGTTATTCAAAGTTGTTAAATCGCGAGAGGATTGTGAAAAATTACAAGAGGACCTTACAAGACTGGGAGACTGGGCATCCAAATGGAAGATGATGTTTAATGTGAGCAAGTGCAAAGTGATGCATGTAGGAAAGAGGAACCTGAACTATAGTTAGATGATGCAAGGTTCCACATTTGAAGTCATCAACCAGGAAAAGGATCTAAGTGTCATCGTTGATGATACATTGAAACCCTCTGTTCATTGTTCAGCAGCTAAGAAAGCAAATGTTAGGTATTATTAGGAAAGAAATGGAAAACAAAAATGAGGACGTTTTAATGTCTTTGTATCGCTCCATTGTGTGACCACACCTTGAGCACTGTGTGCAATTCTGATCACCAGATCTCAAAAGAGATAAAGTGAAATTTGAAAAGGTACATTAAAGGGCGACAAATGATAAAGAGGATATGGGGACTTCCCTATGAGATAAAGCTAAAGTGTGCTAGGGCTCTTCAGCTTGGAGAAGAGACGGCTGCTGGGAGATATGATAGAGGTCTATAAAATAATTAGTGGAGTGGAACGGGTAAACAATCACTTGTTTAGTCTTTCCAAAAATACTAGGACTAGGGGACATGCAATGAAGCTACAAAGTAGTAAATTTAAAACAAATTGGAGAAAATATTTCTTCACTCAACTTGTAATTAAACTCTGGAATTCGTTGCCAGAGAATGTAGTAAAAGCAATTAGCTTAGTGGGGTTTAAAAAAGATTTGGATAGCATCTTAAAAAAAGAAGTCCATAAGCCATTATTAAGATGGACTTGGGAAAAATCCACTGCTTGTTTCTAGGATAAGCATCAGTATTGTACTGTTTTGGGATCTTGCCAGGTATTTGTAACCTGGAATGGCCACTGTTGGAAACAGGATGCTGGGCTTCATGGACCTTTAGTCTGTCCCAATATGGCAACACTTATGTTCTTAGTTCTCCTGCACCCTAACCTTCAGACCCTATCCCTCTTGGGCTTGGAAGTTGAGCGATTAGGAATTGACTCTCTTCACCTGCATGAAGGTATTTCCTGAGTCCTGCTTGCTTCCAGGAAACATTCCACTAAGAGGTCATATAATTTTAAATAGAAGAGGTGTGTTGTCTGGCATGAGGGCCTAGATCCTTTTTTTTACTCTACACAAAAACTACTTGAATACTTTCTACACCTTTCTGAGTTTGTATTGAGAACCAATTCTTTAAGGGTTCAACTCAATGGAATTGGTGTTTACTATCACCATGTGGAAAGTAAGACCATCTCTTTACAGCCTCTAGTTGTCCATTTCATTAGACTAGTGCTTTTGAAAAAGCCCTCTGTCAAACTTCCAGCAGTGTCATGGGACCTCAGCATCATTCTCATACACCTTGATTCTTGCCATCTGAAGTACCTGACCTGCAGCGCCGGCCTAAGGCAAGATGCCGCTCCCCACCCCATGCCGAGATGCCTCCCCCTCCTGGGTCGAGATGCTTCCCCCCATCCTACCTTCAGCCTGTTCACGGCGTTTATCTATTCTATCACATTCCAAACCCAGCAGCGGCTGCGATTCCCATATGCTGCCCTGCCGCCGACAGCTGCCTTTTCCCTTTACTGCGGCTGCCTGAGCCTCTGACAAAACAGGAAGTTACATCAGAGAGGTGGCCACAGTAAAGGGAAGAGGCAGATAGGTGGGTGCCAGCGACAGGGCAGAGTATGGGCATCGCTGCCACTCCCGGGTGTGGAATGGATGAGACAGGTGAACGCCACAAACGGGGTGGAGGAAGGAAGGTGGAGATGCTGCTGTCCGAAGACTGGGGAGATGCCACTCCTTGAAGAGTTCTGCCTGAGACACCTTCCCTTCCCCCACCTCAGGTGGCCTAATGGTGTGGCCATCTCTGCTGACCTGAAAAATCTTGTTTTTGGTGGCAGTCACTTCAGCATTCAAAATCAGTAATCTTCAGGCCCTAGTAGCTGATCCATCTTGCACAAAGATTCATCATAACAAAGTAGTTCGCCGCACGCATTCCAAGTTCCTTCATAAGGTAGTGTTGGAATTCCATATAACCAATCAAAATTGTTTACCAACATTCTTCCCAAAATCTCATGCCCATCCTGCGCACTGCACTCTTAGACTGCAGGTGAGCCTTATCCTATCTGGAGTGGACTAAAGCCCATACAGTCCACCCAGAATTTTATTTCTTTTTACCCCAACAGGCAGGGGGAACCAAAAGTAAACATACTTTATCCTTTTGGCTAGCAGAGTACATCTGCTCCACTTATGCCCATTCTGGGCTGACTATGGAGGGTCACATCATGGCTCACAGTGTCAGAGCCATGGCTGTGTCTGCAGTCTACTTGAAATCAACCTCCATTGAGGAGATTTGCAAAGCTGCAATGTCGCCTTTAGTCCATGCATTCACATCTCACTACTGCCTTGAGCAGGATTCCCGATGCAACAGCTGCTTTGGTCAGGCAGTTCTACAGAATTTGTTAGGAGTCAATCAAACTTCACCTCCCTAGGTCCATTTTGTTCTGTTCCAGGCTGTACCTCCACAATAGGAATATACATAAATGTTTAGTTTTTGGTTGACTTTGCCTGTTGCAAGTCCCTATTGTCCAAAGTTGATTGTTTTTGGTATGCCCCGTAGCTAAGGATTCCCAACTATCGTAATTGTTGTCCTGATCATCCTTATAGAAAATGCAGTTACTCACCTGTAGCAGGTGTTTTCAGAGGACAGCAGGATACACATTACCACAAACCCTCCCACCTACCCCAGAAGTTGTATTCTCTAAGCTTTTATATTCAGCTGTGAGTCCCACATGGCTGAGGCGGGCAGACATGTGCAGTTGAGGTTGCCAAAGGCTTATAGAAAAGAATAATGAGCAGGGTCTGCACTGGAGGTCCATCAGATGACATCACCCAACTGTGATGTGTCCTGCTGTCTTCACAGAACATCTGCTACAGGTGAATAAGTTCGCTTTAGCACATTTTTCAATATGATAGGAAGTATTAGCAAATGTGTAATTTTTCATTTTGTGTTTATCTTTTTTTAGTATTTTTTTTTACAATTCAGATGAAGTATACAAACTTATATAAGACAATACAAGGAGCACTACCGCTAATAAAATGTTACATATTTATTAACTAATGGTTCTAAAATAATTGAAACATTAGTGGCAAGATAAGTATTAAATGCAAAGCAAAATCAGGATATCTATACAATAAAATTCAACATATAAATCTGCATAAGGGGTTTATATTGAAAATATTAAATTACATATTTAGAAACCCATCCACAAATCAAATGAAACAAAATTCATTTTTTGAACACGTACTGTAAGTTGAAGGCATATGTCATTTAATTGCATATGTGCAGCTAATCACAATGCAGCATTTCTTCAAAGACAGACTAGACTAAAAATCATCATCATTCATTTATCATTTATTCCTTTTAAATACCGTTTCTTCTCCGAGGACAAGCAGGCTGCTTGTTCTCACTGATGGGTGACGTCCACCGCAGCCCCCTCCAATCGGAAACTTTACTAGCAAAGGCCTTTGCTAGTCCTCACGCGCCGATGCGCACCACGCATGCGTGGCCGTCTTCCCGCCCGAACCGGCTCGTGTTCGTCAGTCTTCTTTTGTCGGCGCTCGGGACAGTCGTGTTTTACCGCCGTTTCGTGCCCCTCTAGTTGACCCTCGCGCGTCTTCGCGATTTTCGCAAAAAAAAAAAAAAGAGACCGATCGGTCTTTACCCTTTTCCCATGTTTCCAGCTTTTCCCCGCGTAAGTTTCCTTTCGCTTTCGGGACCGGCCTATTTGGCCTCGATTCGGGGTTTTTTTCTCCCTTCTTTTTGGTGCCCTTCGTCGTCATCACGAATTTTGATTTTGCCGGCGTGATTTTTCCGCCCATGTCATCGAAGTCTTCCAGCGGCTTCAAGAAGTGCACCCGGTGCGCCCGGGTAATCTCGCTCACTGATAGGCACGCTTCGTGTCTTCAGTGTTTGGGGGCTGGGCACCGCCCGCAGGCCTGCAGTCTTTGTGCTCTTTTAAAAAAGAGGTCTCAGGTAGCAAGATTGGCCCAGTGGAACGCGTTGTTCTAGGGCTCTTCAAAGACAACAGCACGGGCATCGAGTGCATTGACGTCGACAGCATCAAAGTCTTCAACCTCAGCATCGGCATCGACTGCATCGAGGCCCCTACCTTCGGCATCGTCGGTACCGAGGTATCGAAAGGCTGCGTCGACGTCGGTGGTACCGGGACCTCCGCTGTTGCTGATGTCGTCGGACGGTGGTGCTTCGTCTGGAGTGCAGGTGAGGGCTGTCCATTCCCCTGCTGGTGGCGGTGAGCCTTCGGGTGGGTCTCCCCCTGCCCTGAGGGCTCCTGTGGTACAGCCCCCCGAGATCGACCTTCTTCGGCCTCGGCCCCGAGGAAGCGACGGCTGGATTCTACGTCCTCCTCGTCGGTACCGGGAAGCTCCGGTGACATGCTTCGCTTGAAGAAGTCTAAGAAGCATCGTCACTGGTCTCCTTCCTGTCTCGGTACCAAGAGCTCTGGGTCGCTGAGGGAGTCGGCACCCAGTAGGCATCGGCACCGGGAGGACCGCTCACCCTCTGCTCAGGAGGTGTCGATGCGCTCCCCTTGGACAGCCCGGAACAGCCTCCATGCCCGGAACAGACTCTGACATCGACGCCTGCATCGGCTTCCCAGTCTTTCTCCACAGCCGCTCTGCACGAGAGTCTCCGGGCCGTTCTTCCAGAGATTCTGGGAGAGCTGTTGCGCCCTTCTCCTCCGGTACTGGGGGTGCTTGCGCCACCGGTACCGTCGAGTGAGGCACCGGCTGGCCCCTTGCCCGAGGTGAGGTCTCCGGTACCGGTACCGCTTGCGGTACCGGTACCGCTTGCGGTACCGGCTGCGGCCGCCTCCCAGGCAGACTCCCCGACGACGTCGGCAGAGGGAGCTTCGCCGGTGTTGGCGAGGGAGACCACCTCTCGACGCTCCTACCGTGGCTGTGTTTCCACGGAGTTGAGTCGGGCATGGCTTCAGACACAGGTTCGTGAACTTGTGTCTGATACCGATGGTGAGGCCTCGTGGGAGGAGGACATCAGATATTTCTCTGACGAAGAGTCTGATGGCCTTCCTTCGGATCCCACTCCCTCCCCTGAAAGGCAGCTTTCTCCTCCCGCGTGTCTGTCTTTTGCGGCCTTTGTCCGGGAGATGTCTACGGCCATCCCCTTCCCGGTGGTTGTGGAGGACGAGCCCAGGGCTGAAATGTTTGAGCTCCTGGACTATCCTTCTCCACCTAAGGAAGCGTCCACAGAACCCATGCATCATGTCCTAAAAAAGACATTGCTGGCGAACTGGACCAAGCCTCTAACTAATCCCCACATTCCCAAGAAGATCGAATCCCAGTATCGGATCCATGGGGACCCAGAGATCATGCGCACTCAGTTGCCTCACGACTCTGGTGTGGTGAATCTGGCCCTAAAGAAGGCTAAGAGTTCTAGAGAACATGCTTTGGCGCCCCTGGGCAAAGACTCTAGAACCTTAGACTCCTTTGGGAGGAAGGCCTATCATTCCTCTATGCTCGTGGCCAAGATTCAGTCCTACCAGCTCTACACGAGCATCCATATGCGGAACAATGTGCGGCAGTTGGCGGGCTTGGTGGACAAGCTCCCTCCTGAGCAAGCCAAGCCGTTTCAGGAGGTGGTCAGGCAGCTGAAGGCGTGCAGAAAATTCCTGGCCAGAGGGGTATATGATACCTTTGATGTTGCGTCCAGGGCTGCTGCTCAAGGTGTGGTGATGCGCAGACTCTCATGGCTGCGTGCCTCTGACCTGGAGAATAGGATCCAGCAGCGAATTGCGGACTCCCCTTGCCGAGCGGACAACATTTTTGGAGAAAAAGTCGAACAGGTGGTAGAACAGCTCCACCAGCGGGATAACGTTTTCGACAAATTCTTCCGCCGGCAGCCTTCAGCATCTACCTCCTCAGGTAGACGTTTTTATGGGGGAAGGAGGACTGTTCCCTACTCTTCTGGTAAGCGTAGGTACAATCCTCCCTCTCGACAGCCTGCAGCCCAGGCTAAGCCCCAGCGCGCTCGCTCTCGTCAGCAGCGTGTGCCACAGCAAGGCCCCTCAGCTCCCCAGCAAAAGCAAGGGGCGAGCTTTTGACTGGCTCCAGCAGAGCATAGCCGACATCAACGTGTCCGTGCCAGGCGATCTGCCGGTCGGGGGGAGATTGAAAGTTTTTCACCAAAGGTGGCCTCTTGTAACCTCCAACCGTTGGGTTCTTCAAATAGTCCGGCAAGGGTACACCCTCAATTTGGCCTTGAAGCCTCCAAATTGCCCACCGGGAGCTCAGTCCTACAGCTTCCAGCACAAGCAGGTACTTGCAGAGGAACTCTCCGCCCTTCTCAGCGCCAATGCGGTCGAGCCCATGCCATCCGGGCAAGAAGGGCTGGGATTCTATTCCAGGTACTTCCTTGTGGAAAAGAAAACAGGGGGGATGCGTCCCATCCTAGACCTAAGGGCCCTGAACAAATATCTGGTCAAGGAAAAGTTCAGGATGCTTTCCCTGGGCACCCTTCTTCCCATGATTCAGGAAAACGATTGGCTATGCTCTCTGGACTTGAAGGACGCCTACACGCACATCCCGATATTGCCAGCTCACAGGCAGTATCTGCGATTTCAGCTGGGCACACGTCACTTCCAGTACTGTGTGCTACCCTTTGGGCTCGCCTCTGCGCCCAGAGTGTTCACGAAGTGCCTGGCTGTAGTAGCAGCAGCGCTTCGCAGGCTGGGAGTGCATGTGTTCCCTTATCTCGACGATTGGCTGGTGAAGAACACATCCGAGGCAGGAGCCCTACAGTCCATGCAGATGACTATTCGACTCCTGGAGCTACTGGGGTTTGTGATAAATTATCCAAAGTCCCATCTTCTCCCAGTACAGAGACTCGAATTCATAGGAGCTCTGCTGGATTCTCGGACGGCTCGTACCTATCTTCCGGAGACAAGGGCCAACAACCTGCTGTCCCTCGTCTCCCGGGTACAAGCGTCCCAGCAGATCACAGCTCAGCAGATGTTGAGATTGCTTGGCCACATGGCCTCCACAGTTCATTTGACTCCCATGGTTCGGCTTCACATGCGATCTGCTCAATGGACCCTAGCTTCCCAGTGGTTTCAAGCTGCTGGGGATCTAGAAGACGTGATCCACCTGTCCATGAGTTTTCTCAAATCCCTGTATTGGTGGACGATTTGGTCCAATTTGACTCTGGGACGCCCTTTCCAAATTCCTCAGCCACAAAAAGTGCTGACTACGGATGCGTCTCTCCTGGGGTGGGGAGCTCATGTCGATGGGCTTCACACCCAGGGAAGCTGGTCCCTCCAGGAACGCGATCTGCAGATCAATCTCCTGGAGTTACGAGCGGTCTGGAACGCTCTGAAGGCTTTCAGAGATCGGCTGTCCTACCAAATTATCCAAATTCAGACAGACAACCAGGTTGCCATGTATTACATCAACAAGCAGGGGGGCACCGGATCTCGCCCCCTGTGTCAGGAAGCCGTCGGCTTGTGGTTGTGGGCTCGCCGTTACGGCATGTTGCTCCAAGCCACATACCTGGCAGGCGTAAACAACAGTCTGGCCGACAAGTTGAGCAGGATTATGCAACCTCACGAGTGGTCGCTCAACTCCAGAGTAGTGCGCCAGATCTTCCAAGTGTGGGGCACCCCCTTGGTAGATCTCTTCGCATCTCAAGCCAACCACAAGGTCCCTCAGTTCTGTTCCAGACTTCAGGCCCATGGAAGACTGACATCGGATGCCTTCCTCCTGGATTGGGGGAAGGCCTGCTGTATGCTTATCCTCCCATACCTCTGGTGGGGAAGACTTTGTTGAAACTCAAGCAAGACCGAGGCACCATGATCCTCACTTTTGGCCGCGTCAGATCTGGTTCCCTCTCCTTCTGGAGTTGTCCTCCAAAGAACCATGGAGATTGGAGTGTTTTACGACCCTCATCACACAGAACGAAGGGGCGCTTCTGCATCCCAACCTCCAGTCTCTTGCTCTCACGGCCTGGATGTTGAGAGCGTAGACTTTGCCTCTTTGGGTCTGTCGGAGGGTGTCTCCCGCGTCTTGCTTGCTTCCAGAAAAGATTCCACTAAGAGGAGTTACTTCTTCTTATGGAGGAGGTTTGCCGTCTGGTGTGACAGGAAGGCCTTAGATCCTCGCTCCTGTCCTACACAGACCCTTCTTGAATACCTTCTGCACTTGTCTGAGTCTGGTCTCAAGACCAACTCTGTAAGGGTTCACCTTAGCGCAATCAGTGCATATCATTACCGTGCGGAAGGTAAGCCGATCTCAGGACAGCCTTTAGTTGTTCGCTTCATGAGAGGTTTGCTTTTGTCAAAGCCCCCAGTCAAGCCGCCTACAGTGTCATGGGATCTCAATGTCGTTCTCACCCAGGTGATGAAACCTCCTTTCGAGCCACTGAACTCCTGCCATCTGAAGTACTTGAACTGGAAGGTCATTTTCTTGGTGGCAGTTACTTCAGCTCGTAGAGTCAGTGAGCTTCAAGCCCTAGTAGCTCATGCTCCTTACACCAAATTTCATCATAATAGAGTAGTCCTCCGCACTCACCCTAAGTTCTTGCCAAAGGTAGTGTCGGAGTTCCATCTGAACCAGTCAATTGTCTTGCCAACATTCTTTCCCCGTCCTCATTCCTGCCCTGCTGAACGTCAGCTGCACACATTGGACTGCAAAAGAGCATTGGCCTTCTATCTGGAGCGGACACAGCCCAACAGACAGTCCGCCCAATTGTTTGTTTCTTTTGATCCCAACAGGAGGGGAGTGGCTGTGGGGAAACGCACCATTTCCAATTGGCTAGCAGATTGCATTTCCTTCACTTACGCCCAGGCTGGGCTGGCTCTTGAGGGTCATGTCACAGCTCACAATGTTAGAGCCATGGCAGCGTCAGTGGCCCACTTGAAGTCAGCCACTATTGAAGAGATCTGCAAAGCTGCGACGTGGTCATCTGTCCACACATTCACATCTCATTACTGCCTGCAGCAGGATACCCGATGTGACAGTCGGTTCGGGCAGTCAGTGCTTCAGAATCTGTTCGGGGTTTAGAATCCAACTCCACCCCCCTAGGCCCATGTTTATTCTGTTCCAGGCTACACTGTCAGTTAGTTGGATAAGTTGTTAGGTCAATCTCAGTTATGTCCTCGCCGTTGCGAGGCCCAATTGACCATGTTTGTTGTTTTGAGTGAGCCTGGGGGCTAGGGATACCCCATCAGTGAGAACAAGCAGCCTGCTTATCCTCGGAGAAAGCGAATGCTACATACCTGTAGAAGGTATTCTCCGAGGACAGCAGGCTGATTGTTCTCACAAACCCGCCCGCCTCCCCTTTGGATTTGTGTCTTCCCTTGTCTTTGTCTTGCTACATATGGGACTGACGAACATGAGCCGGTTCGGGCGGGAAGACGGCCGCGCATGCGCGGTGCGCATCGGCGCGCGAGGACTAGCAAAGGCCTTTGCTAGTAAAGTTTCAGATTGGAGGGGGCTGCCGTCGACGTCACCCATCAGTGAGAACAATCAGCCTGCTGTCCTCAGAGAATACCTTCAACAGGTATGTAGCATTCGCTTTATTGCATTTACAAAACAGAACGGTTTACATTTAAAAAATACATCTCATAACCAAACAAATAGGAACTCCAGTCAATAATAGGAAAGCACAGCAAACCAAAAAATAATAAGAACATCTATATATATAAAACTCACCCTCAACGTTCTATTGTGTGATGACGTCATTGAAGCCAAGGTTCGTAAGTTCGAAGCTCTGAAGCCAAGAAACTCAGTCTCGGGGCCCCGCCCTCACGTCAAACGTTATGACATTAGGGCGGAGGTGGAGCAATTCACTCACATCGACGACGGCCAGGGCGCCGCAATGGGCCACCCACTGACGATGAAGGTGCGTTGGGTGGGGGGGGGCCACAGTCACACATCGACGGCGGCCAAGGTGGCGCAATGCCGTCACTAACAACCAAGGTGCGTTCGGTCGGGGGGCCACAGGAAAGCCTTGCTAGCGCCCGTTTCATTGGCTCCAGAAACAGGCCTTTTTTTACTAGTAACTAATAAAACACAGTTATCTAAATTAAATACAAATTAAATACAGTTTAACCTAGATTTTAACACCTACCCTACTCTTATAGATTCTGTTCGATATGATTGGTAAAAAGAAAAATCTTCAGCAGTTTTCAAGAATGAGTGTAGGATTTCTCCAATCTAATGTCTTTTGGAAGTCCGTTCCAAAGAGTAGAAGACAGAAAGAAGAACGCCGATGCACGCGTGGATTCCCATCGAGCCTTAGTAGGCTAAGGAATGACTACCCTATTGTCGTCAGTGTTCTGAGAGTCCATGCAGGAGAATAAGGAATTGTCAGGTTGGATAAATAGCTAGGATTAAGTAGATGAGATGCCTTATATGTTAAGACAAACACTTTAAATTTGACTCTTGTTTCAATCGGAAGCCAATGCAGTTGATATAATAAAGGTGTTATTCTGTCATCTCTCCATGCCCTATAGATCATACGTGCTGCTGTATTTTGAATTCTTTGTATTCTTTTTAAATTCACTTTGGTAATCCCTGCATAGATAACATTACAATAATCTAACCGTGATGTAATACGCATACGTCAATGTTTCTAACGAGTCTCTACTTATTAAATTTCTAATTGAACGGAGCTTCCTTAAGTGAAAAAAGGACTTTTTAACTACATCAGATATTTGTTCCTCAAAAGTTAAGGCAGAATCAATAATGACCCCTAGATATCTAAAGGATTTAACTGTAGGAATATTTTGTCCAAATAGCGTGGGCACTACTGATGGAATAGTTCCATGTCCTACTATCCATGACCTACTTTCTAATCATAAAGATGATGGGGGGATTACATCCCATCCCAGACATAAGGGCCCTAAGCATTTACCTGGCCAGACAAAAATTCAGAATGGTTTCCTTGGGCACCTTCATTCCCATACTTCAAAAGGGGGCTTGGTTATGCTCTCTTGAATTAAAGGATGCTTATACCTACATACAGATACATCCATGTCTCAGGAAGTATCTGAGATTCATAGTAGTGAAACACCACTTCCAGTATTGAATATTACCATTTGGCCTTGTCAGCACCAGTAGTATTTAAAGTGCTTAGCAGTCATCACAGCATCTCTATGCAGACTAGGGCCTCATGTCTTGGATAATTGACAGTGTGCAAAAGAATCCACGCACTTGACTATTTGGGTGTTAGAGCAACTGAACCCATAACAGAAATTGGATTTCATAGGAGCCCTGCTAGACACGACTCTGTCATCTATATTTATTCCACAGCAGAGTATCTTATCTGTCACATTAATAGTTGTAGAAGTGCCCCAGAGTCTGCAGTATCAACTAATCAGATGTTGAGAATGTCTCGCCACATCGCCTCTGCAGTCCATGTAACTCAATATGGCATTCCTCAGTTTGAGATAAGCTCAATGGGCCCCTTCAATCCAGTGAATACAGACCACAGGGAGCTTTCAGGATGTCATTTCAGTCACCTTCTCCACTCAAGGACTTACTGTCCTGGTGGGTGGTCCAATCCTATCTAAGAAAAGGAATCCCCTTCCACATTCTTCAAAATGAGAAAGAATTAATGATGGATGCACTCAATTCCTCCTTTACTGTTGTCACTAGCTGGAATTGCAGCCTATGTGACAGGTCTCCTAACACCCTATCCCGCCTATTGCCCCATGATCACCGCAAGGGAGTCAGCAGATGGAAAGTGATTTCTGTGCCCCCCCTTCTCCCTTTTGTCCTGTGCCCACACCACTCTCATAGCCCCCGAGACAACCTCATCATAGATGGATATTGTGGCAATTTAAACATTTAGACTAGACAAGGCCCTGCAGTATGACATGCACATTGCTAGCTGTTATTACAACTACTTATCATTTCTATAGCGCTACTAGACATACACAGTGCTGTACACTGAACACATAAGAGACAGTCCCTGCTTGACAGAGCTTACAACCTAATCGAGGCAGATGAGGGATAAGGGAATTACTTAAGGTGGGAATTATAAAACAGACGGTACTGAACAAGTGAATAGGAGTTCAAAGGAGCCTCAAAAAGGTGGGCTTTTAGCCTAGATTTGATGACAGGCAGAGCTGGAACTTGACGTACTGATTCAGGAAGTGTGTTCCAGGGTATAGTACAGCAAGATAAAAGGAATGGAGTGTAATTGGTAGTGGAGGAGAAGGGTACAGATAAGAGAGATGTACACAATGAGCGGAGTTCCCAGGGAGGAGTGTAGGGAGAGATAAGAGTGGAGAGGTACTGAGGAGCTGCAGAGTGAATGCACTTGTAAGTCAATAAGAGGAGTTTGATCTGTATATGGAAACGGATAGGGAGCCAATGATGTGACTTGAGAAGAGGGCTAATATGAACATTGCAACACTGGCAGAATATAGGTCATGCAGCACAGATTTGAACAGATTGAAGGGGCGAGAGATGGCTTAGTGGGAGACCTGTGAAAAGCAAGTTGTAATAGTCTAAGCTAGAGGGTGATAAGGGGTTTGGTAGTGTGCTCGGAAAGGAAGGAACAAATTTTGATGGTGATATAGAGAGAGAAACGACAGCTTTTAACACTCTATTGGATATATGCAGAGAAAGAGAGTCAAAAGTGACCCCAAGGTTACTTGCTGATGGGACAGGGAGGATGAGCATGTTATCCATAAAGATAGAGAATGGGGGAAGAAGAGAGGCGGGTGTAGGGGGAAAGATAAGAAGCTCAGTCATGGCCATGTTTAGTTTCAGACGGCGATGAGACATCCAGGCAGCAATGTCAGGCTGAGACTTGAACCTGAATTCCTGCTGAAATTTCTGGTGTAGAAGGGTAGATCTGGGAGTCATCAGCATAAAGGTGATACTGAAAACCATGGAATGAAATCAGAGCACCAAGGGAAGAAGACTAGATGGAGAAAAGAAGAATTCCCAAGACAGAGCCCTGTCACAAACTCAGGGAAAAGTGAGATCTTGGGCTGCTGCAAGCGAGCCACCCAAACAAGGACTAGAACTGGAGAACTGAACTAGACAGGTAGGACTAGAACAGACTAGAAGTGCAAATGCACACAGGCAAGAACAAAGAAACAAAACTTGGCTAGGCAATAACAGGGTACACAGGAGCAGAGCTTGATTAGGCTGGAACAAGGTATACGGGAGCAGAACTTGGCTAGGCAGGAACAGAGCCTGCCTAGGCAGGAACAGAGCTTGACTAGGCAGGAACAGGGTACACAGGAACAGAGCCACATAAAGCTAGAAGAAAGACACTCAAATCAAGGCCAAACTGGAACCCATGCACACCAGAGCCCTCTCATACAGGCTGCAAGGCCGAATTGGAATCTGAGCACAATGGCAAAAGAGAAGGCAGGGGCAAACAAGAAAAAAACGAACACAAGAAGACTGAACACACACAAGCAGCAAGGCTGCACTGGAACCCACACAAACACAAGGGCTGAAGTTAAGCGCACAAACAAAAACCAAGGCAGATGTGCTACAAAGCACACTAGCAAATAAACAATAAAGAAGGCGGAAGTGAAAACAAGCACACAGGAAAACCTGGAGACCTTTGAAGTTGCAAAGGCCCTGTTTGAATTTCCTCACGTTCTTTGCAAGAGCCTTCACTGATGATGTCATGACTTTAGGAACGAGGTTTGAAAGACACAACGCCAGAGTGAGGCTTGAAACGCACAGAATTCCAGAGTGAGGATAGGAACACAGGGGAAGTGGTAGCAGAGTCAACAATACAAGGAAATAACAGTCTGGAGCCACCTCTGAGGCTGACCACTGGAAGACAAGGTGAGTCTGAAAGTGGGGGGGGGGGGGGGGGGCACGACCACAGTCATGACAGCACCTCCTCCTCCAAGCTCCCGTGGTCCCCACAGGAGGCCCATGTTTCCAAGGGTAACTGTGATGAAACCTACTGATAGATTTCAAAACATGGACAAGGATTGTTGGACTGGAAGTAGAAAGGAAATCTTGAGCTTGAAGATGGGGCTGGTTCTTGTAAACAGGAGTGAAGCTTGAAAACAGGGCTGACCTCGAGACCATAGGCCTCCTTGACATCGGGGATGTCTTGAACCCCATATCTAGGGTCCAGTTTTTCGGGCATGGTATAAGACATCAGTGCTGGAAGAGGCTTCTTCGGACAACCTTTAGGTAGGGTCAGAGTCATGGATGCACCAAGAAAAGGAGTGATACTCAGAAAGAACCCTCCCCCGAGGGAATCCACAACCTCCTTGCCCTCCTGGAATGCAAGTCTAGTAGCAGGAACTAGGCTAGAGCTGACACCCAACCTAGAAACAATAACTAGGCTGGAGCCCGGACTGGAACCCAGACTGGAATCAGAATCTTGGCTGGAAGCGGAATCCAGACTGGTATCGGGAACTGGACCTGGACTATAACCCAGACTGGAATCAGAATCTTGGCTGGAACTGGAACCCAGACTGGAATCAGGAGTGCTGAAACTGACTTCTGGACTGGAACATAGGCTAGAACCAAGACTAGAAAATTTGTTTTGCAAACTGGGAGATAAGGGGTTCCCGATAGCTCCAGTAGTAGATACAGTAGTCGAAAGAGTACCCATCTGTTAATTCAACGTATCAACGGCTCCCATAACCTGTTGTACCTGAGCAAGCAGTTTTTGTAATGAATGCATGGCTTCTGGACTGGAAAGGCATTCTATCTCAGCCCTGGCTTCAGAAGTGGAAAGACAGTTGAAGCGGGAACTGAGGATCATGCTAAAACTGGAACCCAGACTGGAAGCATGGTTTGTGCTGGAACCAAAGTCTGGACTGGAACCAAGGCTAGAAAATTGTTTTGGAAAGCATCAAATAAGAAATTTATTTGCTGAAAGCCAAGCTGGATGGATGATTCTGCCAAACTCAGGGCCTTTGCAAACTGTCACAAACTCAGGGAAAAGTGAGCTCTTGGGCCACTGCCAGCGAACGGCAGTAGCAGGCGAACCATTCAAACAAGGACTGGAACTGGAGAAATGGACTGGACGGGCAGGACTAGAACAGACTAGAGGTTTAAATGCACACAGGGAAGAATAAAGAAACAGCACTTGGCTAGGAAGGAACAAGGAACACCGGAGCAGAGCTTGGCTAGTCAGGAACAGGGTACACAGGGAACAGAGCTTGACTAGGCAGGAACAGGGTACACAGGAACAGAGCCAAGTAAAGCTAGAAAAAAGACACTCAAATGGGCTGCAAGGCCCAATTGGAACCTGAGCACACCAGAGCCATTTCAGAAGGGATGCAAGACGAAGCACAACGGCAGAAGGCAAACGAGAAGGCACACACACACAGGCAGAGACCTAAGAAGAAAAAAATCAAACACAAGAAGGCTGAACACACACAAGCAGCAGGCTGCACTGGAACCCACACAAACACAAGGGCTGAAGGCAAGCACATAAGAACCAAGGCAGAAGTACTACAAAGCACACTAGCAAACAAACAAGAAACAAGGGACAAGTGCTAAACAAGCACACTAGCAAACAAACAAGAAAAATGGCAGAAGTGCTAAACCAGCAAAAAACAAGGCAGAAGTGCTAAACAAGCACACAGGAGAACCTGGAGACCTCTGAAGTTGTAAAGACCCTGATTGAAGGTCCTCACGTTCCTTATGACAGCCTTCACCAATGATGTCATGACTTCAAGAAATAGGCTTGAAACACACGTAATACCAGAGTGAGGCTTGAAATACAGAAGAACTGGTATCAGAGGCAACAATGCAAGACAGTCTGGAGCCACCTCTGAGGCTGACCACTGGAAGATAAGGTGAGTCTGAAAGTGGGGGCACAATCACACTCGTGACAAACCCTGAGGTACACCAATTGATAGTGGGATAGAAGTGGAGGAGGATACACCAGAGCATACAATAAAGATGCGAAGGGAGAGATAAGAAGAAAACCAAGAAAGATCAGAGCTCTGAAATCCAAATGAGGACAGCGTATCAAGGAGTAAGTGGTGATCAACTGTGTCAAAAGCAGCAGATAGATCGAGAAGGATGAGGACAGAATAGAGACCTTTGAATCTGGCCAAGAGCAGGTCATTAAAGACTTTAGCAAGTGCTGTTTCAGTTGAATGTAGAGGGCAAAAGTCAGTTTGAAGTGGATCAAGAATAGCTTGACATGATAGAAAATCAAGACAACAGTGCTGAACAGCACATTTAAAAATCTTGGATAAGAAATGGAGGAGGGAAATGGGGCGGTAGTTGGAAGGGCAAGTAGGTTCCAATGAAGGCTTTGTGAGGAGTGGTGTAAGTACGCGTGTTTGAAGGCATCAGGAACACTTGCAGTGGAAAGTGAAAGATTAAGGGTATTACAGGTAGAAGGGATGATAATAGGAGAGATAGTGCTGAGCAGATAGATGGGAATAGGATCAGAGGAACAGGTTGTCATTTAAGAGGAGGAATGAAAATTTGCAGTTTCCTCTTCAGTGATTTCAGAAAAGGAAGAAAAGAAGGCAAGGGGGTGAAGGAGGGTTGACAGAATGGACTGGGGAAGGGGAGAGGTGGAGGTAAATTGTTTGAGAACTCAAGGTTAATCTTATGAACCTTATCATGAAAGTTCTCAGCCATAATCTTGGGTGAAAGTGAAGGAGGGGTTGAAAGTGAAGGTACTTGAGAGAGTTCAGCCCCTCCGAAGGGACACCACCTTGTAAGTGGTGGAGGGGCTTCCGTGTTTCAATGACTTAGAGGGCTATGCTGAAGGGTTACCTATATCAGACAGGCCTCTGAGGAGAAACCAGACAAAGAGTGTCCCAAACTGGAGGATCCAAGATGGCGTCGAGGGAGGACGTATGTTAGTTGAGTTCCTGTTTTACACCAGAATACCTGAAGAAGTAGGCGTGCTCCCCAGAGAATGGGGAAGAAAAAAGGCAAAGCTGTGGTGTTGTCCTCCTCGAACACGGCTGGGGTTCCCACCACTTCTCAGTCTACTTTGGAGAGATTCGGGGTCATAACGTCGGGGATATCGGTTCCTGCTTCAGGGAACAGCAAGGCTTTATCGCCGAATCTCAGTGGAGAGGGAGTGACTTTGAGTCCCCCTGTTGGCATGACCTCTCCAAGACCTGGAAACAGTAACACTTCGCTATGGAGGTCGACAGTGGAAACGCCCGAAGTGGGTTAGGATTCTCACGTGATCCGAGGAGGTCCTGGCGCAGCATTGACTCCGGATAATAAGCCAACTGGGGGATTGGAGAGTGAGCTCTTCCCTCCCCCCCCCCCCCCCCCCCCCCGAAGATATCTGGAGCGGTTTCTGTGGAGAAATTGGACCTGGTGAAGCCAAAAATGTCATAATGGATGCACTATGGGAAGTGCGAATAATTCTCTTCTTCAGATGTCAAAAATTTGTCAGGAATAAATATGTGATTATATCAATACTTATCTAACAAAGTGGAAGTCCAAGATATAAAAATAGAGACGTTGATTACGGAAATGGTTTCTCTACGAAAATCAGTTAATCTGGTAATGAAGGACAGTCATGTTTCTTGTAAAAAAGTGGAACTTCTGGAGAACCAATTAAGGAAAAATAACTTGAGAATGATAAATCTTCCTAAAATACCCTATATAGAGAGTTATATTACTAGTCACTTTTGCCTTTGATTTAGATAGGAACAATGTTTTGAAATTGTATTTCCGATACATGGCTGATAGTTTTTTGGGTTCAAAGATAAATATATTTCCTGATATATCAAGGGAATCGCAGACTAGGAGGTGTGGCTTTTAAGCCAAGAATCATTGCCCTAGGTGGGACCTTCCTAGAGCGATTCCCTTGTAAGTGTTTTATTTCCTTATTACTTATTTGTTGAACCCAAGAAATTACAAGAGTTTGTGGAGTTAAAAGAACAGATGAAGAACCCTCTGCAGCAACTTCCTTTAGTTACCACTGTACCGGCTGCAATTACCGATTAACCTTCCTCCCTCAGAAAATATGAATTTGTAAGATTAACCACTTGGTGTTTTTCTTATTTTCTTTGAGATTGTTTTCCTGATCTTGGATCCCCCAATTGTGGACAATTATATATATTGTTGAGAGAAAATGTTTTTTCTTTTTCCTTATATTAATTTCTGTTTTTCCTTACATTTACGTGATAAATGTGAATGTAATTAAGTAAAATGATAAAAAACAAAACAAAAAAAAGGAGAGAGTTCAGCATGACAAAGAGACATTGAGAGTTTGAGCCAAGAGAGTTTGTCAAGTGGATGTAGTAGTCTTATGTGGCAAATGAAAGAGCAGACTGGAAGGAGTTCGTAAGGATTTGAAATGTATGAAGTCAGCAAGGGCACGGGATTTCAGCCAAAGGCGTTCAGATCGGACACAGGAACTTAGGTAGCAGATTTTAGAGGTCAACCAAGGCTGGGTTTTGGAATGCCTTACAGACTGGGGAATGGGAGGAGCGAGGGTATCCAGAGCAGAGGAAAGAATAGTATTATAGGAAGAGAAGCCTCATTCACAGACTTAGATAACATAATGGTTGAGAAGAGGGATGGAACACTGGTGTAGAGAGTGCAAGAGTCAATAGCCTGAAGATTCCCAAATTTATGGGATAAACATAAAGGAATCCTGTTCAGAAGGAATAGATCATAAGGAGCTTAGCCGAGATTGGGTGGCAGAGCCGGTGGCGGGAGGTGGGGATGGTGCTGGGCAGACTTATACGGTCTGTGCCAGAGGCGGGACTGGTGGTTGGGAGGCGGGGATAGTGCTGGGCAGACTTATACGTTCTGTGCCAGAACCGGTGGTGGGAGGCGGGGCTGATGGTTGGGAGGCGGGGATAGTGCTGGGCAGACTTATACGGTCTGTGCCCTGAAAAGGACAGGTACAAATCAAGGTAAGGTATACACAAAAAGTAGCACATATGAGTTTATCTTGTTGGGCAGACTGGATGGACCGTGCAGGTCTTTTTCTGCCGTCATCTACTATGTTACTATGTATAGGTGGAGATTGGATGGGATTTGGGGGGAGGGTGATTTAAGTGTGAATGTTATCAAATGATGGTCAGAGAGGGTAAGAACTGAGGTGCAGAAACTGGAGAGTGAGCAGTTGGAAAAGAAGACAAGATCAAGACAGTGGCTATTCTGATGAGTAGGGGTAGTGGAGCACAGCTGAAGATTGAAGGAGGATGTTAAAGCAAGAAACAGAGAGGCATAAGAGTCAGGGGGATCATTAGCATGAATGTTAAAATCCCCAAGAATGAGGGAAGGAGATGAGGGTTCAAGAAAGAAGGAAAACCACAAGTTGGTCAGTGAGAAAGTAAGAAAGGGACTTATCAGGGGTTCGATAAATGACTGCTACTCAGAGAGATGGAGGAGTGAATAGACAGATGGAGTTGACTTTGAAGGAAGAAAAGCAGTGAGACTGAGGTGCAAGACAAGGTTGAAATCTACAAGAGGATAAGAGTAGTAGCCTGACACCACTTCCGTGGCCAGCCTGGCGAGATATATGGGAGAAAATGTAACCTCCATGACACAGTGATGCAGCTGAAGAAGAGTCTTCAGGGCAACGCCAAGACTCAGTTAGTACAAGCAGATGGAGAGTGTTGGAGACAGAGCGGACATTCCACAGGGCACATGAGAAAGGTAGAGAAGAAGGGGAGAGGAGAGGAACAGAAATTAGATTGGAGACATTGCATTGTGACCTGCTTGAGTAGGGTGAGAGCTGATTTGGAGGACCAGGATTGGGATTGGTACATAAGTACATAAGCACTGCCACGCTGGGAAAAGACCAAGCCCAGCACTCTGTCTCCGACAGCGGCCAATCCAGGCCCCAAGAACCTGGCAAAAAACCCAAAATTTAATAATGATCAATGGACTTTTCCTTCAGAAATCTGTCCAGACCCCACCTCTTGGCACAATTGCTCACCCTACAATTACCCTTGGAATACCTCGGGTGAACTCTTGTGAAATGCACAGAGGTGAGGTGCACTTATTTTCACAAACCTCGCTTACTTGTTTCTAAAACAAGAAGGGAATTAAATCTAAAGTAAATAATTTGTTAAGCAGATGTTATACTTTTAAAATTAATTAATTTATTCAACACTGTTAAACAATCAATTTTCACTAATCTGATAGTCCTTTGCAGTCCCACTCGAGCGTGCAAAAGGGTTTAAAAGATATTTTTTTTCCTGCTTTCTTGTATTTTCTTCTTTCTTTTATCGTTGGGTACCATTTAGTGCAGCAATGATCTCAGGAACCAGCAACCACGAACCATCCAGGTTACCTACTACTCTAATCTTAAAGAAACTCAAAATCCCTAAATTCTAACTAATTGACAGGAACTCTCAAAGATGATTAGGGAATTATTTTCCTATCTAACTACCCTAAGTAAAGAAATGGATAATTTTTACTCCCTATACTTTCCCTCCCACAATGAATTAAGCAACAGATAAGTTGGGATAGTTTTCTTTCAAAACTACAGAAAACGTACGGTTCTCTAAGGCTAAAACAGCTCTCAGCTGTTTCTTATGCACTGCAGCTTAAGTTCAGTGAGATATATGTTATTTTCCCTAAATAAACAATTATTTAAAACTACAATGCAGCTTTTCACTTTTCAAACCCCCTCTAAAACCCCTTAGGTTTAATAGAGTTTTAAAGTGCACTTTAAGCCAGCACTTTTGTTAAAAATGTTAAATATGTCACCTTGTTAGATGAACCAGTACATTTATCTCATTAAACTATTAATATTCTTGTAGAACTTAAGTTATTTCATTTTTAACACTACAGCTTTCCAGGCAGCTGTTAGTCACCACTCTACAATTAAGCAATTAATCTTAGTTACACTTCTCACTCACACAGCAACAACCTCAAAAGATACCCCAAATCTGTTTTTTTAAACAGATTTCCTACTACAGCTGTACACAGACCACTAACACACGTCTGTACAGCATCGCTCTTACCTCCCAACTGCCAGCCTGAGCTGTTTGTCACTCTCCTGAGAGTTCCATCAGCATGCGGAACACTCAGCGCATTCACACAGACTACTCAGTTTCACTGCACTGCTGCTCACTGTCTCTACACCAGATCTAGAAGGAGCCAGGTAATCTTTTAAAATTTAACCCATAGGGTTACAGTATCAAGAAAAGAAATTGTAATGGAGTCAGGAATAGTAGAAAGAAAATAAAACCTGCAGAGAGAAAATATTTTGTGTGCCATTAGGCGCATGTTACCTGGAGCAGAGGCAACAATGGAGACCTGAAATTTGGGGTGGTGATTGCCAAAATATTTTGAGAAAATTGCATAATTTTTCAAAATTTACAAATTCTGTGTGCAGAATCCTTTTGCCCAGAATTCCCTAGCAGTAACTATCCTTGCTCTATAATTTGATGGTTTTGTTCAGTGCTGGTAATGATCCAGATAGGGAGTGAGTGAAGGTGATTTAATGAGGGGTGGGGGGTTGCGGTGCACAATAAAGATAGATTTATGGAAATGTACTCTGCTGCTTTAAGTTGGTGTACAGCAGTATTATAAACAGTCATTTTAGGGGATGGGAACAGTTAACATAGGTGGGTGCCCATTATCTCTTCCTCCTCTTCTCCCCCTCCCCTAACCGCTTCCTTACCAAAATTAAAAATGCCTTAGCTGGCAAAGATCCCCAGTCCACCCCAGCTGAAGAAATCAGGATTCCGGCACCCAAGTCAGAAGACCGCAGCAGTCAACAGTAATACTTTGAGCCGCCAGTGCAGTATCACAAGCATGCTCAGTTCTCACATGAACTGCGTATGCTCACGGTGCTGGTGTTAGTGGCTTGAAATGCTACCAGTGGCTGCTGCACTTTTCTGACTCGGCATGGCACACTCTAGATTTCTTAAGCCTGTTGGGCTTGGGGATCCCCTCCAGCTACAGGAATGTTGCACTCAGCTGCTGGGTGGACCTGTAGCAAAAGTGGAGGAAACTAGGCCCACCCATGGCTAAGTCTCTGATAACCCATATCGTAATAAAGCATAAAACAGTTTTTAAAAAAGGGAGTAAAGAATAAATACTAAAGGCAAAAATACTAGAGTATCCTGAATCCAGTAGGTTACAAGACCTCAGGCAGCCTAGTTTTACCAGAATGAGATCATTTCAAACAAATCTGATAAATTTCTTTTTCTAGTTGACCAAAGAATTAAATTGCACACATGGGCTGTTTGACTACACTCATTGTGAAATTGTGGACTGGCTTTTTTTGTGGGTATCACACTTTTCACCACAGGTGTGGAAGGATGACGTGGATAAGATGTGTAATGGTATGCAATCTGGAATTAATAAATACACCATGTCCCAACAGCTTTCTGAGTTCGCCTTCTGTGTAGGTATAGATAAGAACAAGTAACTGTAACAGAAGCAAAGAATTTATTTACATGAATATAAGAAGACTGTATACAAATGATAAGGCAGAAATAATTACAATATAAAAGTCACTGAAGAAAAGTAACATGTCAGTTTAAAACTGCTAAAATAAACAAGGATCAGATATTATCTAAAACAAGTACATGCCTCTAGACACAATGGAATAGATTCTATAAATGGCGCTCGAAAATCGGTGCTCAACGCTATACTACAATAGGCACTCACAGATGAGTGCCCATTATAGAATACCATTTAGTGCTGATTTAGGCACCAATACTTACACCTTCTGAACCCAGGTGTAATTCTTGGTGCCCAATTTAGGCGCACATCCCTGGTATTCTGTAACAGATTCTAGGAACACCCCTGACCCACCCTTGCAGCTCCCATGGCTATGCCTCTTGGGTTTCGTTCTATGCAATTTGGTCACTTGTCATAGGGCATAGCAATATCTGCATGCAAATCCAAATTTGTGCTAGTTAGCACCCAATTATTGGCACTAATTGGCTCAGTAGCCAATTTAGTTGGGTGCATCTGCTTATTATCCCAAACTGATTATGGATTTTGACAATACAACCTGCATTTAATGCCAGTCTTCTCACTGGGACGTCCGTCATAGCAGTTGGCAGTTCTAGTTCTCATCCTCATCCTCCTCGACCTATCCGCCGCTTTTGACACTGTCAATCATAATTTACTTCTTGCTGCACTATCCTCATTTGGGTTCCAGGGCTTTGTCCTCTCCTGGTTCTCCTCTTCTCTCTCCCACCGCACCTTCAGAGTACATTCTCATGGATCTTCCTCCACCCCCATCCCACTCTCTGTTGGAGTTCCTCAGAGATCTGTCCTTGGACCCCTTCTTTTTTCAATCTACACCTCTTCCCTGGGCTTGCTGATCTCATCTCATGGTTTCCAATATCATCTTTATGCTGACGACACCCAGCTTTATCTCTCCACACCAGACATCACTGTGGAAATCCAGGCCAAAGTATCGGCCTGCTTATCCGACATTGCTGCCTGGATGTCCAACCGCCACCTGAAACTGAACATGGCCAAGACCGAGCTCATTGTCTTTCCACCCAAACCCACTTCTCCTCTCCCTGCACTCTCTATTTCAGCCTAGACCGATACGCTCATATCACCCCTTTCCTCAAGTCACTTCACTGGCTTCCGATCAGGTACCGCATACAGTTCAAGCTTCTCCTACTAACCTACAAATGCACTCAATCTGCAGCCCCTCATTACCTCTCTACCCTCATCTCCCCTTACGTTCCTACCTGTAACCTCCGCTCACAGGACAAATCCCTCATTTCAGTACCCTTCTCCGCCAACTCCAGGCTCCGCCCTTTCTGCCTCGCCTCACCCTATGCTTGGAATAAACTTCCTGAGCCCATATGCCAAGCCCCCTCCCTGCCCATCTTCAAATCCTTGCTCAAAGCCCACCTCTTCAATGTCGCTTTCGGCACCTAACCATTGTACCTCTATCCAGGAAATCCAGACTGCCCCCAATTTGATTGACTGCACGTTTTGTCCTTTAGGTTGTAAGCTCCTTTGAGCAGGGACTGTCCTTCTTTGTTAGATTGTACAGCGCTGCGTAACCCTGGTAGCGTTTTTAGAAATGTTAAATAGTAGTAGTAGTAGTAGTTCTAGCGTGCTCTAGTGTACAATGAGATGAGTTGATAGGAGATCAGACGAAAGTCTAGAGAGACCAAGGTTCAAGTCTTACCTCAATGGTGCCTTTTTTATATTATTTATGCCATCCTCAGTGTCTCAGATGTTTTGATAAGACCCCAAATGGTGGTTGGCTATACCCCATTGTTTTGGTTGACAAAAACACAAGAATGTCTTTTGATGTCACTTCATGCTTTTCTTGAGATTCAGGGCTCCAAATTGGGGGGTCAATGTGACAACATTTCATAGTCATAGTGATCTGTAACCTGTTGTTAAAATCGTCCGTCTTGCCTGAAAATTGAAGGGTGGCCAATGTAGTGACTATTTTTAAAAAGGGTTCCAGGGGTGATCCGGGAAATTACAAACCGGTAAGCCTGACTTCGGTGCCAGAGAAAATAGTAGAAACTATTTTTTTTTAATTTATAGATTTATATTCTTTACAAGCCATTACAACTTGAACAGGGAAAAAACAGACAAGAATAACTTTAAAAAAATCAAATCTAAGCAGAAGAATTACTTTTACATCTTATATTAGACCACAAATAGTGGGGGGGAGGATCCTTATAAACTCAGGAGATGAGACTCTAAAGAAGAAAATATTTATACACTTAAAGGAAAAGGCCTAACACTTTATCCTCCATTATTTTCATAATATTCCTCAAACCATAGATCGTGAATATGCGAATTACGCAGGACCATTAATAATTTTTTTTTGGTCGATAAACTGTCTTAAATGCTCTGGATAGAGAAAAACATATTTTATTCCCAGATATTTGATATTGCATTTGCAGGGATAATTTAAGTTAAATGATGCTCCCAAGGCTATTGTCTCAGTTCTTAACGCCAGGAAAGCTTTTCTTCTCTCCTGGGTTTGCTTGGTGACATCAGGGAAAACCCATATTTTTCCTCCATAAAATAATGTTTGCAAGTTTTTCAAGGCTAATTTTCTCACAGCTTCTTGATCTTGTCGAATATAAATGAAACAAATAAAGTTTGTCTCTCTGTTACTGCTGTTAATGACGTTTCCAATATTTCTGAAATATTCAATTCCTGAGCTGGTGGTAAATTCTGTAGTTCATCTTTATTCTTCTTATTAGGCAAATAATATATCTTATTTAAAGGTGGAATAGTTTCTGGGGTAAATTTGAAATTCTCAATCAAATATCGTTTAAGTATCTCCAACGGAGCATATACAGGCATTCGAGAAAAGTTCAATAAACGAAGGTTTAACCTTCGATTATAATTCTCAAAATATTCCATTTTACGATGTATAATAGAGTTATCCTTTACAAGTTGTACTGAAGTTTCTTTCACTCTATTCATTTCTATATTCATAGAATCTATTTTCTCATTAACTTCAGTTTTCATAGTAACAAGAGCTGTGGATAAATTTTGAACGGTACTCACTAATGTCTCTATTTGGCCTGCTAAATTCGTCACAGTCCGATCTAGGTGTTGGAGTTTATTCCAAATAGACTCCAGCATTACCACCACAGGGACTTTAGCTGTTTCTAATTCAGCCGGGAGATTCAAAATTCTTCGGGCCTCAGTCGGAACATTGTTCTCGGGCCCCCGATGCGGTCGACCTCCATCTACCTCAGGTGTGGAAGTTCCGCCCCGTCGATCGAGTCCGGCTGGCTGCGGTGGCGGGAAAAGAGTCGGAGGGGACAATGTTGTGTCCAGTCCCGAGGTCTCGGACTCTCCTTGATCCGAAGACTCAGCGGGAATCTCTCCAACATCAGAAATGGTAGGCTGCCTCGTGGTATATCTCTCTATGCTCTGCTGCGTGGGCGATGAAGTTCTGGTCGGCGGGGTACCGACCTTCACGGAGCCTTTCCTTTTTGTATGAGGCAATGTTGTTTAAAGAAGTAAAGAAAAAATACAGACTGGAAACGCTGCTAGCACAGAGAGGTCATTCACAAGACACTCAGAGTGCCGCCATCTTGCTCCGTCCCCCCAATCACTCACTTCCGACCCCTGATCACTCACCAGTAGAAACTATTATAAAGAATAAAATTACAGAAAACATAGACAAATATGGTTTAATGGAACAAAACATGGAGTCAACCAAGGGAAGTCTTGCCTCACCAATTTGCTTCGTTTCTTTGAAAGCGTAATCAAACATGTGGATAAAGGTGAACCGGTTGATGTACCATGTCTAGATTTTCAGAAAGCTTTTGACAAACTTCCTCATGAGAGACTCCTGAAAAAAAATAAATAAAAAGTCATGGGATAGGAGGCAATGTCCTTCTGTGGATTAGGAATTGTTTATTGGACAGCAAACAGAGAGGGTAAGGTTAAATGGCCATTTTTCTCAATGGAAGAGGGTGAATAGTGGTGTGCTGCAGGGATTTTTACTTGGACAAGTAAAGTCTGGTGTTAGAGACTGCTGAAGCAACACTTAGTGCAGGTTAAATAGCAATCTACATAGCTGTTGGACACGATATGGCAATTTGTTTATTTGTTATGTCTTTATTGAGTTTGTATTGCATCTGATATGTTTGCAATGTTTTATTATGGATGTTTCATTTGTACACCGCTTTGTATAATGGTGGTATATAAATGCTAATGAGAAATGAAAAATATGAGAAATTTATAAATGATCTGGAAAACGGAATGAGTGAGATGATTAACTTTGCAGATGACACAAAACTAATCAAAGTTGTCAAAACACATGTAGATTGTGAAAAATTGCTGTTCAAATCTAATGATCTAAAAGATGTTAAAAGTTCAAAATCAGTCTTATAAATGTCCCAAATACAATCCAACAAAAAATTCAAAGTCACTTATCTAGAAATGATTCATCTGATTCAAAACTTAGAGTTGTTCAAATGCTCCCCAATGTCTTTGATGTGAGGTTCATGTGATATACAAGTGACATACAATCTTCAACTCCTGTAGCTGTCCCCAAAGCAGAACCACATTTTGCCATCTGTGGCATCATCAGGAAAACAGAACTGTAAATCAAACACATTAATAACTCATGCCTACCTATACCTAGAATAAAAATCATTATATGAGGCATGTATTAACCAATTCTCAGCTACCCACAGGAAGGCTATCCTAACCCTCTCTCCTCCCCTCCACACTGGAACGCCAACACATGCACACTAGAGTATACTCTCTTTAACTAGTCCCAACTACCTACTCAAAAGCTGATATGTTCATTCTTCTGTCAATAACATTAACTGATCCACTCAGTCTCCCTGTTCAGCCTTTTTGGGATGACTGTGGCCCAATCCTATATATTAAAGCTCACCTCCAATGTTCTGAGGCTGCCTGGTGGCTTCCGGTGGTGGTGTCTTTCATGGAGTAGATTGTGACGTCAGGGAGAGGGGAGGAGCTGTGAGTGTCCAATATGGAGGTGGAGGAGTAGGGAAACGTCAGGGTCGGGGAGGAGTCGCAAGTGTCCAATTTGGAGGGGGAGGAGTAGGGAAACATGCGGAGCTTGTTTCCCTACTCCTCCCCCTGCCCAGGAATCCGAACGGAGCGCCAGCAAGGGCCAACGGTCTGCGTCCTCCTCTCCTGCAGCCGATACCATGGGACATTGTCAGGTAGGCGAGAAGCACGCGCGCTGCAGCACGTGGGAGCGGGGAGCAGGACTCAGATACCGGCGATCGCGCTGATCGCGGAAAACCTTGCTAGCGCCCGTTTCATTGCTTTCTGAAACGGGCCTTTTTTACTAGTTGAATATAAAACGCTGTTACTTTTGATTTAAAATAGCACTAACATCCCCTCCCCACTACAAATGAACTTGAGTCAAAACAACAAACCGTAAATAACTATCTAAATGGCCATGCAAGTCCCAATGTTCAACCAAGAGTGCCTCTTTTTTATGGGTTCTTAAATTACTCAAGTGCTCTGCTATCCTCTGTTTGACCTTACACTTGGTGTGACCTATATATCACTTTTGGCACGGGCATTAAATCACATATAACTTAAATTGAATCACAATCTGTGTGAAATTGTAACTTAAATTCCTGACGTGTGCATAAATGACAAACTGTGTAGTTACACCTACAATGCACACATTTGCAACAACATGTATGCCCCCCCCCCCCCCCCCAATGTCTCACTTAGTGGGGTAATATTCCTAAATATAGATAGCATCTCCCCTGTGTTGCGAGCCCTGGTATATGCAAACTGAGGAAAGTTAACAAATTGAGAATTTAACCTTAAAATGGACCAATGTTTGCTAATAATTTGTTATATTAGGTCCCCCTGACGAGAATACGGTAAAATACACTTAAAAATTCATTCTTCTCTGATTGAACTGATCATTCCCCATTAGCCAGCACTTATGGGCATTAGTAGCCCATTCATATGCTGCACAAATCACCTTACTTGGATACCCCCTCTGTCTAAACCCACCAATCAGTTGATGTGCTTGATGCCTAAAGGTCTTCTGTGTACTATATAATCTAAAAATTGTCCCACCAGAGTACCATCCTTCAATTTTCTAGGATGGTGACTTTTATAATAAAGAATGGTGTTCCTATCAGTGGGTCTTCTAAAGCCTGAAGTCTGAAAACAACCTTGTCTGTATTGTATATGGACAAATAAAAAATTGATATGTCCACCTACATGTGAAGAAAATGCTATCTTTGGAATCACAATTATTGAGATAGTGTAAAAATGCTTCCAGTGTTACCTGACTAGATTAAAAAAAAAATCATCAATAAAACGTTTCCGTAGACTAATGTGTGCAGCAAATGCAGGACCCATATTCACAAGATTTTTCAAATTTTGACAACCGTGGGGGCCACTGTGGCCCAATGGCTTCTCCTTTCATTTGTAAAGAAAACTTCTCACCAAAAACAAAGTACTTCTTAGTGGCTACTAACCTGTCTGTCTGATTTAAAAAAAAAAAAAAAGACGACTTATTCATTGAAATCTCCAACGGATGAACACACCTGTCTATGAATACAAAGCACTATATTTGAGCGACATTGGTGTAAAGTGCATTAACATCTAACATCACCAAAATCATGGACTGTGTAAAGGACTCCAAAATTCTCAGCAAATGAGAAGAATCCCTAATATATGACTGTATTATAAATACCTAGTGTACCTGAATGTAACTCATCTTGAGCCACTACTGAAAAAGGTGTGAGCAAAATCCAAATAAATAAATAAATATTGGAGACAAATGGTTTGAAGGTAGTGATCTAAATAGTGGGACAAAGGCTCAAATAACGAATTTCTGCCTGAAACTGTAGGCCTACCTGGGGGATTCACTAGGTACTTATGGATTTTGGGAATAAAATTAATCCATGGCACCAATGGTGGTTGTTTGTACAAATATTTAAATTCCCTCGGAGTAATAACCCCCTGACGATCTGCCTCCACTAAAATCTCCCAGACCTCTCTTTCATAACAACTGGTAGGATGTGCATCTAAAAGACAGTAGAATCCTTGATCTGACAACTACCTATATGCCTCATGAAAATATTTAACTTTATCTTGAACCACAACCCCCCCCCCCCCTTGTCTACTCTAGATATTACAATAGAGGCATCTTGTAAATCTTTCCAAGCCACCTATTGGGCCTCAGTTAAATTATTGAATGGATATTGCAGACTTCCTTCCATTTTTTTCCACACCCTTCAAAACAAGCTGTTGAAAAGTGTCAGTTATTGAATCACTAGGCCCTGGTAGCATCCAAACTGATGGTAACCGATGCGTAGAAATGAAAGATCTCTCACCTATATTGGGGGGCTTCGCTGTTATTTACTTCATTACCAAAAAGCAAAGAGTAGGTACAAAGAACAGCCCTAAATTCCAAAGTTGGTACTGATCTTCCGATAACACTTTTGATGACAAATTGTAAACTACTCTTTGATTTTGCGCTGCTGTCCTGGTCAGTCTGGGTGTAGGGCGGTCCAGCATTGTCTGCTGTGAATCCTGTCCCGATAGCAAAAAAAGATGTACTAACTGCACCTTCGCTTGAAGACTCCATTGCTTTTTCCCGAGATGGTCTGGCTACATCACCTGAATAGTCATTTGATGTATTAATAAATCCCATCTTGATTAACTTGCGATTACATCTAGACTTATGGGGTTTTTTTATCCATCCAAGGATATATGAAACCTCTCTTGTGTTTCACCACTTTCTGGGCGCAAATCTCTTGTTTATATTTATCAAGAGAATATGTTGGCACTGCTGATCATACACCATTGTTGAAAGAGATTGTTTCAAAATATCTAACTTGGAAATGTATTCCCGCTGATATTCTTGTAACATTTTATTAAGCTTCTCTGTGATCAAAAGCATGAGATCCAATGAGCATCTAGAAATGATGACATTCCATCTGGAGACATATTGTGCATCATTCAAAAACCGTGGTTCCTTATAAAGACGCAGACCTCTAGTGAGTCACTGTGTATGAGAATATTCTATTAGACCATTTATGAAATTCAAAAACCAGTTTGTAAATGGACCATTTCTCTCGCAGATTAAGCATTTCTTTTACACATTAAAGGACCTCAAAGTTTCCCAGTGAGACTGTTCATTCCTGAACACACACTCCTCTACTGGTTACGACTCAATTATGTCAGGAGCAAAATTTTATCATTGGTTCATGTACTAATCTGCAAAGGGTAAAAAACAAATCAATGAAAAAAAACTCCCTCTAGGGAGAAAAATCATTGGTTCCTCAAAAAAAAACCCTTTGTATAAATATCAACAATATCTGTGAGTAAAAGTGTCCAAGACGTTCCAACAGAAAAAATGTGTAATCTAATTCTTAACTATTTATTTCAATTAAGGCAAGCAAGGAATTTTGCTCCTGATATAGTTGAGATGTAGCCAGTAGAGGAGAGTGTGTTCAGGAATTAATGGTCTCACTGAGAAGCTTTGCGTTCCTTTAATGTGTAAAAGAAGTGCTTAATCTGCGAGTGAAATGGTCCAATTACAAACTGGTTTTTGAATTTGATGGTATAGTTACCAGTTTGATCCTGTTTTGAGTAATTTGAGGAATCACTACTACTACTACTACTACTACTACTACTATTTAGCATTTTTATAGCGCTACAAGGCGTACGCAGCGCTGCACAAACATAGAAGAAAGACAGTCCCTGCTCAAAGAGCTCAAATATTCTATTAGAGGCATTGCATGATATTTTGTACGAATAACAAATCTGTGCAGTTTCTGAATGTCAGACCCAGTCTATAGTTATGCCATCCTCTGACGTCACAAACAAACAAGTTCTTGACATCAGTTCTGATATTCAATCTACAGACATGCCTAATTGGGACTCCCACCCTGTAGCCATAGAATCATAGTTACTTGATGCTAGAGTCCACCTTAGTAGTCAGCACTCAAGAAAAAGATCTAGGTGTTATTGTAGACAATACGCTGAAATCTTCTGCCCAGTGTGCAGCAGCAGCCAAAAAAGCAAACAGGATGCTAGGAAAGGGATGCAAAATAAGACACAGAATATTATAATGCCTCTGTATATTCGCTCCATGGTGCGAGCTCACCTTGATAACTGTGTTCAGTTCTGATCGTAGTATCACAAAAAAAATGTAGCAGAATTAGAAAAGTTTCAAAGAGCGACCAAAATGAAAAAGGGGATGGACCTCCTCCCATATGAGGAAAGGTTAAAGAGGTTAGGATTGTTCAGCTTGGAAAAGACGGTTGAGGGGGGATATGATTGAGATCTATAAAATTCTGAGTGGTGTAGAATGAGTGCAAGTGAATCAATTTTTCACTCTTTCAAAAAGTACAAAGACCAGGGGACACTCGATGAAATACTTTTAAAACAAATAGGAGGAAAAAAAAATTTCACTCAAAGAATAGTTAAGCTTTGAAAACTCGCTGCCAGAGGATGTGGTAACAGCAGTTAACATATCTGGGTTTAAAAAAGGTTTGGACAAGGTCCTGGAGGAAAGGTCCCTAGTCTGCTATTGAGAGAGACATGGGCGAAGCCACTGCTTGCACCGGGATTGGTAGCATGGAATGTTGCTACTAATTGGATTTCTTCCAGGTACTTATGATCTGGATTGGCTACTGTTGTAAGCAAGATACTAGGGTAAATGGACCATTGGTCTTACCCAGTGTGGCTATTTTTATGTTATGCATCAGCTGGATTGCCTGAGGGTACGGGCTCATGTGAAATATTTTACAAAAGGCTCTCAATAAAATATCTATAAGGACATGCAGGAGTACACATGCATTTACTGACGCACACAGCTGTAGCAGCTATTTTATAGCTCTTCATCGGCTCACCATGATGCCACATTTTTATATATACTTTTCTTCTTTTATATAAATTCTTTTAACTCTATGCTTGAACACTCATCTTATTTCAAAAAATCGGACCCAGGGGTTGTTAACGTCCGACATGCACGTTTCGCCCTTCCCCAGGGCTGTCTCAAGGACTGACCCCTTTCGCCGTCTTAGCGCCAGCTCTACTTAAATCTACTGAAATCAGTTGCTTATTTAAGTAGAGCTGGCGCTAAGACGGCAAAAGGGGTCAGTCCTTGAGACAGCCCTGGGGAAGGGCGAAACGTGCATGTCAGACGTTAATAACAACCCCTGGGTCCGATTTTTTGAAATAAGATGAGTGTTGAACATAGAGTTAAAAGAATTTATATAAAAGAAGAAAAGTATATATAAAAATGTGGCATCATGGTGAGCCGATGAAGAGTTGTGTGCAAGTTTTATTGCCATAAAGTTGAGTTGGCAATATGCACAGCTGAGGTTCCTAAGTTACCACAAGATATTTTCCAAAGACTGTATGAATATATGTGGTTGACAGATGAACAGAGGAGAGGGAGTCATTGATAATATGTAAGGATATAAATTTTGGACTCCCACTAGTGATATAATTAGCCGAAGAGACTTGTATTAATGCAGCTATTTTATAAGCACATGGAAAAAATAAGCAGCATAATCCCATGAGCTTTCACGTGGAAATGTCACTTCACTTTGGAAGAAGTGATTTCACAACTTCCACATGTAAATGACACCACTTCCATGTGTAGCTTTCTCATTTTACAAACCTAGATGTGTAAGTGCTACCAATTAATGAGAACAAATTTTTTATTTACTTTCAGTTGGGAGTCAGAAATCAGCAACAGAGCATTAAGGAGAATTACTTCCTTAATCCTTGGTCAAAGGAAGCACTTTTTTGAAATCTGTGCTTGCCATTTAGCTTATGTAATGCTTGACGGGGAAATTTGTTCCCATAAACATATATGTCATGCGCCTCTTAAAATTTCTGTGGTGTGGATCGCCATGTCCTAACTACATCCCAGAAAAGAAATAAAAACCTACCTCAAAAATTCCAAATCTAATTATATAAACTATCAATGTCCTTTCTACCTCCTAACTATGAACCGTAATTGTAATTTCACCTAACTGTAAACTGTAAGCCACTTTGAACCGAAATCTGTTTTGGAGAACAGCGGGATACAAGAAAGCATAAAATAAATAGTGTCTTTTTGAAATTGCCATTTACACATGTATGCAGCTTGTAGGCCTGTCCAGAAAGTTCTGGAAAAATCCGTCTGTTGGGTGCCAGGTGCAGTCATGTGATCCATTTGTGCACTCATTAACTTCCATCTTTGGAAAACATGTGTTAATGTTAGCAACTTCATTTTACTCCTAAGAAGTAGAATACCAGATGACTGCTTGAGAGCTCAGTCCTGAGTTTGATGCTCTTCAATATTTTTATAGACAATCTTGCAGAGGACTAGAAAGAAACATATCTTTTTGTGCAGATGATGTTAACATCTGTGTGCATACAAGGTATAGGCAGTCCTGTCTTGCAAACCATATGAAATGAAAGGTAAGGACCTACATATGAATACATATAGTTAGTGCCTCTCATCTCCCAAAGTAGGGACTGCACAATCTTTTCTTACCACATAATTTCCTTTGGCCAATGGAACAGGCAGGATGTGATAGAAACTAAGCTTAGTGTAAATTAAAACAGTGTCGTCAGCAATAACTTCTTAAGACAGCAGAAGCCATTATGTAGCACCTCAAACTGCATCATTCTCCTCTGGTACCAAGAGCCGGCATGGTGCATTTTGAACAGCACAGTGCACTGACTTAAAGGTTCAAACCATGACACTCGAGCATTGGCAACGGGGAAGAAGGAGGAGGATAGGCCCAAGACACCAAACTGCCACCAAACGGATTGGAGGAGGCAGGAAGAAGTTAGAAGGGGTAGGAAGTACATGACAGCATTGTGTGGTTGTATGAGTGAGAAAACTGGAGGGGTTGTTGCAAACATTAACCTTTTAAAAAGGCTAATTTACTTTGGAATAAATATTTCTGGTACCTTGCAAAACCTTATTATTCATATTTTTAAATTTCATTAAACAGCAAATTTTGAATAATTATTTTATAGAAAATTTTAACAGTTTTTAAAAATTTTCATAGGTGTTTGTAAGTGGGAAATCTTAATGTATGGTGTGAAGCCTTTTCAAGGCGTGAAGAACAATGATGTGATTGGTCGAATTGAGAATGGTGAGCGGTTACCAATGCCTCCAAACTGTCCTCCCACCCTCTACAGCCTTATGACAAAGTGTTGGGCTTATGACCCCAGCAGGAGACCAAGATTCACTGAACTTAAAGCACAACTTAGGTGAGTTGATTAATTGAGAGTTTGAGTCCTTTTTTCTTTTATTGATTCATTATAGTTTCTAACACACTTTTACGTATAAGTGCTCAGCCTATGTGGATTGTTCACCAGAGAATATTCTGCCATATTGTTCTTGTGTAGGAAAATCTGTTCCAGTAACACAAAGCACCATGTGTACATCATTCCTTTGAAACAAAGTCCCATGGGAATTGTAGATTGACATTTTTTTTTTGTTTTCTTTCATGTTTATTTTTTGTTATTGATTGATTTGTTGATTTCACATTTAAGCCTTTGGTAGGCCACTATTTGTGGCAGAATATTTTTCCTCCTTCATGATAGGCTATCTTGCTTTGTATAGTTGTTGACGTAACTGCTGTTATGTTTAACTGGAGATACGTTTTCAGTTTTGTTGTTTTAGGACTGCAGTTTGATTAAAATTGTTAATCGTGCAATTAAAGGTGTTTTACTTATTTCCTGCTACAGCTCTTTGTGGCTGGGGGAAAGTCACATAGGGGTCCTTATACTAAACCGTGCTAAAAAGTGGCCGGTGGTAGTTATAATATGTGGGTTTCCTGTGGGCTCCAGCCACTTTTTAGTGCAGCTCGGAAATGGCCACATTTCAATTTTTTGTATTAGTGGGCACACGCTAATTTCCAGATTAGCACATGGCCATTTCCGCCTGAGCCCCTACTGCCTACTAGTTAGAAGGCGGTAAGGGCTTATGCAGTACTTGTTTGGTAATCAGTCAGCGTGCAGCAATATGCCTATGCTGCCCAATTTACCACCAGGACACCTACTCCCCCCCCCCCCCCCCCCCCCCCCACAAAAAAATACAAGTTATTTTCTAGTGTGGGAAACGGCATGCAGCAAAATCAAAACTACCACAGGGCACCTGGGCGCACCCGGCCGTAGTGCTGTTTTGCCGTACGGTAGCCCTACCACTCCTTGGTGAAAGGGCCCCTTAATCCTCCAATGCCCCATGTACAAAATAAGTACCTGTATATAATATGTAAACCTCTTTGATTGTAACCACAGAAGGGCAGTATATCAAATCCCATACCTGTTCCCCCCCACCCTCCTTCCCATCCCCAAATCCAGCATCTCTCCCTTTCTCTTCCTTCCCTTCCACTCCTCTTCCACCAGGTCCATTATCTCTCTTTCTTTTCTGGGGTCCATTCTCTCTCCCCCCCCCCACACCCCTGAGAACAGCGACACAAACTAGGTGGTGAGCAGCATTTTCTTGTCACCTTTATGTATGTGACCCTTGCTTCCACCTCCATTTTTGCATCTCTCTGAAGACTACTGTCTTGCGTTCTTCTACTCCCCGTTGCACTCAACCTAATTTTTGTTCCCTTGACCCTTCTTCCTGTTCCCACCTCTCCAAGTCTCCCAAATTCGTTGTCTTCTCTTCCACTTGAAGATTGTGTGTTGCTGGAATCCTAGCCTTAGCAAAGCTATGGAGTCTTTTTCTTCTCCCCTCCCCCCACCCTAACCCCCCTCCCTCCACTGAACCCATACAACACAAACAGAAGCATGATCCAACCATGGAGTCTTTTTCTAAGTCAATACCTGGTTCTGCCCTTCCTTGCCCTAAATCTCCTTGGTATAATCCTGAGCTCCGCCCTTGCAAAAAGAGGCTCAGACATGCAGAGAGGCTTTGGCGTAAGCTTTGAACGTCTGATGCCCGCCTGCTTTGCAAGCAGGAACTCCGAGTCCGTATCTACAATGATCAGCTCAAAAAAGCTAAGAAATCTTACTTTAAGGAGCTCCTTCACCGGTTAAACCTTCTAAACTCCTTTTCAAATTCATGTCGGATCTGTCCTTCCATCTTAACAGGTTAGGTCCCTCTTTGGTTCCCTCTGCTGATCTCTTAGCTAATTCTTTTTCATGGAAGATTTTTTCATTAATAGCTTCCCTTTCTTCTCTCCCCCTTGCCCCCTCTTGTTCCTTTTGCCCCCTCCCCTCTATCCTCTTCTCGGGTTCTTGTTCTAATCGGCCCCATTCTGCTGTCCTCTGTCTCTTCTTTACGTCACTCTCATTGTCCTCCTTAAAAATACACCATTTCTTAACTGTCCAGTTTTTCTTCTCTTGATCCTATTCCTCATAGCTGGTATAACCTCTCCCAGCATGATCTTCTCCGACTGATTCTCTCTCTGATTAACAATAATTTGTCTGTAGGCTGCTCCCTCATGCTAGAAACATGCTGTGGTCTGTCTGAGCCTCAAAAAACCTCACCTTGATCCCGGTGACCCTATTAACTATCATCCAATTTCAAACCTATGCTATCTAAGCATACTTAGAGGGTTGTGAATTCTCCTCTATATTGCTTCTCTGAAGATGCTTTATCCACCTTCACCAAGCTGGCTTTCGCCACTATCATGAAACGGAATCTGTTTTGCCCTTTTTGATACGTGATCTTCACTCTACTCTTGATACAAACTTCTCACTCCATAGTCGCCAACTCCGTGGGTGCTTTGGGTGCTCGAGCACCCCCAATATTCCACCCACCGGGAGTTTGTTTCCCTCCTCCCTCCTCCTCCCTTCGAGTTCCAGGCCCCCTCCCTCTGACTTTTAAAAGTCATCTATTTTGGGGATGGTGCTGGGCAGACTTATACGGTCTGTGCCAGAGGCGGGACTGGTGGTTGGGAGGCGGGGATAGTGCTGGGCAGACTTATACGGTCTGTGCCCTGAAAAGGACAGGTACAAATCAAGGTAAGGTATACACAAAAAGTAGCACATATGAGTTTGTCTTGTTGGGCAGACTGGATGGACCGTGCAGGTCTTTTTCTGCTGTCATCTATTATGTTGCTATCCAGCTTATTTTTGAAAGTGATAGCCGGCCATCTTCCGACACAAATCGGGAGATGGCCGGCCATCTCCTAAAACCGGCCAAATCGGTATAATCGAAAGCCAATTTTTGGACACACTCGCCGGCATTCCGTCGCGGAGGCGGCTAAACTTCAAGGGGGAGTGTCGGCAGGGTAGTGAAGGCGGGATGTGGGTGTGCTTACGAGATGGCCGGCTTCAGCTGATAATGGAAAAAAGAAAACCGGCGATGATGAGCATTTGGCCGGTTTTACTTGGTCTATTTATTTTCACGACCAAGTCTCAAAAAGATGCCCAAACTGACCAGATGACCACCGGAAGGAATCGGGGATGACCTCCCCATACTCCTCCAGTGGTCACCAACCCCCTCCCACCCAAAAAAAAACTTTAAAACATTTCCTTCCTAGGAGGGGAAGCCAGTCGGCCAGCTCGTTAAAAAAAAAAAAAAAGGATCTTGCTGATCAGTTATGTTATGACTTACTTGTTCTTGAGTGCTGTATTTTGTGATACTGTTTTGAGAAATGTTCAAGAAAGACTTCATACAAATTAAAAAAGTCCCTGCCGTACATTTTCCCTTGATGGCCGTCCCTGACGTGCACTTCCCTTAATAGCCGTCTTTCTCTCCGAAAGTGCACTTCTCTTAATGGCCGTCTTTCTCCCCGAACAGGGAAATCAAAACAATTTTTACTCTCAGTTTTTTTAGTAGTAACAGTGGGATTTGAACCAGCCACCTCTGCATTACAAGACCAGTGATGTAACCACTTGGCCACAGCTCCACTTACTTAGATGTCCCTCCCTTTTGATTATACCCCTTCAGGTCTCTCTCGGCCAATCACAGTGCGTTAAGCTGTCTGTGAGTGGCTGAGAGAGACCTGGAGGGGTATAATCAAAAGGGAGGGACACCCAAGTAAGTGGAGCTGTGGCCAAGTGGTTACATCACTGGTCTTGCAATGCAGAGGTGGCTGGTTCAAATCCCACTGTTACTACAAAAAAAGCAGTGTGCAAAAACTTTTGATTTCCCTGTTCAGGGAGAAAGACGGCCATTAAGAGAAGTGCACTTTCGGAGAGAAAGACGGCTATTAAGGGAAGTGCACGTCAGGGACGGCCATCAAGGGAAAATGCACTGCAGGGACTTTTTTCATTTGTATGAAGTCTTTCTTGAACATTTCTCAAAACAGTTTCACAAAATACAGCACTCCCGAACAAGTAAGTCATAACATAACTGATCAGCAAGATCTAAACATCCAGAAGTACCAGTGCACTACGAATGCTGGCATTTGGCCGGGTTTGAGATGGCCTGTTCCAGTTTCCATTATCGCTGAAAAACAAAGTCGGCTATCTCAAACCCGGCGATCTGTGGCATTTGGCCGGCCCCAACCGTAATATTGAAACAAAAGTTGGCCGGCCATCTTTTTCGATAATACGGTTCCGGCCAGCTGTTGTGGCGCCGGCGATCGATTTCGCCGGCGCCGTTTGATTATGCCCCTCAATGTTACTGATGCAGCTTCAACAAAATGGGGAATCCCTGTCAGGTATTGGGGATCTTTGGATATGCTGGTGTACCTCCAAATCTGATGATAAGACAGTATATGAGGTAAGTGGATTACAAAATAATCGATTTTGGATTACAATGTTTATAATCAAAGTTTTTGTTCCTGTAGATGAAAATGTGTTGTTTTTTTTTACTCTGTTTGAGATTTGAAAAAAACCTTCTTAACACTTTGATAGAGTGGAGGGTTGTTTTTTTTTTTTTTAGACCTGTGATGGTGAGCTGTGTTTAAGCCTTAAAACTTGGTTGGCTTGAGTAGCTTTACTGAGGTCTTTTTTTTTCTCCACTTTTTCTCCTGGAATAGACTCCGTGAGCCAATATGTCAAGCTCCATCTCTGGCCATCTTCAAATCTAGGCTAAAGGCCCACCTTTTTGATGCTGCTTTTAACTCCTAACACTTACTCACTTGTTAAGTACCCGTATTTTATCATCCCCACCTTAGTTTATTCCCTTATCTCTTATTTGTCCTGTTTGTCTGTCCTAATTAGATTGTAAGCTCTGTCGAGCAGGGACTTTCTCTTCATGTTCAAGTGTACAGCGCTGTGTACGTCTTGTAGCGTTATGGAAATAAGTAGTAGTAGTAGTTTTTGTGAGTGTGAAGATTTTTTTTCTCATTCAGTGTAATTTCACATGTGCTGTTGTTTTTGTTGGATTTTCTGATTTAATATTACTTGCTCGTGTGAACTTAGTCATTTAGAGCACTGTGCCTGAACCTGTGCTTTATAGAAGGCAGTCTGGCACCCCTGCTCTTAAGAAGAGAATCAGCGCTAGTTATTCTAACAACCATACTTGTACCAGCAGGGTGCTCCCACCAATATCTGGCTCCTACTTAAGAGCCACTTCCTGTTTTCCTGTACTTGGTGCCTGAGCTTTTGCTAGTAGGGGGTGCTTCTCAGCGCCTGTCTCCTATTCAGAAGCCAGTTTTTATTCTGCTGGATATCCGTTGAGAACCTGTGGTCGTAGGCTGTATGCCAAAGCCTGTTTCTAATCAGGTAGCCAACCCCTGGCACCACTTCAGAAATTGTGCAAGAACCTACACTTCTAAAATGAATCCTCTTTTGGTTACTGAGAAGATATTGCCAAAGTTCTTGCCAGCAAATAATACTCTCAATCATCTGCTGTGCACCAAGTTTATTTTGTATGCTTCACGTAACCTGGAATATTGCTCAGGCTGTGCGTAACTGGAGCCTGACATCACACTCCAAGGATTCTCCAGCTTGTGCCTAACTGGAGCCTGACATCACACTCCAAGGATTCTGCAGCTTGTCTTGATACTTTATATATTGGCAACTTTGAGACAGTAAAGACACTGCTTCTTATGGGCAGTGCCTCTGGAGTGTACTGCCTGAGGAGAGTGGGAGCCTATAGGCGTCTTTAAGTCATAAGTAGCAAAGTGTGTTCTCAGGTTGTGACACCAGTTGAAATTTCAACTAGCTGCTCAGGATCCTAAAAGTCTGTTGTACTATTGGGTCAGTGGAGAGGTGAAAGCTTCAACAGTTGAATGATCCATTCTTCAGAAAGCTAAGACATGTTTTTGAGGAACCCTGATTGAGTCAGGGCAGGGTTCTACTTGGATTTTGGATATAACCAGGACTTTTTTTTGATGGGGTACTTGGGGGTACTGAGTACTGGCATCTTTTCCATTGTCTGCTAAAATTTGATCCATGGACCCCAAGTTTTAATGAAAGAGCTCAGGATCTGCACACCAATGCTGCCTTGTCATAGAGTCTGTGACTGGTTGTAGGGGGCCTGGCTATTGTGGGGTGGGTCCCTCAGTGATCACCCCAACTTTGAAGGTAGCGTAGCATTTGAGTACTGGCACCTTTTTTGCTAGAAAAAACACACTGGATATAACACAACAGCAGCTGTGTGAACAGGACTTGTATAAGAATGACTAACTGAGAGGTGTTGAAGAATGGCTTTACCTTCCTAATTCACCAGAGCTGATATAAAGCGTAAGTGATGAAAAATGTCATCAGATAGTGAAGATTCAGATTTAATTCTAGATGGATGCCAAGATTGTTTGATCTCTTTCTTTTTTAACAAGTTTAATACCATATAGTTTAAGCTGTATTATGCTGTCTGACAGACAGCATAGACAGTAATCGAGACCTCAGATTCTTCTGCGCTTAAGCTCAATTTGTTGGTGACAGACCAGTTCCAGGTGACTTTAGTGTAGTTGATGGGCTCATAACATAGTTGGAGTTGTACTCATAGCCTACCCTTTCAGTTCCTCTCCACTAGTGATGTAGTTGGCCCTGGATCTCTCAACTGCCTTACCTCTTCTGATTTTAGCACCATTTCCATACCTATGCTTTTTTTAATTTGATCATAATAGCTTGTAAGCACTATGGAATAAGATCTATGTCTTTTATGAGTTTGTACAGCTCTGCATACATTTGGCAGTGCTTTAAAGATGTTATAGTGATAGGATATACAGGCAGAACCGACAGTCATTCATCTGTCTGTCTGTACTCTTTATGGGTTCCTTTTCTGTGGAGCTAGAGGATGAGAGATTTTTACAATTCAGTTCTTTCTGTTTCTGAGAGAGATTACAGTAATGCTGTGTAACTGCAGTTTTCACTCACTTTCCTGTTGACAGTGTAGCCCTGCAGCCAGCCAGCCACAAGTAGAAAGCCTGAAATATTTTTACTTTCACTTCTCTGATCTTTTTGAGTCACGGAGTTGAATGTTTGGATTATATGGTTGTTTTTTTTTTTTTAATTCTTTTTTTACACCTTTTCCACATCAGCAAAGCAAATTTTTTTCTGATTCGGCTACAAAAGAATCGCTTTCCTTTTCTGACAATACCTGACAGAAAATGGTTCTTTATTGGTGTGGTGACTTCTTTTTCCTGCTCAGCTGCTGACATGATCACCCATTGGATTTCAGATAAGGAAGGCAGGAATATATATTTTTTGGCTTCTTTTCATAATCGTTTCAGCATGATTGGTGAAGTAACCCATGATTCAGCCTTCTACCCCTCACAGACTCTCTCTATTGTATCTTGCCCTGTGGACCACACCTTGCTGCGAAAAACAAATAGCACAAATGAGGATTCAGCGTATTCTTCCCTCCCATCCATTTGCTTTGATTAAAGATATATGAACTAAAAAGGCCCTCATTCAATGCGTTTTACCATTGGTCTGAAAACAAATATACACATACCTACGAAAGGTGGGGCAGGGAAATATGGTAGATGCGTTCAAATATTTTTAAGGCCCATGATGCCAGCTTCTTTTGACTGAAGGAAAGCTCTGGAATGAGGGGTTATAGGATGAGCAGGAAGGTAGTGAATACAAGGACAGTATCTGAATTTCATAGTGTGGGAGAAACACAAAGGATCTCTGAGGAAGATGAATGGGTTGCAGAACTAAGAGGTTGATTTGTATGGGCAGACTAAATGGACTGTATGATATTTTTCTGTTATGTTCTATGATTCTGTAATATCCTCTCTTTAATTTTTTTTATCCCAAGAAAGCATTACATATTCTTCCCATTTTCCCAATACACTTGAGTTGTTGCTTATTTCTATTCCAGAACATCTGGGGAATTATGCTTGGTGTGTATGATGATAGAGAGGAATTTGGTACCAGATCTATCCATTTTCATGTCCTATAATAGTTTATACCTTATTAACATGGTGGCATATTTCATGAATTATTTTACATTATTTTTTCTATGCCTTACTCATGACATGGTGGTAGTACCATACACTACTGTGTAGAAGGACCTGAGTTTGATTCTTGGCTCATCTTCTATCCCCTAAATCAGCCAAGGCTAAGGAATATTGTAGAGATGTAAATTAATTTCTGTAGTGTTACTAGATGTATGTAGTGCTATACAAGTATATATCACAGTCCTTCCTATGTAGGCTCTAATGATGTATCCACAAATGGCAGTATAAATAACAAAAGACTGGAGGAACTTATTTACAACGTGGTTTAAAACCAACAAGATTTTGATCAGGAGAAAAGGGCTGAATATTTAAGAGCAGCCTTAAGGATGGTTTTTAAACTAAATTTGAAAAATTGTTAGAGAACATATTACACACTAACTCAGGATGGTGGACAACACTGGGGAGAGTAGAACGCTTCTTCACATCTTGATGTGCTTTAAGTTCAGCTTTTCTCCAAGCTAAGTATTTCAGTTTTATAAATAAGCTTTGGTATTCTTGATTAGCCTTCTTTGAATAAATATGCACTTGACTTTTTTGGAGGTACTTTGCGCATGATGGAGGCAAACCTGTTGGCTGTTTTCTTCTGTGTTTTACAGAGGTCTTTGTTCCCCTCTTAAATTAACAAAAAAATATTGCAGGGAATCGTTTGATAAGCACTTAAGTCTGGGCTCCTAGATTATGGGAGCACCAAACAAAGAAACTTGTGAGTTGAAAGTTAAAATTTTTCTTCTGAGTTTCTTTATGGTACAGCAAGATGAAAAGCTCAGAGTCTGGAGTTGGCAGTGGAAGAGGGCAAAAATAAGAGTGAACTTACCCAATGAGAAGAGTTTGAATGGGAGGGGAGTAGAGAGTGACAAAAGACATAGTAAGGAGCTGCAGAATATTTGTGTAGGTGATTAAGATTTGACTCTGCAAAAGTAGATAGGAAGCCCATTTGGAGACTTGAGAAAAGAGGAATATATAGATGCAGTGATACTGGAAAAAGAAAAGCCATACAGCTGAACTATGAATAGATTTTATTAAAGACAGAGAGTTTGCTGGGAGGTCTGGATGGGCAAGTTACAGTATGCATAGGAACATAAGAACTGCCTTAATAGGTCAGGCTAGCCCAGTACCTTGCTTCCAACAAGTACCTGGCAGAATCCCAAAATCATTTTCAGTAATAAACTCTAGTAATTGCTTAGGATTTAAAAAAAAATAAGATTTGCCCTCAAATGTTATAACACAAGTACAAGGACAATGAACTAAATAGGTAACACCCAGTGCCAAAGCTCTAGGATGCAAAACCAAGAACTCTTGGTGCCACTTTTGTGTTGCCCCTAGACAGTACGTTTTTACTAGCAAAAAAGGTGCCGGTACTCAAATGCTAGGTCAGGATTGAGGTGATCACTGAGGGATCCACCCCACAATGGCCAGGCCCCCTGCAATCAGTCACAGAATCTATGACAAGGCAGAATTGGTGTGTAGAACCTTAGCTCATTCATTAAAACTTGGGGTCCATGGGTCAATTTTAGCAGACAATAGAAAAGGTGCCTGTACTCAGTACCCCCTCAAAAAAAGCCCTGCCCCTAGATAAGAAAAACCCTGATTTCAAAACCTGAGAACAATTCATTTATAACTCGGAAGTAAAGATGCAACACCACATTTCAGTCAAGCTCCAAAGCAAAGTTAACCACCAAAGTAGTCCTTTGAGTCACAAACTCTAAAGAGGATTCCAGAAATTCTTTCAACTTCATCTCGGGTGAACCTCCTCATTGTGAGTTTACAGCTCCAGAACAGCCCAACATAGAAAAATATTTTGCCCTCATAATCAGGAGAAGCTTCTCAGTTGACATTTTCAAAACATCTTGCAAATACTTACACACCATATCAATAGGAGAGATTAAAGAAGACTGTGGAAAATTCAAAAACCTAAGAGTGTTCTTCTCTAAATATTCTAATCTCCTGTGTTGAAATATTTTATTTCTCATCACTCCATTTAATTTCTGCAGCTCAGTATCCCTTGCATCTAAGGATACCAGTTTAATGGAGTACTAGTCTAAAACTTGGGTCTGAGAATCTTCAGTTCCAGTAACCACAGTAAATCTCCCATCAGTTTCAGAACATAAGAATAGCCATACTGGGTCAGACCAATGGTCCATCTAGCCCAGTGTCCTGTTTCCAACAGTGGTCAATCCAGGTCATAAGTATCTGGCAGAAACCTTATTAGTAGCAGCATTCCATGCTGCCAATCCCGGGGCAAGCAGTGACTTCCCTCGTGTCCATCTCAATAGCAGACTATGGACTTTTCCTCTAGGAACATGTCCAAACATAACAATATGGCTTCTATTCCGCTATTACCTCTCGGTTCAAAGCTGATTCCAGTAAAAAGAAGCTGGTCTTTTCCAGAAATTACAAACTATTGATTACAAATAAACACATTTCAAGCTTTAAAAAAAACAAACTACTAGTTATTAGTTTGCAAATCAGATTTTCTAAATAAGTTTTAATATGTTTGCGAAACTGAAAATAACTTGAAATAGTCGACAGAGAAATTTGAACGTCTTTACTAAGAAGAGCTGCTTGGTATGAGAAAAGTATTCTGTATGATTTGCAGTTTTTTCTGATATTGACAGTTAATACCAAGAAATAGATCGTTACAGTAATCCAAGTGAGGTAGGGCTAACATTTGGACTAGTAACCCAATTATATTAATTTTAGAATATTTTTTTCTTTGTATTTATTGTCATAATTAGTTATGTTGTTTTCCTGCGGTCTCTGGTTCCACTAATGCCAAGAGCCTTACATCTTGTTGGGCTCCTAACACCTTGTACCTCTCTGTGCTTTCATTGGTATTTCTCAATTGCAAATCCCTACATACAGAGACTGCATTCATTCTTTTTTTATTATTTAGTTTTTATTGAAAACGTATGCAGGAGTACCAGAGTAGAACCAAATAACAATACAGTTACATATAAATATGAATAGTTAACCACCCCACCCTTCCCCCCACTTCATGGCAGCAACAGAGGTTCCAATTGCAACTTCAAATACATCCCTAACTTCTCCAACATATCACAATCTGTACTCTCATAATCCCCCAACCACCCAACCCCATATGCAGTCATACCATATCTGGGAGCCCCTCCACCCCCTATGTTCACAGGGGACATTTGCCCATTTAAGATCAAATTGGTTTTTCCGGCCACTAAGCGCTGCATCTGTTTTCTCATATTTCCTAATATCTGCACTTATCAGGCACCACCGGCGAGTCCTGGGACCCACCAGATCCCTCACAAATGTCATAGAGCCACCAATGATAGGCAAAACACACAGTGGATCCAATAAAAGTCCTCTCACAATGAGTGTCTTCCTGAACAAGGTCTTTATTAACAGTAGCAGAATTGACCCAGAGCCACCAATAGCAGAGACGCTACCAACTGCTCCCTGGTGGCCCACACAGCAAGAAGCCCAACAATCTCTGGGCTAAGTTGTCAATCCGCTCCACTCCATTGTCTCGCCAACCTCCAAATCCTCTGCCAAAATGTCTGACTCTTGGGACTCTCCCACCAAAGATGTTCATAAGTCCCTACTTGCCCACAATTCCGCCAGCAATGGCATGTCTCATTATTCTCCCCTTGTTTTAAAGAGATTTTTGCAGGGTACCAATATAACCGTAACACTAACTTATATTGTAACTGCTGATAATTTGTAACTTTCAAACAGTGAGCAATATACTCATATACCCATTTCCAATCATCTTCCCCCAAGGCTACCCCCAATCATTTTTCCCAAGCCTGATGATAGGGCCGATGAACTGGGATAACCAAATCTTGTAGACTTTGGGAGATAGGGGTTAAAAGATTTTTCCTAAGCAAGGATTTAAATAAAATATTCTCTAGCTTCTTAGGTTTCCTATTCAGATTAGCCTGAAATGTTGAACTATGAAATACATCTCTCATTTGAAAATATTGAAAAAAAATGGAATCTTTAATTCTATAAGATCCTGTAATTGTTGTAGGGAGAGCAAAGTCGCCTAGACAATTAATGTTTACAGTAGACAAAATCTAATGCCTCTAATGACTTCCACAAGGGAGTAAAATCGATGAAAAAGGCATAAAATCTCACGTACAGCTATAGGGGTGCTTATGCCCAGTTGTGGCTAGGCTCCCTTTCAGCCAACGAATGGTGATGAAGAGTGAACAAAATACTTTGCTCTCCCAACCTGAGAGTCCAGTCTCCCAACAGCTTACCTAAAAAATCAAATACAGACAAAGGGGCCAAGACATTCCCTCTCAATTTGTACCCATTGCTTTTTGGCAAGCTGATCATAATGGTCTTCAGAATCATAATAATTACTGCCCCCCTCCATATAGAAGGTGCTGATGCTTCAGTGTCCCAGCAGCCAAGACCCAGCTCCCGCATCAACACCGGCAGCTCTGCAACCTGCGCATGAACCAGCACCCCAAATTTTCCCAGTGCCAGCCCACGATGAGTGCATCTGGACCTTGCTCCCTGAACTGTTGGATGGCCTAATGCAACTGTGGGCATCGGGGGTGCTTTTGCCTACCTTGCCTACCATTGCGGCCCCAATTGGCCCTCAGCCTGCAGTGCGGCATCAGACAACAATTCCGGCACTCCCTCGACGTCCGTGGAGGAATCTTCGCCAGAGTCGAAGTGGGAGCCGACTTCTCTACACTGTTCTTGAGGGCATGGTTCCCCCACGTCAAGGCAGGTTTGGTCTCGACACTCTCATCAGGAGGTATTCTCTAACACCGAAGAGGAGTGCTCATGAGATTCAGAGTAAGGATCCAAGGTACTTTTCCTCAGATGAGTCCTATGGAATTCCCTCTGAACCCTCCCCTTCACCTGAAATGAGAAAGTCTCCTCCGGAGAGCCTCTCATTCCCTTCTTTTGTTAAGGAAATGACAGAAGCTATTCCCTTTCTTTTGAAATGGAGGACGAGCCCAGGGCTATGATGCTCGAGGTTCTGGACTACACCTTTCCTCCTAGGGAGGTTGTGACTGTCCCTCTCCATGAGGTACTCCACGAAGTCCTTGGTAGGAACTGGGAGTCCCCTCTGTCAGTCCTTGTCATGGCCAAGAAGATCGACACCCAGTATCAGATCCACAGTACACCTGGTTTTGATAAGCCTCAGTTGCCTCACAATTCTGTGGTGGTGGAATCCACTCTCAAAAGAGCTATGAGTTCCAGGGACTATGCCTCTGCGCCCCTGGGTAGAGAAGCTAGAACCCTTGATTCTTTGGGGAGGAAGATGTACCCGGCTTCAATGCTCATCTCCCGAATACAGTCATACCAGCTCTTCCAAAGTATCCACTTGCAAAACTTTGTTGTGCAAGTTGTCGGAGCAGGCCGAGTCACTTCACCAATTGGTCAAGCAGCAGAAGTTGTGTCAAAAATTCTTGGCCAGGAGCGCTTATGATACTTTTGATGTGGCATCCAGTATCTCTGCTCAGAGTATAACAAAGCACAGACTCTCATGGCTGCGTGTTTCTGACTGGGAACATTCTGTTCAGCAGAGTAGCTCAAAAGTGTGTGGCCATCTTACCAAGTGGATCTACTGGAATAGACTGCATTAATTCATGATGCTACTACTTATTCCAATTCACTGATTTGTGTCACTGAAATGTGGCTTCATAGCAGTGAGGTACCACTCGTGTCCCAATGCCTTCCTCCTGAATTTGTGACTTTCTCTACTAGCAAAATGCAAAAAAAGGGAGGATGGTTAGCTGTTTTCACTCCCTCTTCACTGCCAATTTCAGAACTACAATAATTGTTTTCAGAGGGTATTCAACCAAGATTAATATTACTTAAAAAGTTGAATAGTTTTCACATAAGAATAGCCATACTTGGTCAGACCAATGGTCCATCTAACTCATATCCTGCTTCCAACAGTGGCTAGTACTGGTCACAAGTACCTGGCAGAAACCCAATTAGTAGCAACATTGCATGCTACCAATCCTGGGGCAAGCAGTGACTTCCCCATGTCCATCTCAATAACCGACTATGGATTTTTGCTCCAAGAACTTGTCCAAACCTTTTTTAAACCCAGATACGCTAACCGCTGTTATCACATCCTCCAGCAGTGAGTTTCAGAGCTTAACTATTTGAGTGAAAAAAATATTTCCTCTATTGCAATTTCATTGAGTGTCCCCTTGTCTTTGTACTTTTTAAAAGATGAAAAATCAACACACTTCTACCCATTCTACACAACTCAGGATTTTATAGACCACAGTCATATTCCGCCTTCAGCCATCTTTTTTCCAAGTTGCAGAACCCTAGGCTCTAGTTTTTCCTCATATGGGAGGAGTTTCATCCCCTTTATCATTTTAGTTGCTCTTCTTTGAAGCTTTTCTAATTTTGATGTATCTTTTATTGAGATAAAGCAACCAGAATTGAACGCAGTATTCTAGGTGAGGTTGCACCATGGAGCGAGAGGCATTATAATATTCTTGATCCTATTTTGCATCTGTTTCCTAATAATGTTGCAGGAATTACCACTAGTGTTAGCAGAATCTGTGGTACTTCAGGAGTCAAACAGCACACACCAGAATGAGGGAGAAATCTTCTTTATTTGCCAGCAAACAAAGTAGGACATCAGCATTAAGTCTCTTCTTCTCTTTCTCAGCTCTCTGTGTCTTTGTGGCTTCTGTCTGTCCTCTTCAGTTCTCTTCTCTCCTTCTCAGCTCCTTCTTCTGTCTGTACCAACGTAAGCTGCCTCTGCTCCCAGTTATATACAGTTCTAACCCCCTCCTAGCCCCCCTTACTTTCCAGATGGTAAAGAATAGATTAATTACCCTGTCTGAACCAATCATTTCTATACATATATTTCCAAAATATCAGTTACATAGGTTTGATATTTCCTAACTGACCTATGACCTGGGGCCCCTCACACTAGACAATTGGGCACCAGAACTCTTACATTTTATTATTATTCACATAATCCCAGTCATAGCTTAAACTGGGTTCATTTAGGGGCTAAGAGGCCAGTCTTGCTTAATGGCATACAGTCCTACATTTTACTATAATCCATCAAGGAAGTAAGTTGACTTTTTCTGACCTTTTTCACCTATTAGCTTCATACATTGAACTAGCTAGGACTGTGGATAATTCAAACCAGATGATGACCTTTTCAACTGCAGTCTTACTTATAAAGTAACACTGAGTTGAACAGACATTCCACACAGAATTATTAATTACACAGAATAAAACATATTCTAAAATAAGCAGAAATCAAAATTCCTTATAAGACAAATTCTACATATCAAGAACTTCTAAAATCTAACTATTTTCTTCTAAGCAGCATTTTAAACTAATCCTTTTAAAACTACAGTATGTCTTGCTTTGCTGATCCCCTCAAGATTTAATGGCCTCCAGATGTGGTAAAATAATATCTATGAACTAGCCTTAACCATCCATCACTCACAAGGGGTCAAAGAAAGTTTCTCTCTCTGACCTTTCTAACCTTTAGCCCAGCAAAAGCTAGACTTCTAAATAATCTAAACCACCTGGCATTCTTCCATCACTTTACAGGACTGAAGAGTTAAAATAGAATTATTTCTATGCCCACGCTGTCTCAATAATACCTAGCATCTTGCTTGCTTTTTTGGCCACTGCCGCACAAGATTTCAGCATATTGTCTACAGTGACACCTACATCTTTTTCTTGCTTGCTGACTCCTAAGGTGGGCCCTATCATCAGGTAATTATGATTCGGATTATTCTTCCTAATGTTTTGTGTTTGTCCACATTAAATTTCATCTGCCATTTGCATGCCCAGTCTTCCAGTTTCCTAAGGTCTTTCTGTAATTTTTCACAATCAATATGTGTTTTGACAGCTTTGAATAGTTTTGTATCATCTGCAAATTTAATGACCTCACTCGCCATTCCATTTTCCAGGTTGCAATATTTGGGAGTTTTTTCTAATGATGGCTTCAGTTGAAGCTTTCAGTTTACCATTATAAGTGAGTTTACCATTATAAGTGGTGACTGATTTCCTGAAGCTTTTTCCTCCCTAATCAAATTATTTAGATTAGTTAAACACTGTTATTTTGGTTTACATTTGCCTGATTGCTAGTGTACTGTATATAGATTGTCATTTGTCTATCACTGAGTGAGATTTGTATGTACACTGGGATCTTAATATGTCATGGGAACTGAATGATCTGTTTATAGTCTGGTGAAGTTAAATCGTGCTTGTTTATTTTTAACAGATTTACAAACTGACTTCCAGTTTGGTAGTAAAAGCAGAAGATAAGGCAGTTTTTTATATTATTGAAAACAAATTTTAATCTCATTCAGTTTCTCTATGGATTAATATTATGAAAGCATATACAAAATATAACATTGTTTTACAAAAATAAAACTTAAAATTGATATGTTTGGTAACAATATTCTTAAAATACTTCCTAGCTGAAATAAGCTTTCTAGAAAGATGAATTAAATTTGATGGTGGTGTCATTCGGATTGCCAGAGAATGGTTCATAGCAAAAGTATTTCTGTACTTGTTGTTGCTAAAAATATTTGTAGCTTGAGAAAAATTTGCTAGATTTGGCTTTTGACCTTATATGAATTCAGCTAACTGCACAGACTGCGTCAAGTCTATGAAGGAAAGATCAAAAATATCCTAAGGCATGCTTTTTATTCCATCTTTAGATTTTCTTTTCCATTGTGAAAGCAGGTTTTCTGAGGTATTTTACAGTATTTTAATAGCTACTTTTAGAGCCATTTGGTTTTTGTTTTGTGGTACATTCTTGAATGTTTTAGGCATGGGGTTTCAGCAGTGCTGAAACAAATGCCTGGTATCAAGGACTAAATTTGACTGATCAAAGCTCAGTTTCACCCTTTTTTATCCTTTCTATTTTTACCTAGTCCTAAGATCATTTTAATTCAGTAACTAAAAATCTGTTTCTGAGCATCCAAAGCCCATACACCCCAAACAAAGGTTACTTTCAAAGTACAGTTTTGTGTGAACCCATTCAAGTTCTACATAGTTGTTGTTCTGGGTGTAATTGTATAGTCATTTTGATGCTTATTGTGTGACCAGTGTAAATGTATGTGTGTTGAGATAGTGGCACTTTCTTTGCTGATAGGCATGTATGGGCAGGGCAGAGCAAAGCAAAGGTGAAGTTCACAAATGTACATATATTTTAAAATATGCTAATTTACATGCATATATTAAATAATCCAGGCACAGACATTTACACCTGCTACCAAGGTGTGCACAATATAAACATTTCTGCTTGTTGTGCTAATATTTAGAAAAGATTCATAGGTGCCTATGTGTTTTCATAAAATAGCGCCTAAGTAAGTACATGGGCTCTTTAAACACCGCCTTATAAAATTACTATCAGTAGGAACCTGATTCACAGTTGTAATCTTATTGAACAGGCTGATTTGGCTATTTGCAGTTGTATAAAATTCATTTTTGTATTAAAGATAGAGAACAAGTAAAAGTTTACAATCAGGTCAAGTAGAAAATGGTTATGAAAACTGAAAAAAAATTATAGAATGAAATATGCTTCATTGCAAATGAAGGGGTCATGTCTGCTATTGAGACATAGGGAAGCTATTGCTTGCCCTGGGATTGGTAGCATGGAATCTTGCTACTATTTAGGTTTCTGCCAGGTACTTGCAGGGCCGGTCTTAGCAAGTATGGGACCCTAGCCCTGCCCCATCCTTGCTCCGCCCCCACCCTAGTTCCAGGGCCGGCCACCACTCCCTCCGAGCTCCCGGGCCGCTCCCTACGAGCTCCAAGGCCCCCAGCTCCAAGGCCCCCCTCCCTCCCTCCCCCCAGCTCCAAGGCCTCCCTCCCTCCCAGATCCAAGGTCCCCCTCCCTCCCTCCCGGTCATTTTTTAACACCCCCTTCCAAAATCCAGTACTAGGTATGCCGAGAATACAAAACACTCAGGACCTATAGAGCAATTCTACCATACCATAAGCAGTCATTTCTACGAATCACACAAAGAAAAGGAAAACATCTTAAAACACTACAGTGAGCACTAGAACATCAATTCACCTATTGTAAAATGAAACCAGACAGAATAGTACAGATCGTCGATCCTGTACAGTCAATGCCAACTGAAAGCCATGTATTTTTCACAAACACAGATACACCCTAATCCACTATAGAATAAGTAGTAATATTTAAACGTTCTATTTAGACAAAAATTAAACTGAACCCCCAAGATGCCAGACTCTGCATACAATGCAACACCACAGAAACAGAAAATGTCCCCTAGTACTGTGCAAAATATAAAGACAGCAGATGTAAATTTGAAAAAAAACTAACAAATACCAATCACCACTTTACAAATTAACAAATAGAAATAAAACAAATATAGAAAATAAAATAATACCATTTTATTGGACTAATAGATTTAGCTTTCAGAGGCCAAAACATCCTTCCTCAGGTCAATATAGTATAGTACTGTTACAGTATCCTATCCTGACCTGAGGAAGGGGGTTTTGTTCTCCGAAAGTTAGCCAAAATGTATTAAAATTAGTCCAATAAAAAGATTACCTTGTTTACATGTTTTATTATAAACATTTATTAACACTTCTACAATACTACTTTATCCTAAAGCAAAAAAATAAAAAAATATATTTTATTTACAGTTTGTTGTCTCTGGTTTCTGCTTTTCTCATCTTCTTTTCACTGTCTTCCTTCCATCCAGCATCTGTCTTCGGTCCCTCTCTGCCATCCAGTGTCTGCCCTCTCTGCTGTCCCCTCCATCCAATGTCTGCCCTCTCTCCCTGCCCCTTCCATCTACATCTGCTCGCTATCTCTGTCCCTTCCATGATCCATCCACCATCTGCCCCTGTCTGCCCTCTCTCTCTCCCCCATCCATTCACTGTCTGCCCTTTCTATCGCTTCCATCCACTGTCTGCCCTTTCTCTCTGCCCCTTCAATCCACAATTCAATCCTCTCCCATCCATCCAGGGTTTGCCCTCCCTCTCGCTCCCCCATCCAGGATCTGCCCCTCTCTCCGCCCCTTTTTTTCAGCCCCCAGTTCCAGACCCACTATCCCACCAGTCACCCATTTCAGCCCCAACCCTGTTCTCCCACCAGTTCCGAGCTTCAGCCCCCCAACCACTTCTCCCTGTCCCCTTTTCAGTCCCCAGTTTCAGCCCCTGCCCCTTTTCAGCCTCCAGTCCCAGTACTAGCCCCCTTATCCCACCTACCGTCCTTTTCAGCCCCCAGTTCCAGCCCCCTTCATCCACATGCCTTGTATTTGGGCCCACCTTTTCAGAACCATTCTCCCACCTGTCCCACGCATGCCCCATTTTCCCACCAGCCCCAGGCATGGCCCCCATTTTCCCATATTGCCCCTTCTCAGACCCCAGTGCCAGTCCCCTTCTCCCATCCAAGAACCCCAGTCCCCTCCCCACCCGTCCCTTTCAACCATCCAAGAACCCCCTCCCCACCCCCTTCTTCCATTCGTGAACCCCCTCGCCACCTCAGTCCCCTTCTCCCGTCCAAGAACCCCAGTCCCCTCCCCACCCATCCCCTTCTCCCATCCGAGAATCCCAACCCCAGTCCCCTTCAACCATCCAAGAACCCCCTCCCCACCCCCTTCTCGCGTCTGCCCTGCTACTAAAAATCTCTTCGACGTAGTTCGGGGCGGGCCTTCCCACATTGAGTCCCACCTGCCCTCGCGGAAATTGGAAGTTACCTCAGAGGAGGGCGGGACTCAATGTGGGAAGGCCCAACGACGTCGAAGAGATTTTTAGTAGCAGGGCAGACGCGAGGCGCTGCCTGTCATTCCGGCGCTTCAAAATTGTTTTTTTAAGGCAGGACAGGGTGGGAGCAGCGGGAACGGACTCGGAGCCCCCACCCGCTGATATCTGTGGCGGACCGCCCCCACCATGCCGCCGTCGTGCACCGTTGGGAGGGAGGGAGGGAGGACTGTAGCTCGGGCGGTCGGGACGGGGCGACCTGAGGCGTGCCGCGCGGGGCCCCCCTGAGCGCGAGGCCCTATGTGGCCGCCTCAGTCGCCTCGCCTTAAGACCGGCCCTGGGTACTTGTGACATGGATTGGCCACTGTTGGAAACAGGATACTGGGCTAGATGGAGCATTGGTCAGACCCATTATGGCTATTCTTATGTTCTTATGTTATCTTCTTGTGTAATGTGTGTGTTACATTACAAATTAGCTTCTCATTATAAAGAGAGCTGCTCAGATGACAGGATGAATTTTACACACTAATACAGTAAATTATGGCACATAAAGATCAGACGGTCCATCCAGTCTGCCCAGCATAGGTGAAGTGGAACCTGCCACTGTGCAGATTATAGTGATTCATGCTTTTAAACACTGGCAATTTGCCATCATACCAACCATATATAAGTAGTTAAATATAATGCAGTCTTGGGACAATATTTTATAACCAGAAGTATTGCTAACAGTATTTAATTTGCTAAAATCAACATTAAGATGTTTTCCCCTTCTGCTTGAGGGGTACAGTACCCTTAACTCATAGCATATGATAATAAAACGATATACAATACACATACTTGATCGTCATCTGTCTTTTGCCATTTGCGGGAGACAGACCATAGAAATCTGTCCAGCACTGGCCTTAGTTCCCAACTAGTCTTTTCTAACATATTACCTCAACAGCCATGTTTTGTTTTGTGTCCATTCTCCTATTTAGGGCAACCCTTCTGCTTATCCCATGCATTTTTTAAATTCCTTCACTGTTTTTGACTCCACCTCTACTGGAAAGTTCTCCGAGGACAAGCAGGCTGCTTGTTCTCACGACTGGGTGACGTCCGCGGCAGCCCCCACCAACCGGAAAGAAGCTTCGCGGGACGGTCGGCACGCAGGGCACGCCCACCGCGCATGCACGGCCGTCTTCCCGCCCGTGCGCGACCGCTCCCGCCAGTTCCTTTTTTTCCGCGCCTGGAGAGAGTCGTGTTTTGCGCTCTCTCTGTTCAGCCGCCGGATCGTTCGATCGCGTATACGCTGATCGTGTTTTTTTCTAACTTTGTTTATCGGATTTTAGTTACCGCCCGGTTTCCTTTAAAAAAAAAAGAGAAACCCTGCGCGTGTGGGACACGCGCTCCCTTTTTTCCCTCGCTTCCAGCGGGGACGCCACATTGCGGCCTAGTGGCCGCTCGGTCGTTTGTTTTTCGTGGTGTGATTTTAGCCACCATTGACGACTTTGACTTCGCCGACGCGATTTTTCCGTCGATGTCCTCGAAGGTCCCGAGTGGATTTAAAAAGTGTGGTCGCTGCGGCCGGCCGATCTCGCAGACCGACACCCACGCTTGGTGCCTCCAGTGCCTCGGGCCGGAGCACAATCTCAAGTCGTGTTCTTTGTGTCTCGGTCTCCGGAAACGGACTCAGGTTGCGAGGCAAGTTCTGCGGGACCGTCTTTTTGGAACTTGCGCCGGCCCCTCGACGTCGACCTCGAAGGCATCGGTATCGACGCCCGGCCCTTCGGTACCGGTATCGATGCCCGAGACATCGGCACCGATGGCAGCGACCCCAGGAGAACAGGTCCCGTCGGCCCGCCGGTCTTCCGGTGAGAGTGGGGGTGAGAGGCCGCGTGGGCAGTCGGCCCCGGTCACGCCCTCAGCTCGTGGGCCGCGGGACCGAACCCTGTCTGACCCGGTACCTCGAGACCGAGGGGGATCGACCTCCTCCTCCTCCATGCCCTCCGGCGCCGGTGACGTGCATCGGAAGAAAGACAAGAAGCGTCGTCACCGGTCGCCTTCGGTGCATCCCGATGTCGGAGAGGAGACGACGCCGAAGCGTCATCGTCGTGAGGAGAGGTCTCCGTCGGTTGTGGAGGTACCGACGCGTCGGGGTTCCGGCACCTCGGTGCCGTCTCCTGGCCCCCAGCAGCTTCCGGCACCGACACCCTTACCGGCCCCACCGCCTTTCTCGGCAGCGGGCCTGGACGAGTGCCTCAGAGCCATCCTTCCGGGGATCCTGGAAGGGCTGATGCGCCAGGCTGTGCCGGCGCCGGGGGTGCTTGCGCCCTCGGCGCCGATGACTGTGGCGCCGGCGAGCTCTAGCCCGGCGCCGGGGCTGTCGACACCGCCGCCGCTTGCGGTGCCGGTCTCGACCGCCACGCAGGTGGAGTCCCCGTCGACGTCGATGGAGGGAGCTCCGTCCCCGCCGGCGCGGGAGGCCACCGCTCGACGACACCGAGACCTCGGTGCCTCGACGTCGAGCCGGGCCCGGTACAGGACTCAGCTACATGAGCTAATGTCCGATACCGAGGATGAGGACTCGTGGGGGGAAGAGGAGGACCCTAGATATTTCTCCTCAGAGGAGTCTACGGGCCTTCCCTCGGACCCCACGCCTTCACCGGAGAGGAAGCTCTCACCTCCTGAGAGTCTCTCCTTTGCCTCCTTTGTGCAGGATATGTCTATCAGCATTCCCTTCCCCGTGGTCTCTGTGGAAGAGCCGAGGGCCGAGATGCTCGAGGTCCTCGACTATCCATCACCACCTAGAGAGTCCTCCACGGTGCCGCTGCACAATGTCCTGAAGGAGACGCTGCTCCGGAACTGGGTGCGACCATTAACTAACCCCACCATTCCCAAGAAAGCAGAGTCCCAGTACAGGATCCACTCTGACCCAGAGCTCATGCGGCCCCAATTGCCCCATGACTCAGCGGTCGTGGATTCTGCTCTCAAGAGGGCACGGAGTTCGAGGGATACCGCCTCGGCGCCCCCGGGGCGGGAGTCTCGCACTCTGGACTCGTTTGGGAGGAAGGCCTACCAATCCTCCATGCTCGTGACCCGCATCCAGTCATACCTGCTCTATATGAGCATCCACATGCGGACCAATGTGCAACAGCTGGCGGACCTGGTCGAGAAGCTCCCGCCGGAGCAGTCCAGGCCTTATCAGGAGGTGGTCAGGCAGCTGAAGGCGTGCAGAAAGTTCCTGTCCAGGGGTATTTTTGACACCTGTGACGTGGCATCTCGTGCTGCGGCCCAAGGTATAGTGATGCGCAGGCTCTCATGGCTGCGTGCCTCTGACCTGGACAACCGCACCCAGCAGAGACTGGCTGACGTCCCTTGCCGGGGGGATAACATTTTCGGTGAGAAGGTCGAGCAGATGGTGGACCAACTGCATCAGCGGGAAACCGCTCTCGACAAGCTCTCCCACCGGGCGCCTTCAGCATCCACCTCCACAGGTGGACGTTTTTCCCGGGCCCGGCAGGCTGCACCCTATTCTTTTGCGAAGCGTAGGCACAACCAGCCGGCCCGAAGGCCTCGTCAGGCACAGGGACAGCCCCAGCGCGCTCGTTCTCGTCAACAGCGTGCGCCTAAGCAGCCCCCTGCGCCTCCACAGCAAAAGCCGGGGACGGGCTTTTGACTGGATCCACGGGAACATAGCCGCCCTACAAGTGTCCGTACCGGACGATCTGCCGGTCGGAGGGAGGTTAAACTTCTTTCACCAAAGGTGGCCTCTCAGTAACCTCCGACCAGTGGGTTCTCCAAATAGTGCGGTGCGGATACGCCCTGAATTTGGCCTCCCTGCCTCCAAATTGTCCCCCGGGAGCTCAGTCTTTCAGCTCCCATCACAAGCAGGTACTTGCAGAGGAACTCTCCGCCCTTCTCAGCGCCAATGCGGTCGAGCCCGTACCACCCGGGCAGGAAGGGCAGGGATTCTATTCCAGGTACTTCCTTGTGGAAAAGAAAACAGGGGGGATGCGTCCCATCCTAGACCTGAGAGGCCTGAACAAATTCCTGGTAAAAGAAAAGTTCAGGATGCTTTCCTTGGGCACCCTTCTGCCAATGATTCAGAAAAACGATTGGCTATGTTCCCTGGATTTAAAGGACGCATTTACTCACATACCGATACTGCCAGCTCACAGACAGTATCTCAGATTCCGCCTGGGCGCACGGCACTTTCAGTATTGTGTGCTGCCCTTTGGGCTCGCCTCTGCCCCACGAGTGTTTACCAAGTGCCTCGTGGTGGTAGCGGCCTACCTACGCAAGCTGGGAATGCACGTGTTCCCATATCTCGACGATTGGCTGGTCAAGAACACCTCGGAGGCAGGAGCCCTCCGGTCCATGCAGTGCACTATTCAACTTCTGGAGCTGCTGGGGTTTGTGATAAATTACCCAAAGTCCCATCTCCAGCCAACTCAGTCTCTGGAATTCATAGGAGCGCTGCTGAATTCCCAGACGGCTCAGGCCTACCTTCCCGAAGCGAGGGCCACCAACCTCTTGGCCCTGGCTTCGCAGACCAGAGCGTCTCAGCAGATCACAGCTCGGCAGATGTTGAGACTTCTGGGTCATATGGCCTCCACAGTTCATGTGACTCCCATGGCTCGTCTTCACATGAGATCTGCTCAATGGACCCTAGCTTCCCAGTGGTTCCAAGCCACCGGGAATCTAGAAGATGTCATCCGCCTCTCCACCAGTTGCCGCACTTCACTGCTCTGGTGGACCATCCGGACCAATTTGACCCTGGGACGTCCATTCCAAATTCCGCAGCCCGTGAAAGTGCTGACGACGGATGCATCTCGCCTGGGGTGGGGAGCCCATGTCGATGGGCTTCACACCCAGGGTCTGTGGTCCCTCCAGGAAAAGGATCTGCAGATCAACCTCCTGGAGCTCCGAGCGATCTGGAACGCACTGAAGGCTTTCAGAGATCGGCTGTCCTGCCAAATTATCCAAATTCGGACAGACAATCAGGTTGCAATGTATTACGTCAACAAGCAGGGGGGCACCGGATCTCGCCCCCTGTGCCAGGAGGCCGTCGGAATGTGGCGTTGGGCGTGTCGGTTCGGCATGCTCCTCCAAGCCACGTACCTGGCAGGCGTAAACAACAGTCTGGCCGACAGACTGAGCAGAGTCATGCAACCCCACGAGTGGTCGCTCCATGCCAGAGTGGTACGCAAGATCTTCCGAGCGTGGGGCACCCCCTCGGTGGACCTTTTCGCCTCTCAGACCAACCACAAGCTGCCTCTGTTCTGTTCCAGACTTCAGGCACACGGCAGGCTAGCGTCGGATGCCTTTCTCCTCCATTGGGGGACCGACCTCCTGTATGCTTATCCTCCCATACCTTTGGTGGGGAAGACCTTACTGAAGCTCAAGCAAGACCGCGGCACCATGATTCTGATAGCGCCCTTTTGGCCCCGTCAGATCTGGTTCCCTCTTCTTCTGGAGTTGTCCTCAGAAGAACCGTGGAGATTGGAGTGTTTTCCGACTCTCATTTCGCAGAACGACGGAGCGTTACTGCACCCCAACCTTCAGTCTCTGGCTCTCACGGCCTGGATGTTGAGGGCGTAGACTTCACTGCGTTGGGTCTGTCTGAGGGTGTCTCCCGGGTCTTACTTGCCTCTAGGAAGGATTCCACTAAAAAGAGTTACTTTTTCAAGTGGAGGAGGTTTGTCGTGTGGTGTGAGAGCAAGGCCCTAGAACCTCGTTCTTGCCCTGCACAGAACCTGCTTGAATACCTTCTGCACTTATCAGAGTCTGGCCTCAAGACCAACTCAGTAAGGAATCACCTTAGTGCGATTAGTGCTTACCATTATCGTGTGGAAGGTAAAGCCATCTCTGGAGAGCCTTTAGTCGTTCGATTCATGAGAGGCTTGCTTTTGTCAAAGCCCCCTATCAAGCCTCCTACTGTGTCATGGGATCTCAACGTCGTCCTCACCCAGCTGATGAAACCTCCTTTTGAGCCACTGAATACCTGCCATCTGAAGTACTTGACCTGGAAGGTCATTTTCTTGGTGGCAGTTACTTCAGCTCGTAGGGTCAGTGAGCTTCAAGCCCTAGTAGCTCATGCTCCATATACCAAATTTCATCACAACAGAGTAGTGCTCCGCACCCACCCAAAGTTCCTGCCGAAGGTGGTGTCGGAGTTCCATCTTAACCAGTCAATTGTCTTGCCAACATTCTTCCCCAGGCCGCATACCCGCCCTGCTGAACGTCAGTTGCACACATTGGACTGCAAGAGAGCATTGGCCTTCTACTTGGAGCGGACACAGCCCAACAGACAGTCCGCCCAATTGTTTATTTCTTTCGACCCTAACAGGCTAGGGGTCGCTGTCGGGAAACGCACCATCTCTAATTGGCTAGCAGATTGCATTTCCTTCACTTACGCCCAGGCTGGGCTGACTCTTGAGGGTCATGTCACGGCTCATAGTGTTAGAGCCATGGCAGCGTCAGTGGCCCACTTGAAGTCAGCCACTATTGAGGAGATTTGCAAGGCTGCGACGTGGTCATCTGTCCACACATTCACATCACATTACTGCCTCCAGCAGGATACCCGACGCGACAGTCGGTTCGGGCAGTCGGTGCTGCAGAATCTGTTTGGGGTGTAAATCCAACTCCACCCTCCAGGACCCGAATTTATTCTGGTCAGGCTGCACTCTCAGTTAGTTGTTCTTCGTAGGTCAATTTCTGTTGTTTCCTCGCCGTTGCGAGGTTCCATTGACCTGGGTTCTTGTTTTGAGTGAGCCTGAGAGCTAGGGATACCCCAGTCGTGAGAACAAGCAGCCTGCTTGTCCTCGGAGAAAGGGTATGATACATACCTGTAGCAGGTGTTCTCCGAGGACAGCAGGCTGATTGTTCTCACCTACCCTCCCTCCTCCCCTTTGGAGTTGTGTGTTTCATCTTTTGCTAGTCATTCAACTGGCGGGAGCGGTCGCGCACGGGCGGGAAGACGGCCGCGCATGCGCGGTGGGCGTGCCCTGCGTGCCGACCGTCCCGCGAAGCTTCTTTCCGGTTGGTGGGGGCTGCCGCGGACGTCACCCAGTCGTGAGAACAATCAGCCTGCTGTCCTCGGAGAACACCTGCTACAGGTATGTATCATACCCTGTATCCAGGTATCGACTACTACCCTCTGTGAAAAAGTATTTCCTGATATTACTCCTAAGTCTACCACCCTGCATTCATGTCCTCTAGTTCTACCGCCTTCGTATCTCTGGTAGAGATTTATTTGTATATTAATACCTTTCTGTATCATATATCCTCCCTCTCTACTTTCCTCTAGCATATACATATTCAGGTCTTCAGGTCTCTTCACATATGTCTTATTGCATAAACCCTATACCATTTTTGTCCCCTTCCTCTGGACTGTCTCATCTTTTTCTGTCATTGAAGAGGTACGGCCTCCAAAACTGAACACAGTACTCGCAAGTGGGACCTGACCAATGACTTGTACAGGCGTATCAACATCCCCTTTTTTCTGCTGTTTATGGCTCTCTCTATGCAGTATAACATTCTTCTGGCTACAGCCAAAACTTTGTCACATTTTGGTCTGGATAAATGTGCTAAAACAACTTTCTTTAGTGAAAAATTGAACAAAACTGAAAATATCCCTCTGATTACTGCAAGATAAAGGAACTTGAGGCAGTGGCGTAGCAAGGGCGGGGCGGTGGGGGGCGGTCCGCCCCGGGTGTCATCGGGTGGGGGGGTGCTCCGCTCCCGCTGCTCCGCCTTTAACATTTTTTTTCGAAGCGCCGGAGAGTGGCAGGCAGCGCACCTCGCGTCTGCCCTGCGCTAGTAAAGAAGATCTCGCTGACGTCGTCGCCCTTCCCACACTGAGTCCCGCCCGCCCTTGCGGTAATAGGAAGTTGCCTCAGAGGGGGGCGGGACTCAATGTGGGAAGGGCGACGACGTCAGCGAGATCTTCTTTACTAGCAGGGCAGATGCGAGGCACACTGCCTGCCACTCTCCGGCGCTTCGAAAAAAAAATGTTAAAGGCAGGACAGGGTAGGAGCAGCAGGAAAACGGATCTCGGGGGGGGGGGGACTCAGAGGAGAGAAGAGGATTGGGGAGGGGTGGGGGACCTCAGAGGGGTGCTTAAAGGGGATTAGGGAGGGTGGGGGAGCTCAGAGAGGGGAGAAGGGGATTGGGGAAGGGTGGGGGAGCTCAGAGGGGTGCTTAAAGGGGGTTAGGGAGGGTGGGGGAGCTCAGAGAGGGGAGAAGGGGATTGGGGAAGGGTGGGGGAGCTCAGAGGGGTGCTTAAAGGGGATTAGGGAGGGTGGGGGAGCTCAGAGAGGGAAGAAGTGGATTGGGGAAGGGTGGGGGAGCTCAGAGGGGTGCTTAAAGGGGATTAGGGAGGGTGGGGAGCTCAGAGAGGGGAGAAGGGGATTGGGGAGGGGTGGGGGAGCTCAGAGGGGTGCTTAAAGGGGATTAGGGAGGGTGGGGGAGCTCAGATGGCTGCTCAGAGAGGGGAGAAGGGGATTGGGGAGGGTGGGGGTGCTCAGAGGGGGGAGGGGAGTGCTCAGATGGGAGAAGGGGTCTGAAGCTGGAACTGGGGTCTGACATGGGGGCAGGAGGGAAAATGGGTCCATCCCTGGGGCAGGTGGGAGAATTGGTCTGGGGCTGAAAGGGGGGGATGCAAGGCATGTGGTGGATGAAGGGGACTGGAACTGGGGGCTGAAAAGAGGGGGCAGCGAGAGAGGGGACAGATCCTGGATGGAAGAGGGGCACGTGAGGGAGGGCAGACCCTGGATGGATGGGAGAGGGAGGGCAGACGGATTGAAGGGGCAGAGAGAAAGGGCAGATGGTGGGTGGAAGGGGAAAGAGGGCAGACTGGGGCAAATGGTGGATGGAAGGGGCAGAGATAGAGGGCAGATGTTGATGGAAGGGGGAGGGAGATGGCAGACTGGGGCAGATGGTGCATGGAAGGGGCAGAAGTGGATGGAAGGGAGAGAGGGCAGACAGTGGATGGAAGGGGCAGAGAGAGAGGGCAGACACTGGATGGCAGAGAGAGAGCGAAGACAGATGCTGGATAGAAGGAAGACAGTGAAAAGATGAGGAAAGCAGAAACCAGAGACAACGAACTGTAAATATATATTTTTATTTTTATGCTTTAGGATAAAGTAGTATTGTAGCTGTGTTAATAAATGTTTATAATAGAACATGTAAATAAGGTAATCTTTTTATTGGACTAATTTTAATACATTTTACTTTCGGAGAACAAAACCCCCTTCCTCAGGTCAGGATAGGACACTGTAACAGTACTATACTGAATTGACCTGAGGAAGGGGGTTTTGGCCTCTGAAAGCTAAATGTATTAGTCCAATAAAATGATATTATTTGTTTTATTTCTATTTGTTAATTTGTAAAGTGGTGATTGGTATTTGTTAGTTTTTTCAAATTTATATCTGCTGTCTTTATATTTTGCACAGTACTAGAGGACATTTTCTGTTTCTGTGGTGTTGCATTGTATGCAGAGTCTGGCATCTTGGGGGTTCAGTTTAATTTTTGTCTAAATAGAAAGTTTATGATTACTTATTCTGTAGTGGATTAGGGTGTATCTATTTGTGAAAAAGACATGGCTTTCGGTTGGCATTGACTGTGCAGGATCGACGATCTGTACTAATCTGTCTGTTTTCGTTTTACAATAGGTGAATGATGTTCTAGTGCTCACTGTAGTGTTTGATGCTTTCCTTTTCCTTGTGTGACTCATACAAATTACTGCTTATGGTAAGGTAGAATTGCTCTATAGGTCCTGAGTGTTTTGTATTCTCGGTATGCCTAGTACTGGATTTCGGGGGGGAGGAGGGTGTTAAAAAATGACCGGCCCCGGGTGTCAACTACCCTAGCTACGCCACTGACTTGAGGTGAAAGGTGTATTTAAATATCTAGGAGTGGAAGAAGGAGCAGCAATCAGGCATAAATCACTGAGAGTAAAAGTCATTAAAGAATATTATAGGAGACTAAAAAGTGATATTGAAGATTGTATTAACATCACGAAATAGCATACGCCATCAATCAGCTGGAAATTCGCACACACTCATACAGCTTTGGAATTGTAGCCCGGCCTCTTAAAGATCTTGAAAAACTGGATGTACAAACAAGTAAACTCTAATTAGAAGAAATAGCATATACAGGGATTGTGCATTCCCCAGGCCAAAGGAGAAGAGGGTGTCACAGAAATACTTTGTACCTATGGAGCTACTATCACAGGCCTCCAGACTTATTTAACAGCATCATGAGATCTAAATAAGCAAAAGGTTTTGAAATATGTAAGTAAACATCCGGAATGCATTTCAACTGTTAACCTTGTACAAGCATTCAAATGGGTAGAAGGAAAGTGAGAATCTACCAGCATACTTAGTTAGGGAAGGAAGCAACATAATTTGCAAAAGAACAGAAAAAAAATCTCTTCAAAGAATTAGATAATCAAATGAAGAAAATCAAGTGGCCAATGTGTTAGAACAACAGGAAATACAAAGTGTAGCTTCAGAAACCATTTGTTGATCAAACTGAGATGCATGGATGGTTAAGGAGAAGTGAATTGAAACCTAAAGATGAGTAATTCATAGTTGCAGAAAAAAAGCGGAACAGTAAAAATACAGTGATGGCACAAAGACGCTCTTTTCCCAGTCATATGAATAGCAACAAGACAAGATGCCGCTTCTCACGCGGAAAAATAAAAAACTGAGAGATGTGGTCTCGCTGCGGGTGGGAAGGCACTTTGAGCATCCACAGTGGCTCAAGGCAGGGTGAGCCTGTTACTCCCTTCCCCACTAGAGGGTGAGGGAAGGGTGAAGCTCAGTTTCCATGGCTTCACCATCAGTATCTAATTCCCCCAACTGTGAGAAGGGGAGAGCAGATTTCCTGGATGCTCTCAGTCACCAGGAGAGAGGGGAGATTAATGGAGAGAGAGATTCAATGGAGTATGTGGAGGAAGGAAATAGCCTGCCGCTAGAGCTGCCTAAGGGAGAGGAGCCAGCTACCATAGAGTGGGAGATTCAAAAGGTTGCCCTGCCCAGCACTTGAGGGCAGTGGAGGGGGCCACACTGAGCATGGTGCTGAAAGGTGGGAGAAACTGCCAACCTGCTCCTTACAGGGTTCCCTCTGTGCTATGAAAAGGTGATTTTGTGGTATTGGTTTGATGTGCAAAGACTGTCCATGAAGATTTGTTCTGAACTGTTGTGCTATATTGGAAGTGTGCTGAACTCTTACTAAACCCTTCTGAAGGAGGGGGAAGGGAAAGCTAATGCCCTAATAGAAGATCTGAGGTCTTGAGGAGCTGAGCGTTTGCTGAGGGATTTTGGGATCTGGACTGTACCTTTTTTGCTTTTGAAAATTATCTTATGAGGACTGTACCTTTTTCTTTTGAAGACTATTTTAAGAGGGCTGTATCTTTTGTTTTGAAGAATATATTTTAATTTTTGGTATGAAATTGCCTTGATAATAAAATACTTTGGCCCTGAGTCCCAGTATCAAAAGCATTCTATCTTGGAACCCTGGCAAGCCCGCAGGCTTGCTGGCTCAACTCAAGAGGAGGAAGCGGACCCCCCCCCCCCCCCCCCCTTTTACAGAGTTGTTTCTGGCACGCAGAACGAGGAATCACTACTACATCCCAACCTCCAGTCTCTGGCTCTCACTTCTCCGCGAATATTCTGCAAGGTCATGATGGTGGTAACAGCGTTCATGCAGAAGCAATGGATCAGAGTCCATCCCCTACCTGGACAACTGGTTGATTCGAGTGGACTCGGTTCAGGAGAGTCGCAAGGCTACCGACCGGGTCATTGTCCTGTTGCAGTCTTGGGTTGGGTTAGCAAACTCCCCAAAAGTCATCTAGCCTCTTCTCAGCAGTTGGATTACCTGGGGGCTTACTTTGATACGGTGCTGGGACGTGTCTTCCTGCTGAAGGAGCGTATGGTCAAGCTCCATTCTCAGATTTCCAATCTTCTGAAGTTGTTGAGTCCCTGGGCCTGGGACTATGTTCATGTCTTGGGGTTCATGGCAGCAACCCTGGATGTAGCTCCATGGGTCAGGGCTCACATGCTGCCTCTTCAATCCTTGCTTCTCCACAATGGTCTCTGGTGTTTCGGGATTATCGATGCTGGCTGCCTTGACTTCGCTGGACGTGTCACAGTATGACCTGGTGGTTTATAGTCCCCCTCTTATGGAAGGGCATGTCTCTGGCGGCTCCGCAGTGGGTAGTCATAGTCGCAAATGCCAGTCTTTCCAGTTGGGGAGCTCATTGTCTTTGCCGTTTTGTGCAGGGAACTTGGTCAACGATGGAAGCAGCTTGGCTGATCAATCGCCTATAACTTCAGGCATTCATGAATGCCCTGCAGGTGATTCAGACCTTGTTGTCAGGCAAGGAGGTCCATGTGTTTTAGGACAACACGACAGCAGTAGCTTATATCATCAAGGCCGCACTCAGAGCCCAGCCCTGGCGGCCGAGGCGAATCATCTCTTCCAATGGGCGGAAGCTCACCTCCTATGCCTGTCAGCAGCACACGTTGTGGGACAGCAGTGTGCAGGCAGATTTTCTCAGCTGTCACACCCTGGATCCAACGGAGTGGGAGCTGTCTGTGGAGGCTTTCCAATTGCTTTGTTAGAAATGGGGCACTCCATGGCTGGACATTATGGTGAGCCAGGTGAATGCCAAGGTGCCCGTCTTCTTTAGCAGAAGAAAAGAACCCGGGTCTGCAGGACTGGACGCCCTTCTTGAGCCATGGCCGGAAGACACTCTTCTGTATATTTTTCCCCCATGGCCCTTGATCGGATGGGTTCTGCTCTGGATCAGATGGAACCCAGGTTGGGTCATCTTGATGGCTCCAGATTGGCCCCAGCGCCCTTGGTATGTTGACTTGGTTCGGCTTCTTGTGGATCCGCCTTTTCTACTTCCGGGTCTGCCCAGCCTTCTTCATCAGGGGCCGGTTCAGATAGAGGATCCCTGCCATTTTGGCTTTTGAATGGGCACATTTGAGAAAAAGGGTTATTCAGAGGTAGTGATAACTGGCTCGCAAGTGGTCTACCTCAACAGCATATACCTGCGTTTGGCGCACTTTGTTGCATGATGTGAGTCTCACGCTTGGTCTCCTTTTCAGGCATCGGCTCAACTCTTGGCTTTTTTGCAGGATGGATTACAGAAAGGGTTAGGCTATAACTCGGTTCGAGTTAGCCTATAACTCGGTTCGAGTCCAGGTAGCAGCCTTAGCATGTATTCGGAGCAGAGTGTCTGGTACTTCCCTGGCTGCTCATCCAAATGTAGTGCGGTTCTTGTGCGGGGTGCTTCATCTGTGCCTTCCTTTACATCTACCCTGTCCGTCCTGGAACCTTAATTTAGTTATCAGGGTGTTGCAAGGTCCGCCTTTTGAGTATTTACGTAGGTCTTCGGATAAGTACCTGTCACGACTGTGGTAGTGGCCCCTCTTTGACTCACCTTATTTCCCGATGGTCAGCTTCTGAGCTGGCTCCTGTCTGTTCTTTCACCTTGCATTGTTGTTTCTTTCCTGTAGTGTTTCACTTCCTGTGTGTTTCAAGCCTCACTGTGGTGTTCAGTGTGTTTCCTGCCTCTGTCCTGTAGTTGTGACATCATTAGTGAGGGCCTTTATAAGGAAGTGGTGGACTTTCATTCAGGGCCTTTGCAATGCCAAAGGTCTCCAGGTTAGTCCGTGTGCAGTGAAGCACTTCTGCCTTGTTCATTGTCTGTGTGATCGTGGGCACTTCTGTCTTGATTTCCTGTTTAGGGTGCATGTGTGCACTTCTGCTTCTGTTCTTCTCTGTTTGTTTGTGTGCTAGGGTCAGCCTTCAGCCTTAGTTCTGTTGTTTGTCTGTGTGGGTCAGCTTTGTGTTCTGCCTAGTCTGCCTTGCTTGCTCTAGTCACCTCTACCTTCAGCTCCAGTCCTGTTGTTCCAGTCTTGTCTGTTCCAGCATTGCCTGTCTGCAGCTTCAGACCTCTCTGTTACAGCATTGCCTGTCTACAGCTCCAGTCCTGTCTGTTCCAACATTGCCTGTCTGCAGCTTCAGACCTCTCTGTTACAGCATTGCCTGTCTACAGCTCCAGTCCTGTCTGTTCCAGCATTGCCTGTCTACAGCTCCAATCCTGTCTGTTCCAGCATTGCCTGCCTACAGCTTCAGCTCCATTCTTGCTTGTTAGTCCAGTCCTGGTTGGGGGGGGTTTGCCTCCTGCTGCTGCTCAACGACAGTAGGCCAAGGGCTCACGTTGTTCCAGAGTCCGTGACTGTTTGTTTAGAGCCTGAGACAGTGACAGTACCTCACCCTGCAGGCGGTATTTTTGGTGGCTATTGCTTCAGCTCATAGGATCTCAGAAATTCAAGCTCTCTTGTGTCGTGATCCTTTCTTTCAGGTGTCTAATGACTTTCGACGGATGGATCATTTGTTTGTGCTTCTTTTGGGTTCCCGCTGTGGTGAGGTGGTTTCTAAACCTACTGTTGCTAGATGGATTAAGGAAGCTATTCCTCTGCATATTTGTGTTGTTTGGTCAGGTAGCACCAGAGCCATTGCGAGCCCATTCTACTAGGGCGCAATTGGCTTTATGGGTAGTGTCCTCAGTTCTGTCCTTGGATGAGAATTGTCAGGCGGCTACTTGGTACTCCTTGCACACCTTTTTGAGACATTATATAGTTGATGTGGCTGCCAGATCCAATGCTTCTTTTGGAGCGGTCTTGGCTTGGAAGGCGACGGTTTCCCTCCTTAGCTAGAGACTGCTTTGTTACATCCCACCAGTTCATGGATTCATCTACTGCCTGTGCTGAGGAAGGAAAAATTATGTCTTACCTGATAATTTTCTTTTCTTTAGCAACAGCAGATGAATCCATGATCCCTCCCTGGCGTACCATCACATTTCTTTCTTTACTGTGTGTTTGTTTTTCCTATCTGTCTAGATAATAGATATGCACAGACAGACATGAACACAAATTTCAGAATCAAACATGAACTTTGAGATTCTATTTGTTAAAAACCATTTGTTCTGTTCAGTCTGTTCTGGTTTTCTTTTCGTTGGTGAAGAAGGTTTTCCGGTTTCATGCCGGGTTCTACTATGTGATGAGATATATACTAGCCTATAGAGTGGCTGATCATTCAGTACCACTCACTTAAGTTAGTTATCTCTTTCTCCACCTGCTGGTAGATGGACACAACCCACCAGTTCATGGATTCATCTGCTGCGGCTAAAGGAAAGGAAATTATCAGGTAAGACATAATTTTTCCACATCTAGAAGAGGGCTTTGGGAAGCCCTCCTAGATTTGGTGGCAGAGCTTGCTGGTGAGGGGTCACATCTTGCGGGGCGGGGGGGCCTTCGGTTGGGGGAGATGGTTGTGCTCTATTGGAGGCTTAATTGGGAAGGGCCATAACAGGGGCTTTTTTGTTGGGGTGGTTAGTGGGAGCCTATTAATTTTTTCTTTTAATTCGCTGGCCCCTTTAAGTAATAGCCCAGGGATTGAGAAAGTGATGTCATTTCTATTGTGCGTAAGATTGTTTGCAATCAGCCTGTGTGCAGCATTTATAGTGTTTAATAAACGTTTTCAAATCCAAAAAAAAGAGGCAGGCCAGAAGCATCAGATGTGGCTTGGCAGCCCCTGATGCTCCCAGGCAGTAAAATAACTGCAACTTGTAGCTGGGTATTTCATAGTAATAAGCCGCTTTATATATATTTGCATGGTTTTTGCATCTCATTATTATGTAACATGAGTTGACTTATTTAATACTACATTAGTGCAGTGGACCCAGCATTAGAACTCTTTATCAAGCATTAAGGGGGAAATAGCATGAGTTTGTGCCCTAAGACAGCTTGATAACATCTTCCTTAACTCCATATTTATAAAATAGCACTTAGCATGGCACCTAACATGTTTTTTTTATTTCAATATTTTTATTAATAAACAACAGAATAAACATTACTTCCACAATTCAAAGCAGACATTTGAATATTTCCTCAATAGTATACAGTGCTATACATCTCTCATTCTAAGCATTCTCTCTTATTAAGCAACTATAAATCTGCAAAGGAACAGATACAAACTTTAATTTGTTATTTCTCCCCCCCCCCCCCCCCCACCCTTCCCCCACATGGCACCTAACATTTATGGGCATACATGTATTCTAAACATTGTTATAAGTAATAAATGCCTAAAGGTGAGCACTTATCCTATATAATAATTCTCACCTCCAACGTTCTGACTTGCCTGGGACTGTGGCTCATTCCGAGTTGGTCTGCTAGGCTCTGTAGATCAGGCTGACATCACCGTAGCCATTATGATGTCAACTTCAGGGGGGGGGGGGGGGGGAAACATGCCTCACAGCTGATCCATGTCCAGAGGAGGGTCGCTGGGCATGGGTGGCTGGAGGGGGGGCAGGGGAGAGAGGAGGGTCACTAGACATGGGTGGCTGCAGGGGGGAGCAGGGGAGAGAGGAGGTTCGCTGTACATGGGTGGCTGCAGTGGGCGCAGGGAGAGAAGGAGGGTCACTGGACATGGGTGGCTGCAGGGGAGCCGAGGAAAACCTTGCTAGCGCCCTTTTCATTTGTGTCAGAAACGGGCCTTTTTTACTAGTGTTATAGAATTGCCCTTTCAGTGTTTTAAGCCCTAAGTCTTCATCTCTTATAGTTTAATGCTGTAATTATTAGAAGGGATAGAGGAATTAAATACATTTAAAGTTTCAAGAGTTTTTAAGCATAAGAATCAGCTTTGTGTGAAATGTTATTTTGATGTCCTACATAGTTCCTTCATTATGCAATTTATATCTGCTGGAATTTTTTCTCAGAAAGGAGTTGTCACATATCTAAGTAACTGGATTTATTTTTATACCTTGATTTTTTTTAATCTTTTATTGCTTGTTCAAAATATAAGCCATTTATAAGCTTGGGCTGGGATAAATGATTGCAAAAGATTACAGTCCTATTAAGTTGGAATGCATTATCCAAACCAGTAGGAAAGTTCCCAGAATAAAAAGGAGTCTAGCAGATCTCATTTGCTGCATGAGTAATTTGGGGTGGTTATTCAGTGTTCTGAAAGGGAAGGTTCTAAAACTTGAACTAACTTCTTTATTAGGATTCCCACAGCTCTGGTGAAATGCTTCTGCAAAGGATTGGTTATTTTACTGTTGGACATGTCAATATGAAAGTAACCTGACCAACTAGATGTCATAAAGAATCTATGAAATATGTCAAGCTGAATGATTTGAGAAACTACCATGCTTTAAAAGCTGTCTTCTAAGTATTTAAATATGGCAAATGTCCAAGATTAACAATCCACATAGCAGAACAGGGAGGAGGCTGCAGCAGAGGCAGCAGTATTGTATTCAGCTGCATATAATCATGTTAATATTCTGAACTGTGGTAAGTAGGAAAGCAATTTAGGGTTTAGATTGAAAAGTTAGCTTTGTAGTATAGTCTCCCTGGTATCTGTATTAAACTGTGTGAAATGTTCATATAGTTGCCATTTTAGTCTACTTCAGTAGTCAGAAATAAAGATCAAGGGTTTAACTTTATGTTGGACAAATTTAATACGAAGGAGTAGAATCTAAGAAAATGTTAGTGCAGTCCTTTATGTACCAAGCTGCTGTGATCTGGAATGGATTATCATCAGAATTATGGATTCAAAATGATTACATGCTGTTTTGTAGAACATTGAGCATTTTTGTTAAGACAATTTTGAATATTTAAATTTGTTATTGTATATTGTTGTATAATTGCTTTATTTGCATGTGACACCCTAGTAATATCTAGCTATGTAGAACTTAGGTAGTAATTGCAGAATATAAGTTCCTGTAGTAGATTTATGATTCTCTAAAGCTAGTCACAAATGCATTGAGTTGAATTAAAATTTTAAAAAAGTATGTCCTTGTCCTATAACTTGTTACTTGTCCTGTATTTCTATAGAAGAATCTGTGCATTTGCTTTTTAGATATGATTTTGGATTGGCAAAGATCTAACTTAAATCTAATTATACACTGATCTGATTTTTAGTGTGCTAGTATATACATACTATATATTATATGAATATGTAGTAAACTGGAATTTATTCTTACTGTGATGCATGACAGCTTACTGCAATTTTATAGCATTGCTTTACTATGAAAGCAATTGAAAAAGTAATATGTTAGTCCTACTTGTTGTGGGAAAGGTGGCTATCTTGTTTTTTGTTTTATTTTTTATTGTTTGAAACTCACCTTTTTAAAAGTACCTCAACAAAATTATATATCTTCAAGATATTCAATATTTAAACATTCTTCCTTTATTTATTATCATCAGAATTCCCCTTTTTCTTATCTAATTGATTATAGAAGTACATTATGTAACATTCTTAGTTAACATAGTTGAGATGAAGTGCTTTGAAGATCTTGGATTTTTTTTTTTTTTACTCCATCAGATTAGCAACCTTGTTTAGTTTGGTTTTTTTTAATTGTTGCCTTAGTACAATACTGGAAGAAGAGAGGCAACAGCAGGAAGAACGAATGAGAATGGAATCAAGACGACAGGTCACAGTATCCTGGGATTCTGGAGGATCTGATGAAGCTCCCCCCAAGGTATGCTATTGCCAGTCAGAAAACTAACAATCAGTGCTGAATAATTTATTAATTTATGACAATATGAGCAATACTGTAAATAAATTATAAAAGTATATCATAAAATGGAATATGGAAATATCTGCAATCTATAAGAAATACAGTTATTCAGGAACTGCAGCTCTTTTTGTAACTTTATCACAAATAAATCTATTAAACATTACATAAAGCTGCTGAGAGAAAATGAATGTTATTTAGAACATTTAAGAACAGAGCCAGAGTTATAGAATGATAGAAGAAAAGCAGAGAGGAGAGACGAGAATAGTGGACAGACCAATGAAAGGAAGGTAAGCTATAGTAATACATGGCAGTGTTGCGTTCATTTACCTTGAGTATTGCATTCAGTTCTGGTTGCTGTATCTCAAAAAAGATATAGTGCAATTAGAAAAGGTTCAAAGAGCAACCAAAATGATAAAAGAAATGGAACTCTTCTCATATGAAGAAAAGCTAAAGAGGTTAAGGCTCTTCAGCTTGAAAAAAGACAACCAAACGAAATGTGATTGAGGTCTATAAAATCCAGAGTGGTATAGAACAAGTGAATCGATGTTTTACTCTTTCAACAAGTACAAAGACTATGGGACACTCAATGGAGTTACATCGAAGTACTTTTAAAACAAATAGGAGGAATGTTGCTATTATTTGGGTTTCTGCCAGGTATTTGTGACCAGGATTGGCCACTATTGGAAGCAGGATACTGTGCTAGATGGACCATTTGTCTGACCCAGTATAGCTATTCTTATGTTCTTATTTTTTCACTCAACGAATAATTAATCTCTGGAACTCGTTGCTGGAGAATGTGGTAACAGCAGTTAGCATATCTGGTTTAATAAGAAGGTTTGGACGAGTTCCTGGAGGGAAAAGTCCATAGTCTGTTATTGAGACAGAAATGTATTTGCTGCACTTCTATCCCACATTTTCCCACCTATTTGCAGGCTCAATGGGGAAGCCACTGCTTTCCTTGGGATTGGTAGCATAGAATGTTGCTACTATTTGAGTTTCTGCTATTTACTTGTGACCTGGTATTGGGCTAGATGGGCTATTAGTTTGACTCAGTATGGCTATTCTTATGTTATTACATTCTTATTAGAGATATGTTATGTCTGCAAATGAGCAACAGTAAAGTTAATGGAAAGGACTTAAAAGAAAAATTGAAGGGACTAAAAAATTAGATGAGATGTGGAATTCCAAATGGATTGACCAAAGCAATTTTTTTCCAGTCATGCAAGAAAATCCCACTTTTTAGAGACTCTGTGAACTTTTTGCTTTGTGTGTGTATTTGTACTGTCTTTTCTGTTATTAGGCGTTCTTTAGGTTTACTTTATAGAAATTAAATTATTTAGGTTCTTTTAATTCACAAGTACTAAGATATTGCTAAAAAGTGCCCATGATGGATTATAATCACTTTTGGTTTATATTTTTTTTAATATATCTTTCTGAGATGGTGCTGATATTAAAAAAACTCTGTAGCAAGTGCTAATGGCATACATCCTTTTATTAAAATTTGCCAGATCAGGGAATGGTTAATTTTTGACCATTATAAGTCATTGTTTAGCCAAATGTTAGGCATTTTAGGAAAGGAGGGTTTAGGGATATTCCAGGAGCAGCATTTGAAGTTACACATGTATATTCAGCAAAGCATCATATATATTTAGTTACATGTTTTGTGGCCTTTTGAATGTTGGACTCAGTATACCTTGTTTCATTTTGCCTCTTTTTTTATGTAGTGTGCTATACAGAAAATAGAATAATGGTGCATTGAAGTTCTGAACTGATGAGTTTACTATATCCGTAGGCACCTGGGTCAATAGAAGATAGTAATAATCAAAGCTACAGTATACAGCAGTGACAGAAATACATTTGATCTCAGGTCTCCTATTTTGTAGGCTACTACTTCAACCAATGGATAATTTCCTATGTGTTCATGCGGAATAATAGACATACCTAGAACTTGCATTGGCAGGAGATTAGGTTCTTAATTTATCAGCTGAAATAAGCTTGTACAACTGGAGAGTAGTCATCACAGAAATAGTGCAAAAAAGTGACAGTTCTAAGGCAGGCAAGGGAGTTGGGAGGCAGGTTGAGAGGGTACTGCTTTTCTGGAAGTTCATTTTTTTTGACTGGAGGAGTTTTAAGTTAAACATAAAAACAGAAATCATTTATATGAGTATGTATGTGTGTTTGTATCTATATATGTAGAGAGAGAGAGAGAGAAACACATGCACCCTGTAGACCTCATAAAGCATTGATGTGAGGGTCCAAGATATCTGGCCAGGTTATGAATAAACCTGCATTACATAAGGGTTGCCATACTGAGAGAGACCGAAAGTCCATCAAGCCCTGTTTTCAACAGTGGCCAATCCAGGTCACAAGTACCTGGTAAGATAAGAACATAAGCATTGCCATACTGGGACAGAACAAAGGTCCATCAAGCCCAGCATCCTGTTTCCAACAGTGGCAAAGCCAGGTTACAAGTACCTGGCAACATCCCAAAACAGTACAATACATTTTATGCTGCTTATCCTAGAAATAAGCAGTGGATTTTCCCATAGGTGCCCCGTATAAGAGGCTTGGGGAGGCTAAGCCTCCCCAGCCCAATCTTGACGTTCCCCTGGCTGCTGCCCTCACAAATGCAGGGCTTCCGCAGCAGCCAGGGAGCTCTCCCACCGTCCTTCCTGCTCTCCCCAACTGGCAGGTCTCCTTGCCCCCCACCCCCCCGCACGTAACCCCAACCCCCCCGCCAGGGCCCACCCAACATCCCCTCGCAATTTGCCTGCCTTCACCCGTACCCGTTGCCATCAGCGCTGCCTGCCATTCATCTCACAGGCAGCCTCACTCCCGCTCCTCCCCTTTGCCGCGTCCTCCGGCTCTCTCTGATGCACTTCCTGTGGCGTGGAGGCTGTTCCGGGCTGTCCAAGGTGGAGCGCATCGACACCTCCTGAACAGAGGGTGAGCAGTCCTCCCGGTGCCGATGCCTACTGGGTGCCGACTCCCTCGGCGACCCCAGAGCTCTCGGTACCGAAGCGGGGAAGGAGACCGGTGCGCGCTTCTTTGACTTTTCAACGAAGCATGTCAACGGAGTTCCCTGGTACCGACGAGGAGGACGTAGAATCCAGCCGTCGCTGAAGAAGGTCGGTCTCGGGGGGGCTGTACCGCAGGAGCCCTCAGGGTAGGGGGAGAACACACCCGAAGGCTCACCGCCACCAGCAGGGGAATGGACAGCCCTCACCTGCACTCCGTCGAAGCAGCACCGTCCGACAGCATCAGCACTAGTGGAAGGTCCCAGTACGCCAACGCAGCCTTCCGATGTCTTGGCCCCGATGATGCAGAGGGTCGATGCATCGATGCAATGATACAGTCGCTTGGACGAGGGCGGAGGTCTTGACGCTGTCGACATCGACGCACTCGATACTCCGGTGCCGACGAAGAGCCCGAGAACAAATGTTTCCACTGGGCTAATCTCGCTACCTGACTCCTTTTCTGTAAAGGGCGCAAAGACTACAGGCTGCGGGCTCGGTGCCCAGCCCCCAGACACTGAAGACACGACGCGTGCCTGTCAGTGTAGCGAGATACCCGGGCGCACTGGGTGCACTTCTTGAAGCCGCTGGGAGCACTTCGATGACATGGGCGGAAAAATCACGCCGGCGAAATTCAAACTCGTAATTGCCGGTAAGGCACCAAACAGAGGGGGAGAAAAAATCGACCCGAGGCCTCAAAAGGGCCTACCCCGAAAACGAAAGAAAACTTAACGGGGCCAAAAACTAGAAATACAGGAAAGGGAAAAAGACCGAAAGGCCCTTCTCCGAAATCCCTTTTTTTTTTTTCAAAAGCGAAAAGTCAAAAGACGCGCGAGGGTCAACTTAAGGGGCGCGAACACGACCGTACCGAGCACGAACAAAAGAAGACTGACGAACACGAGCCGGTTCGGGCGGGAAGACGGCCGCGCGTGCGCAAGGACTAGCAAAGGCCTTTGCTAGTGAAGTTTCCGATTGGAGGGGCTGCCGTGGATGTCACCCATCAGTGAGAACAATCAGCCTGCTGTCCTCGGAGAATACCTTCTACAGGTATTGTCAAGATGAGGCTATTGTGAAGATGAAGCTCCCACCTCAGGATCCCACGTCCCTATTTCACTCAGGGTGAGCTGGTTCTCAGTATGCAGATTTTATGCAAATTATTCTACTACCCCTTTCTGCTCAGGGTGACCTGCTTCTCAAAGGCAAACACAGTCAGGTCTCACCAACAGGATACTCTCTTACAAATCTTTTATTCCCCCTTCCTGGGGCACACTTCTTCCAGCTTAAAACACTTTTACAAGCTTAAACAGTCCTTCCAGCTTAAACATTTCTTCCTAGTCGGTTCAATCTTCCAGCTTAAGCACCTGGACACTCAGTCCTTCTCCTTGTAACATGAACACCCCAGTCCTTCCTTGTAACCCAGACACCCAGTCCGTCCTTGTAACACACAGTTCTTATACCTGGCACTCTAGGGCCTTCTTACCCCAGCCAGCTTCCTTGCTTTGCACACAGTTCACCACCAGTCCAAAGGGCTCAGCCAGTATGGGGACCTCCTGCTTCAGCTACCAGCTCTCTTCTTCCGCTGCTAGCTCTCCCTCCCCCTCACCACTCAGGTGGGGTATTAAGTGTTTAATGGCCAAACAGGACCCAGCCCACAACCTGCTGCACCTGTTTCCACCTCCAGGACTCTCCCCGGTCCTAGCGACCTCCAGCTATACCTCCCCTTACTGGCTCCCTTCAGCGACTCACCCAGCCCTCCTTCTCCCTGGACATTTTAGGGGAACAGCGCCCTCTAGGGGCCTAACCAGGGTAGGACAGCCTCTCCCTTCTCACAGTATGTAGCATTCGCTTTCTGGCACCTGTATCTCGCTCAAATCATCCTCAGAGAAGACCGAAGCAAAGAATTAATTTAATCTCTCCACTATGGCCTTGTCTCCCCTGAGTGCTCCTTTTACCCCTCTGTTATCTAGTGGTCCAACTGATTCTTTTGTCGGCTTCTTGCTTCTAATGTACCTAAAAAAGTTTTTACTATATACTTTTGCCTCCTACGCAATCTTTATTTCAAAGTCCCTGTGCCTTCTTTATCATCGCTTTGCATTTAACTTGCAATTCCTTATGCTGTTTCTTCTTATTTTCAGTTGGATCCTTCTTCCATTTTCTAAAGGATTTTCTTTTAGCTCTAATAACTTACTTCACCTTACTTTTTAACCATGCTGTCTGTAGTTTGGCTTTCCTTCCTCCCTTTTTATGCATTGATTATAACTGGCCTGGGTTTCCAGGATGGTATTTTTGAACTGTAGCCACACCTGATGTAAATTTTTGACCTTCACAGCGTCTCCTCTAAGGTTTTTTTCACCATTCTTCTCATGTTGTCATAATCTCCTTTTTGAAAGTTAAGTGCTAGTGTATGGAATTTCCTGTGTAAGCTTACTACAGAGCTGATATCAAATCTGATCATATTATGATCACTGTTGTCAAGAGGCTCCAGCACTATTACCTCCCACACCAGATCATTCGCTCAAGTAATGACAAGTTTTAGAATTTTTCCTCCTTTATGGAGCTCCTGTACTAGCTGTTCCATAAAGTAGTCCTTGATTTTGTAAAGAAATCTTATCTCCCTAGCATGCCCTGATATTACTTTTACCTAGTCAATATTGGGGTAATTGAAATCATCCATTATTTATTTATTTATTTATTTAATACATTTATACCCCACATTTTCCCGCTAGATGCAGGCTCAATGTGGCTTACATGAATCTGTAAGAAGGCTACAGTACAGATAGTACAATTAAACAGTGTAAAAGTAAGATAGTAAACATCATTTAAACAACAATGTGTAAAAGATAATGGAGATAATAAAGATAATTAGTGTCCAAGAGTCTTGATTAAACTAGGAGATGATCAGAATTATGTTGAACCTGTAGAGTAAGCCTTCTTGAACAAGACGGACTTCAATATTTTTCTGAAATTTAAGTATTTATTATTGTGTTCCCCAGTTTGTTAGCCTCCCTAATTTCTGATAACATTTCAACATCCGTCTGTTCATCCTGGCCAGGCGGACGGTAGTACACGCCTATCACTATCCTTTTTCCCTTTACACATGGAATTTCAATCCATATGGATTCCGAGATGTATTTTGTGTCCTGCAGAATTTTCAATCTATTTGATTCAATCCCCTCCTTAATATACAGTGCAACTCCTCCAGCATTTCAATCCACCTGTCACTATGATATAATTTGTACATTGGTATGACAATGTAACACTGGTTATCCTCCTTCCACCAGGTCTCAGAGATGCCTATTATATCTAATTTTTCATTTAGTGCAATATATTCTCTCATCTTATTTCTTAGGTTTCTGGCATTTGCATATAGACATTTCAATCTGTGTTGTTCCTAATTACATCTTGCTCAGCAGTTGACAGTGATAATGTTCAGTCTTGAAAATCTGTTTACTTTTTGTTTAAAGACACCTGGTCTACTATGGTCTCTATTACAGCCTCAGTGTCGGGATACCCTATTTTCCCTGTTTTGGTGATATCTTTGTAAGATACCTTGTTCAGAACCATATGCTTTTGAACAACTGATGGCCTTCTCCCAGTTTCTAGTTTAGAAGCTTTTCTATCTCCTTTTTAATTGCCAATTCCAGCAGCCTGGTCCCACCATGGTTAAGGTGGAGCCTGTCACTACAGAATACACTCCCCCTTCCCCAGAATGTAACCCTCCTCCCTGCACTATCGTCTCATTCACCGCATTGAGGACTCCCGAGCTCTGCCTATCTCTTGGGCCCTGCACATGAAACGGGGAGCACTTCTGAAAATGCTACCTTGGAGGTTCTGAATTTGAGCTTTCTAACTAAGACCCTAAATTTGGCTTCCAGATTTCCCTCCCACATTTCCTATGTCATTGGTACCCACATGTACCAAGACAGCTGACTCCTCCCCAGCACCATCTAAAATCCTGTCTAGGTGATGCATGAGGTCCGCCACCTTTGCACCAGGCAGGTGACCAGGTGATCCTCTTGTCCACCAGCCACCCAGCTATCTACATGTTTAATAATCGAATCACTAAACTAAAACATCCATCCTGACCCTTCCTTCTTGGTCTGAAGCTCCTGAACATGCATCCTTGGTGTGAGAGGATATTGCATCCACTGATGGGCTGCTCCTGGTTACAAGATTACTTTCAGCTTCACCAGAGTGATGCTCTCCTTCTAGGAGACCTCCCTCCTCAAAGGCAGCAAAGGGGCTGCCAGACTGGAGGTGGGACTTCTCTTCAACATCACTGTAGGCCTCCTCTATGTACATCTTTGTTTCCTTCAGCTCCTTCAAGTCTGCTACTCTAGCCTTAAGAGAACGGACTTGTTCTCTGAGAGCTAGGAGCTATTTGCATCGAGCACACACATATAACCTCTTACCAACTGGGAGATAATCATGCATGTGACACTCGGTGGAAAAGACTGGATAGCAGCATCCTTCTTGCTCCTGGACTTCTGTCTGCATCTTAGTATTATAGAGTTGCTTAATTAAAACTTCTTAAGATAGTAGGGATATCAGGTGACCTTAAGATTATATGTTATAATGTGTAATTTATTTCGTGTTTGCTTCACAGAAACTAATTGAATATAATTAAAACTTTAATGAAAGCTCTCTTCTTGTTGTTCTAATTAGAATAATAGCCTATAAATGAAGATCTGAGCTAAGAGTAGGTGGTTGCTGAGGAGGTAGGGGTGAAAATAAAGACTAAACTAGGCTCTTCTATCCCTTCTAGAGTCTATCTGTTAATGCAATGGCAGAAAAGTTAAGTTTTAAAACTATGGGGAAAGGGTATGGAGACTAGTTAATTAATAAAGTTTGCTTCCTTTTGCTTTTTTATTCTTTGTTTATCAATAGCTTACAATTCATCTTTTAACCCATTCTAAGTTACCAAGCACAGATCAAAATAATGTCACTTACCCAGAGACATGTCCTCTTCTCTCAGAACTTCTCAGAAAGAAAGTTAAGTGGTATCTTTCCTCTCTATATAGTTTGGATTCTAATGGGACTGCTTCAAACAAACCCTTTGAAGCAAACTCAATAATCAGATTGCCCGTAGCAATCTTTGCAAAAATTCTACTTCCTCACACCTTAACATCTATATCAGGTCAGTAACAGTGCTACTTCTCCAGCAAAGTTTGAGCCTTTCTACAATCTTTTTTTAATAGTCTTGGCTGCTGTTGTTACAAGAAATGATTTACTTGGGGGAAAGAGCTCTAGAGCACTCACTACTGTTTATAATTTAAGAGCAGGCGCTGTATTTATAAGTTTTAGGATATTTATTTCTCCACCAATCACCAAAGGTGATAATTGCAATATTGCAATAAATTAAATAAATTAAGTATATATCTCTGTTGAAATGCAGTATTCTGTATTGCAAGATTTGAAAGCATGTACTCAGAGCATGGCACTAAGTTTAAAGGTGTCCATGCACTATCAGTATAACTTTAAAAGATACCATATACTCAGAACACAAAAAGACAGTATTTTTAGCTTCAAAAAGGTTGATTTAATATACAAATCATGTAAATAATATTGCAAACCAAACGAGAGGTAGGTCTTACAGATCTTTACAGATAATCTGTGCTTAAGTAAAGTAGCAGGTCTAGATCAAAAGTTATGTTACTTACAAGTCCTTATTACATAGTAAGAACAGCATGAGGTAAGCACATGTTTGCAGAAGAGGTCCTCATAGCAGGCAGGTGAGCTACAGGTCCCAGGAAGAGAGAATCTGTAGAGAAGAATCTGTGTTGCAGTTGAAGGGAAGCATCTGCTTGTCTGGAACAGCTTCTATCTTTTATACTCTTGCAAGCTGTAGGAAGACATGCCATGTGAATCTCTGTCTTGGTTTCCTGGTTTGCACACGACCCTTGGGCATTTGCAAAGCATTGTGGTATCTTGGTCTCATGTCTTATGACATCACAAGACTTGCTGTCTGGATTTTGCTGACAAATGGTTTATTGTAGTGCAGGGTTTTCCCTGCTTGAATTTCTGTGATAAGATTTGTCTGGGGCGGCCAGCAGGTGTCCTTTGTTTTTAGTAGCTGTATTTCCCACCTTTCCCACCTGCCTGTCTCCTTGCCTCTACTGGATACCTTTGATATTTGTTGTGTTGATCAGCCAGGCTTTTTTGATCAGAGGAAGAGAGTCAATTTAGCCTTGAGGCAGTCTCTTACTTGAGAAGTCTTTTGTTAAAGAGGGGGGTGAGGTCCTTGCAGTAGTACCTTTCTTTTCAATGTTCCCAAAGGGAGGGGGAAGAGGGCTTTGGAATGAAAGCCAGTTGCATCTTCAATTATATATTTTTGTATTGCTATATATGATCCAGCAAAATATCATGCTACATATTTCAATAATAAACTGATACCATTACACTGTTTCTTCCTCTAGAGAAAGTTTCAGTTTAAACTATGAGAAAAGAGTTATACGCTATGAAAACTAGTTAATAATGCTTGCTTTTCTCTCTTTTTATTTTTTATTTTTTTCTAAGACTGAACTAGGCCTTGCTTTGCTTTCTAGAGTTTATCTGTTAATGCTGTGGCAGAAACTATGGAGAAACAGGAATGGAGAGCAGTTAATAAACTTTTCTGTTTTTTTTCTTAATTATTATTATTGTTCTAACTGTGTTTATCAATAACCTACAATTCCTCTTTTAAACTAAATCTTTAAGTTACCAAGCACAGAGCAAAATAATACCACCCAGAGAAATGTCCTCTTCTCTCAGAACTTCAGGTCCACAGTATAAATGTTATAACAAAAAGAAATCCTGGGTCCAACCCTTGATGATGTTATAAACAATCCTACATGATATAAGCTGCATTATATGGGGTCTTCTATATGGAGCTGCTTAATATGCTTATATGATCTTAACCTGAGTGAGTGATACCATGTCAGCTAGTCAATAATGCTCTGACAGAAATTAAACATGTCTAATCATCAGATTAAGCATTATGAGTAATGTAATATATGAAGAAATTCCAAAATATTATTTATTATCAGACAGGAAGAAAAATAGCAAGAGCAGGATGCCAATTCAGTGTACCACTAGACCCATTCATTCCAATTGTAGTTTGGAAAAGCAAGGCCAAATAAATGAGTTTTGAGAGCAGCCTTAGCACTTTCGGGTAGAGTCAGCACAAAGGGTGTGGAGAGTGCTTTCCATAATGTAATTGCTGAGAAATAAAATCAAGAATTGTAGCAGGCCCGTGACAACGAGAGTCGAGTTGGAAGTGAATCATTTGATAAGTGGCGGTAACAGATTAGTTTATAGGGAACTAGTAAAGAGGATAGAGACAGATGGAGCCCTTGATGGGGCTAGTTTATTTATGGCATTTATATCCCACATTATTCCCGCCCATGGACAGGCTCAATGTGACATACAATAGTCTATTAAACAACATTAATACAAAATACAGGAATTAGCGTCAGAGAAGGGAAAGAGGAACAACAGGGAGGGAACGGGAGAGAGGGGACGGTGACAATTTGTCGATGTGGCTGCCGTGGCTCAGAGGGATGTAACACCAGGAGGGCCCACAGCATATGCTCTACCGAAAAGGAAGTCAAACATTTTGAAATGGATACAGAAAAAAATTGGCAGCCAGTGTTTCCAAAATAAAGAAGTGACTTGGTTGTGCTGCTATGCTCTATAAAGGACTGATATTGTTGTTTTCTGTATTGTGTGTAAACTATTGAGGGAGACCAGTGAGGACTACATTAGCACACTCTAAGCAAGAGGTAACCAGCGTATGAAGAGCTGTTTATTGCTCATGAAAAGTGAGGTATAGTTGTACCAAGCAAAATTGACGAAGAGCTGTAAAGCTGTGCTTGGCAACAGAAATGATGTGTTGGTCGAATCGTAGCTTATTATCTAGAATGACCCCCCCCCCCCCCCAAGGTAACAAAAGGATTTGACTAATTGAATTGGTGACCCATGAAGACAAGATGTCTGAGGTTGTAAAGGTCTATTGGTTAACCAGGAGGCCACTGTTTTTGAGGGATTAAAGACAAGGCAATTATCCTGCAGCTTTGAGCTGATCTCAAGGTAAGGCAATTTTGCGGGGTTCTTTCTTGGGATCTAAGGGATCTGCATAATGTAAAAGAAGAATGGTGTTGGCATAATAATTTTTGCTGATGCTAGCAGTCTGAATGATAGTGGCAAGAGGTGCCAAAAAAATGTTTAACAGTAGAAGGGTTAAGTACGGAGCCTTGGAGGACTCTGCAAGGCAGATCATGTTTCGAGGAAGTGGAATTTTGAAAAGAGATTTGGAATGTACAGTTTTGTAGAAATGATGATAACCAGCTTAACAGCACAAAGAAGAGAGGGTTAAAGTACACATCACAAAGCGTGAAAAAAAAAACAGCACAAGGAGCCTTAAGATTAGGATAGACAATGGTTCTTTATTCAAAGACTCAACTTGGGCTGTGTTTCAACATCACAACACCTGCGCCAGGGGTCTGTATAAAACAACATATCCATGATCATTTCATATCATAATTAACCAAAAATTGTGGTGATCACATACAGTGAAAACCTTTAAAAACCCACATACCACCCATTTACATAATGGTGACAATTACAAGTGAAAAGGAAGACATTTCCATTGACAAACAGTGAATGTTCAATGGTAAACATATTTAAGAAAAAAAATGCATAAAGGAAGCAGATCTGCTTACATGAAACATGTATCCACAGACAAATACAAATGAGAAAATGATAAATACAGAACCAGCTTAAGACATTGCCAAATAGTCCAATTGTATACAGTGGCATACCTACCTTACATGCTGCCCGGGGCGAGGCAGAGCACCCCCCCCCCCCCCCAGGATGGAGCATACCCCCTCCTCCAAGCAAGAGGGTGCGCAGAGCTAGTGCGCAGCTGACAGCTCTGCCAGTCCCCTGCCCTGGAAGTTGACATAAGAGAGGGCAGGAAACTGGCAAAAGAGACTGAAGGAGAGAATCGATAAAGGATTACAAATTTTGTTGCTGCATGTGGATTGCAGAACTTGCCTTGAGGATTACAAATATTTGTGGGCCTGTCACGTAGGCCTGGGATTGAAAATTTGGTACCAGAGAGACTAATAGAGACCAACCTAGTAAAAGTTCAAGTTTTCCGCCTAGTAAAAGCTCGTGGTAATGGACAGAGCGAAGCGCGCCAAAACTGTGAGTAACTGGGAAAAAGGACAGGAGGATCTTGAGTAAGCATCATGGCAGGGATTCCCGTGCCAGCCGGGGAGGAGGAGGGACAGAGTGCTCGTGTAGACAGCATGCTACAAAGACTTCTGGGAACTAATTGCTGCTGGATGCCAGGGACGCGTGACAGCACCACTGTTAGCTGATGGCCTTGGGCATGCGCAGAAACTGGACGTAGACCAGTCCTATAAAAGGAGAGGGACCACCGCCCTACCATGTGGGAGATTCAGAAAGTGTGGCAGACGGACTGGAGGCATGCTGGAAGAAAATGGCCCATAAACTGCAAGCTAGAGTTGAACTGACTGTAGAGGAAAGTTCGGTGGTGGGCTGGGTGATATGCACTAGTTGCCTCTACCGGAGTGAACCAACCCCAGTAAAATTATGTTGCTCTGACTGTGGGATGGGCTTCTATCAGAGTGAGGGAGGCAGCGTGTCTTATGATGCAACTGGGGCAGCTCCGGAGAAGGAGAGAGACAGGATCCCCACTGGGGAGGCAAGCCCGATACCCGGGCCTGCTGGAGAAGGAAGGCCTCCCTATCAGCACCGCAGTGATATGTGGGGAAGGATCCAGCAGTGATCGGAGAGCTGATCTGGAGGCGCCTAAGAGAAGGAGGCTGAGAAGAGTGTGAGCTAGGTCAGCGAGACTGTGAAAGGAGTAAGAGACCTTGTCCTAGAGGCGGTCCAAGTGAAGAGCCTCAGCCCACAACCAGAGAGGGTGATAAGCCCAAGAGGTGGATGGAAGTTGACTGCTGGAGTTTCTGCTGAGGAATTGGCAGTGGAGATGATCATGGAACAGGGCATTGCCAGATCAACAGCTCTAGTGCCTAACCAGGGAAGTGTGAGAGAGGAAACCTTGAGTGGGAGTTGCCCCACAACAACCTCATCCATGTCAGAGAGCAGCCTGGAACCCCCTACTGCATTGGGTCAGAGATGATGATGACTACCACTGGACACTGAAGTCAAGGAAGCCCTGGAGGGTGCAACTGTGATACTAAGGAAGGCTGCCTCCATGCCCATGCTGATGAAGGGAAAAGTGGCCTCCTCGGAAAACCCGTGGAATTCTTTTGCCCATGAGGGAGTTATTTCATGTGGAAAGTACTGAGGGATTTGGACATTGGGCTGCCTGTTCCAGCATTATGTTAGATTTCCTCTTTTTGGCCACGGGGGATTTGGGTCTGAGTATACCAGCCAACCTAGCCACAGAATGGTTGGTTCATAGCCCAGAAGTGGACCGCCTTCTCCGGACCCTGAGGATCCCCACCAATGTGATAGATGCTGCGGGGCAGCCAGGGCTGAACCCTGAAGTTCTGGAGGGGGTGCTGGTTGGGTGAGCCAGTCTGTAATCCGTTGGGTTGGTCGTGAGCCCTTGGGCCCTGGCCGAGGCCAAGGGGAGACCGACCCACCACCACACACCCCAGCTATCCAATACCCCTAAGCTACCCCTTCCCGCAGTCCCTCAGGAAGAAGGGAAATAGGCATACAAGCGGGCCTCGCGGCCGAACCGGAACCCACGCACACAGAGCCACTCGTGCGAGCCTCACGGCTGAACTGGAACCCAATCACACACAGGGAGGGGTGAAAGAACCCAGAGGGCCCCCCGGGCCCCAAGATGCCAGACACGCGCTGAACACCAACAATAGGGAGAAACAAAGGACCAGAGCGGGCCACGCCCACCCAGGGGACTAGTGCAGGACAGGGGAACTAACACAGCAACCCCCCTCCCCCCCACCAGGGTAGGAAGCCCCAGGCAGAAGCCAGAGGAACCAGACACAAAAGGAAGGCAGAAAGCCTTTGCCTCAAACCCAGTGTAGACAGAGACAACCAGAATGCAAAGGATTAAGCTTGTAGAGCCAGCAGAGAGAGAGTTCCATAAATCAACAAATAATCAGAGAGAACGCTTCCCTTCCCCGAGAGGGAGCAAGACCAATAGAACAAACACACTGGCAGAGGCAGGAACGCAGTACACAAAGGGTTAAACTCACTGAGCCAGCAGGCCGGGACACTGGGAAGAGAAATCCTTAAAACAAACAAACAAAGGAGAACGCTCTCACTCAGCCCAGAGCCCCGGAGACTGAGCAATGCCCAGCCCCCACTAAACAAACGAGCAGCTGACCCTGATTACAGAGCTACGCACACACACACAACAGCAGCTAACCCAGAGGGAAGGAAAAGAATACTCTAACACAACACAGATCCCTGTCAGAACCTAGAGCACGTTCTGAGAGAAAACTATCAGGCTTTCCAGTTACCACCAAGCGTAAGTAACGCAAAAGCAGAGAAACTCTTCAGCTACAGGCTAAAGTACTATCCCCTGACGTCAGCACAACCCCTGGCAGCCAATCAGAAGAGACGTCTCCCCCTCAGCCAAACCGGCAGAATCATAACACAGTCTCAGAAAAATTGTTAACGGAGATTTGGATTGAGAGTGTCTGAGCTGCAGTCACTAAACTGCCCAGGATGAGCTGGGCTGACTGATATTTAAAAAGACTGGTCTGGGATTTGTGGGGACTGCCCTACCCATATGTCTCCTCCTGTTATGTGCCTGGTAAATGCTCAGCAGGAAATATAGTGCAAGGAAGAGATTTTCCAGTGTATGAGGAAGAACCCCACCTTGTCCTGTGGTCATGGGCAATCCAGTTATGCAGCACCATATTGAGACCCAGTATCAGGATTGAATGGTGGGATGGTCTGTCCAATTTCATCATGTTGAGGTCGTAGATCATTGCTACTACTCAAAGCACTATGGAGTGAGCCGACCTCTCCTGAGGGGAATTATGGTTCAGAAACCCGACCCCAAGTGTTATGGCTGTGTGAAATATTGAGTAGGACTCGGGTTCATAGAAGACTCTTCTGTTTCACTCTTTAAGTGACGGGTTGGATTTACGAAATAAAAATCTGTGAGGACAGATGCAGAAGCATATTAGACGACATAGCACCGCTGCAAACAAGAACCTCACAAAGACAAAACTCCATACCATGGTATAACAAAGAACTGAAAAAATTAAAAACACAAGCTAGGAGACTTGAACGAGCATGGAAAAAAATAAAAGATGAACACACACTCAATGCATGGAAACAAATGCAAAGAAAATACAAATCTACTATAATAAAACTCACCCTCAACGTTCTGAGGACACTGACGTCAGTGAAGCCAAGCTGTGACTTCCTTCAAAAAGGTTTGAAGGTTCGTGGTGGTGAAGCCACCAAAATCGCTCCGGGCCCCGCCCTCGAGGGCGGAGCAATGGCAGAACAACGAAGGGGTTGGCAGGGAGGGAGGCGGGGAGTGGGAAATCGCTACGGGCCCCGCCCTCGAGGGCGGAGCAATGGCAGAACAACGAAGGGGTTGGCAGGGAAGGAGGCAGGAAGGCAGGGGGGTGGGAAATCGCTACAGGCCCCGCCCTCGAGGGCGGAGCAATGGCAGAACAACGAAGGGGTTGGCAGGGAGGCGGGGGGTGGAAAATCGCTCCGGGCCCCGCCCTCGCATCTAACATCATGACGTTGGCGGCGGAGCAATACCAGAACAACGAAGGGGTTGGCCAGGGAGGGAGGGAGGGGGGTGTTGGCGACGAAAACCTTGCTAGCGCTCATTTCATTTGCTCTGAAATGGGCTTCTTTTACTAGTATGTAATAAGACAAACCAAAAGGTCCTACTACAAAACCAAAATAGGGCCAGACTACAAAGACACAAACAAACTATATCAACTCTTGAACAAATTACTAGATACCACATTAGTTACCACAAACAACACAGACACCCCATCTGCAGACAAACTTGCTAAATACTTCAACGAGAAAATAAACCTACGCAACACATTACTACAGAACTCCACTAACATTGAAAAATTCTTTGACTGTCTGGATCTAACCCTTGGTGAATACCCAGCAGACCGAATCTGGACAAACTTCGCTCTACTTACCGATGAAATCATCACACAAGCAATTAACAGGTTCGCCAAGACCCACTGTAAATTGGACACATGACCCAACTACCTAATAAAATCTGCTCCTCAATGGTTTATAGCAGACCTCACACTACACCTAAACTACATGCTACAACATGGACTCTTTCCTAAGGACAAGGCAGCATACTACTCACCCCAATACCCAAAGATACAAAGAAAAAAGCAAATGAAATCACCAATTACCGCCCGAACTGCATATTGGCTCTTCAGTTCAAGAGTAGGTAGAGTCATGGTATCGAGCTGCAGGGTCTCGTGATCTGAGTCCAGTTGTTCTCTTTCAGCACAACTGCTGCCTCCTCACTGCTGGAAATCTTTGATGCTTCATGAAGCATTCCTTCAGTGTATTTCTCATTCTTGTGGATGCTTTTCAACCTTGCCATATCCTCTCTTTTCTTTCATTTCTTTTATGAGGGATTCAAGCAGAAGACATCTTGCACATGGAACCAGCCCCTCCCCCTGGGAACACATTTTCTGTCCGCACAGAAATAAAAGCTGTAACTGGGGCAACAGCTTTGATGATACAATGCTCCCATCTGTGCTGCAGTTGTAGAAGCATTTGCACCTGTAGAAAGAAAACAGAAAAGGCCCTACCCAAGTCCCTAACTTTTCCTCAGATGTCCTGTAGGCTAAAAGTAAAAGTTGTCTTCTATTGTGTAAGGTCTAACCCTGAGAAGTACGGGGACTTCAAAAGAGATTATTTAGGACACCTCTCCATTTGAAATAAAAGCGAAAAAATAAGTCCTGGAGCAAGCAAGCAAAGAAGCTCCTTGAAGAAAAAATTGAACTAAGTCCTCTCTACCAAGATAAAAGCTAAAACAGCAGTTTTCCCAGCAATATAAAATTAGAATTTAAATAAACCTGTTCTTATAAATAAATCAGGCACAGCACTTGTTGCAAAAAAAATCTACTTCCGTCTAGAAGGTTTACCTCCTAATTGGCTGGAGAGCCTATAAATCAAAGACTAGCTTTGGGATAGGTGGGAGAGAATTAAACACTATACAGAGTCTTCCCTCAACTGGTATGTGTGCTCTAAACTGATATTATGCCAAACTCTAAAATGCAACCTAAAATACTAAACTAGACTCTCGGACTAAAACTCTATTTATATAAAACCTTAACAGAGGCTTAAAAGGCTACCCTATTGTCTAAACTGACTTTGCTAAATAAGTAGAGTAATCTAACAAAAAAAGACAACGAAGTTACCACTTCAACCCCAAGTTTATCTTTTTCCAAGTTTGAATGCAATTTCCAGCAGCTAAGGTACACTAGTGACATTTTCTTCCCCTTAGTGGGTCCTCTCTCAGCACCTCTTCAGAATAATTGATCATCTTGTAAACCAGCGATGTGTAATTATGAGATTATTGTAAATAATTGTTCCAGCCAGTTAGCAGTTGTATAACAAGGGAGCCATAGAAAGATTGTTTAGCCATCTTAATAGAGCACTGGTAATCATACTGGTGTTTTTGGCAGAGGTTTAGGGTTTGGAAACCATGATGTTTTCATTGCCATTCAGCCCTTCACAGCTGTTTGAGAAGGCAAAAACCATTATGATACCATGGGAAAATTTTCTAATGTGGCTCTTAATTGGTCACAAAGCAGCTTTAGAATCTAGGAAGATAGACAGCAATTTCAAGAGACTTTGTCACAACACTCAATCCTTTCCGCATGATCCCACCCTTGCAATGTGCATGGGACGAACCATACTAAATATAATCAATTGTACTATCCACTCTGTATTTGTTCACACCGGAGTCTGTAACCACCTCTCCAGAACTATGTAAGCCACATTGAGCCTACAAATAGGTGGGAAATGTGGGATGCAAATGTAACTAATAAATAATTCTGGAGACCTGGGTAGTTTTACAGCTAGAAAAGACATCTCAAAGGTTACTGAAAGCTTTTTGGTGCGGTTTTATCTGGTGGGTTTGTTATAAATAGCCCCCAGATAACCTGAGAACCTATACAAAAATAGGACTCATAAAATCAGATTGATGAACCAAGTCTTAATTAAGCAATTTATTATTCAAAAATCATCCTTGCAAGAATGGATGTGTGTCTCTGTATCTCTAAACTGTGAGCTACACACACACACATTCTATAATTTTCCACAGATTTTATAGTTACATTTAAGTGTCTGCCCCTAAGTTTTCTCATTGGCCGATGGTCACCTGCCTGTCTGCTAGTGTTCTGCGTAACAACAGCTGGGACTTCTCACTCTCATCCCTCCCCCCCCCCCCCTTTAACTTCCTCTCTGTTCATATTTCCCTGCTATCTCACAGATGTCCAGTTCCCGCCTCCTGGCCTTGAGGCTCTCACAACATCTCCCTTTCCTGACCTCGTGCAACAGTTTATCTCAGCTCTGGGACCTGACTGAAGTTTTCCCCCTTTCTCAGTAGTTTTACAAGCCCCCCCCCCCTCCCCCTTCTCCTGTTCCTGCTTCTTACATTAAGTTTTTTAGAAAGTGGTGGAAAATGGGTGAGGTATAATGGCCCAGGAGACTGGAAATAGAATGACACATGAGGGCAGCAGTAACCAGCAACCACAAAGAGTGAACCAAAATCCCTGCTAGGAAGGACTTGGGAATAACCACAATTTAATTATGTTGCTCAAGAAGTATGGCCTGCCCCTCAGGCACTACTATGAAAACGTTTGTAGTGCTGATATGTTACTGATGTTGGACTTTCAGTTCAACGTGAAGAGTAAGTGAACAGAACCCTAGAGGGGTTGGTAGTCCAGTGGCACTGAGAAGGCACCTGTATGGAAGACAATGATAGAACACAGTTCACAGTGAGGAAAATTACAGCTAACAGAGAAGTTAGAGATAGTGTTCAGCAAAACAACCGTGCCTCATTAAGTAAGTTATGTGATCTTCTGATAGACACTTTGTGAAGGAAGGTACATTATTCTAGAGGAAGGTACATTATTCTAGGAGTTACTGTTTGTGCAATTAGATATGAACATCTCAAGAAATTTTAGGGATAAGGCCAAATAATAGTTGTGAACTTTAAAATGTTTTTAAAAGTGTCAGAGAAATTAAAGATCATTCCTTATCGTCTCCAACAAGACCAATACAGATCCTGTGGGTTGTGTCCATTGCCAAGGAGATAGAGAGCAAAATGTTGTAAGCCCTGTGCTATAATGGCATCCTATAGCCTTGGCTCCTCAGTATTACTCTGTCTCCATCAGATGGTGACTCATATTGTGCAATTCCTGCTTCAGTTTGAGAACTGCATGCCAGTTGAGCAGAAATTACTAGTTTATGGGGCGGGGGTCCCTATTTGGGGGAAACTCAGAGGAGTCTGAGTACCCCCACCACCACCACACATACACTCCTTTTGCCTGCCTGCTTTGGAGTTTTTGACTGTCCCCTTCCTCAGTAGAAATTAAAGATTTGAGAGTTCTTATTCTGAGGATGAGTTTTGAGAGCAGTAACAGCAAGGTAGCAGATCTGTGGAGAAGGGGTTAAGGTAAACCTTTGTCAGTGGGCCTGAGGAGAGGAGATTTGGTTGTCATATGGAGGATCCAACATCTTGTTAGCAGTTCCAACTTAAAGGACCAGGAGTAGCATAGAGATAATTTTAAACCAGCAGTTTCATTCAAGTGCTCAGCTCTATCTGCTCTGAGCAGTGTGGTGTAATTTGAGCTGATTTAATTGCTCTACTGTTTTATTTGGTGGCAGTGGTGGTTTTCTTGTTTTCATCACAGTGGAAGCACTGGCAGAGTGGGTTAAACACTGTTTCCAGTGCAGTTCTTACAAAAGCACAGCAGAGCAGTGTGATCTTGCTGCAAAGGAGTTCCCCCTCTTACCTGCTAAAGGGCTTTTGCTACGATCAGCCCAAGAGGAAAGTTGGTCACTAATATCCCTGTAGGAGGATATTGAAGGGACTTCAACTCAGGGCTACATTCCCCAAAGAGAAGAGGTGGGAAGAGTGGCCTTTTATCTCCTCACTTTTCTGGTACCTCTGTCTTTATGGTGCCTAGCAGGGGTTGTGAGGGGGGGGGGGGGGGTAGTGCAGTGCAATATTGACCTTAAAGCTCCTTCTGCTATTCCTGAGCCTTCTCACTAGCCCTAGGGGTAGGGGAATCATTTTCCCTTGAATTTATTTTACTTTTGCATAATGTCTTAATGAATAAAACTGAGGGTTCAGAGGAGTGCAGATTCTCCTTTTCTTCAAGGACCTACTACAGATGATAGCTCAGCAAAGAGGACCCACTTGGAAGCCTTAGATAACTGTGAATCTAATTTGGTTGCTGCTTTACCACTCTTAGATTGTGGTGCTTAGTTTTCACCAGGAGTGCTCTTCTGGTAGATCTGTTGGAAGAAGAACTTCCACTGGCTTCTACAGAATATACGTAGTAGTTGGAGAATCCAAACAGTAATTGGATCCTTAGTTGTAACAATAAGGAAATTTGGAAGACTTGATAGGCCTTAAAGTTCATGTCTACCATCTTATGCTTTGCTTCTTTTTTTGGGAAATATTCAAAGAACTAAGGCCCAGATGCACTAAACGTTTTTCATCGTTAAATGAGCCCTTAAGGAAGAATTTCCTATCCTTTCCATGCACTAAAGCCTATTTTTCGACGGCAGTAGCAGCTAACGAAACTGGAATGCAAATGAGAAACTACCATTGAAATGTAGACAATTCGGAATGCACTAACCATACCGACGATAGCAACGATTCACTTACCGCCAGAAATTTAACGTCACCTCAGACCTGTCGTTAAAGCCTGAGCTGTCATCTCCCCACTGCCCCCTGCACGATGAAAAACCAAATTGCTGGCATGTTTTAAAAGAAAAGTGGCTCCCTGCTTCCCTGTGCCTAAAATAAAAAAGGAAACTAAATTAAAAAAGGATCGGGAGGGGGCAAAGGCGCTCATCAGCAGCATCCTGTATGGACGGCCTTGCCCCCCCCCCCCCCCCCCCCCCCGAAGTCCCCGCTGCTCCCCGCTGCACCGTTTGTGAAATAAAAGCTTTTAAAAATGAAACCTTTGCAGTTGCTGGGCTCCCCCTCCCTTCCTGTTTCTCTCTTCTTTAGTCGGCAATGCTCCGCCTCCTGCCCTCCTCCACCTCCGTGCCCCGCCCCCCCCCCGATTTCGTCCCCGCCGCTCTCCCCCCCCCCCCCCCCCGGACCCCCCCCCCCCTCCACCATAATGGCCGGTGCAGCGCCTCTCACCTATGTTTGAAGGCGCTGCACAAGATGGATCAGCTGTTCTTGAGCTCTTCTGTCTCCTCTGATGTCTCCTTTTTCTTCCTGTTTCCGCCCTCCTCTGACGTCAGTTATCTACGTAGATAGCTGACGTCAGAGGAGGGCGGACACAGGAAGAAAAAGGAGACATCGGAGGAGACAGAAGAGCTCAAGAACAGCTGATCCATCCTGTGCAGCGCCTTCAAACATAGGTGAGAGGCGCTGCACCAGCCATTATGGTGGAGGGGGGGTCCGGTGGTGGGGGGGAGCGGCGGGGACGAAATCGGGGGGGGCGGGGCACGGAGGGGGAGGAGGGCAGGAGGCGGAGCATTGCCGACTAAAGAAGAGAGAGACAGGAAGGGAGGGGGAGCCCAGCAACTGCAAAGGTTCATTTTTAAAAGCTTTATTTCACAAACGGAGCAGCGGGGAGCAGCGGGGACTTCGGGGGGGGGGGGCAAGGCAAGGCCGTCCATACAGGACGCTGCTGATGAGCGCCTTTGCCCCCTCCCGATCCTTAATGTTTGTGGAGACATGCAGGGGAAAGTGGGGAGCCACGTGTTTGTGTTTTCTTTTTTTTCTTACGTTTCTGGCATGCGCAGAGCAGCCAGCATAACGCTTGGCTGCTTTGCGCATGCTTTACGAGCCGATTACCGACGGGGATTAGTGCATCGTTCTTTACAATACCGCACCAAACTTTTTGGGGCTGTGTTTTTGGAGCATGCTTCGTTATTTGAGATTCGGTAAAGGTTTTTACGTTTCTGATTTTTTTACGTTTGCTTGATGCATCTACCCCTATGTCTCTCTATAGTGAATTCTTTATAAATACACCATTGAGATGAGAGAAAATTTCTTACAGCAGGAGTTATTTGCTTAAGTAGGAACATACTGGGATCTAGAAAATATTTTCATACTGTGGAATCTTATAACCGAAACAGATGTGTTTCATAAATGTGTGTATTATATACTTTTATTATCATTCTAGTCCATTCGCTTAATACTCTATTTCTGTTTGTAGCCCAGTAGACCAGGTTACCCCAGTCCAAGATCAAGTGAAGGGTTTTATCCAAGTCCTCAGCACGTGGTACAGCCTAACCATTACCAGGTAATTATGAGTTTGAATTTTAATTATTTATGATGGTCTTAGTGGTTAACTTTGTTTTCATTATGGAGCTTTGTGTGATCAATGAGTATTTTCTTTTTTTTTTCTTGGTCTATATTGATATGTATGTAAATAGATGTCAACACAATATGCAATTAAGATAACCTTGATACAAAAGAAATTTCCCTAATCGTACAGTAAATTATAGTAAAATAATGAAAAGAAATCTTCCAAAATTCAAAGAAAATAAATGGAATTATAGCCACAGAAAGGGAGGATCCAAAAATTAGAAAGAAACCTCAGAAATCAGGAACATGAACTAAAAAATAAATCAAGTCAATTAAGGCAGATGTTCAGACATCAGTACCCAGTGCCCATAATTAGAAAGATCACCACCTCCAAAAGCATCAGTTGCTTAGTTTTGCAAGGAAGCCTGTAACTGAGACTGCTCAAGAAAATATATGAAGAGTTCCTAAACTGTTTCATGCACTTATAAGGAAAACACAAGAAAAAATTTGCCCCAGGGAGAGCACCTCTGTCTCAAAGCCAAAAACTGCTTCCTCCTTTCCTGGGTGCTTTTATATACATCTGGAAAAATTCTCAATTTAGAACCAAGCAATTCATTGACCTAGTAAATGATGGCAGATAAAGACCTGCATAGTCCATCCATTCTGCCCAACAGTCACATTCATTATCAAGGCAATATTGAACCAACAATCCAGTAGAAGTATAACATTTTATTTGCTAAGCTCCACTGTAGGATGTATTCCCCTCCCTCTCTGAGGTATACAAGACTGGCACTCATACAATATGAATGTGGTATATAATACGCATACTTTCTCATCATCCATCCTTACCATATTCAGGGCTCAAACTATAAAAAAAGTCTGCCCTCCACTGCCCTACTTCCCATCTACTGGAGTTTCTGTCAAAACCCACTCCAGCACATCCTGGGGTACCAATGACATAGGAAAATGTGTGAGGGAGGTTCTGGAAGCCAAATTTAGGCTCTTCGGTACCAAGCTGAAGTCCAAATTTTCCAGGGTAGCATTTTCAGAGATGCTCCCCATTCTACGCGCAGGATCCAAAAGGAAGGCAGAGCTCCGGTCTCAATGCGTGGTTGAGACAACGGTGCAAGGATGAGGGATTTAGATTTGTTAGGAACTAGGCGGCATTCTGGGAAAGGGGGAGACTTTTCCAAAAAGATGGGCTCCACCTTAACCAGTTTGGAACCAGGATGCTGGCACTAACTTTTTAAAAGGAGATAGAGCAGCTTTTAAACTAGAATGGGGGGAAAGCCGACAGTCTCCCCGGAGTACATGGTTCGTTGTGGAGTATCCTCCATGCTTTTTTTGTGCCGGTACGCGCCGGTACGACATACTGGCACCTTTTTTATGAGGTCCGGCTCACCTGCCCACTCCGTTCTGTTCATGCACCCGTGCTCCCTGCTTTGAAATCTTTAATTTACCCGAAGTCATGGCAAACCGGCAGTAAAAGCAGCAGGCAGGCTCGCCTCCTCGTCGCTTCCCTTCTCTCTCAGCGTGCCCCGCCCTCATGGAAAGGAAATTACATCAGACAAAGGCAGGATGCGCTGAGAGGGAAGGGAAGCGACGAGGAGGCGAGCCTTCCTGCCTCCTGCCTTTACTGCGGTTCGCCGCAACTTCAGGTAAACTAAAGATTTCAAGGCAGGGAGCACGGGTGCACGAACAGAAAGTTGGGGAGCTAAGGGAGGGCGGGCAGGGGCTGGGGTTTGAATGAATTGCTGAACATGGAGGGGGAGGAGAATTGCTGGACATGGAGTGGAAGGGGAGGGCAGGGGAGAGAGAATTGCTGGACTGAATGGGAGGGGGAGGTCAGCGAAGAGAGATTCGTTGGATATGGATGGCAGGGGAGGACAGGGGATAGAGGAGAATTGCTGGACATGGCAGAGGAGGGCAGGGGAGAGAAGAGACATGCTGGACATGGATGGAGGGAAGGGAAGACAGGAAGGAGATGCACTTGGATGGGAGGGGAGGGCAGGGGAGAGAGGAGAAATGCTGGAAATGGATGGAGAGGAGAGCAGGAGATAGAGGAGAATTACTGGACATGGATGGATGGAGGAGCTTACAGAAATTATTTATAATGAAAAAAAATCACGTTATTTTTTCTCCTATACTAGTATAATATTTTAATGATGTCTGTTTATATGCGCCATGGCTGTATAAGGGGTGTGGCTATAATAGGGGTGGAGCCATATGTGGTAACCCCGCCCATAATGAGTACTGGCACCTTTTTTTCTACAAAAAAAGCACTGAGTATCCTTAAAGAATACTATTGAAACAGGACATTTAGGGAATCCCAGTAGAGAGGTATCAACAATGCTGAAAGTAAACCAAGTGTGCTTAATGAGAGAGCAGGATAAAGGATGCACTTTATCCCCTTCAACTTCTAAGCAGCTTGTAGATCAAAGGGAAAAACACAATTTGAAATGCCTGTATACAAATGCTAGAAGCCTAAAAAATAAGATGAGAGAGAGTATATAGCACTAAATGATGAGATAGATATAATAGGCATCTCAGAGACTTGGTGGAAAGAGGACAATCAATGGGACACTGTGTTAACAAGGTACAAATTGTATTGCAATGATAGAGAAGATCAAATTGGTGTGGGGGTTGTGCTGTATGTTAGAGGGAATTGAGTCAAAATAAACATTCCACATGAAACAGATAACAGCACGGAATCATTATAGATAGAAATTCCATGTGTGAAGGGAAGGAGTACTCTTGTAGGGCTATATTACCGTTCGCTGGGATTGAACGAACAGATGGATGAAGAAATGTTTACAGAGATTAGGAAAGCTGGCAAATTGGGCAACACTATAATAATGGGTGATTCATTACCTTGAGTCCAAGATATATTCAAACCAGGCAAGAGTGGGAATATAACAAAAAACTGAAAAATGTATCCTCTTCTACTGTAATGCAAAAATAGCAACAACAAAAAAAAAAACCAAATAAAGTGTGGAGAAAAAGACCCAGACGACAAGAAGTCATGCCACAGCAGCTAATAATCCTACATAATCATAGGTTAGAAAAAGACTCCACTTAATAGAAAAAAAGGCTTTTCAGCATTACAGTAGGTTAATGTTCAAGTTACTGCCAAAGGCTTATAATGTTGTCCTCAGCGATCAGTCTATAACAACAGTAGCAAGTTCAAAAATGGCACTAGCAATCAAATACAAAAACCACAATACTCATATGACAGTCACTGGAAACACAAATCTCAACAGGAGTACACTATTTTTCCTATGAGGTCATCAGGGGAAAAGATGAACAGCCTTTCACCTCCACTGCTTGGGAATTCATGTGTTTCCCTATGTAAACAACTGACTAGTCAAGAGCACATCAAAAGAAGGTGCTCGGGTATTAACACAGAGATCTGTGTCAGGTGCTGCAGCTACTAGGATTTGTTATCAATACACCAAGTCCCATTTGCTCCCAGTACAACAATTGGAGGTACATTGGAGCCCCTGGTAGACACAGTTCAGGCTTGGACCTACTTGCCTCAGGTGCGGGCAGATGCTCTAATTGGCATCACCACTCAGGTTCAGCCCAGCCTGCAGGCAAATGTTGAGGTTGTTAGGCCACATGATCTCTAGTATGTCGTGCCCGTGACACACCTGCATTTTGAGAAACACCCAGTGGACCCCTGTTTCCCAGTGGTGTCAAGCCACAGGGAATCTTGCGGATGTCATCTCCATCGCACCGGAGTTAGCTCAGTCACTTCTGTAGTGGACAATTCCATATCATCAAGCTGATCAATCCATAGACTGGTGGGTTGTGTCCATCTACCAGCAGGTGGAGATAGCAAACTTTTGCCTCCCTATATGTGGTCATGTGCTGCCGGAAACTCCTCAGTATGTTCTCTATCTCAGCAGGTGGTTGGTCACACACAGCAGCAGCTCTGGCTAGGCCTCCAAGCCTAATTTTTAGGTTTGTTGAGTGCCTGGGGTTGAGGGCTCTTTTGAGCAAGTGCAAACCTGGTGGTGCCAAGGTTCCCTCCTTTTCTCCCCCCTCCCGCTGGCTCCGTTTAAAAAAAAAAAAAAAAAAAATTTTAAACGTCCTTAAAGGCGTTTATTCGACGTTATTTAAACGTTCATTGCAGCTACTCACTGGGGACACCAGTTCGTTACAGCTCGGAGGCGGACAGCAGGTAATTTTTACCTTTTTATAGCGGGCAGGGGGTTCCCCGATTCTTCTCCTCGTGGCATATGGCGTCGGAGGGCGAGGGCGCAAAGGGTCGCTCCCCGGATCGCTTGAGCGCTTCTAGAGGGGTATGCGGGGGTCTTACAGCCTGATTCGCCCTTGTTGGGTGACAGTTTTGTGACCGATGAATTCCCGGTCCTTCCTCCGGCGTGGCGGTTTGTTGTTCCCGCCATAAACGCCCATCCCCCGCTCCTCGCCTCCGCCTCTTGGCCGGCCACGCGGCTCGGACGGCTTTCGTTCGTGGCCGCCTTGAGGTTGGAGACATTAATGCCATGAACTCCCTTAATTTGGGCGACGGCACAAAGCGGCTAAAGTTAAGCGCCGTCTTCCCGCGCGGCTCCTTCGCGGAGTGTCGCGCCGGACGCCATTTTGGATGCGCAGCGTGTCTCTCCCCCGCTCTTGCGAGCGCCGGTTGAGGGTGCGTCTAGGGCTGTTGCCCAGGCTGCGGAAGTGCACAGTCTGGGGGGTTTCTCCCCCGAGTTTGTTTTGCTGCTGCATCAGGCTTTCCTCATGCAAAACGCTGCCCCTGCTCCCTCGTCTGGTAAAGAGGTTGAGGTTCCCAGATGTAAACACCCTCGGGTTGAATCCCAGGCCTTGGAGGACTTTGTCTCCTCCGATGTAGATGAGGGCAGCGTGTCTGAGGTCTCCCAACGGTCCTTTGCGGATTCCTTGGAGGAGACGGATCCCCGCTCGGATGGAGCGGATGACCCCTCTGCAGCGGCTCTTTAGCTCAGAGGATTTGCCCAACCTGTTAGTGCAGGCCATGGGCATTTTGAAGATTTCCTCTCCGGAGGACGTCTCTCCCTCAGCCCCTGTTGGCTCCGCCATTATGCTGGGGACGAAGCGCCCGCTTAGAACCTTCCACATGCATGATGCCATGCACTCCTTAATTTCGGCTCAATGGGATGTCCCGGAAGCGAGCCTTAAAGTGGCTAGGGCTATGTCCCGCCGCTATCCTTTGCCTGAAGGTGAACGTGAGGCCTTTCTGTGGCCTACCGTGGATTCTTTAATCACTGCGGTGACTAAGAAAACGGCGTTACCAGTGGAAGGTGGCACGGCCCTAAAGGACGCCCAAGACAGAGGATTGGAGGCGGCCTTAAGGTCGTCTTTTGAGGTGGCTGCTTTAAGTTTGCAGGCCTCAGTTTGCGGCTCCTATGTGGCCAGGGCGTGCCTGACTATGGTGCAGCGGGCTTCCCCCTCGGATCATTCCTTGAGGGCTGTTTGGCCGGCCCTGGAATCGGGCTTAGCCTATTTGGCAGACTTGCTGTATGATGTCTTGACAGCCTCAGCTAAAGGCATGGCTCAGACAATCTCTGCGCGGCGGTGGCTTTGGCTGAAACATTGGTCTGCTGACCATGCCTCTAAATCCCGCCTGGCTAGATTGCCTTTTAAAGGCAAGCTGCTCTTTGGGGTCGAGTTGGACAAAATCGTGACCGATCTCGGCACGTCTAAGGGCAAGAAGTTACCAGAGGTCAGGGCTCGGGCTAGTACTCGCCCTGGCACCTCCAGAGGACGGGCTCAGGAAGCCCGTCGGTACCGCCCGGGCAGGTCGGGCTCCTCTGCCCTCTCTTCCTTCAAGAGGAACTTCTCCCCCAAGCAGCATTCCTTTCGCAGAGACCGCCGTCCCGGAGGTGCTCCCTCCGGTCCTTCCCCAGGGTCTCGTACCCAATGACGGGGCCTTGGTCCACGCCTCAGTGCAGATTGGAGGACGGCTGTCCTCGTTTATGGGCGAGTGGACCACAATAACTTCAGACGCTTGAGTGCTGGAAGTCATCAGAGACGGCTACAAGCTAGAGTTCTGCCGACCCTTAAAAGACGGGTTTGTACTCTCTCCCTGCAAGTCTCCGGTCAAAGCTGTGGCAGTGCAGCAGACCTTGGACAATCTGTTCCGCCTGGGGGCGGGTCGTTCCGGTGCCAGAGAATCAGCCTGGAAGGGACGTTACTACTCCTTTTCTTTGTGATTCAAAGAAAGGAGGTTCTGTACGGCCTATCCTCGACCTCAAGGGGTCCATTGGGCCTTGAAAGTTCGGCACTTTCGCATGGAGACCCTCCGCTCTGTTATAGCGGCAGTGAAGGCAGGAGAGTTCCTGGCATCCTTGGACTTCAAGGACCGTACTTGCATATTCCCATCTGGCCTCCTCATCAACGCTTTTTGCGTTTTGCAGTACTGGCCGACACTTCCAGTTCAGAGCCCTCCCGTTCGGGTTGGCTACTGCTCCGCGGACCTTCTCCAAAGTAATGGTGGTCATCGCGGCCTTCCTGTGGAAGGAAGGAGTTCAAGTCCATTCTTATCTGGACGACTGGTTGATCCAAGCCCCTCTTATGCAGAGTGCGGCAAAGCTGTGAACCGGGTGGTTGCTCTTCGAGCTCCCTGAGGTGGATCATCAACTGGGAGAAAAGCCAGCTGCGCCCGACTCAGTCCCTGGAGCATCTGGGAGTTCGATTCGACACCCAAGTGGGCAGAGTGTTCCTGCAGACAATTGGATTGTCAAGCTCAGGCTCAGGGTGGACTAGTTCCTAGTAGCCTCTCCTATTCGGACTTGGACTATGTGCAGGCTGTTGTGTTCTATGTCGGCCACGATGGATGTAGTGCCCTGGCCAGGGCTCATATGAGACCACGTCGACAATCTCTGCTGCTGCGCTGGACTCCGATGTCGGAGGATTATGCTGTGCGCCTTCCCTTGGACCCAGCAGTGCGCAAGGCGCTGAGCTGGTGGACGCAGACAGACAAGTTGTCTGCAGGAATGCCTCTGGTGACCCCGGAGTGGATTGTCGTCACGACGGACGCCTCTTTGTCGGGCTGGGGAGCCCACTTCTTGGGAAGGACAGCGCAGGGGCTTCTGGTCTCCTGCAGAGGCAAAGTGGTCTATCAACCTCCTGGAACTCAGAGCCATTCGGTTGGCGTTTTTGAGTTCATCCCGGTACTGGCGTTGAAGCCAGTACGGGGCCCTGTTGGACAATGCCACGGCTGTGGTCTATGTCAACCGCCAGGGAGGTACCAAGAGCGCCCCTCTAGCCAAGGCAGCCATGACTATGCCAGTGGGCGGTAGCGAGCCTAGAGCAGCTGTCAGCAGCCCACATTGCCGGAGTCATGAATGTCAAGGCGGACTTCTCAGTCGCCATACTTGGAATCCCGTAGAGTAGCAGTTATCGGCTCAGGCGTCTTGGATATCACGAAGCGCTGGGGCCAGCCGAGGCCTAGATCTATTGGCGTCTTCGGCCAGTTGCCAAGTGCCGCGCTTTTCAGCAGAGGACGGGACCCTCGATCTCTGGAGTAGATGCTCTCCTCTAACAGTGGCCAACACAAGAGCTTCTCTATTGTGTTCTTCCCGCCCTGGCCCATGTTGGGCAGGGTGCTAGACCGATTGGCAAAGCATCCGGGCCGGATAATCCGGGTGGGGCTGCCAGTGGAGCAGGGTCTGTTACATCAGGGTCCCGTGGTGATGGAGGATCCCTCCCCCTTTGGGCTTACGGCCCTGCTATTGAGCGGCAGCGTCTGAGGAAGAAGGACTTCTCAGACAAGGTCATCGCCACTATGCTGAGAGCGAGGAAGCGCTCTACTTTTACTGCTTACGCCAGGGTTTGGCGTACCTTTGCAGCGTGGCGAAGCAGGCTCATTTTCTTCATTCACTGCTCCATTTCTCCAGTGTTGGCATTCCTGCAAGAAGGTCTGGAGAAAAGGCCTGTCGCTCAGTTCCCTTTAAGTCCAGGTAGCGGCCCTGGCTTGCTTCAGGGGCCGCCTGAAGGGTGGCTTCCCTGGCTTCGTAGCCAGAGGGTGGTGCGTTTTCTCAAGGGAGGTAAGCACCTGCGCCCTCCTCTGCACTCAATGGTGCCTGCGTGGAATTTTAACCTGGTGCTCAGTGCATTACAGAAGCCGCCTTTTGAACCCTTGTTGAGGGCATCTCTGAAAGACCTGACGTTGAAAGCAGTCTTTTGGTGGCTATCATTCAGCCAGAAGAGTTTCCGAGCTCCAGGCACTCTCATGTCGAGAGTCTTTTCTGCAGTTCACTGAGGCAGGAGTGACTGTTCGCACAGTGCCTTCCTTCCTGCCCAAGATTGTTTCTCGCTTCCATGTGAATCAGCAGCTCTGTCTCCCTTCCTTTCGTAAGGAGGACTACCCAGAGGAGTACTCTGCTCTTAAATATCTGGATGTGAGACGAGTCATCATCAGATACTTGGAAGTGACCAATGATTTCCGGAAATCGGATCATTTGTTTGTCCTGTTGGCAGGTCCTCGTAAGGGTCTGCAGGCTGCTAAGCCTCCAGTGGCAGATGGGTCAAGGAAGTCATTGCCCGCGGCTTAGGTGGCCGCGGGGAAGGTGCCGCCTATCCAGCTGAAGGCTCACTCCACTAGAGCTCAGGCGGCCTCGATGGCAGAGGCCGGGTCCGTCTCCTTGAAGAGATATTCAAGGCGGCACTTGGCATCGGCCCATACATTCTCCAAGCATTAACCGCTTGACTGTGGCGGCACGGGCGGAGGCCCGGTGTGGAGCTTCAGTGTTGAGTTCAGGGATTTCTATGTCCCGCCCTGGGTGAGTACTGCTTCGTACATCCCACCAGTCTATGGATTGATCAGCTTGATGATATGGAAGGTAAAATTATGTATAATCATACCTGATAATTTTCTTTCCATTAATCATAGCTGATCAATCCATAGCCCCCGCCAGATATCTGTATGGTTTCTGTTCTGGTGCATTTCAGGTTCAAGTTTAGTCTTCAGTTACTTCAGGAGGACTTCAGGTTCAAGTTTTTTCACTTGGATTCTTCAAGAGTTGAGACGAGTTTGTGTTACAGTGAGCTGCTGCATTCCTCTCCCCTCTGTTTTACGGGGCTGGATTGAGACATAAATTCTGCCGGCACTCCCTCCCGCTTCGTGCGGTTGTAGGGCAGTTTTGTACCCCTCCCGCTTCGGCGGTGCTAGGGTCAGTCAGCTCCTCCCGCGTTGCGGTTGCAGGATAAGCCAGATCCCCCCGCATCAGCGGTGTGGTGTCCCTCCCCCGCTCCACGGGATGAGCTGGACGGATTCCCCTCCCCCACTTGTGTGGGGATGAGCTGGGTTAATTCCCCTCCCCCACTGTGTGGGGATGAGCTGGGTTAATTCCCCTCCCCCGTTTCGACGGTGGTGAGCTGGGCAGAGTGTCCCTTTGTGGGTGTAATTCTCTAAGTGCTGAGTCCTGCAGATGGAGCTTTGATATCGACATACGAGGAGTTTCCGGCAGCACATGACCACATATAGGGAGGCAAAAGTTTGCTCTCTATCTCCACCTGCTGGTAGATGGACACAACCCACCAGTCTATGGATTGATCAGCTATGATTAATGGAAAGAAAATTATCAGGTATGATTATACATAATTTTACCTTCAGTCCAGTTTGGCTCTGGGACTCCCATTCCAAATTTATCTGCCCCAGCAGACTCTGACCACAGATGCATCCAGTCTGGGCTGGGGAGCTCATGTGCATGGGCTTCATATGCAGGGACACTGGTCCACTCAAGAAGCCAAGCTTCACATCAATCTCCCAGAGCTTTGGGCAGCCTGGAATGCTCTAAAGGCTTTCAGAGATCAGCAGATGAACCAAATTGTTCTCATCCAAACATATAATTAGGTTGCCATGTACTGTGTCATCAAGCAGGGGGTATGGCCTTCTACCCCTTGTATCAGGAAGCAGTCGGGATGTGGCAGTTGGCCAACCAGCCACGGTATGGTGCTCTGAGCCACATACCTAATGGGGAGAGACAGCATTCTGATGGACAGACTAAGCAGGATGATGCAACCACATGAGTGGTCTCTCCGCATGGGCATTGCCTGCAAGATCTTCCGAAAATGGGACACCCACTTAATGGATCTTTTTGCCACTCACCTCAACAAGGTCCCTCAGTACCGCTGGAGACTCAGGTCACCCAGCCAAGCTAGTGTTGGATGTTTTCCTCCTTGATTGGGGGGAGGGCCTTCTATATGCGTATTTTCCAATCCCTCTGATAGGAAAAACTTTGCTGAAACTCAAACAGGACCCAAGGAACCATGATTCTCATTGCACCTTACTGGCTGAGACAAATCTGGTTCTCTGTTCTTGTGAGTTGTCCTCCAAAGAACATGGAGGTTGGACTGTTTTCCTACCCCTCATCATGCAGAATGAGAGGTCTCTTCTGCATCTCAACCTTTAGTCCCTGACCTGAATGTTGAGAGCATAGAATTTGCATCTCTTCAGCTGCCTGAGGTTGACTCCCAGATCCTGCTAGCTTCTAGGAAAGATTCCACTGAGAGGTGATATGCTTTTAAATGGAAGGGGTTTGCTCTCCAGTGTGAGGGCAAGGCCCTAGATCTTCTTTCTTGTTCTACACAAAAACTGTTTGAGCACCTTCCACACCTTTCTAATTCTGGATTAAAAACCAATTTTGTAAGGGTTCATCTCGGTACATTAGTGCTTACTATCACTGTGTTAGGAGGTAAACCCATCTCTGTAGATCCTCTAATTCAATTTATGAGAGGTTTGCTGTTGACAAAGCTCCCTATTGGACCTCTGACTGTGTGATGGTACCTCAACGTCATTCTCACCCAGCTGATGAAAGCTCCTTTTGAGCTGCTTGATTCCTGTCACCTGCAGTACCTGACTTGGAAGGTCTTTGTTTTGGTGGCTCGTAAAGTCAGTAAGCTTTCAAATCCTAGTAGCTGGTCCACCTTAAACAAAGTTTCACCTTAATAGAGTAATTCTCCTCATGCATCCTAAGTTCTTTCCTAAGGTGATGTCGTAGTTCCATCTTAACCAGTCAGTTGTCCTTCCAACATTTTTCCCAAAACCTCATGCCCATCCTGGCAAAAGTGCACAGACACCTTAGACTGCAAGCGAGCCTTAGCTTTCTATCTAGAGCGGAGTAAAGCCCAGAGAGAGTCCACCCAGTTTTTTGTTTACCAACCCAGCATGGGAGCAACCATAAGTAAACACACTTTATCCATTTGGCTAGCAGACTGCATCTCTTTCACTTGTGCCCAAGCTGCGCTGACTCTGGAAGTTCACGTCACAGCTCATAATGTTAGTCATGGTTGAGTTGGTAGCCCACTTGAGGTCAACCTCCACTGAAGAGATTTGCAAAGCTGCAACGTGGTCTTCAATCCATGCTATCACATCTCATTATTCCCTTGAACAGAATAACTGACAATTCGGTCAGACAATTCTGCAGAATATGTTTGTCATAATCCAACTCCATACTTCTCAGCCCATTTTTATTCTGTTCCAGGCTACTTCACCACAACAAGACTTATATATAAGTTGAAGTTGATTGGTTTCTGGTTGGCCTTGCTGTTGCAAGTCCCTGTTGTCCCTGGTGGTTTGTTTTCAGTGAGCCTGATAGTTAGGGATTCCCATATGTGAGAAACAACATTTTGCCAGTCCTCAGAGAAAACAGTTACGCGCCTGTAGCAAGTGTTCTCCAAGGACAGCAGGACATGTATTCTCACATCCCCTCCCACATCCCCTAGGAGTTGTATTCTTTTAGCTTTGATATTGTACTGCTGGTCCTGCACGCTCATGTCGGGCGGGAAGGCATTCACACATGCACAGTATGATGCTGCCAGAGGCTGCTTCAAGATACAGAATTCTGGGTAGTGTCTGCACCAGGTCTACTTCGGATGATGTCACCCATATGTGAGAATACATGTTCTGCTGTCCTCAGAGAACACCTTCTGTAGATCAGTAATTTCACATTCCCCTAACCCTGTTCATACTTGAAATTGTTCTGTTATATAGACCCATTTCTGCCGCCCATGAAATGAGGCTTACTTCTGATTCGTTTTGGAAACATGTAGCATGGCTTTTCATCAGTCTTTTAATGACTGTATTAGGTTTATTTTATGTATTTTTTTGTTTAAATTCAGATAGGCTGTTCATAGCATCTCGCCACTTCCAATACAAAAAACATCCATGGTACACCATGGTACCTTGAAACACCAGCTCAGGCAGGCTTAGCAACTGTGGAGGAATTGCTGAGCTCAAACTAAAACTCTCTCTTTACAAGGCAGTAGCTCATCCTATAAGACAGCTCTTTTTACTGCTAAACTAACCTGTTATACTGAAACTATCCAAAGCACCTAACACCTTCTCTTCTATATGGTGTCCTTAAATCCCTCACTACACCACCTAGCACAGCCTCTTCTGTGAGTTCCATGCCCACAGCCTAAGCTTTGGCATCCCATTATATGAACAAGTTACTTATGTACCTCTCTTCCTGCTGCTTCTACCAATCAAGCCCCATCGCCAGTCTCTAATTCTCTTCTGTGTATTCTTTTGGAGAGATGTGCTGAACCAAATCCCACTCTCATCTCCTCTATCATTAATGCTATGAGGCAGAATACTGCACTGTGGAATTCGTTGCTGGAGAACGTGGTGAAGGCGGTTAGCTTAGCAGAGTTTAAAAAGGGGTTAGACGGTTTCCTAAAGAACAAGTCCATAAACCACTACTAAATGGACTTGGGAAAAATCCACAATTCCAGGAATAGCAAGTATAGAATGTTTGTACGTTTGGGAAGCTTGCCAGGTGCCCTTGGCCTGGATTGGCCGCTGTTGTGAACAGGATGCTGGGCTCGATGATCCCTTGATCTTTTCCCAGTGTGGCATTACTTATGTACTTGACCCTATTCCTTAATTTTTTATTAAGAAACTCTCTGCTTCACTGTGTCCCTTAATCCAAACCATGATCTCAGCAAGCTTACATAACGACTATCTACCACCTTCCTGGAAGCAAGCCACAATCCAGCTGAAGCTTAAAGATGGCTCACAATCAACTTCAGGCATCAGTAATTATCATCCAGTTGCCATCCTCCCTTTTCTGGCCAAAATTGCTGAAACTGTTGTCCATTCTCAGATCCTTGATTTCTTGGACAATGCATCAGCTTTTCATCCAGATCAGACAGGGTTTTGTCCCCACTACAGCACTGAAAATGTCTCTCCTCGTTCTCACTGTATACGTCTGCTTTCCCTCAATTTAACAGCAATGTTTGATCTAATTTACTACACTGTTCTCTTCAGCAGACTTTATCAACTTGGATTAAGGAATGCTGCTCTTCAGTGGTTCACTTCCTACTTATCCAACCGCTCCTATACAGTGCAAACCCCTACGGTTGCATCTAAGCCCTTCTCCCTTCTGGTGTGACACAAGATTCGGTTCTGGCTCCAACCCTTTTTAATCTTTTTTTTTTTTTTTTTTTTTTTGCACCTCTCGACACTCTTACAGTCTTTAGACTTCCATTTACGCTGATGATATACAAATTCTTTGCATGCTGGACAGACCCCGCACAAGTATCCTGCTGTCTCATTAAGCACACCTGGCTTATTTTAAGCAGTGTTGAAACCTCTCTATTGGGATTCCCTAAACGTCCTGTTTCAATAGTATCCTTCAAGGATACTCCACACCGAACCATGCGCTCCTGGGCAGCTGTTGGCTTTCCTCCCCATTCTAGTTTAAAAGCTGCTCTATCTCCTTTTTAAAAGTTAGCACCAGCACCCTGGTTCCAAACCAGTTAAGGTGGAACCCATCCTTTCGGAACAGTCTCTCCCTTTCCCCGAATGCTGCCCAGTTCCTAACAAATCTAAAACCCTCATCCCTGCACCATCGTCTCAACCATGCATTGAGACTTCGGCGCTCTGCCTGCCTTTTGAGTCCTGCGTGTCGAATGGGGAGCATCTCTGAAAATGCGACCCTGGAGGATCTGGACTTCAGCTTGGTATCTAAGATCCTAAATTTGGCTTCCAGAACCTCCCGCCCACATTTTCCTATGTCATTGGTGCCCACATTTACCAAGACAGCTGACTCCTCCCCAGCACTATCTAAGATCCTGTCTAGGTGACGCGTGAGGTCCGCCACCTTTGCACCAGGCAGGAAAGTCACCAGGCGATCCTCACGTCCACCAGTCATCCAGCTTTCTATATGCCTAATGATCGAATCACCAACTACAACAGCTGTCCTAACCCTTCCCTCCTGGGCAGAACTTGGAGACATATCCTCAGCACGAAAGGATAGTACATCCCCTGGTGGGCAGGTCCTGGCTACAGGAGTGCTTCCTACTTCACCAGCATGATGCTCTCCTCCTAGGAGACCTCTCTCCTCCAAGGCAGCACAGGAGGTACCAGACTGGAGGTGAGACTTCTCTACAACATCCCTGTAGGTCTCCTCTTTGTACCTCTCTGTCTCCCTCAGCTCCACCAAGTCAGCTATTCTAGCCTCAAGAGAACAGACCCATTCTCTGTGAGCTAGGAGCTTTTTGCATCATACTGGGAGATAATCGTACATGTGACGCTCTATGCAAAAGACTGGATAGCACCCTTCTCGCTGCTGGACTGCTAACTCCATTTTAGTATTTTTGAGTTTTTCAATAATTTAAAACTTGCTAAGGTATTAAGGAAATTAGCCTAATATAAAAATGTCTTTAGTTTATATGGTATATTGTGTGATTTATTTAGTGTTTTCTTCTTAGTAGGTAATGAAATATATTTAAAACTCTGTAAGGGCACTCCCTTGCTTGTTATCCTAATTAAAATAACTGATTATAAATGAAGAGTTGTGCTAGGGGAAGGTGGGCGGGATGAAGACTAAACTAGTTCCTGCAGTGCCTGCTAGAGGCTATCTGTTAATGCTGTGGTACAAAGGTGAAGTTTTAAAACTAGGGGAAAAGAGTATGGAGGGTAGTTGATACTTTGCTTTTTTATATTTTTATTCTGCCTATCACTAACCTACAATTTCTCCTTTAATCCCCAATCTTTAAGTTCCCAAAGCACAAAGCAAAATAATGTTCTGTTACCCTAGAAATGTACTCTTCTCTCAGAACTTCTCAGAAAGAAAGTTAAGTGGGACCTTTCCTCTTTAGTTTTTAATCTAAGGGGACTGCTTCAAACAGACCCTTTCTAGCTAACTCAGTAATCAGGTTGTCCTTAGTAACCTCTGCTAATATTCTACTTCCTCACATCGTATTTAACACCTAATTGAGGTCAGTAGCAGTGCTACCTCTCCAGCAACCTTAGGTCCTCTCAGCAGAATCAACTCGCCGTTCCATCTGTTCATGAAATTAGGCATGCTGCCACTTAACAATCCATATTCTCTGTGCAGGCCCCCAACCTTTGGAACAGGCTACCAAGAGTCTTACAACTCTCACCCTCCCTACAGTCATTTAAAACTGATCTGAAGACTTTCCTATTTATAAACGCTTTAATTAACTTACCCCCTCCACGCTCCTTGGGAGTGATGGTATCCTGGATGACACGCTGCCCCCTTCCCCCTCTCGTGTTGCCCTTTTGTTTTTCTTTTTATATTGTATTTCACCCTTTATCCCCTTGCTCTGTTGTCATCTCTATTTTCCTCTTTACTCTCTTTTCCCCCCTTACATTGTAAGCTGCTCAGACATTTTTTTGATGGGCAGGGTATAAGCCTTTAGTAAGCTTGAAACTTAAACTTGATTTAAGGAACAAAGTTTCAAGTCTATTTAGAGCTTGATATACCGCCCTAGGGCCTTTTGAGCTGTTTACAATATAAACAACAATGAAGGAGAGAGGAAGCACACAGTAAAAGAGAAGAGGAACTCCATTGGTTATAGGAAAGGAAAAGAGGCCAAGGATGGAAAGCCAATAACTGTCACCATAAGGGCCAAGCTGAACCAGCCAAAAGTAAACTCAGGGATTGAGGTCATAAGCCACCTTAAAGAAAAAGGTTTTCAGGACAGATCGAAAGTCTCCAAGGATAGGGAGGGACCGCAATGGAGGGTGAAGGGCATTCCACAGGGAAGGGCCTATGTGGAAGGCTTTATTCTGATAAAAGCGTAACAAATATGCCAAAAGGAAGAAACCCGCAAGAGATGGGACAGGGAGGAAGTCCTGGGGAGAGGGGGTATAAGGGAGTAAGTACTGAGAGAGATAAGGCGGCAATCCTGAATGAAGGGTTTTGTACACTAGCAAGAGAATTTTGAAAAAAATCCGGTATCTGACAAGGAGTCAATATTCTTTTATGAGGAGGGGTTCACATGATCATGTTTCCTGGATTGGGTCAATAATTTAACTGCAGTATTTTGGACCAATTGGAGTAGTCTTTGCTTTATAGAGGTCAACCTTGGAAGAGGCTGTTGCAGTAATCAAGCTGCTAGATAATAAGAGAATGAACAAAGACAGGCTGGTTTAGTGAAGAGGTGCCTGACAGACAAACTCAGTCTCAGTGTATAGGAGCAGCATTGTAAGACCATTGAAACTGGAGAGAGTGGAGTCAAAAGTGACTCCCAAAATCTTGAGAGTAGGAGAAATCTGAACAGGGGAGCCAGCTATGGACAGAGTCAGGTCAGAGGCAGCTACCGGAGTGAGGAGTATAGCCCATGTCTTTTCAGGATTAAGCTTTAGTTTTATGGATGAGAGCTATTCAACAACAGTTATACGTTTATCATTGAGAGCTGCGACAGAAGGGGAATCCAAGGTTGCCACACCCATATCACCCATATGAAAAAGTGACTGTCCCCTAAACATAATAAGTGGTTACACTACTTTCAGCAGTAGTAACACTTTCTGTAATTTGATATCAATCTTTCACATTGCTGTTGAGGAATCTTAGCCCACTCTTCTTTGCAGGACTGCTTTAATTCAGACACACCATAGGTTTTCATGTATAAACTGCTCATTTCAGGTCTTGCCACAGTATCTGTAAAGGATTCAAGTCAGAACTTTGACTAGGCCAATCCTAGACTTTCAGTTGTTTCTCCTCAGCCATTCATATGTACATTGTCATGTTTCACATTTTATATATCACAAACAAAAATATCTAAGCAGTTCTCAGCAATAAAAATGAGAAAGAAATGGATATAGGAGGAACCAGACATACAAGGAGACTTAAGTTTACAATGGTATCAAATACATAATTTGGGAATAAAATAGATAATAGCAGAGATGGGTCTATTTTAAAATACGTTAGAGAGGACGGTAGCGAAGTAGCAAACACAGACTAGAGTGCAATTTCCACTGCATGGTGCACAAAAGTGGGTTAAACCACGCCATACTTTTAAATATTTGAGAAGAAAATGATTTGGAGAAAAGGTAAGTTTTAAGAAGAGCCTTGAACGTTTGAAATGAGAGCTCAAGTTGCAGTTCAACAAGGATGGTTTTCCAGAGCAAGCAAGAAGCCACAGCAAAACAAGACATCCGAATGAAGTGAGACCGGATCTGAAGATTTGTAAGCACAAGTAAATGTTGGGAGGATCGCAAGGATTGGATAGGTGAGTAAAGGATAAATGACTTGTATAAGACTTGCTTTTGTGTCTTGTATTAGTGTCTTGCTGTGTAACCCAGTTACACTTCAGCTTCATCTCATGGACAGATGATCGGACATTCTCCTTAAGTATTATCTGTTACAGTGCAGAATTTGTGGTTCCTTCAATAATGGCATGTTTTCTGGGTTCTGAGGCAGCAAAGCATCCCCACACCATCACACTACCACCACCATGTTGACTATTGATATGATGATCTTACTGTGGAATACTGTATTTGCTTTATGCCAGGCATAATATGACCTGTATTGTCCAGAGTTCTACTTTTGACTGGTCTATCCATAAAACATTATCCCAGAAGGCTTGGGGATCATCCAGGTGTGTTTTTGAAAATGTGAGATGAGTGCATGGATAGCAGCAGTTTCCTCCTTGCTAGTCTCCCATGAATCCCAATTTTGCCCAGTCGTCATCGTCTTCTCCTCCTCCTCCTGCTCAAAAATTTCAGGTTTTTGAAGCACAGCTTTTTTTTTCTAGCCTCTCCATTGCAAACAGCAATGTGAAGCTAATGACTGAAATTCCTGAAGCTTGAGGAGTGGAAATCTAAGGCTCCAAACTCTTGAAGCCTCATACCCATCGAGGCAAACCTGAGATTTAATCATAGATTCAGTCTTGGTGACCACTGTCCAAGTATATTGTAAGCTAATATCATGTCCTGGTTTGGGGAGAAACACTTCCCCAATATCAACAAAAAAAACTGACTTAGGCATAGGAACAGCTGGAGATGATACCAAAATCAAACCATCAGGCACAGTCAACACCCCCCCCCCCCCCCACCAGAAACTGGAATACTAGCCTGAGGAGGCAAAGAGGCTCTAGATATTGGGGGGGGGGGTTTCTTTCTGGCAAGCTTATGGAAGCTCCTTCAAGAGAGGAGGGCAAAGTCATATGGATGCTAACAGAAATAACATGTTTACCCCTCAGAGAAGGCTATTCACAGTTACCACTAACGTAGACTAAGTCTTCTGGGTTTTTTCCCCATGATGTTAACAGAAGAACTTGCTCCTCGGTGCTCCAAGAGGCTCACAAGGGGCAGGGCATGCCCCTTCTCTGTTCTCTGTGACCACATTTCATAGAGGCTTCTCAGTTTTAAGGTGTTCCAGTGGTGCCTATAACTGACATCACTCTTATGGGCACAAGTCTTCCAAGCATACCAGAAAGTGTTGGGGCTTTCAATAAGGCGTCCTCACTCTCCCTCATACCAGAAGCTCCTCCATATGACAAATAGGCTCCAATGAGATCACAAGGGCCACTCAGTTTTAAGTTGTTCTGGTGGCACCTATAACTGATGTCACTCCTATGCACACAAGTCTTCCAAGCATTCCAGAAAGTTTGGAGGCTTTCAATAAGGCGTCTTTGCTCTTCCTCATCAGCAGCTCCTTCAAATGACAAATGGGCTCCCTAGCCTAGTCTCTTTCTTATTGTGGAGTCATGAACACTGACCTTAGCTCAGGCTAGAGAGGCCCTCAGTTCTTTGAATGTTCTGGGATTTATTGTTACTTTCTGGATGAATTGTCGCTGCCCCCTTGGAGTAATTTCAGCAGGTTGGCCACTCCTTAGAAGATTCACCACTGTTTCAGGTCATCTTCATCTGGAGGTAAGGGCTTTCACTGTGTTTCACTGGAATCCCAGAACTTTACAAATGGCTTTGTAACCCTTTCCAGTCTGCTAATATTTCAAGAACCTTTTTTTTTCCATCCCTTCTGGAATTTCCTTTGATTGTGTCATGGCCTTCTTGTAGAAACTTTGTGATTACGACTTTATTCTCATCACAATGGGCCTCCAAGAATGGATTGGTATCCAAAGTTTATTGAAGGAACACACACAGACTGTGTTTCAGCATAGTACCTGCGTCAGGGGTCGTCAATATCAACATTACAGTCAAGGTAACATCCTCTGTTCTTTCAAATGTCAATGGGGAAAGCCAACACATGTAAAAGTAAAAACAATATACCAGTTCACTCAATTAAGAAAAAATGCTGCTAGAACTCTAGCATCAAATGAAAGGTCTGTCTCTCTTCATTAGGCAGCCAAAAAAATCAGACCTGGCTCTGTCCAATCAGCTGAATCTAATTATCAGTTAACTTTGGTCAGTTGGTTGATTGAGTAACTAAGAGGGTGGTTACTTTTTCAGATGGATGATATGGGTGTTTGTTGACCTTGATCCGTAAATAAATGTAAAAACTGTGTTATGTGTTTACTCGGATTCCCTTTGTCTAGTATTGCATTCCCCCGGATTCTCTATATGGTGATTAAAGTTGTACTTGGAAAATCAGCATGCATTGAGGATTTGCACCTGCAACTTAATTGATTAATGAACCAATCAATGCCAATAATTGGCTAAGAACCAGTTATCAGTGTTAATGGGCCCTAATTGGGATTTACACATAGATCGTATTCTATAACTAACCTGGTGTAAATCCTAAGACACGTATTTTGGGGGTCATGTTTAAGGAGCCTTTCAAGACATTTCTAAGAATTACGTGCACTCTTATAGAATATGCCCAATCCTCGCCTGATTTAGGCACTAGCATTTACACCTGCTTTCAGCAGGAGTAAATGCAGGCAACTTGAATTAGGCGTTTAGGCACTATTCTTTAGAGTGCTGATGCCCTTTCTAGAATACCGCTCAATGCATAATTTTTTTCCATGATGATTTGTCAGCATGATGTACTGAATCTAGTCCATTTTGTTTAAGGATCAGAAATCATCCAGTATGACATATATGCAACAGTAGAGGAAATCGGGGGGGGGGGGGGGGGGGGGGGGGGGGGGGGTGCATGTTCACATCACTGTAAGATGCAAAATACACTGATCATCTCCTGCATTGATATTTGTCTAATCTCAATACCATCAAAAAATGTGTTTGATCGTGTTGTTTTTCAACAGTATAGCATATAGCAGACACTGTGCATACAGTTCGAGCATGGTGTTGGCTGTATCTTCCATTTTATTTAAGATATGCTGAAGATATCAGTATGGGTATAACACAAATTTTATATATTTTCAAGCATTTTACTTGCTTTATAGGTCTCTGGCTATCCTGGTTCTCATGGCACTCTATCCATGCAATGTAGTATATATCCAGGGCAAACATCTGTATTAGATCATCCGGATTCCTGGAACCATCGGACTCAGGATATTTCAGTGTGGCAACCCAGTATGGAGGTACAATAAAGTTCATAAAGTGCTAGCAGACAAAACACTGCAACTTAAGATAATTGTATTCACAGTATACTTTCATAAAGACAGAGACTGCAACAACAGAATAAATATACTAAACTTACTATAAACAATATATAATATAAATATAGATTTCTTAACTACCAATCTAATAAGGCTGAAAGTGGTATTCAATAAATACAAACTTATCTTATATAATGACGATCAAGTGGTTAGTGAAATGATCAAATCAAAAATATATATATGCAAGGAAACTTTGCAATGGTCAATAATGAAAAGCCTCAGAAGACAGCAATATATTAACCCCTTGCTTAGCGTATATCAATCATTTTCATGAAAACCTCCTTGTACATAAAGCTCAAAGATAACTATCCTTTACTTTAAAAAAAACTTCCAAAATTATAAACATAAAACTTATCTTTATAGAATGTCACTGCATCGTTGCCCACCAGTTCCTCGGGAGTTATTCATATAATCAGATCCAGGTCTTTTTAAAATAGACGATGGCCAGCGTTTTACATAAGAATATAAAAACACTAGTAAAAAAGGCCCGTTTCTGTGAGCAATGAAACGGGCGCTAGCAAGGTTTACCTGCGGCAGCATCGGGAGGGCGCAGGACGGCAGCGTGGCAGCGTCGGGAGGGCGCAGGACGGCAGCGTGGGGAGGGTGCAGGTGGGTATGTTTTTTTTTTGGAGGGCGGCAGCTTCGGTTCCCGGCGGATCAGGTGTTCGGACGGCACTCCTCCCCCTGCGTAGCTCGGTGTTTGTTGCTGTGCTTCGGGGGGGGGGGGGTGGAGACCCTGCGTAGGCCGCTGTTTCTCGCAGTGCATCGGGGGGTAGCGTTGGAGGGCGGTGGAACTGGCGATTGGCTGAGTGTCATAGCCCCGCCCTCCACGTCATCACGTTGTGACGCGAGGGTGGGGCAGACACTCATGGGATCTTGCAACTACAAATTTACATTTAGAATGTTGGGGTTGTGAATTATGTGTGGATGGGGCGTGGCTGAGGGCGGGTCTATGAGTGAGAGTGAGTGGTGCTGACAGCCTAGAAGACTACAGGGCTTCAGTGTTTCCCTGCCACACAGTGAGGTTCAGAACGTTGGAGGTGAGAATTATTTATATAGATAAGCATTGGAATACTGGGACAGATTAAAGGTTCATTAAGCCCAGCATTCCAACAGTGACCAATCCAAATTACAAGTACCAGGCAAGATTCCAAAACAGTACAATAGATTTTATGCTGCTTATCCCAGTAATGAGCAATGGATTTTTCCCCAAGTCCATCTTAATAATGGCTTATGGATTTTTCTTTTAGGAAGCTATCCAAACCTTTTTTTAAACCCCGCTAAGCTAACTGCTTTTGCCACATTTTCTGGGAACGAATTCCAGAGTTTAATTACTCGAGTGAAAAAATATTTTCTCTGATCCGTTTTAAATTTACTACTTTGTAGCTTCATCGCATGCCCCCCCCCTAGTCCTAGTATTTTTGGAAAGAATAAACAAGCAATTCACATCTACCCATTCCACTCCACTCCTTTTATAAACCTCTGTTATATCTCCCCTCAGCTATCTTTTCTCGAAGCTGAAGAGCCCTAGCCACTTTAGCCTTTCTTCATAGGGAAGTCGTCTCATCCCCGTGATCATTTTTGTCGCACTTCTCTGTACCTTTTCTAATTCCACTGTCTTTTTTTTTTTTAGATGTGGTGACCAGAATTGCACACAGTATTTGAGGTGTAGTCGCACCATGCAACAATACAAAGGCATTATAACATCATTTTTGTTTTTCATTCCTTTCCTAATAATACCTAACATTCTATTTGCTTTCTTAGCCTCCGCACACTGAGCAGAGGGTTTCAGCATGTCATCAGTGATGACGCCTAGATCCCTTACCTGGTTGGTGACTCCTAATGTGGAACCTTGCATCACATAGCTGTAGTTTGGGATCCTCTTTCCCACATGCATCACTTTACACTTGCTCACATTAAACGTTGTCTGCCATTTGGATGCCCAGTCTCATAAGGTCCTCTTGTAATTTTTCACAATCCTCTTACAATTTAACAACTTTGAATAACTTTGTGTCATCATTACCTCACTAGTTACCCCCATCTCTAGATCATTTATAAAAATATTAAAAAGCACTGAGGAAGTGATGTCAGCTTCCTAACTACTACTACTAACTAACATTTCTAAAGCGCTACTAGGGTTACGCAGCGCTGTACAATTTAAACATAGAAAGACAGTCCCTGCTCAAAGAGCTTACAATCTAAAAGACAAGAGAACAATCTAAAGACAAGTGTACAATCTAGAGGACGAGTGAACAGTTAATCTGATAGGGTGGATAGATTGGGGCATTCTATATTTCTCAAGCGGTTAGGCGCCGAAGGCAGCATTGAAGAGGTGAGTTTTAAGCAGAGATTTGAAGATGGGTAGGGAGGGGGCATGGCATATGGGTAAAGGAAGATTGTTCCAGGCATAGGGTGAGGCAAGGCAGAATGAGCGGAGCCTGGAGTTGGCAGTGGTGGAGAAGGGTACTGAGAGATGGGTGCCTGATTTTGGGCTTCAGCTCTTCCTCCCAAAATAAAGCTTAATCTCTAACCATCTGCAATTGTAAAGTGCTATTTTACACAGCTCTGCCTTGCTGGCTATTCAAGATGGCCCAAAAGCCAAAATCTGGAGATATTAAAGAAACTGTGCATCAGATTTGGCGGATTGGATCTGATGATGTCATGTTGGAGGCCGCGCGACTTGTTTCCCCCGACCAGCCTTGATCGGGTTCTTCTCATAGTGGTTCAGAGGATGATAAGGAAGCGGAGCCTACTAACTTTCAGAGTATCATCCGAGAAGTTCAGTGCTGTTTCAGAGATCGAGTGGAGTTGAAGGAGGTGGGGAACTTGCGACGAGCATTGACACTATGCATAAGGATATGCGAGAACTGGGTGCTCATTTTGAGGACCTGGAGGTACAGTTTGAAGAACAGGGAGAAGTGGTTTCTGATTTGCAAACTAAATATATTGCCTAAGAGACTCAATTTGAAGATTTGCAATTCAAATTGGATGACATTGCGAGCAGGGGACATCGTAGTAATTTACGATTTAGAGGAATACTGGAGAATAACAACCAGGAAAATGTTTGGGAGATGATCCAGGTCATATGTCAACAGTTGGAGCCTGCACTTCCCATTGAACTGGAATGGGCTCACAGGGCATGCATGACACGCTCCCTTGGATAATAGGCCCCACAACATTATTGTGTGTTTCGCGAGATATGTGGATAAAGAGGCAATCTTGCAGAAGGCACGGGGCCCTTCCTTCATTGCAGTTTCAAGATGCCTCAGTTGCAGTTTATCAGCCTTTACTTTGGTGAAGAGGCGGGAATTCAAGCCTGCTTTGGAAATACTTCGGAAGGAACAGATTAAATATCGCTAGCTTTTTCCCCTAGCTCTTAGTTTTCCACTTCAACGAGCTTTGCACAGAGTCAAGAGGCCAGATGAAGCTTATAAGTTGCTGCGGGCGGCAGGATTGGCTAAAACCTTTTCACCTGGGCCTCACAATGCCTCCTTAGTGGTGGCTTCAAAAGCTAAACACTAGACTAGTGTGTCCAGTAAAGGAAAACGCCTTCAGCTCCACTCGGACCATGACAAGTTTTGAGATCTGAGATTCTATGGCTGGTGACTTGAGTTTTTTTTTTTTTTTTTGTTCTGCAGGACTATCACAGGACCTGGTTTTCTCATCACTTGACTGGTTTGCTTTTCAGTTCTCTGTACATGAAGAGGAGAGTACTGACTGTGACTGTTGGTTTAAAAATCAGTGGCTGAGTATTACAACTGCTGAGTTGCTTCTTACATTGTATAGGAGAACTTTGTTATCTAAGCTAAGAGGTTTCTTTTGCTGTTAATTGGTTGTATAAAGTTGTAAGTGTTGGTTGTTTGAGCTATGTGTTGGATTCTTTTTGCAGGGGGAGGGAGTTTGGATATTCTATGCGGGATGGGGGTGGCTTTCCTCTCAGTGTATTTCTTGTTGGTCCTCCTCCTTGTTTTTAGCTTGATGGTGGGGGGGAGGGGGGATGCAGCAAATTATGGGGATTTTGGTAGTGGAAAGGGGGGTGCTTGATTTTCTTTCTTGTCTGTATGGGTTGGGTGGTTTTTGTTTTGTGTTGCCTTATGTATTTTCTGCTTTGTCCTGGGGACTCGGGGGGGGGGGGGGGATATGATTTTTGATTTTGACCTTGGAGCTCTAGTGGATTGTGATGCTATTCCTGCTTTTTGTTTACTTTCTGTGCCACCTGCTGTGAACAAAGTTACTTTAAATGTGAATGGACTCAACTCACCTAGAAAGTGTTCATTATTTTTTCAATTTTTGCTGCGTCAGGAGGCACAGGTGGTCTTTATACAGGAGACTCGCCTTAGAAGATTCTATGAATATTTGTTAAACCATAGAATGTACTCCCATATATTGTTTGTATCAGATACTTCTGATGCTAAAAACGGGGGGGGGGGGGGGGGGGGGGGGGGGGGGGGCTATTCTGTTTCATATAGATTTGAAAAAACAGGTCCAGAAGGCAGAAAGGGATTCCCAGGGGTGATAATTATTGGCCCAGGTCCAGATAGATGAGGTAGGTTTGACCCTGGCCAATATTTATGCTCTAAATGTTGGACAGATTGAGTTTTTGGCAGAAGTTAAACTTCAACTTGGTGGTTTTATTCAGGGCCCCTTGGTTTGTGCTGGGAATTTTAATACATGCCTGAACCCTACCATTGATGATTAGGTACTCATTCTGTGGCTGACAAACCTGTTACGAAAGCTTTTAATCTTTTTGTGCATGTGATGGGGTTATTTGATGCTTGAAGAGAGATCAGTGGCACTCGGCGAGATTATACCTATTTTTACACCCCACCCCACCCCCAAGGGCAATATTCCCGTATTGACTATATGTTGCTGGATGTAGTCTTTCAGGGCCAAATGGGGACAGCTTCTATAGGAAATTTTACTTGCCAGTTTGAGTTATTAGAGATCTGTACTGAGTCTGTGGACCATTTCTGCACTCCTAACATTACCCTTCTTAAAGATGAATGTGTACATAAGTAATGCCATACTGGGAAAAGACCAAGGGTCCATCAAGCCCAACATCTTGTCCACAACAGCGGCCAATCCAGGCCAAGGGCACCTGGCAAGCTTCCCAAACGTACAAACATTCTATACATGTTATTCCTGGGATTTTGGATTTTTCCAAGTCCGTTTAGTAGCGGTTTATGGACTTGTCCTTTAGGAAACCGTCCAACCCCTTTTTAAACTCTGCTAAGCTAACCGCCTTCACCACATTTTCAGGCAATGAATTCCAGAGTTTAATTACATGTTGGGTGAAGAAGGATTTTCTCCGATTTGTTTTAAATTTACTACACTGTAGTTTAATCGCATGCCCCCTAGTCCTAGTATTTTTGGAAAGCGTGAACAGACGCTTCACATCCACCTGTTCCACTCCACTCATTATTTTATATACCTCTATCATGTCTCCCCTCAGCCGTCTCTTCTCCAAGCTGAATAGCCCTAGCCTCCTTAGTCTTTCTTCATAGGGAAGTCGTCCCATCCCCGCTATCATTTTAGTCGCCCTTCGCTGCACCTTTTCCAATTCTACTATATCTTTCTTGAGATGCGGCGACCAGAATTGAACACAATACTCAAGGTGCGGTCGCACCATGGAGCGATACAACGGCATTATAACATCCTCACACCTGATTTCCATACCTTTCCTAATAATACCCAACATTCTATTCGCTTTCCTAGCCGCAGCAGCACACTGAGCAGAAGGTTTCAGTGTGTTATCGACGACGACACCCAGATCCCTTTCTTGGTCCGTAACTCCTAACGTGGAACCTTGCATGACGTAGCTATAATTTGGGTTCTTTTTTCCCACATGCATCACCTTGCACTTGCTCACATTAAACGTCATCTGCCATTTAGCCGCCCAGTCTCGTAAGGTCCTCTTGTAATTTTTCACAATCCTGTCGCGAGTTAACGACTTTGAATAACTTTGTGTCATCAGCAAATTTAATTAACTCACTAGTTACTCCCATCTCTAAATCATTTATAAATATATTAAAAAGCAGCGGTCCTAGCACAGACCCCTGAGGAACCCCACTAACTACCCTTCTCCATTGTGAATACTGCCCATTTAACCCCACTCTCTGTTTCCTATCCTTCAACCAGTTTTTAATCCACAAAAGGACATTTCCTCCTATCCCATGACCGTCCAATTTCCTCTGTAGCCTTTCATGAGGTACCTTGTCAAACGCCTTTTGAAAATCCAGATACACAATATCAACCGGCTCCCCTTTGTCCACATGTTTGTTTACTCCTTCAGTAGTATGAGATTAGCTTTTGAAGTAATATTTATCACATAATTTGCACTCAGGTCCTTCATTTTCTGTGGTTTGGGATGCTTTGAAGTCTGTTATGAGGGTTTTTTTTTTTTTTTTTCAAAACACGCTACTTTGAAAAAAACAAAAACATAATTCCCATAAAGAATTTTTTCTTACTGTTATATCCCAACTGGAAGTTGTGTGACTATGAGGATGTACAGTTCGCTTTGGACAAGGTGAAGCAACACCATTATGAATACTCTGGTGAGACGAGCTCTATTTTGACTTGCAAGCTCTGGAGAGCACGGGCAGATAGGACAATTCAGAAAATTAAGGATAATAAAGACCATTTATTGTATAAATTTATTGTATAAATCAGTTCTAATTAGGGCTTGTTTCTTTGAATTTTTGGAAGGACTGTATGCCCAAGATGAGGAGATACAGGCATCTGCTATTGTTTCTTATTTGGGCTCGTCCATTCTGCCTTGCCTTTCAGAGTCACAGCAGGAGCAATTGGAAGTGGTAATTTCCCCTGAGGAAGTTTTGAAGGCTATATGATCAATGGCAACGGGGAAATCGCGAGGTTTGGATGGACTTTCTTTGGAATTCTATAAAACATTCACAGCTGAGATTTCCCCTTTGTTATCAGAAGTTATGAATGGTGTGAGAGACAGGGCTCAAATGTCTCCCTTCATGTTAAGAGGCTTGGATTTCTTTCCTTTTAAAAGATGGGAAAGATAAAACAGATTGTCAATCATACTGTTCTATTTCGGTGTTAATCAAGCTTTTGGCTAAGGTTTGACTGTGCGTTTGGATTCTGTGCTGCCTACTACACCCCGATCAGGTTGGATTTGTCTCTAAGAGGCAGACCACTGATAATATTCGTAAAATTATTAGCTTAAATTACATTGTACCAAGGGCTGGTCGCAGTCTTTCCTTTTGGGAATAGATGCTGAGAAAGCTTTTGACAGGGTTCATTGGGGCTTTTAGGTTGCATTTTGGTAACCATGGGTATTGGTCCTTTGTTTAGGACTTGGATACTAGAACTTTATTCCAAACCAGTTGCTTGTATTCGTATCAGTGGTGGTGACTTGGCTATGTTTTCTCTCACCAGAGGTACAAGGCAGGGCTGTCCGTTATCTCCCGTGTTCTTTGCCCTAGTGATGGAACCACTTGCGTCAATCCTGACATCTGGGGGGGGGGGGGGGGGAATTCCGATGGGTGACATTGAACATAAAGTTAATTTGTTTGCTGATGATGTCCTTAGTGGAGCGCATAATCTGGTGTGGGAAGTAATGGTGATAGGGCCGCTTGATAACAGTTATCATAATATGATCAGATTTGATATTAGCTTTGGAGTACGTATACGCAGGAAATCCAGTACATTAGCGTTTAACTTTCAAAAAGGAGACTGTGATAAAATGAGAACGGTGGAAAAAAAAACTTAGAGGAGCGGCTGCGAAGGTCAAAAATTTACATCAGGCGTGGGATGCTGTTCAAAAACACCATCCTGGAAGTCCAAGCCAAATATATTCTACATATTAAAAAAGGAGGACGGAAAACCAAACGACAGCCGGCATGGTTAAAAAGTGAGGTGAAGGAAGCTATTAGAACTAAAAGAAAATTCTTCGGAAAATAGAAGAAAGAACCAACTGAAAATAATAAGAAACAGCATAAGGAATGTCAAGTCAAATGTAAAGCGCTGATAAGGAAGGCTAAGAGGGACTTCGAAAAAAAGATTGCGTTGGAGGCAAAAACACATAGTAAAAAATTTTTTTAGGTATATTAAAAGCAGGAAGCCGGCAAAAGAATCGGTTGGACCGCTAGATGACCGAGGAGTAAAAAGGGCGATCAGGGAAGACAAAGCCATAGCAGAGAGATTAAATGAATTTTTTGCTTCGGTCTTCACCGAGGAAGATTTGGGTGGAATACCAGTGCCAGAAATGGTATTTGAAGCTGACAAGTCAGAGAAACTGAATGAATTCTCTATAAACCTGGAGGATGTAATGGGGCAGTTCTACAAACTGAAGAGTAGCAAACCTTCTGGACCGGATGGTATTCATCCCAGAGTACTGATAGAACTGAAAAATGAGCTTGCGGAGCTATTGTTAGTAATATGTAATTTATCCTTAAAATCGAGGGTGATACTGGAAGATTGGAGGGTGGCCAGTGTAACGCCGATTTTTAAAAAAGGTTCCAGGGGAGATCCGGGAAATTATAGACCGATGAGTCTGACATCGGTGCTGGGCAAATTGATAGAGACTATTATAAAGAACAAAATTACAGAACATATTCAAAAGCATGGATTAATGAGACAAAGCCAACATGGATGTAGTGAAGGGAAATCTTGCCTCACCAATCTATTACATTTTTTTGAAGGGGTGAACAAACGTGGATAAAGGCGAGCCAGTGTATTGGGATTTTCAAAAGGAGTTTGACAAAGTACCTCATGAAAGACTCCAGAGGAAATTGGAGAGTCATGGGATAGGAGGTAGTGTTCTATTGTGGACTAAAAACTGGATAGAAAACAGAGAGTAGGGTTAAATGGTCAGTATTCTCAATGGAGAAGGGTAGTTAGTGGGGTTCCCCAGGAGTCTGTGCTGGGACCGCTACTTTTTAACATATTTAGAGATGGGAGTAACTAGTGAGGTAATTACATTTGCTGATTTCACAAAGTTTTTCAAAGTGGTTAAATCGTGGTAGGATTGTGAAAACTTACAAGAGGACCTTATGAGACTGGGAGATTGGCATCTAAATGGCAGATAACGTTTAATGTGAGCAAGTGCAAAGTGATGCATGTGGGAAAGAGGAACCCGAATTGTAGCTACGCCATGCAAGGTTCCACGTTAGGAGTCACAGACCAAGAAAGGGATATAGGTGTCGTCGTCGATGATACGTTGAAACCTTCTGCTCAGTGTGCTGCTGCGGCTAAGAAAGCAAATAGAATATTAGGTATTATTAGGAAAGGAATGGAAAACAAAAATGAGGATGTTATAATGCCTTTGTATCGCTCCATGGTGCGACTGCACCGTGAATATTGTGTTCAGCTCTGGTCGCCGCATCTCAAAAAAGATATAGTGGAATTAGAAAAGGTACAAAGAAGGGTGACGAAAATGATAAAGGGGATGGGACGATTTCCCTATGAGGAAAGGCTAAAGCGGCTGGGACTCTTCAGCTTGGAGAAAAGGTGGCTGAGGGGAGATATGATAGAGGTTTATAAGATATTGAGTGGAGTTGAACGGGTAGATGTGAAGCGTCTGTTTATGCTTTCCAAAAATACTATGACTAGGGGGCATGCAATGAAGCTACAAAGTAGTAAATTTAAAACGAAGCGGAGAAAATTTTTATTCACTCAACGTGTAATTAAACTCTGGAATTCGTTGCCGGAGAATGTGGTAAAGGCGCTTAGCAGAGTTTAAAAAAGGTTTAGATGGCTTCCTAAAGGAAAAGTCCATATACCATTATTAAATTGGACTTGGGGAAAATCCACTATTTCTAGGATAAGCAGTATAAAATGTTTAGTACTTTTTGAGGATCTTGCCAGGTATTTGTGACCTGGATTGGCCACTGTTGGAAACAGGATGCTGGGCTTGATGGACCTTTGGTCTGTCCCAGTATGGCAATACTTAATGTACTTATGCTCAGTTCATGCGCGAACGGAGTGTGCTTTGAAGTGCAAGTGTTGGTGGCTGGAGGCACCCTGCTGACTTACTTGCTCATGAGGCAGTATGAGGAGGAAGTGGGTGACTCAAGCGGTAGATTCCTTTGCTGCCTGAGTCGCCCCCTCCAAAGCTGCAGTACCTGTTCAATAGCCACCAGCCATTGAACAAGTAGGTACTGTAACTTTGGAGGGAGCCTTCACCCATTCTCTCCCTCTCTCGTATGTGCCCCCTCTGTGCCTTCACCCATTCTCTCTCTCTCTCATATCTGCCCCCCCTCGAGCCGTTACCTATTTTCTCTCAAATGTGTGCCCTCATTCTCCCTGTCATGTTCCCCCATTCCTTCCACCATTCTCCCTCTCTCATATGTGCCCCCCATGCATTCACCCATCTCTCTCAAATGTGCCCTCCTTTGCCTTCACCCATTCTCTCGTCTTTTTTCACATTTCCAGATAGAGACTATTGAAAATTTGTTTAGAAATAGGAATCTTCAGTTCCTTAATTTTCCTATTACTCATTTTCCTTTTGCAGAAATTCTAGTGAGAAAATACTTTAAGGAAGTATTGGTTTTGTGTAATTCTGATGGAGGGCCAGCAGGGTGGTCCAGCAGTGGTGGGTCCTTTAGACAGTGCTGATTTAACAGCATTTCTGGAGGACTCAACTGATAATTATATCTGCTAGGCAGTGCTTTTTTTGTAGAAAAAAAGGTGCCGGTACTCGTGGGCGGGGGTCACCACATATGGCCCCACCCCTATTTTAGCCACACCCACGTTAGCCACACCCCTTATGCCAGCCATGGCGCATATAAACAGACATCATTGAAAATATTATACTAGTATAGGAGAAAAAAATAATGTGATTTTTATTCATTATAAATAATTTCTGTAAGCTGTTACAGATCCAGTATCCCCAGTGGGATACTGGACCTGTAACAGCAGATGTTAATTCTCAAATTGGACATATTCCAGACACTAAAATGAAAATAAAATGATTTTTTCTACCTTTGTTGTCTGGTGACTGTTTTTCTGATCATGTTGGCCCAGTATCCGATTCTGCTGCTATCTGTCCTCTTAACTCCGTTTCCAGGGCTTCCTTTCCATTTATTTCTTTACATTCCGCCTTTCTTCTTCATTTCTTGCCCTACATCCGTAAGTAAAAGCTGGGTCCTACTCCGCAGACTTGACTGTCCAGTGGATCCAGCTTCTGCCTATTTTCTTCATCCATGTGCAGTTTTTCTCCTCTCTTCCTTTTCCCTCATCTCATCTCTTTACTCGCTCTTCCCTCCATCCATGTCCAGCATTTCTTCTCTCTCCCTGCCCTCTTCTCCATCCGCCCATGTCCAGCAACCCTCCTCTCCCCCTGCCCCCCCTCCAGCCACCCATGCCCAGTGATTCTCCTCCCTTCCCTGCCCTCCCCTGCCCATGTCAAGCATGTCTCCTCTCCCCCCTGCCCTCACCTCCATGTCCAGCGATTCTCTCTCCCCTCCCCTCCATACCCAGCATGTTGCCTCCCTCCCCTGCCCTCCCCTCATCCATGCCCAGCAATTCTCCGTCCTCTCTCCCCTGCCCTCCCCATGTCCAGCATGTCTCCTCTCCCCCTGGCCTCCCCTCCATATCCAGCGAGTCTCCTCTCTCCCCTGCCCTCCCCTCCATGTCCAGCGATTCTCTCTCCCCTCCCCTCCATACCCAACATGTCGCCTCCCTCCCCTCATTCATGCCCAGCAATTCTCCGTCCTCTCTCCCCTGCCCTCCCCTGCCCATGTTCAGCATGTCTCCTCTCCCCCCTGCCCTCCCCTCCATGTCCAGCGATTCTCTCTCCCCTCCTCTGCCCTCCATACCCAGCATGTCACCTCTCTCTCCTGCCCTCCCCTCATCCATGCCCAGCAATTCTCTGTCCTCTCTCTCCCCTGCCCATGTCCAGCATGTCTCCTCTCTCCCCTGCCCTTCCCTCTTTGTCCAGCAATTCTCTCTCTCCCCTTCCCTGCCCTCCATACCCAGCATGTCGCCTCCCTCCCCTCATTCATGCCCAGCAATTCTCCGTCCGCTCTCCCCTGCCCATGTCCAGCATGTCTCCTCTCCCCTGCCCTCCCCTCCATGTCCAGCGATTCTCTCACCCCTCTCCTGTCCTCCATACCCAGCATGTCGCCTCTCTCCCCTGCCATCCCCTCATCCATGCCCAGCAATTCTCCGTCCTCTCTCCCCTGCCCTCCCCTGCCCATGTCCAGCATGTCTCCTCTCCCCCATGCCCTCCCTGTCCAGCGATTCTCTCTCCCCTCCCCTGCCCTCCCTGTCCAGCATTTCCCCCCTCTCTCTCCTGCCCTCCCCTCTCCAAGTCGCGGCGAACCAGTCCGGAAGTGAAGGCAGCAGTGAGGCACACACACAGCAGGCAGGCAGGTTTGTCTTCGTCTTTTCTCTTGTTGCTTCCCTCTCAGCGCGCTCTGGACTGCCGCACTGGACTGAAACACACGGGACTGGAACCCACTGGACTGGTACACACTGGACTGGAACCCACCGGACTGGAACTCCTGGACTGGAACACACACACTGGACCAGAACACACTGGACAGGAACCCACGGGACTGGACCTAGGCTTCACCTACACTTTGCTGCCGTTCCCCGGGGGTTGAGCCCCCAGGTGCAGGCAGCCGGCAGGGCTTGGAGGAAAACTGGTACTGGAACTAGCAGGCAGAAACACCCGAGAACTCACACTAGGAGGGACACTAAACAAGCCAGACCACAACAGGGTTCAGGATAGGAATCAGGATACCGGATTACCAAACAGACCAGACTGGAAGGAAACTGAAAGCAAGCAGGGCAGACACAAGCAGGAGGGGTACTGAAGCTGAAGCCAAGCAGCCCCAGCAGAGGAAGTACAGATACTATACAGGGAGAAGGACTTTAAAACAAGCTTGACTAACCAGGGTGGGGCAGAATGTCAGGCTTCTTCCCTGGAAGCACTGGGTTTGTGAGCCCTTGGACCACTACCATTGAGCGGCAGTGGCAGGCAAGGTCACCTTCAAAGCAGAGACGAGGCAAGGCTGGACTGGAACCCCGGACTGGAGCTCTGCACTAGAATACATAGGACTGGAACGCACCGGACGGGTGCGCACTGGAACCCACTGGACTGGTACACACTGGAGTGGAGCCCACTGGCCTGGAACACACGGGACCAGAACCCGCTGAACAGGAACACACTGGACCTAGGCTTCACCTATGCTTAGGCACCGTTCCCTGAGGGTTGAGCCCTCAGGTTCGGGCAGCCAGCAGGGCTTACAGGAGAACTGGAACTGGCAAGCAGGAACAACAGGAATCAGGATACAGAAGTGCCCCCAGGCACCTAGGCGAAAGCAAGGCAGACAGGCAGGGAATGTCCGGGTTCCGGCAATAGTCAGGTCTGGACACAGGCAGAGAATATCCGGATTCAGGCAGTAGTCGGGTCAGGCAGCAGGCAGCAAGTATCGGGGTTCAGGCAGTAGTCGGGTTAGGCAGCAGGCAGCAAGTATCGGGGTTCAGGCAGTAGTCGGGTCAGGCAGCAAGTATCTTCAGGCAGTAGTCGGGTCAGGCAGCAGGCAGCAAGACTATGGCTGGAGCTCCAGCAGCAAGGAGTACTGGCAGAGGACAGGACTAGGGCTGAAGCTGCAGAAGCAAAGGAAAACACACACGGGAAAACCAGAGAGCTAAACGCAAGAAAACTAGGAAAGCTGTACACAAGCTAACAAGAAAGCTATGCCCATGCTGACTAGTCACAAGCTAGAAACTCACACTAAGCAAAACACAGGAGAACTAGTAAAGCTGTACACAAGCTAACAAGAAAAGCTATGCCCAAGCTACTAGTTACAAGCTAGAAACTCACACTGAACTGGGCAAGGTAGCAGTGCACAGAGCACTCAAACATACCAGGGACCTTAGACGATGCAAAGGCTGCAGTCTCTAAGTGATTAATAAAGCCCTTCAACACCTGAGGAGCAGCTGCAGCCATCAGTAAGCAACTACGGAGGCTGTCCAGGCACAAACAGGAGAGACAAGTCCGGCAGCCTGGAAGAACCGGACTGGACTGGGCTAAAGTCTGGAATGGGTAGGAACAGCAAGACAAACTATGGCAGCCACTGGCTCTGGCCACCAGCGGGTGAGAGGAGCACAAACCAAGGAGCAGGCAGAGCGCACACAGAACATAGAGAGACTTAGAATACCTAGGTGCAGCACAGAGGAGCAAACAGAGCCAGGCTGGAGACAGAGGTAGAGCTAACTCAGGCAGCACCCCCAGGTGCAGTAGAGTGGAGTAATTAGAGCCATGCTGGAAGCAGCCAGCACACAGAAGGAAAACTACTCCAGAAAGGATAGGCAGAAGCCAGCTTAGAAGCTGACCCCCAGAAATAAGGTAAGTCTGAGGGTGGTCACGGCCACAGACGTGGCACAAAAGCCCAAGGAAACAGGGAACCATGATACAGCAGTGCCCACAGGCACCCAGACAAAAAGCAAGGTAGAAGTGCAACTGCACAAGGGGTTCAAGGTTCTCAGACAGGAGGGAAAGGAAACCAACAGCAGCCAGGATTCAGAAGTGCCCACAGGCACCTAGACAAAAACAGGGCTGCAGTTCTAACTGCACAAGGGGTTCAGGGTTACACAGACAGGAAGGAAAGGGAGCCAACAGAATAGGATTCCAGATACAAACAAGGAATACAAACTAGGAACAACACCTATGAAGCAAGACAAGGCAGAGGTGCTCACTGCACCAACACTGACCTGGACCTTTGGTGTTTGCAAAGGCCCTGAAGGGAAGAACACCACTTCCTTGTCAAGGGCCTGACTGATGATGTCACAGCTACAGGACTCAGGCAGAAAGCATACTGAAGCACAGAGAGGCTCAACACACACAGGTGCAGTATAGTGGAGTAATTAGAGTCACGCTGGAAGCAGCCAGCACAGAGGCAGAGCTAACTCAGGCAACACACACAGGTGCAGTATAGTGAAGTAATTAGAGCCACGCTGGAAGCAGTCAGCATACAGAGACAGAGCTAACTCAGGAAGGACAGACAAAAGCCAGCTCAGAAGCTGACCCCCAGAAATAAGGTAAGTCTGAGAGGGGTCACTACCACAATCGTGACACATTTACATTCTCACACTCCATGGCAGTTTACTCTTCCCCCCCCCCCCCCCCCCCCCCCCCAGGGAGGCTCCAGTGGCAGTCCCTTTCCGTCCTCCACCTACTCCATGGCAGCTTCTCTCTCAATCAGTTTCTTCTCCTTCCTGGTGGCTGGGTGCCACCCAGAAATCCCTCCCCCTCTCACAGCTGGAGGGAATTAAATACCGGCAATACAGCTATGGGACGGAGCTTCACCTCCCCTTCTCCCTCTAGTGGGGAAGGGAGTAACTGGCTCCCCCAGCACTGAGCCACTGCTCCCCCTGCTGGGGTTGGAAATCCGTTCCACCCTTTTGGGGCTATCCTCCTCTCTCCTGCTTGCAAGGGCTTCTGGGAACCGTAGTTCAGGGATTAGCTGCTTCCCTGTGGAGCCTCAACTGCTAGCTTTGTCAAAAATTAAGAATTTGGTCTTTGTTTATCTTATCTTTGCTTAATGGCATTTGTACTTTAAGTATATCTACTTCTCCCTTGATGTGGGCTATTTTTGTTTATAAAATTTCTAACTTGTAATTTGTAACTTTGGGAAAATTTTTGTTTCTGCTTAATTTCCTGTGTAATTTTGGGAAACACATATTTCATAAAAGCAGTTTAAAAAATGGAAGTACATAGCCTTTGTAACCCCCAAAAATTGACCCACAGGGATTCTATCACATAATCCTTTGGGATGGTAGCTTCAAGTGTAGAACAGTATTGCAGTCTTTTACCTTCATTTATAAGTTGATCTTATATATATAAATCAAGGTCAGTTTTTGGATTAAAAATGGCCAAAAACGCTGTGATATTTGTATAAGTCAAGGCTGGGTCCCACATTGCTCCCTCTCTCTCCCTCCCTCAACTCCAACATCTCTCCTGTCTTTCCCAAACCCATCCTCATTTATAGCCCCTAGTTTCCAACAAGATAAGAAAGCCAGAAGGAAACAGCTAAATCATCAGATTTCAGTATGTGAGGATTATATATTTATCCCTCACAAGTATCTCAGTCTAAACTTTGGCAAGTTCAGTAAAGCAAAAGGTAGTTCAGATGACTTTTAGCTGTAGCTGTCTCCATGTCATGCCTTCACACTTCCCTGCAGGCATTCCCTCTTCTCATTGTACATTTGTAGAACAAATTTTCAACCAGCCAAAACATTTATAATTTTTAAGCAAACACTGCTATTTATTTTTATCACTCCCCAGTCTCAATTGCACTCCTCCCTTGAAAACTCTTCTCTCTAATTTTAACATTGTTCAAGCTCACCTGAATTAAGAGTTCTTCCTTCACCAGGGACATATGTAGCAGTGGTCGTATCCTCTCAAACAAACAAATTCAGCACAGCATAGTGTTAAAAGGTGAAGTAAAGCAAACTGTTAGAGCCAAAAGACCATCTTTGCAAAACTATAAAAAGAGTCCAAATGAAGAAAATAAGAAACAGCATAAGCACTGGCAAGTTAGATGCAAAATACTGATAAAGAAGACTAAAAGACAATATGAAGAGAAAGTTGCCACAGAAGCAAAAACTCATAGTGATAGCTTTTCAGGTACATCTGAAGCAGAAAGCCTGTAAGAGAATCTGTGGGACCATTAGATCATCGAGGGGCAAAGGGGGGGCACTCGGGGAAGACAAGGCCATAGCAGAGAGACTGAATGAATTATTTGCTTCGGTCTTTACTGAAGAAGATGTAAGAAATCTACCTGTAACAGAAATGGTTTTCAAGGGTGACGATGCAGAGGAATTGAAAGAAATCTCGGTGAACCCGGAAGATGTACTGAGCCAAATCAACAAATTAAAGAACAGTAAATCACCTGGACCAGATGGTATACAGTGGGGGAAATAAGTATTTGATCCCTTGCTGATTTTGTAAGTTTGCCCACTGACAAAGACATGAGCAGCCCATAATTGAAGGGTAGGTTATTGGTAACAGTGAGAGATAGCACATCACAAATTAAATCCGGAAAATCACATTGTGGAAAGTATATGAATTTATTTGCATTCTGCAGAGGGAAATAAGTATTTGATCCCCCACCAACCAGTAAGAGATCTGGCCCCTACAGACCAGGTAGATGCTCCAAATCAACTCGTTACCTGCATGACAGACAGCTGTCGGCAATGGTCACCTGTATGAAAGACACCTGTCCACAGACTCAGTGAATCAGTCAGACTCTAACCTCTACAAAATGGCCAAGAGCAAGGAGCTGTCTAAGGATGTCAGGGACAAGATCATACACCTGCACAAGGCTGGAATGGGCTACAAAACCATCAGTAAGACGCTGGGCGAGAAGGAGACAACTGTTGGTGCCATAGTAAGAAAATGGAAGAAGTACAAAATGACTGTCAATCGACAAAGATCTGGGGCTCCACGCAAAATCTCACCTCGTGGGGTATCCTTGATCATGAGGAAGGTTAGAAATCAGCCTACAACTACAAGGGGGGAACTTGTCAATGATCTCAAGGCAGCTGGGACCACTGTCACCACGAAAACCATTGGTAACACATTACGACATAACGGATTGCAATCCTGCAGTGCCCGCAAGGTCCCCCTGCTCCGGAAGGCACATGTGACGGCCCGTCTGAAGTTTGCCAGTGAACACCTGGATGATGCCGAGAGTGATTGGGAGAAGGTGCTGTGGTCAGATGAGACAAAAATTGAGCTCTTTGGCATGAACTCAACTCGCCGTGTTTGGAGGAAGAGAAATGCTGCCTATGACCCAAAGAACACCGTCCCGTCAAGCATGGAGGTGGAAATGTTATGTTTTGGGGGTGTTTCTCTGCTAAGGGCACAGGACTACTTCACCGCATCAATGGGAGAATGGATGGGGCCATGTACCGTACAATTCTGAGTGACAACCTCCTTCCCTCCACCAGGGCCTTAAAAATGGGTCGTGGCTGGGTCTTCCAGCACGACAATGACCCAAAACATACAGCCAAGGCAACAAAGGAGTGGCTCAGGAAGAAGCACATTAGGGTCATGGAGTGGCCTAGCCAGTCACCAGACCTTAATCCCATTGAAAACTTATGGAGGGAGCTGAAGCTGCGAGTTGCCAAGCGACAGCCCAGAACTCTTAATGATTTAGAGATGATCTGCAAAGAGGAGTGGACCAAAATTCCTCCTGACATGTGTGCAAACCTCATCATCAACTACAGAAGACGTCTGACCGCTGTGCTTGCCAACAAGGGTTTTGCCACCAAGTATTAGGTCTTGTTTGCCAGAGGGATTAAATACTTATTTCCCTCTGCAGAATGCAAATAAATTCATATACTTTCCACAATGTGATTTTCCGGATTTAATTTGTGATGTGCTATCTCTCACTGTTACCAATAACCTACCCTTCAATTATGGGCTGCTCATGTCTTTGTCAGTGGGCAAACTTACAAAATCAGCAAGGGATCAAATACTTATTTCCCCCACTGTACACCCTAGGGTACTGAAAGAACTGAAACATGAAACTGCTGATCTGCTGTTTGTGATCTGTAACCTGTCGTTGAAATCATCTGTAGTACCTGACGATTGAAGCATGGCCAACGAAATGCCAATTTTTAAAAAGGGTTCTAGGGGTGATCTGAGAAATTACTGATCAATAAGCCGGGCAAAATAGTAGAAACTGTTATAAAGAATAAAATTACTATCCACCAGCTGAGTTATTCAATTATTGCAGGAGTTGAGCTGGGTTGTCAACTCTGTCAAGAGCAAGTTGGTTTTAACCCAATTATTTGCGTATCTGAGAGTGCAGTTTGCCAGGGAAGGTCTTTCTGCCAGAGGCCAAGTGAGAGATATCCAAGCTTGTCAGGGCCTTGTGCAGCAGTCCAGAGCTAACAGCCTGGGATCATCTGCGGGTGTTGGATTCCATGGCAAAAACATTGAAGTTCATACCATGGGCCATGGCACACATGTATCTGCTGCAGAGAACTCTGCTGTCCTCATGGTCTCCTGAGGCAAACATGCTCAACTCGATCTCTCCACTCCTGAAAGATGCACCAGCCAGCCTTTCCTAGTGATTGAAAGCAGATATCAGCCCTTTGGAAGCGAGAGCCATTTGCCTGGAGGGGTGCCTTTCTGCTGCTTGTCTGGACAACGCTGTTTGTGTATTGTCAAATGGCGCAACAGCAGCGGCTTATGCCGGTCACCAAGGAGGAATGCAGAGTCAGCAAGTGTCAGAGGAGATGAGCTGGTTGACGCCCTGGGTGGAACAGCATCTTGGAGCTTTGTCAGTGGCACATGTGGCAGGAGTGGAGAAGGTCCAGGCAAATTTTCTCAGCAGAAATGTTCTGGATCCAGGAGAATGGAGTGTTTTCAGGAATAGTACATTTTTTCCATTTCCATTTATTAGTTCTTATACCCCACATTATCCAAGCAAGCTTTTGGGTCAATATGTCTTGCAGTATAACTAAGATGAATACTTAGAACTGCAGATTACAATGTAACTAAGATGAATACATATAACAGCAGCTGCTGACAATGTAACAAAAGAGTATATAGAACAGTATCTTAAAATCTATCAAACAGATGTAACGTGTAGCATTTAGACTGGTACATCATTATGTCAGTACAGGAACTTTTATTGGAAAATTAGTGACATCCGTGTGTGACCTAATGTGGATGGTTTTGGTTTGTTTTGGTATTTTTTTTAATTAATTTCTTCATTTCATGTGAAGTAGATCTTTTTAAAGTTATTCTCATTTGTATAGCACAAGGGAAGGTTAGCAGTTCTCTTCATGGCGTGTGTCATTCTGCATATATTAGCACTGCACTTGGTAGATTAACCATTGTCTGTAAAGTAATTATTGAAAGCGAATGCTTTGAGGGCCTTGAAAAAGTGCAAATAGTTTATCTTCCTTAAGGCTATTGGTAGTGAGTTCCATCCACATTGTGGATGCAAGATGGGGAAATCCTGAGGTGTAAATGGACTTAAGCTTTATTCCTTTGTATTTGGGTAAATGTAATAGTAAAACATTTCTGACACCTATCTCGGCATTCCACAGAGGCAAGGTTATTAATGGGAGGCATTCTGTTTAATATTTGAAAGACAATGGCCATGATTTTGAATTGGATTCTTGCTTTCACTGGGAGGCAGCGTAGTAGGGGAGTTGCTTTTTGATAATGTGAGACCTTGAAAATCAGTGCAGCAGTATATTGTGCTGTTTGTAATTTCTTTAGGCTTGATTCTTTGCATCCATTGTATACTCAGTTGCAGTAATCAGTGTGAGATTGTGTCAGCGTTTGTACCAGTATGGTGTGGCAGAAAAAAGTTCCTTATTCTCCTCAGTTTCTAGAGTGTCCTGAACATCTTCATAATTACTGTGGATATCTGTTGCTCAAATATCAAGTGTTGGTCTGTTATGATTCTGAGTACTTTTAAACTCCTTTTCCTGTCTAGCTCAGGGCAGTAGAGAAAGTTGGACTAGATATTATTAAGAATTTAGTCTTATCTTTGTTTAGTTCCAATCTAAATGTGGAGGCCCATGTTTCCATGATATCTAATCATGATTAAATTTGGTTTTTTTATGTCAAGGATATGTCTAATAAATGAGATGTAGATTTATTTATTTATTTGTTGCATTTGTATCCCACATTTTTCCACCTATTTGCAGGCTCAATGTGGCTTACAATAATATATCATACTTCACAATTCTCCTGGTATTTGCCCATATATTATTTGAATATACAATATCTACTTAGGGCAAGCTAATCTCTCTAATATATTAATAACTGTAAGGTAATAGAGGAAAAGACTTCAGGGCCTTGTGCAGCAGTCCAGAGCTAACAGCCTTCAGAAACTCGGTAACAGCTGACAACACTTTTAATAGGACAGCTGACCGCTCTGCTCTGTGTGGCTAAATTTAAGCTCATGCTGGCGAGAATCCTCATTAGTCTGAAAAACCTCTAAAACTCTATCAATGATTATTCTTTCATGTAAATGCTGTGCAACAAAAAAAAAATACTATAAAAGTACTTAGCTGTGGTTTGTGCTGGAGCAATTGTGAATGTCCGCGCCCAACAGCAAGCTCCTATTTCGCTCAGTGCTTCATAAGGAGCCGGACTGTGCATCTCTTTACAGCACCTGCAACAGTAAAAATGTTATCTTGAAACCGGTTATCTTCAAAGAGAGGAGAGTAATCGGCTATCACTCATACGCGAATCCGGTAGTCACCTTCCAAAACCACCAGCTGTCTAGATTGTAACAACTGACGACCTAGGTGGGGAATATTTAAACTACTTCCTACTTACCCTCCGCCAATCCTGACGATGGATCATTTAAGGGGCTAGCCTAAATACCCAACTGGGCAAATCTTAAAGGAACACTTTCCATTCAACTTTGTTATTTAAGTCCTGAGACATTAAAGATCTTAAACGATATGTCCAGCGCTGTTCCCTCTGTGTTAAACGACGATCTCTATCTCCGCCCTGAATATAGGCGAGGATATGCGAATCGAATCACATGGTATATATCATGATATGCCACTGCCGTAGATTATATGTAGGCAAAACGACTCACTCGTTAAAAAACAGATTGAGCGACCATAAGCATAATTTGAAGTACTCTCGAGTAGATGCCCCTTTGGTTCTACATTGCATAGAATATTCCCATAAATTTGAAGTCTTCAGGTGTGTTGTGATTGACCATATCCCTGCCTGTATTCGGGGCGGAGATAGAGATCGTCAGATAGGCCTTTCGAGTCTTCGAGATATGTTGCAGGGGGGAAAGATGAAGAGTTTTGAGGAGTTGAGGTCCAAGTATGGACTCCCTGAAGGTGATATTTTCCCCTATCTGCAAATCCAACACTTTGTGAGAACGATGGGGTGGAAGGGAGAGGGTCCACAAGAGAAGGAAAGCTTGGAAAATTTGTGGGGCTTGTTGCAGAGGGTGCCCAGACCCATCTCCATGCTGTATAAATTCTTTAGGGGAAGTGATCCCTCCCCCTTCAGCTTTAAGGGGGCATGGGAAGCGGATCTCAATTGCTATTTTAATGAACGGGAGTGGGAAGTGATCTGCGGGGAGGTCCAAAAGGCATCAACATTTGCATTAGTGCAAGAAAATGCTTACAAGGTACTCACTAGGTGGTACTATACCCCTGAGAGACTGAAGTTCATGTACCCTAATGCCTCTGATCTTTGTTGGAGATGTGGGTTGCATACGGGCTTCTTTGTGCATATTTGGTGGACCTGTCCACGACTGATCCCATTCTGGCATGCCGTAATGAAAGCCTTAGTAACTATGATAGGGGATTGCCGGTGTGTTTGTTGGGACTGCATAATGAGAGTGACTCCTGGGAGAGGAGCAAATTGATGAGATCGGGGCTAGCAGCAGCAAAATGTCTTATAGCGCGGAGATGGCGGACTATTGATCCCCCGTCAATGGAGGACTAGAAATGTAAACTGGGACAATTTATAGTCATGGAATGCCTCACGGCGTATCGTAGAGATGGAGAGTTACGGCGCAAGGGGGGATGGGCCCAACTTCAAGACTGCTTAGCCCAACTTTTGTATTGACTTGTTATGACTTTAGCTTGTTCAGTAGAAGGGGGAGGGGGGAATGAGAGAGTGACGGGGATAGGTGCAGGGGGTGGGGTGGGAAGGGGGAGTTACCTTAGATTGTGTAAAATAGTAAGTTTAAGAGTGCATGATGATATGCGGGGCCTGGTGACAAAGTTTGAAACATCTGACTTTATATGTAAGAATTATATAAAACCCATGGAGCATAAAAAGTGTAAGTAGACCATCGCTGAAGTGACGGTGGAGAGTACTAATAAGCTATGTATTTCATGAGCTAACTGGCCCAGGTCTGGTGCTGAAGGCATAATTGTATATTTGATTGCACTGCATTGCAATGTTGGCTTTATATTATAAAACTGAATAAAACATTTAAAGTTGAAAAAGATCATTAATTGGATTTCATAAATGTAGTTATTTTAGTATGAAACAGGGTTGGTTTAATGCTCTTACCCTTATTTTTTTAGGGGTCCTTCTTGAAAAAGTACTACTACTACTATTTAGCATTTCTATAGCGCTACAAGGCATACGCAGCGCTGTACAAACATAGAAGAAAGACAGTCCCTGCTCAAAGAGCTTACAATCTAATAGACAAAAAATAAATAAAGTAAGCAAATCAAATCAATTAATGTGAACGGGAAGGAAGAGAGGAGGGTAGGTGGAGGCGAGTGGTTACGAGTCAAAAGCAATGTTAAAGAGGTGGGTTTTCAGTCTAGATTTAAAGGTGGCCAAGGATGGGGCAAGACGTAGGGGCTCAGGAAGTTTATTCCAGGCGTAGGGTGCAGCGAGACAGAAGGCGCGAAGTCTGGAGTTGGCAGTAGTGGAGAAGGGAACAGATAAGAAGGATTTATCCATGGAGCGGAGTGCACGGGAAGGGGTGTAGGGAAGGACGAGTGTGGAGAGATACTGGGGAGCAGCAGAGTGAATACATTTATAGGTTAGTAGAAGAAGTTTGAACAGGATGCGAAAACGGATAGGGAGCCAGTGAAGGGTCTTGAGGAGAGGGGTAGTATGAGTAAAGCGACCCTGGCGGAAGATGAGACGGGCAGCAGAGTTTTGAACCGACTGGAGAGGGGAGAGGTGACTAAGTGGGAGGCCAGCAAGAAGCAGATTGCAGTAGTCTAAACGAGAGGTGACAAGGGTGTGGATGAGGGTTTTGGTAGAGTGCTCGGAAAGAAAGGGGCGGATTTTACGGATGTTGTAAAGAAAGAAACGACGGGTCTTGGCGGTCTGCTGGATATGAGCAGAGAAGGAGAGAGAAGAGTCAAAGATGACCCCAAGGTTTCGAGCTGAGGAGACAGGGAGAATGAGAGAGCCATCAACAGAAATAGAAAACGGGGGGAGCGGGGAGGTGGGTTTGGGGGGGAAAATGAGAAGCTCGGTTTTGGTCATATTTAATTTCAGGTGGCGTTGAGACATCCAGGCAGCAATGTCAGACAAGCACGCTGAAACTTTGGTTTGGATGCAAGGTGAGATATCAGGGGTAGAAAGGTAGATTTGGGAGTCATCAGCATAGAGGTGGTAGGAAAAGCCATGGGATGAGATTAATGAACCAAGGGAAGAAGTGTAGATAGAAAAGAGGAGGGGACCAAGAACAGAACCCTGAGGTACGCCGACAGGCAGAGGGATAGAAGTAGAAGAGGATCCACCAGAGTGAACACTAAAGGTGCGGAGGGAGAGGTAGGAAGAGAACCAGGAAAGGACAGAGCCCTGGAATCCAAGTGAGGACAGGGTATCGAGAAGTATGCTGTGATCGACAGTGTCAAAAGCAGCGGAAAGATCAAGAAGAATGAGGATGGAATATCGACCTCTGGATTTAGCCAGTAATAGGTCATTGGAGACTTTAGTAAGCGCAGTTTCGGTTGAGTGGAGAGGGCGAAAACCAGATTGTAATGGGTCAAGAATAGCATGTGAGGAGAGAAAATCAAGGCAGCGGCGGTGAACAGCACGCTCAAGTAATTTGGAGAGAAAAGGAAGGAGGGAGATGGGTCGGTAATTAGAGGGACAAGTAGGGTCAAGTGAAGGCTTCTTAAGGAGAGGTGTGACCACAGCATGTTTAAAGGCAGCAGGGACAGTCTCAGTGGAAAGTGAGAGGTTGAGAATGTGACAGATAAAAGGAATAAGAGTAGGAGAGATGGCATTAAGAAGGTGGGTGGGAATGGGATCAGAGGAACAGGTGGTACATTTTGAGGAAGAAAGGAGAAGTGTAGTTTCCTCAATAGTAACTTCAGGAAAGGAGGAAAGGGAATGAGGGGAAGGAGAGAGAGGGGAACGGACTAGTGGAGGGAGAGCTGGTGAGGTAGAGAAAGCAAGGTTTATCTTTTGAACCTTGTTGTGAAAGAATTCAGCAAGGGTCTGAGGAGATAATGAAGGTGGAGTTGGGGGAGGGGGCACCTTGAGGAGAGAGTTCAATGTGGTGAAGAGAAGTCGAGGATTAGAGCCAAGAGAGTTGGTCAGTTGGATATAATAATCCTGTTTGGCACGTAAAAGAGCAGATTGGAAGGAGGTCAGCATGAACTTAAAGTGTAAGAAATCAGCAAGGGCCCGAGATTTCCGCCAGAGGCGTTCGGCGGAGCGGGTACAGGAACGTAGGTAGCGGATATTAGAAGTCAGCCAAGGTTGAAAAAGCTTTTGCAAAACATGTTCCGTGTCAGAGCACTGTGCCCCTATTGCCGACAATATTTGAATTTTCCATCTTAAGAGGAGTATACCGTGAAAAGCCTAAAAAAGTTAAAAAAAAATTTGTCATTTACAAGTATAAACTAAATACTTAAGGGTAGTGGAGACGGTTGAACCGACGGCGACGTGAGCGCATAAGACTTTGCTAAAAGTTGTGAAGGCAGTGCGGTGCGGCTGAGGTTCATTGCCTATCACTTAAAATCTATAAGGGTTATGTTGAAGCTGATTGTGCTTGATATTCAATAAAAGACATTGGATATCTAGTAGATGGTATCTGAAGCACCAGCAGAGAGCGTTGCCAGACATTTGTTGTTTGACTATTATATAATACTAGTAAAAAAGGCCCGTTTCAAAAAGCAATGAAATGGGCGCTAGCAAGGTTTTGAGCGAGCAGCGCGATCGCCGGTATGCAAGGCCTGCTCCCCACCCCCATGTGCTGCAGCGCGCTCACCTACCTGCACCATGATGGGCAGTCGCAGCGAGTCCTTGGCGATGCTGTGCCCGCATTTCTTGCACGAACCTCGGCCGCTGTTGGCGTACTCAGCCCGGTAGAGCTTCTCGCCTGCCTGACAGTCCTCCACGGTAACAGCTGCAGGAGACAGCGGAGCAGGAGAGGAGGACGCAGACCGTTGCCCCTCGCTGGCGCAGAGCCGCCTTCACCGCTGCAGGCCGCTGAGCAACGGGTTGGCGAGGTGATGCCATTCGTTCAGTGTCAGTGCTCCGCCCTCGACGACATCACGTTGTGACACGAGGGCGGGGCAGACACTAAACATATCTATGCCACCTCAAGTTTCCAGCTGAGGCTTCATTAGAACGTTGGAGGTGCGTTTTATATAGAGAGAGATACATCTGTTCTTAGAAGATATTGCTGATGTTTTTTCATTTAACCCAATGTCGTGTTGCTGTTGTGGTATTGCTTTCTGATAAGTGAGAGATACGTTGATCTATCAAAATATAGGTTATAAAGAGAATATGTAGTATAGACAAATCTGTATTTTTTCATCAGGATTCAGGACCCTTGGATATGCGAGGGATGAGTCAAGTCCTGCCAACACATTTGATGGAGGAAAGATTAATAAGACAACAACAAGAAATGGAAGATGATCAACGCTGGCTTGAAAAAGAGGAGAGATTCCTGGTAAGAGACTTTTGTAGTTCTTGAATGGAGCTAAGAGCTACTCATTGTGAATTTTCAGAAGGAGAAATGTGTTAAAACAATCTAGAGAGAATTGCTGTTTTCATAGTAGTACATCAATTCATGTTTAATATGAATCAACAATTTATAAGAACATAAGAGTTCGTGGGTACAGGGCTGGTCTTAAGGCGAGGCGACTGAGGCGGTTGCATAGGGCCTCTCGCTCAGGGGGCCCCGCGCGGCGTGCCTCAGGTCGCCCCGCCCCAATCGCCCGAGCTGCAGCCCTCCCTCCCTCCCAACAGTGCGCGACGGCAGCGTGGTGAGGGCTGTCCGTCCCAGATGTCAGGGGGAGGGGGGTGCTCCAAGTCCGTTTCCACTGCTCCCACCCTGTCCTGCCTTAAAAAAAAACAATTTTGAAGCGCCGGAGTGACAGGCAGCGCCTCGCGTCTGCCCTGCTACTAAAAATCTCTTCGACGTCGTTGGGCCTTCCCACATTAAGTCCTGCCCTCCTCTGAGGTAACTTCCAATTACCGCGAGGGCGGGCGGGACTCAATGTGGGAAGGCCCACCCCGAACGACGTCGAAGAGATTTTTAGTAGCAGGGCAGACGCGAGGCACTGCCTGTCACTCCGGCGCTTCAAAATTGTTTTTTTAAAGGCAGTGAGGGTGGTGGGCGGCAGGAGAACGGAGCTGGTAGGTGGGTCGGGGTGGGGGAGGGACTGAGATGGGAGAAGGGTGTGGGGGAAGGGTGGGCTGGGGAGGGGTTCTCAAATGGGAAGGAGACTGAGGTGGGGAGGGGTTCACAGATGGGAGAAGGGGGTGGGGAGGGGGTTCTTGGATGGTTGGAGGGGATTCTTGGATGGGAGAAGGGGACGTGTGGGGAGGGGACTGGGGTTCTTGGATGGGAGAAGGGGGTGGGGAAGGGGGTTCACGGATGGAAGAAGGGGGTGGGGAGAGGGTTCTTGGATAGTTGAAGGGAACTGGGGTTGGGGAGGGGATTCTCGGATGGGAGAAGGGGACGGGTGGGGAGGGGACTGGGGTTCTTGGATGGGAGAAGGGGACTGAGGTGGGGAGGGGGTTCACGGATGGGAGATGGGTTGGGGAGGGGGTTCTTGGATGGTTGAAGGGGACGGGTGGGGAGGGGACTGGGGTTCTTGGATGGGAGAAGGGGACTGGGGAGGGTGTTCTCGGATGGGAGAAGGGGACTGGCACTGGGGTCTGAGAAGGGGCAATATGGGAAAATGGGGGCCATGCCTGGGGCTGGTGGGAAAATGGGGTATGCGTGGGTCAGGTGGGAGAATGGTTCTGAAAAGGGGGGCCCTAATACAAGGCATGTGGATGAAGGGGGCTGGAACTGGGGGCTGAAAAGGGAGGGTAGGTGGGATAAGGGGGCTAGTACTGGGACTGGAGGCTGAAAAGGGGCAGGGGCTGAAACTGGGGACTGAAAAGGGGACAAGGAGAAGTGGCTGGGGGGCTGAAGCTCGGGACTGGTAGGAGAAGAGGGCTGGGGCTGAAATGGGGGACTGGTGGGATAGTGGGGCTGGAACTGGGGGCTGAAAAAAAAGGGCGGAGAGAGGGGCAGATCCTGGATGGGGGAGCGAGAGGGAGGGCAAACCCTGGATGGATGGGAGAGGATTGAATTGTGGATTGAAGGGGCAGAGAGAAAGGGCAGACAGTGAATGGATGGGGGAGAGAGAGAGGGCAGACGGGCAGATGGTGGATGGATCATGGAAGGGGCAGAGATAGCGAGCAGATGTAGATGGAAGGGGCAGGGAGAGAGGGCAGACATTAGATGGAGGGGACAGCAGAGAGGGCAGACACTGGATGGCAGAGAGGGACCGAAGACAGATGCTGGATGGAAGGATGACAGTGAAAAGAAGATGAGAAAAGCAGAAACCAGAGACAACAAACTGTAAATAAAATATATTTTTTTATTTTTTTGCTTTAGGATAAAGTAGTATTGTAGATGTGTTAATAAATGTTTATAATAGAACATGTAAACAAGGTAATCTTTTTATTGGACTAATTTTAATACATTTTGGCTAACTTTCGGAGAACAAAACCCCCTTCCTCAGGTCAGGATAGGATTCTGTAACAGTAACGTCGGTGCCTGGGAAAATGGTAGAGGCTATTATTAAAAACAAAATTACAGAGCACATCCGAGGACATGGATTACTGAGACCAAGTCAGCATGGCTTTTGTGTGGGGAAATCTTGCCTGACCAATTTACTTCAATTCTTTGAAGGAGTGAACAAACATGTGGACAAAGGGGAGTCGGTTGATATTGTGTATCTGGATTTTCAAAAGGCGTTTGACAAGGTACCTCATGAAAGGCTACAGAGGAAATTGGAGGGTCATGGGATAGGAGGAAATATCCTATTGTGGATTAAAAACTGGTTGAAGGATAGGAAACAGAGAGTGGGGTTAAATGGGCAGTATTCACAATGGAGAAGGGTAGTTAGTGGGGTTCCTCAGGGGTCTGTGCTAGGACCGCTGCTTTTTAATATATTTATAAATGATTTAGAGATGGGAGTAACTAGCGAGGTAATTAAATTTGCTGATGACACAAAGTTATTCAAAGTCGTTAAATCGCGACAGGATTGTGAAAAATTACAAGAGGACCTTACGAGACTGGGAGACTGGGCGGCTAAATGGTAGATGATGTTTAATGTGAGCAAGTGCAAGGTGATGCATGTGGGAAAAAAGAACCCGAATTATAGCTACATCATGCAAGGTTCCACGTTAGGAGTTACGGACCAAGAAAGGGATCTGGGTGTCGTCATCGATAACACACTGAAACCTTCTGCTCAGTGTGCTGCTGCGGCTAAGAAAGCAAATAGAATGTTGGGTATTATTAGGAAAGGTATGGAAAACAGGTGTGAGGATGTTATAATGCCGTTGTATCGCTCCATGGTGTGACCGCACCTTGAGTATTGTGTTCAATTCTGGTCGCCGCATCTCAAGAAAGATATAGTAGAATTGGAAAAGGTGCAGCGAAGGGCGACTAAAATGATAGCGGGGATGGGACAACTTCCCTATGAAGAAAGACTAAGGAGGCTAGGGCTATACAGCTTGGAGAAGAGACGGCTGAGGGGAGACATGATAGAGGTATATAAAATAATGAGTGGAGTGGAACAGGTGGATGTGAAGCGTCTGTTCACGCTTTCCAAAAATACTAGGACTAGGGGGCATGCAATGAAACTACAGTGTAGTAAATTTAAAACAAATCGGAGAAAATGTTTCTTCACCCAACGTGTAATTAAACTCTGGAATTCGTTGCCGGAGAAAGTGGTGAAGGCGGTTAGCTTAGCAGAGTTTAAAAAGGGGTTGGACGGTTTCCTAAAGGACAAGTCCATAAACCACTACTAAACGGACTTGGAAAAATCCAAAATTCCAGGAATAACATGTATAGAATGTTTGTACGTTTGGGAAGCTTGCCAGGTGCCCTTGGCCTGGATTGGCCGATGTCGTGGACAGGATGCTGGGCTCGATGGACCCTTGGTCTTTTCCCAGTATGGCATTACTTATGTACTTATGTACTATACTATATTGACCTGAGGAAGGATGTTTTGGCCTCTGAAAGCTAAATCTATTAGTCCAATAAAATGGTATTATTTTATTTTCTATATTTGTTTTATTTCTATTTGTTAATTTGTAAAGTGGTGATTGGTATTTGTTAGTTTTTTTTTTTTCAAATTTACATCTGCAGTCTTTATATTTTGCACATTACTAGGGGACATTTTCTTTTTCTGTGGTGTTGCATTGTATGTAGAGTCTGGCATCTTGGGGGTTCAGTTTAATTTTTGTCTAAATAGAAAGTTTAAATATTACTACTTATTCTATAGTGGATTAGGGTGTATCTGTGTGAAAAAGACATGGCTTTCAGTTGGCATTGACTGTGCAGGATCGGCGATCTGTACTATTCTGTCTGGTTTCATTTTACAATAGGTGAATTGATGTTCTAGTGCTCACTGTAGTGTTTTAAGATGTTTTCCTTTTCTTTGTGTGATTCGTAGAAATGACTGCTTATGGTATGGTAGAATTGCTCTATAGGTCCTGAGTGTTTTGTATTCTCGGCATACCTAGTACTGGATTTTGGAGGGGGGTGTTAAAAAATGACCGGGAAGGAGGGGGGCCTTGGAGCTGGGGGCCTTGGAGCTCGGAGGGAGCGGCCCAGGAGCTCGGAGGGAGGGGTGGCCAGCCCTGGAGCTAGGGTGGGGGCGGAGCAAGGATGGGGGCAGGGCTAGGGTGGGGCCCCATCAAATTGGTCTGCATAGGGCCCCGCACTTGCCAAGACCGGCCCTGCGTGGGTAGTCATGAATTTCTCTGTCCCTAGTGTACCTGTTACTGTACTGGATCAGACCAAAGGTCATTCCCTTCATTTAGTATTTTCTCGTTTAATTAGAATTCCATCACCACTTACAATTTAACCTTTCTTGTGCCTTTGACCTAGTGAATATTGATAATCTCTTACTTTTACTAGATGGTCTAGGGAATGTAATGAACTGGTTCAAGAGTTTTCTAAAAAGATCTTAAGGTCAGTAAGAATAAGAAACTATCGAATGGATGGAATGAGATGAATCCGTACATTTTTAGGGAAATATGATTTTTTTACTTTTGGTTCAAGCATTACTGTTATCACACTGAGTATTATAATCTCATCTACCTGGATTGTTCAAGAACAGTAATGAAAAGGTTGCAAACTATTCTGTTTAAAACAGACAGAATTTCTCCTTATCTAATTTGCCTCCATTGATTGATGGTTGAGACTAGAGCTTTGTTTAAGTTTTACTTTCTTCTGTTTAAGATCTTATATGGCAATGCACCCCTATATATACACCTTTCTAGTTCAAATCTCTCCTTCAAAAGCTCTAAAGCTACAAGATAGCTAACATTTGGTTTCCCTAGCTTTAAAGGAAAGAGAAATAAAAGAATGTTTAACTCTTTGTGGGCATTTCAAGCTGCTAAACATTGGAAATTGCTTCCCTGTAGTTTACATCAGATTAATGATTATTATTCTTTTAGAAAAGACTTAAAATCTTTTTTTTATCAGTTGTTTGTTTAGATTCAGATAGTTGTTTTTTTATATTATCTACAATGTATATTCATGGAAGAATGTTTCCGTTTTGTATTTTTGTAAACTGCAGTGAATCACTTCAGAAGTATTTGTGGTATAAAAACACTGGATTGTTATGTTATCTTCCAGTTACAAAAGTGCTTTTTTTTTAAGGAAAAAATATGCTGGTACTCATATAGAGCCAGCCTTAAGGGCGGTGTCACTATGGCTCCACCCCCACAATAGCCACACCCATTTTACTAGCCACAGAATATATAAAAATGTATCATTGAAAATAGTATACAAGTCCCTAGGCCCAAAACAAGAACCCTGAAGACTAACTATAAACTAATAAAATATGTAGATAAAAAGTCAACCGAAACCCCCCAAAACCAGACTCTGGCATGTAGGATAAAACCAGGAAAAAAAAATTTCCCCCTCTCTCTCTCTCTCTCCATCCAGCATTTCTCCTCTTGTCCCCTCTCTCTCACTCTCCAACCACGTGTGTTCTAGCACTGCAGCCCCGCGCTTGCAGTGCTGTGCCTGCGGCGCTGCTGCTGCTTATAGGATAAATAAATGTGGCCACGGAAGATGGGGGAGATGAGCAGGGTAGGGGGAAAAAAGGTGCTGGTACGCCATACCAGTACGTACCGGTACAAAACTAGCACTGGATTAGAGTATCCCTAGAAGTTTTGCAAGGAAAGGAGTAGCTTACTGCTGTGCTTCTCGACTCTGACCTCAAGGCACATCTAGCCAATCATGTATTGAGGATATCAACATTTAATATGAGAGAGATCGCCATGCAAATCTGTCTCATCCATATTCATTGTAGATATCCTGAAAACCCAACAGATTGGGTGTACCCCGAGGAGTGGACTGAGAACTGTTGGCCTAATGTTCAGAGCAGTGGGCTGAGTATCAGAGAAGCAAGGGTTTAAATCCCACTCATGTGATGATTCTTATGACCTTAGACAAGTCACTTTACCCTCGTGCCTTAGTTACAATTTAAGTTGGGCAGGCAAATAACTTCAGTACCTGAATTGTAACTCACCTTGAGCATTGGAACATTCTACTAATTTTTATTGCTCACCTTATCATATCTGCTTCTGGAGGGTTGATAGGTGGGTGAAGGGGGCTGTAAGGAGAAGTAATGTACTAAAATTAGAAGAATGGTTTAATGTTTGGCAGCTAAGATTTATGCAAAGGAGCGTAGAGTATAGAAATGAAGAGGATTTACATGGACTAGGAGAGAGACCTTGAGATGTTAGCTTCGCCATTGTGAGCTCTTCAATGTGACAAAGCAGTACCCAAAGCCAGAAGAATGATAGGCTTCAAAGAGAGGAGCATAACCAGCAAAAGGGAGGGGATAATTACTCAATACAGGTCATTGGTGAGGCCTTACTTGTAGAAGCTGGCCAAATTTTGGCTTCAGCATCAAAATCTTCCTGAAATCCACGTTCAGCTTTATTTTGGTTTAGGCCAAAAATGCTAGTGCATTTTTGGCTGAAACCAAAACATTTGGTTCTATGCTGCCTAGCTGTCCTCTTCCCCTCCCTTCACCCAGGACTGAAGGAACTCAACTTCCTCCTCCTCCTCCTCCTCCTCCCCTCCCCCCCCAACTCCTGGATCTACCCATACGCCCTGTAAGCCTACTGTATGTGGTGGCTTATTGGGGCAGGAGCAAGCTGTTACCCATGCTGGCTTCAATCTCAAAATGGCTGCCAAGACCTCCAGCTGCAATCTTGCAAGACTCTACCAATTGAAATTAGAACTGAAACTTCTTACATTTCATTAAAAAAAAATTACTCAAAACTGTGTACTACTCAATTCTCTGAGAGAGGTATGGAAGGGATTAGTGAAGAGATTAGGGGGGAGCCCAGTAGTGTCTGACCAATTGGTTATCAGGGACAACATGGCCTTTAAGCCAGGCAGAGAGAATCCAGTATTTATAAAGTGGGAGAGGAATGGAATCAGGAGGCTGGAACATTTAATGGGAAGGGAAAGAGAGATAGTGGGTTACGAAGAGTTGCAAACCCGGGTAGGAATATCTGGGGGGAACCGGTTTGCTTACGCTCACTATATGAATGCATTGGATCAATCTAAGCTGAGAGTAGGTTTGGGACGGAGAATAAGAGAATTATTTCAAGAAATGGCAATAACAGGGGTGACAGTGTCAGCACTCCAGAAGTCACTGGTAAAGCGGGGGCCTCCGAGAAGTTATGCAGATATCAAGGACAAATGGGAGCAAGAGTCTGGGAATTCTCTGGGGGGGTGGAAGGTTAGGAACATGTTGCATAGTATTCTAGATCTCAGCTCGGATGAACGGCTGAGAGAGTGTGGATATAGGGTAATCATGCGAGCCTATATGTCAGGACAGCAGAGATCCTATATGTCTCCTCCACAGGGAGCTAATTGTGTGAAGTGTAGCCACATTCCACACACACTTTTTCATGCATTTTGGGCTTGTCCCCGGGTGAGGGGTTTTGGGAGCGAGTTAGGAGATTCATGGTCCAGTTATTGGGGGTGCCTGTGACAGGGACCTGGGATAACTTTGTATTAGATACACATAGAGCATTTCAGACACACTCGGCAGGTGCATGCTCCTTATGCCGTAAATTGAGCCTGGTAGCCTGGAAGACCATATTACAGTATTGAACAGTCCCGGAGGTACCAGCATATTGGCACTGGAGGAACCAGGTACATTTGTTGGCGACCTGGGAGGCCCGAGAAGCAAGGGGTTCCCTCAAAAGGCACATGCGTTATTTATAAATTTGGGACCCCTATTTGAAGGCGTTGAGCCCTAGAGGACGCAGTCTGCGCCTTAACTGGAATACTACAATGCCTCAGAGTTAGAAAGATAGACATTAGTACTGTATAAAATATAACCACAAGCCTAGGGGAGGGGGGGAGGATCCTCCTGGACGATCAGAGCGTAAGTTCATGAGGGTAGTTAGAGGGAAGGGGGAGAAGAGGGGGGGTTTGGTATGGCTAGTAGGTGAGGGGGGTGGAGGGGGGGGGAAAGGGGGGGGGAATGTAAAATTTATTTGATAAAACTTTTATGTAATTCCAACCAGTAGCTTCTGGATGTTAGTTAAAGGTAACTGTAACGTGTTGGATGTTTAATGGTTGAAGCTTCAATAAAAACATTGAAACATAAAAAATTACTGAAGAACTGACATTTTATCCAGACTTTTAACACATATAATTAGTTTCTTATTTTTCTCCTCCTGATTTTACTTTGCTTCTATTGCCAACCCTTACATTTTTTTTAATATTGTTATCTGCTTTGCTGCATTTTTTAATTCGATTCATGGTATATTAAGTTTCTGTAAATAAATAAATAAATAAAGTTGTGGCAGCCATTTTGACTGTGGAGATAGCATGGGCAGAAGCAACTGTGGGTTGCTCCTGCCTGTACAAGCCACTGGCCCACCAGGGTGATACAGTAAACCCGGTAGAGAGAAAGTTGAGCTCCTTCGGTTCCAGGATGACTGATTTTTTTTTGGGGGGGGGGGGGGGGGGGGGGGATTAAACTGCTGTTTTGCTGTATTTATTGTTTATGATCTATTCCATAGCATCAGAGCAGATGAATCCAGAAACTTATGATTTATGTCCATCTACCAGCAGGTGGAGATAAAGTGCAAAACTGAACTCAGCCATATAGGACGGTAAAGCTCCTGGTGATCCAGTATTGTTCTATCTCCAGCAGGCAGTAGCCGGTCTCCCATAAGCTCCTGGGTTCATTGCTGCAGTTCAACTCCTATTCCGTTTTCTTGTCCAGTTGAGAAGGGAGATTAAGGCTTCTGCTGGTTCTAGGGTATATCTGGTACCAGGTCTTTCCCATCCCCCCCCCCCCCCCCCCCCCCCCCGAGTCTTGGCCTTCTCCTTCCTCACAGTGTGGGGGGAAAAAAAAAGAGGTTGCTAAGGACTTAGTTTCTGGCTGGTGTCGGTGGCTTCTGCTTGAGGAGTTGGTTGAGTATCCTGGGAAAATCCAGCGGTTCCTCACAGAGAAACTGCTTCATTCTTCACTGCTGTTCACATTAGGGGGCTATTAGTGGATATTTCTAAAAATTAATTGATGGAAATTTTGGACATTAAGCAGGAAGCAGTTCTGCCAATAAATAAAGCCTTTTTTTCTGCCATGAAAGGGGGAAGGGAGATGGGGATGTGCTCTAACAAGAAGTCGTTTACATAAGTACATAAGTATTGCCATACTGGGAAAGACCAAAGGTCCATCAAGCCCAGCATCCTGTTTCCAACAGTGGCCAATCCAGGTCACAAATACCCGGCAAGATCCCAAAAATGTACAAAACATTTTATGCTGCTTATCCCAGAAGTAGTGGATTTTCCCCAAGTCCATTTAATAACGGTCTGTGGTAATCAGATAGTTTGAATTTAACTAGATATCTGGAATAATCATGGACTTAAGGAGTCTAGGAGAATTACTTATGGCTTTTGTTTTTCCATCAGATAGAGATCATTATTTTGAGATTGTGTTTCCATAAAATACATATGTTATTTCTGGGCTAAAAGATTTAGATTTTCCCAGATATCTGTAAAGTTACTCAAGAACAAAGAAAATAGTTTATTGCTATGCATCAGGAAGCTTTATGCCATGGAGCAAATTAGGTTGCAAAATATGCATGTCATCATTGAACCTAAGCTATTAACATTCTTTTCTAGATATGTGCAGGGTATATTTGAGATGAAGCTGATAAGAGTATGGGTGGTATATTGTTTCTCTTTTTTAAAGTTACAAGGTACTCCTCCCCCTTTTTTTATTTTCTGTCATAACGTTATATTTCCTCTAGATTTCCCTGGTTTTGTGGTTCTTTTCTCAACTAATACATTGGGGATTTTATTTTCTATATACTGTTTGATTTTGCACTTATTTCCTTAGTTTTCCAATTTTCAGAATCAAGTAACCTTAATGTTGTTTTTTAAATTTATGATGGTAAGTTTTTTAAAAACTTGATTTTTGGCAAATACTGCTTGAATTTTAGAGAAGTGATCCAGTCATTCTCCTAGATTTTGTACAAAATGTGCTTGTTCCAACCTCTTCCCACAAAAATAGATACCCAGCTTCTGAGCAGTAGCTTTACTATCAAGGTAGAAGGCTTTTACTGCTCCTTTGTTTGCATTTGGATATAATTTCCAAGAACAGAAATATTGTTCCACACCCTTCTTCCTTAACAGCCATCTCAATCCTTGCATTTTTCTCAGGCTAGTTATGTGGTGGTTCCCACTCATTCCAGTTTATGGCTAGATTCTTCACTCAGAAGCATTTGGATGTATAGTTCCTTCATAATGGAATTCTCTCCCACTCCTACTAGAATTCTGTGCGACTGTGGTGTGCAGAATTTACACAGAATTCTCCAATCACATAGAATTTAACATTTTTGTGCAGAATATGAGCTCTGCCTCTAGGAGAGGCTTGCTTAGTTGACTGGTTCCCCCCGCTGCCCCTCCGAGCCCACAGTGCTGGCTGGCTTGCTCCTCTGCTGCCCGCGAGGGGAAGGGGCTGTAAAAGAAGAAAAAGAGGATGCTATGGAGGGAGCAGGTGGCTGTTAAGAAAAGGCAGGTGCTGTGGAGGGAGGGTGCTGTAATATTGGTTAAATTATGACAAACTTACAGAATTTGCAAATTTTGTGCACAGAATTTTACAGAATTTGCAAATTTTTGTTCAGAATTCCAGAAGGAGTAAACTATAGTCAAGTCCAAGATGGCATATATGTACTGACATTTATCTGGTCTACTCCTGCCTTGTTTTACAGTTTTTTTTCCCTCAGTGGTCAAGAGTAAGGGGAGACTGCTGGCATGTCTCTCTCAGCCAGTGACTCTTATGTTATCTGGCCCATCTTTTTTACAGTTGTTATGCAAATTAGCATTGCCGTCTTTTAACAATTTTTGAACAATTCTGCAAGTCTTGATTTTAACCTGATTAGATTATTGTAATTCATTGTACTTGCATTTGCTAAATAACACTATTAAGGCACTGCAAGTTGTACAGAATGCAGCCTCATGGCTATTGACTTGTGTTATAAGCACATTTATCCTTGACTGGCTAACACATTGCCAGTATTTATACTTAAAATTACATTTTAAAATTTGCTCAGTGAGATCCAGTGGAACCTAATTCCTAATTCCTTCAATTCACCAAATTAAATTCGCTGACACCAGTGGCGTAGCTAGGTGGGGCGCAGGGGGAGCGGTCACTCCCCTAAATCGATTTCTCAAAAAAACGGCGCCTATGCGCATGCAAGCGGCCCACCTTCCTGCTTGCACGCTGTGTCGCTCTGGTGGTGCCGCACCGCCTATGCGCAAGCACTGTCACCTTCCCGCATGCACGGTTTGTCCACAGAGCCATCGTGCGAGCGCACATGGTAGGACATGCGGTCCTTGCGTTTGAACCGGAGGCCGCAGACAGGCAAGAGTAGGGTTTCTCCCCAGAGTGCGAGAGCTTATGACGATTCAGGTGATAGACGTCGCGGAAAATCTTGCCGCACAGTTTGCACACCACCTGTTTGCGGGTGCGGTTGCGCTTGCGGGGCGTTTCATCCAGACCGGAGGCAGAGGCAGGCGGTAGCTCCCCATAGCCCAACTGCAGGCTAGTGACTCTGCTGGGCTTCATGCTGCCGCAGGCGCCCAGCATCCATGAAGACCTTCCCGCAGAGACCGCAGGGCAGCAAAAGCGGCTCGCGACCGGGGCCCAACAGCACCAAGTCCAGCAGGTTGGCTTTGCATGGTCGGCCTCAGCCCCGTTTGCTGCCCAGCATTGCCGCGGCTGAGGGTGGGTAGGGGGCGGATAACAGCTGAGGGGACGGCGGCGCAGGTAGTAATGCATGCATTACCATCCTCGGGCAGGCCACTCACGTCGGAGGGGAAGCCGAGTTCAGAGGGGGGCGGGTGCATCAACACAGGAGGCGGCAGTGGGGGTGGAGCAGAAGATGGATGGGACTGGGAAGGGTGGTGAGCAGAGGGAAGGAGCAGTAGATGGATGAGACTGGGAGAGGTGGGACAGAGGGAAGGAGAAGGAGATGGATGGGACTGAGGGGTGGGAGAGGAGAAGAAGCAGGATGTGAAAATAGGGATATGAGAAGAAGGGCAGGAAAAGGGGATGATGTAGGGAAAGGTTGAGAAATAATGTGAATGACCTAGAAGACAGGAAAGAGGGTAAGAGTCATTGAAAATGGATTGGGGTACTGATGAGGGGTATAGGAGAAGGGGATGAGTTTCTGAAGGGAGTTGAGTTAGGGTAGAAAGAGGTTAAAAAGATGGTGAAAGAGAAGCTATGGGACATGGGGTATAGGGTAACAGACAGAAGAGTGGCCTTGAAGGCAAGGGAGGGAAGGAGACATGAATGGAGCTGGGACCGATAGGGTGATGAGATGCAGTGGAGGGTAGATGAGGGCAAAGAGAGTGAGTACAGAGGATGGGAATTGGGGACTTATGAAGTGGGTGAAAGATGGAAGAGGAATTTAGGAGACTAGGTAAGGGAGAGATAGAGGGGGGAATGGGAGTGCTGGAAAAGGAATGAGAGGGAGATGGTCAAAGCCAGTAGGTAGACGGACACTAAGGACTAAAGAGAGAGAGAAAAGTGGGGAAAAACATAAAATGAATGATCAGTGGCAGACAGATGCAGAGAAGAACAGGAAGAAGACAAGAGAAGAGCAAGGAAATGGAAAAGCCAACCTGGAAAAGAATTTAGGAGAAGACTTACACATGAAAAGTGGAAAAGAGACTGGGACCAGCCCAACTAGAAAAATAGAATGCTCAGACAACAAAGGTAGAAAACAAAACATTCTTTTTATTTAATGCTTTTTAAGGACTAAGATGTGCCTGCTTTGTGAAATGTACATGTTTTTCGTATTGTATTTTGCAGAGTACAGGAGAAAATACGTTTCTGTTTCTCTTTTACCAGTATTTGCACTGCTTACAGAGTCTGGCTTTCTTGACGAGATCTCTATTTCAGTTTTTGTGGGCATGTTTTTTGTGGTTCCCTATTTTGTATCACATGAGGGTCTGTCCATGTTCTGCATATGTGACTGAGGTGACAGATTCTGCTAGCATGTAGTGTTTTGTGTAGGAATGTTCCATTTTCCAGTAACAGGTATATTGGTGCTCTAGGGTCCAGTGTCTTTTCATAGGTGGGTTAGGGCTCTTGTGTGTTAAGTTTTCTGTATAGATTTTGAGTGTCTTTTTGTAGGGTTTTGTGTTATTTCATAAAGTGTCTGGCCCTATTGTTTTTGATATGCTGGCTTCATATTCAGCATTTTCTGGTGCGTGTGTGTGTTTGTTTTTTTTAATAGCCTTAATGAATATGTATGAGATGTACATATGCAAATGTGCCAAGCCACACCCTTTGCCCCCCAAAATGAAACAGTCAAACTATGCCTATATCTGGTGCCTATTTTACAAAAGTCTGCTCCCCCAGACATCAAGACCTAGCTACGCCTCTGGCTGACACCCATAGTTGATCTTTGTCCAGCAGAGTGAATATTGGCAGTGTACAGAGAATTATGGTTAAGACCCATATCTTATGGGAACATCTCAAAACAAGGATTTTTAAATGTGTTTTTTTCCAGTTGTTGAAACTAAAGCCATGGGCTGTGTTGAGCAGCACTTATTGCAGAGTATGAAATGTGGCATGGTTATTTAGAGGATAACAAGTACTGAAAGATTTGCAACAGAGTGGACACCCTGGAGGGAATAAACCATATAAGTGATCTACAAAAATATTGAAGCATGGAGTTAAGCTTGGAGTTAAACTTTAATGCAAAGAAGTGCAGAGTGCTGCATTTTTGTTTTGCAGATATCCAGAAAAGCTGTATAGGACATACAGAGAGAGACACTGATGCACATGGACCAGGAGAGAGGGACCTTGAGGTGATAATGTCTGAAGATTTCAAGGTGGAAAAACAACATGACAAGGCAGTATCCGAAGCCAGAAGGATGCTAGGCTAGGAAGGGGTGCCCATGATCCCTTGTTTTGTTGTATAACCACTGGGAGTTAGTTTTGTTTCTGCAGCCCAAAGGAATAGGAACAGAGGCCTGCTCTGTCCTACTAGTCCAGGGGTCCTCGAGTGGAGGGGGATCTACTTGGGTAGGAAAAGTCTAACTTGCTGTTAGAAAAGAAGGGAGCAGGGCTAAGCAAACAAGGATCTTCAAAGGATCAGATCGATGGGGGCAAGCTTGGGGAGGTGGGATTGACCTCCACAGCCATGCTACTGGTCTTCTGATAGCACGGCTGCACCTACTGCCACCTCTTAAAGTGGGCAGTAAGTGCAACCATGTATTGGCAGTTGTCATACAGCATGCAGTACTGCTCTGCATGCTAGCTGTCACAATAGGCCACTCCTTTCCACCTCCAGACCTGCCAAGTCTCCCGCATGGAGCGGGAGACTCCCGCTTTTATTTATTTTATTATTAGGATTTATTTACCGCCTTTTTGAAGGAATTCACTCAAGGCGGTGTACAGTAAAAATAGATCAAACATAAGCAATAGGCAATTAGAGCAGTAAAAGTATTCAAGTAACACTACAAAATATGGTATGGTATGCTACTTACAATGACAACACAATATGTAGAAGAACATTATAATTGGTAGTGAAGGGTAAGGCAAAGTTGTAACATATAGATGAGTAAGAAAGTAGGAAGAATTTGAAAGTAAGGTGACTGATTTGAAGAAAGTTGCACATGAGGTCAGAGAGATGGTTAAATATTATCTCAGGCTAGGAGTGGATAAACATGTCCCACTGCAGTATGTGCAGCCCGAGTCAATCCTTGTGTGTGTGAGTGAGACTAACAAGTTAGATACTTCTTCCATTAAAGGCTTGGTTGAAGAGCCAAGCTTTCACTTGCTTCCTGAAGTAGAGATTGTCTTGTGTTAAGCGGAGCCTTTCAGGCAATGCATTCCAGAGTGTGGGGGCTACTCCAGAGAAGGCTCGCTTGTGGGTATCACATTGTGTAAAGTCTTTTGGAGAGGGTGTAGTTAGTGAAAGTCCTTGGGAGGACCTTAGTGTCCTTGGCAGTGTGTGGAGGATCATCATATTCTTCAGATACTCTGGGCCATTTCCTTTCATGGCCTTGAAGATCAGACATAGAGTTTTAAATTTAGCCATGTATTGTACTGAAGTTTTTGCAAAAATGGTTTGATGTGGCCACGTCGCTTTCAACCTTCTATGAGTCTTGCTGCTGCATTCTGAATCAAATGGAGCTGGTGCAGGCCCTTTGTAGTCAGACCATTGTATAGTGCATTGTAGTAATCCAGTCTTGATGTTACCATGCATGGCATGCACAACTGGGATAAGATTTACCTTCTCGATGTAAGGAGAGAGGCAGCATAGCTATCACAAATAGTAGAAACAGCTCTTGAAGGTTGCTTGGTTTTGGGGAATCAGAGTAAGTGTTGAATCTAACTGTATTCCAAGGTTCCTGACATGTGGTTTGAGGGGGAGTTCTTACTTCCCAAAAGGGATTTTGATGTCAGGTATGTATCCACTTGTGATAGGGACCCAGAGAAGCTCAGTTTTACTTGGGTTCAGGCAAAGTTTGTTGTGTTTAGTCCATTCTTGAATTGATGTTAGACAAGTAATCAGTTTATTCAAGGCTGTAGGTAAGTCAGGTTCAATGGGTATGAGTAGCTGCACATCATCCACATAGATGTAGAACTGAGTGTCCATTGACCGAATCAGCTCAGCTAGTGGCTTGAGGTAGATATTGAACAGAATAGGTGACAGTATCAATCCTTGTGGTACCCCGCAGGTCAGTGCTTATGGTGGTGATGAGTTGCTGCTAATCATTATGGATTGTTGCCTGTCTGATAGATAGGATCTGAACCAGGCAAGTACTGTACCATTGATACCTGTTTCTGTCAGTCATGCTAGCAAGATATCATGATCCACAGTGTCAAAAGCTGCTGAGAAATCTAGCAGTACTAACATCGAGGTGAATCCCTTGTCTCGGTTTCTGTGAAGATCATCTAGCAGGGATACGAGGACCATTTCTGTTCCATAACCGGGTCTGAATCCAGATTGACATGGATCTAGCCAGTTACTCTTTTCTAGCCATTCATTAAGTTGAACACAGACTGCTTGTTCTGAGTTTCCCTAGAAACAGGATGTTGGATACTGGCCTGTAACTTTCAAGTTTGTCCTGGTCAAGGTTGTTTTTCTTCGGCAGAGGGCGAACCACTGCCCTTTTTAATGCTGTTGATAGTTGCCCATTAGAGAGAAAGGTGTTCACAATTTTTGTGGCGTCTTCTATAAGGCCCATACTTGCCTGCTGCACTATCTTTGATGGGCAGGGATCGAGGGAGCAGGTAGTTGGTCGAAGGTCTCTTAGGAGTTTGTCAAGGCTCTCCTCTGTCATTAGATTAAAAGTGTTCCATCTGTCTCTGTTAGGAAGGGGCGAGTTTGTGCACCCCTGGTTGACTGGTTGGGCACTGGGTGGGATTGCCTGTAAATCCTGGAGGAGACTTTTAATTTTGTTGGCAAAGTATGCAGCAAAATCATTGCAGTTCAGTTTAGACTGGTGAGGCTGGTTTTGTTGTGGGGGTTGCAGTAGGCTGTTTACTATACTGAACAGCTGTTTGGTTGAATTGGCAGCCTGTGCAATGCATTGAGAGAAATACTATTTTTTGGTTGCTGTTAAGGCTTGGCAGCACTTTGCCATGTGCTTCCTGCAGTTTAGCTTGTCTTCATCCAGGTGAGATTTGCGCCATCTCCTTTCCAGTTTTCGTCCTTCGCGTTTAAGGATCCGAAGTTCTGGAGAAAACCAAGGTGAGCGTTTGTGAGTGGGGCATAAGACCTTTTTTAGTGGTGCTGTTTTCTCTAAGGTCTTGACTAAATGTGTATTCCAGATGTCAACTTGTTCTGACACTGTTGACTTTTCATCTGCATGTGGATAGTCCAAGGCTTCTAGGAAATTCTCAGCGGTCACCTTTTTTTTTGTGTCTGATCTCCTTCCAAACTCTGGGAGGTGCCATTTGTTTCAGGTGGTCACTTAGGGAAAATTTAATTAGAAAATGGTCTGACCATGATAGGGGTGTTATTTCAATACTGTTATCCCAGAATTCTGGGTTATCCACCCCTTTGTAGAATACCAAGTCTAGTATGTGACCCTTTTCATGGGTTGGAGAATTGATCACCTGTGTAAATCCTAGTGCTGTCATCATGTCCAGAAAGGCAGCTGTGGTGATATCTGGGGTTTTGATGTGTAGATTGAAGTCTCCCTTGATCACCAGCCTAGGGTAATTCAGGGTCACTTGAGTAATCAGGTCTAGGAGTTCTTGTACAGATAATGTGTTGTTACGAGGTGCTCTGTAAATCATGAGCAGCCAGATTGGCTTCTCCTCTTCAAGTTGGATTAAAAGAGATTCTGATCCATGTAGCTGGGGGATGGATATTCTGCGCAGTTTGATTGTGTCCCGAATCAATACTGCTACCCCTCCACCCTGTTTTCCTGGTCTTAGTTGATGTTGAAACCTGTTGGGCATAGTTCAGCTAGTGGTAAATCCCCACTTTCATCTAGCCAGGTTTCACTTATTCCTAGGATGTCAAGATGCTGTTCATTTATGGCATCATGGATCACTGAGGATTTCTTTGCAGCTGATCTGGCATTCACCAGTCCTATAGTTCCCAAGGGTGGTCTGGGGGTGCTGTGGGTAGCTTTGGTGCGACAATGAGGTGATCTTTTAAGTACTGTTATGTAGGTGTTTGACCTCTTGCACTTTTACCTTCTCTTTGGTTTGTGGGGGTTATGGTTTCCTCTCCCACACACCACTGGGTGGCACTGCAATCCACTCTTTGGAGTACACCCTGTAGATCAGCAGTCTTCCTAGTTGGCAATGCAGGGTTAAGCCTTTAATAGCTGAAAGAACAGACCTTTTAAAGTTGTAAATTCAGACCAGGCCTGTGAGATCAAAGTCTTCCATCAAATAGAGAAACAAATGGCTGCACTTAGCACTTCTATGTGAAATTCTTGGAGACAGTACATAGGTTTCCTTTAGTTTTAAGGAATCTAAAAGATTCTGAGTTATAGAAGTAGATTATGTAGTTAAAATAATTTTTTTTAACTCACGGATTGCAGGACTGAACTTTAGAGTTTCTGGTTCTGATATCCTTGGATGGTCCAATTGATGCAGGTTGCTGTAGGCTTTTTCTGTATTGTCCCAGAGGAAGGATAGATGTAAATAAGGATCCAGCTCCAATCTCAGGGCATGAGGAGAGTTATTTAGGGGAGATAAAATTTCCTTTCTCCAGCGAAAAATAAATGGAAGAAGTTCCAAGTAAAATTGAGGACTGGTGCCTGAACACAGACTGAGCAGAAGTCAGTAAAAGTTTGGGTTGTAAATAAGCAGAAAATGTAGTTAAGTAATCTAAGTTACAGAGCCTGATGTGAACCCAGCCAGCCCAGCCCATATAAAACATTTTGCGGGTCATCTCCCGCACTCCACCAAAGCAGGAAAGTCTCCCGCTGATAGGGGTGGTCCTGTGAGGCACTGAATCTGCCACACTCATCCAGCATCTTTCCCTTCCCTTCCTGCTGCAACTCCCCCCCCCCCCCCCCCCCCCCCCACCGGACTGGCATCTCCTCTTTTCCTTCTTTCTTCCCTCAACCCTCTTACCCTGAGTGCTATCTTTAATTTATTTCAAAACTTGCCGGGTGGTGGCAGCGATTCACAGGCGCTTCCCTGCCTCTAGCCTGACATTCTCTCTCTACTGCGGTGGCCCGCCCTCTCTGAGGTAACTTCCTGTTTCCGCTGGGGCGAGCCGCACATCAGAGAGAGAAGATGTCAGGCCAGCTGCAGGGCAGCGCCTGTGAATTGCTGCCGCCACCCGGCAAGTTTTAAAACAAATTAAAGGTAGACGGGGGAAGAAGGTTGTGGGATGAAGAGGGGAGAAATAACAATTGAATATCACTAAAACAGCTTAAAAAGTTATTGCAGCTGGTAGAGAAACAGCAGTTATAAATTGTATTTTGTGGTCATTTTTCTGCACTGTTCTATACAATACAGATGGCCAAATCTCAATGGGGATATCCTGTTTCTTGATGGGTTCATCTTAACTGTTGTTGTAATCTGCCTTGGGAAGCCTGGTGTTATAAAGATGGAATATACTGAAATTAAATGGAAGTAAAATTAAACTCTCCTTTCATTGGGGTACATGGAATCACATCTGCATCTGTTTTGTTGAAGTTTACATTTTAGATTCACAAATTATTCTGTTTTGAACATGTTTCAGGGACAAGTGGTTTTATAAGTCAAAATAAAAATAAATATTTTGTTTCATGCAGATCTCTTATGTTTAAACATAACTAAATGTGCTATAAGCCCCTAATGCAGTCCACTGGTTTTCTTACATTTTGTTTTTGTGATGACTTATACTGTACCAGAACTGAAAACTCTTATCTCTGTGTGGTTGATAATAAACCAGTGTCACAATTTTGGAGTGGGCTTAAGCTCAAAGTGAGGGGGCATTATGTCCTTGAGGGGAATAGATGCTGGATAGGGGATGTAATAGAGTGTACTGCTATGGATTTACACAGCCTACTTCACTAACGCAGACTGCTCAGTAATTACTGTGGATTCTTTTGGATTCGTATTAGGTAAATGAGACCTTTATTAGAGGTGGTAAAATCTACAATGATTAAGATATATACACACGATTAGCTATATAACTAAAAAGAAACAATACCTATTTATAAACAATCATTACATCACTGGTCTCTACATCTAAGCAATGCTAAGAGTTCCTAGACCAGGAAAAGAAGCAATAATACACTATAAACAATCATCACTGGGCCTTACATCAACCAGGCTCTTATCAGCTGAGGGGGCCCTGTTCACAGCGAAAGCCAGGAGTTTCTTTGACCAGGAAACATGGTTCTCTGCGCAGTTTGTACATTACAGATGAGCTCCCAATTTCACTGAAATAAACTCCCCTTTTTATTAGGCTTAGAACTCATGTTCAGAGCTAAGGAAAATTAACAGAATGCTTGAGAAACAAGCCATTCTGTGGGAATGTGGTCACATGTTTTCCAGTCCAGGTGGCCAATCTGAACTCAAAAACAAGCTCCATCCCCTTCTTCACATACCAAATTAATTAGAGCTGTGTCTTATCTTCTACATTCCAACTTACTTTCACACAAAGTTAAGCAATCATTTTTAAACAGAATTACTTCTAATCAAGAATACAAGACCCCAAGTGCACTGGTCGGTCAAGGCAGAGTTGAAAAACAATCTTTAAAATTCACTTTTATTACATAGAGTGAACTGAAACTCTCTCTCTTACCCATCCCTGCTATCACTGGTGTAAATAAAATATTTTCTAAAATGGCCATGGGACCGAGGTGTGCCAGAGGGCAGAACCATGAGGTACAGTAGGCAGAGCCAAGGAAGAGTGGGGCAGGTCAGGGGCATGTACTAAAAATCTTCCTCTCAAAAATCGGGACCCCTTGGCAGCTCTGCACTCCTGTTATGCCCACTCACTATCCCTACCCACATTAAGGAGCTTACACAGGCCTTTTACCATATTGACTGGTTTTAGTGCGCAGTAGGCATTAGTGCAGGTCTGAGCTCATGTCTACGCAGTAAAATCTGCACTAGCTGCTTAACATCGCTTTGTAAAAGGGCTCCTGTTTTGTTGTGAACAATAGCTATTATTGAAGACGCTACTGGCTCCACAAGAGCTAATTTTAAAGTGTCTTTACTAATGTTTCCTTCCTGATCAACTGCTAAGCAGTTAGAGAGAGCTATGCATCTCTGTATTCAAGTACTAAAATCACATGCTCAGTTGAATCCCAGCATTTAAGATTCATAAAGACAATGCTCAGCAGATGCCCTCTGTCTGAATTCAGTTTGCAACTGCAAGTCATTTTTATTTGTCTTTGCTTGTTGAAATTAAATATACCACCACAAGATGTAGAACCTTGCAGAATAGGCCAGAATGATTATTTATTTATTTGTAGCATTTGTATCCCACATTTTCCCACCTATTTGCAGGCTCAATGTGGCTTACATTTGCCGTAGTGGTGATTGCCATTTCCGGTCTACAGACTCTAAGTAACATAAGAGACTTCTCTTAACATCCAAAAATCTCAAAGTATATTCTGAACCACACTCCTTTTTACGAAAGGATGGTAAGTAGAGTGGCTGATTGAGGTGAAAAGAGGATACTATCTTAGGAAGGAAAGAACTAATCGAATTGTCACCCCCACTTCAGAGAATCATAAAGCTTTAATTTCTGACAATCTTCTGGCAGAAGACATGGCTTCTATTTTCAAAGTTATATCTTTAATAGCAGCTTTAAAGAGGGGTTCAAATGATGACTTTTGAAGAGCTGAAGTACTAAATTAAGACTCCAATCTGGACATTTTTAAGAGGAGAGCACAAATGATTGACCCCTTTAAGGAAACATACAATTTCAGGATGAGCCATCAGAGAAGTACGCCCAATATGCCCTCTAAAAGAGGCCAGAGCTGCTACTTGTACTTTAAGGGAATTAAGAGCCAAACCCTTTTTAAACCCCTCCTGGAGAAAGGCTAAGATCTGCACCAAGGCAGCTGCAGCAGGAGAAATGTTTCTTTCTTTAGACCAACTTTTAAACGTTCTCCATTCTCTGGCATAAGCCAGATTTTCATTGAAGCCCGGGACAGGGAACCAGTTGTGCATCACAGCTATTTTACTGCACGTCACTTAACAGACTGGGTCCCCAACAAGACTAACCTTCATCAATCATCGCTACCAAACTACATCAAGATAAGTAGCATAACCGACACCCACTTGAAACTCAGTTGTTGCTAATATTTGAGCACAGTATTGATACAGGAACAAACGTTTGAAACAACCTGTTATAACAGCATAGGAAGGTAGGAGACAGGGGTGCTATGATGTTAAATCGGGTATGAAGCAGCCTTGTACTGCAAGTTAGTCCAGCGGGACATACCCAGTCACTGAGCACCATTAGCATTTTTTTAAAAAGAAAAAAATATTGCACTGCATTATAGGAATTTTGGGGTTTTTTTTGGTAGAAATCAGTTAAAATTTAATGCCAAGAAGTGCAGAGTGATGCATTTGGGGTGTAGAAACCCAAAAGAGAGATACTGAATAGGAGGGGAGATATTAGTAAGCTCGACTAAGGAGAGAAACCTTGGGGTGTTGCTGTGAGAGGATATGAAGGTGAAAAAACAATGTGACAAGGCCATGGCCATGGCCAGAAGGATGCTAGGCTGCATAGAGAGGAGTATAACCAGCAGAAGAAAGGAGGTGTTGATGCCCCTCTACAAATCATTGGTGAGGCCCCACTTGGAGTATTGTATTCAGTTTTGGAGGCCATATCTTGCTAAAGATGTAAAAAAACTGGAAGCGGTGCAAAGAAAAGCTACGAAAATGGTATGGGATTTGCGTTGCAAACCGTACGAGGAGAGACTTGCTGACCTGAACATGTATACCTTGGAAGAAAGGAGAAACAGGAGTGGCATGATGCAGTGGCCAGTTTGGGGTGAGCCTGAGCCATAGTGGGTGAATGTGAAATTGTGTGTTCCTTCTCCCCCCAACAGTCCATCATCTGTCCTCTGTTCACTTCGTACCCCTCCCCGCAAACCAGCACAGCCACAAATACACACCCCCCAACCCCAGCTGACACTATACAATCTGGCATCTCTGCATGTCTTTCAACCTCCCTCCAGTATGTTTTAAAACTTCTCTTCACTTTCGGAGGTCACCAGCAGTGATTCACACACACTGCTCGCATTAGCCCCAGAGCCTTCCCTCTGAAGCAACTTCCTGTTTTCCATATAGGCAGGACTGCATTAGCGGGAAGGCTGTGGGTCCAGTGCAAGTAGCATGTGTGAATCGCTGCTCATTGCTGAAGACCTCCAGGAGGGAAGAGAAGTTATAAAAGGTACATATTGGTTCTGTGGTGGTTTTGAGAGACTGTGGGAGATGCTGAATTGTTGGAGGGGCAGGGGAGGAGAGAGAGAGAAGCTAGGAGTCTTCAGCCAGCAGGGCTTGGTGATCCCCCACCAGCCATAACAAGGATGCATTACTGCTAGGTGGGCTCCTGCCCACCTGTGGCCACACAACAGATTCAGAGACATAAGGGAGGAGTTTTGACTTTCATCTCTTTCTAGTGGGAAAAATATCTCTCTTTGCTCATGTGATTCATTGGTCAAATATGAAGAATATTTACCTCACTGTACATAAAGTGCTATAAATACATAAATGTCAATATTCAGCAGGTCAGTCACCACTTAGGGGCCACTTGCTAACAGTACATTCTAATGCCAATAGCATGCAATAATACAATACTGCTCAACCCTCCCCTGGAGACACACCTAACCAGTTGTGTTTTCAGGATTACCATAATGAATATGCATGGAATATATTTGCTTACAATGGGTCTCCTATACATTCAAATCTGTTTCATGCATTTTCATTGTGGAGATCTTGAAAACCCAACTGGATAGATATACAAGAGCTAAGAAGCACAGCAATAATGATATCAGCACACACTGTTAGCAAATGGCCACCTTTAAAATATAAAGGTTTTTTTATATATCTTTTATGTGGATTTTAAGCATCTGCAGTCATATCTTAGAAGTAAGATATCTGCTATCTTTACACAATCTTGGATGAATTTCTTTTAAAATACAGTAAATAAATCCTTAAATTGTGTTTATAGAAATTTATGCAGATAGCCATTTAAAAGTTTGGATTTCCATTTCTCCATTCAGACTTAAATAGAAAAGTTATATGGAAGGCAGCTGAATATTGTTGCTATCTGTGTAACCTATGGCCCCACCCCAGAATGTCTCAGTCCCTCAAGTTATTTGGATAAATGTTGGCTTTATAAAATGACTAGTAAAAAAGGCCCGTTTCCGAAACCAATGAAACGGGCGCTAGCATGTGGCTTTTTGTGTGTGTGTGTGTGTGTGTATGTGTCACAGAGTTATTTTGTGTGTGAGTGTGTGAGGGTGCGGTGTGTGTGCAGGTTGTTGATGTGTCTCTTTTTTTGTTTTGTTTTTTGCTTGGGGGTTGTGGGATATGCTGTGCTGTGCTGGCAAAGTGGGTTGGATTGGTGTGTGGCTTTGAGGGTGTGTTTCTGTTGTATTGTGCGTGTGTGGTTTTGTCTGTCATGGAGGTTTGTGGAGGGGGGTCTTTCTGTTGGTGAAATGTAAATGTGGTTGTAGGGGGGTCGGCCTTTGCTGAGTGGTGGTTTTTTTTTTCCAGGTTTTTTTTTTTGTGTTGTGCTGAGGCAGCAGTGTTGTTTTAGATGGGCGGAAGGTAGAGGAGCACGTTCTTTGTCTGTTGGTATTTTTTGCCGTTTCAGGGCTGCTGTAGGGGAACGCTGGAAGAGAAATGTGCTGTTGGAAGAAGCGCCATCTTTTTCCATTGGGCTGGGGTTCTGGGCATCCTGGAGGTGGGTGACGACTTGCCTGAGGACGGGGATGGTTGTTTTAAGTTGGCGGAAGGGAGAAGAGCACGGTCTCGGGCCGTCGGGGGGTGATCCGGTATGTTTGGTCCATTTCAGGCCGGCTGCAGGGGAATGCTGGAACATTTATGCGCAGCAAGAATCAGCGCCGTCTTTTTCCGGGTGCTCGGGGAATCCCCGAGGTGGGAGACAGCTTGCCTGAGGCTGGGGATGGTTGGGCACGTCCTTGGCCGCTTCGGCAAAAGGGGAAGAGGAAGGGTGTGGGGAGTTACCTGCAGCCGCCTGAGAAACCATGTATTCTTTGTTTGTTTTGTATTATTAGTTTGCATTTCTGTTGAAGAAAGAGTGGATGCCTTTTGAATGATGGAGGTGGTGCGTCGGTGTGCGGTTGTTTCGTTAGTTTGGCAGCCAGTCTCCAGCGATTCCTAGGCAGGGAAGGAGTACTCCTCCCCCTTCCTTGGTCGCTGTTTGCTGCTGGCTGGGTCACGGGTAATCCTTCCAGCTGGGCCGCAGCTTGTCTTGTTCGCCCACGTCCCAGATGGTGACGGGCATGTTGTTTTCCGGCTCCTCTGACTCCATGTCAAGCGATCCTAAATATAATCTGTGCTATAGGCCCTCTGGCACTTTTCAGTACTGGCATTAGGCATTTAAAAATTTCTCCCCCCCCCCCTCCCCCGGTCTATTTTTGCACATACCCACAGCAGGAATATTCTTCTCTCGTTCCAGCGGTGGTTCTGTGCTCTCCGTGCTGCACAGATAATGAGCCATTCTGCTGGGGAATGCTCCTCCCTTATTGTCACGTAGTTTCCTCTGATTGGTCCGTGTTACGTTGCCTAGTGTTGCCTGGGAACGGTGTTGTGATGGTCCTTTGTGTTTCAGAATGTTGAGGGTGTTTTTTCTGATTGGTCCGTCATGTGAGGGCGGGGCAGAGAGACATGGTCAGTGTTGTGGCTTCACCACCATGAATCCATGAACCCTTCAGGGAGTGACTGAGTGACTTCAGAACGTTGTCTTCAGAACGTTGAGGGTGAGTTTTATTATAGTAGACTAATGGGGGCTGCCACTTGCATTATGATTTATTGGCAGACTGTACCTGCACCACCACCACAACTTCTTGACTACCTGACAGAACTTCCCAGTACATGATTCAAAGTCTGGTCATTGTAGGCAAGCAAACTACCGATTGCACCAGAAGGCCCTATGTTGGCTGTATATTAATCTACATAACTGAAATGTGAGCCAGCTACTGAATTTCAAACAAAAGCACTTACGCAGCAAGCACCCGGTGCTGACCAAATAAGCTTTTGAATATCAACCCTATAATTTTTTGTGACTTTAAGAAGTTCCTTTGAAGAATGTCTGCAGTGCAAGCATGCTATAACGTTTTGTTTAAATCTTTAACTAATATAAAATTTCATCTGCAACATACTGCATTGTTTGCCCTATTAAATGCAGCATGCTCTCTGTTCACCAAGTCTGTCTTAATGTAATAAAATGAGTTTGTTTTTTTTTCATACTAGTAGAAGAATATTGAATCCAGATTCCTTTATTAGTTTTCTGTGTCCCAGTGTTTAAAGAGCACCAGTAATTGGCCCCGCTTGTAGTCATGGAGAGAGAGCCAAGTACATATAAGCCTTCCTTCGGCAGGAAACAGGAATTAATGCAGTGTTTCTCATCCTGTGGTTGAAATTTCGCCGTTAAGAAGAGAACACTTAGAGTTGCTTGCCACTGAAAACGTTTTTTAAAATGCAGGTTTTCAAATGTTGTGTCGGAAAAATGGTACAATCAATACTTAAACATTTTTCTTTTGAGAAGAGAGCTGTAAACAGATTGTCGTTTTGTTTTGTTTTTTTCAAAGCTTTTTGAGAGGCTTTGGCAATACTAAAGCATGTTGCAAGAAGTGAGGAAAACTGTAGCATACCAATGTGTCTGCAGTGTTTCTATTTATTTTTATGAAGAATTTAACCTTTACAAGTTGCTGTTTTCTATGATTTATTTGAAAAGTTGGGTCTTATTTCTTTAGAAACCCGATGTGAGGCTTTCCAGAGGCAGCAACGACAGAGAAGACGGCACTCTCCAGGGCCCAGTAAGTGACAGTATGCTAGCTTTTCATCTCATCGTACAACTTCCTGTTTCTCTATAAACTTACCATATAATTAGAGATCATGGGACAGTCAGCTAACTATTTCTTTTATAACATTAAGAAGATTATAAGTTCACAGAGGTTCAGTCTGTGGGGTATGTGACTGTATTTTTAATATGGAACATATTCATATTTCATGTTAGACTTATTTGATAACTATTTGGGTTTGTTTTTTTAAAGGTTTTCTTTAACCCAAAGCTGTTTTTTCCATAAATAGTTTTCAGTTGCTTTTCTTTAGAAAACTGGTATAAAAGTAATGTTTGAAGACTGTCATTGATAGTGTATGTTTTTGACCAGTGCTTTTTAACCAGTGTGTTGTGGCACACTTGCATGTCCTGGAAGAGACCTTGGTGGTAACATCCAGGAGTGTGACTAAACATGGTCTTATGAATAGGGTCGGAGCTAGGGCGGGGTGACTGGGGCATTTTATAGGGCATGTCTGGCACTGTTATTTTAGGAGGAGAAGAGTGTTACATCATTTCATATCATGCAACAGGAGCCCGGGCCAGTGGTAATGCAGAGGGACATGAAAGCAGGGCTTCAGCAAGCTATATGCGGACAGTGTGGCTGCATAGGGTGCAAGGGAAGTGGTAGTACAAGTCTTATTTCCCATCCATTGCATCTTCTGCTTGGCAGCAGCACAGTAGGCAAAGCAGGAGCGTAAGGCAGTGTGTCACATAGGGCGCGTTTCCAGCTCAGGATGGTCCTGCTTTGGACCATGTGCAGAGACTAATTGCAGGGCCTCATTTGTATTACTCAGTAGGGGCTGAAAAGCAGGGCCATGTACAAGAAACACAGTCTCTCAGTAGTGGGGCTGGCCCTACATCAGTTAGGTCTGACACTGTGCATAAGGCTCCATCTCTACTGGACAGTGCCCCAGAGACAAACCCTTTACTTCATTTTCTACCCTTTCCCCCCACAAGTAGCATAAAGAGAACAGGAGGGAAGGGGGCGAGTCAGGAGATGATGGAGCAAAGAGCTACTCTCTCGTCCCTAATTTGCACTGATGAGAAGGGATGTGACTGGAGCAGACAGTACAGAGCAAAGAATCCCTGCTCCTGCCCATTTGTCTTCTGTCCTAGAGGCAAAATGCATCAGTTTGTTGTGCAGGAGGAGCAGAGGAGCTCCTTTTTCTTTTCTTTACCCTGTTGTGTAACCTCAAGCCCCTTTTCTTGCTCTCCCCTTCTGGGAGCTGGGTTTTGCAAGCAGAAACAAGAAAGGAGAGGGCTGGAGCAAAAACAGCCCAAAACCAGAACTGAGATGTCTGAGTGATTTCTGAGAAGAGTAGGCTTTAATTGTTTGGCAACATTTTTCTACTTAAGCTCCATGCTGCCTTGTGTTCTGGAGCAGGTTTGAGAGGACCTTGGAAGTAAGGTAGCAGAAAGAAGGGATGAGAGAGCACTAGGGTAGGAGGTGCTTTGTGTGAAAACATATGGTTAGGAATTACAGGTGCACAAGAGTTGGGAAGGGGTGCAAGAGATATGGTAGATGAGTGTTAGAGTAGATGTGAGAGCTGGTGTGGGAAGATTAAGGCCAGCGTAACAAGCAGGGTAAGCACAGCGGGGGGCATCGATGTTCAAAAAAACTGCCCCCACTTACCTATTCCACAACTGCATCACAGCACTGGCATAGGAGCATGTGCTGTGATCCATCGAAATCATTTTCCGCAGCTGCTGCTTTTACCACCTATCCTGCTTTTAAAAATTGTATGCAGAGCAATGGAAGCATCTCTTTTCACTGCCACGGCTCTTGCCGCCAGTGCTGCATTAGAGATTAAGAACTCTGTTGAAACAGGAAGTAGTTAATCTTTCTAACAAACTAAAATTATAGAAAGAAAGTTCAGAGAAAGAGGATATCTCGAAAGATGCTAAGCATGGTTTGAGAGGAGCAATAACACATGATAGGAAATCTCTCCTTCCATCTAAAACCATAAAACAGAATGATAGTGGTGTGTACTTTGTTATATGACCATTTGTCCTATGACATCAGCATACGTAGAAAACATTAGCATGTGATGCAAGTTCTACCACACTTTTCAGACAAAAATGTAATGGTAGATATGAATCACTTGTTTACTCTTTCTAAAAGACAATGACTAGGGGGCATGCAATGAAGCTACTAAGTAGTAAATTTAAAACAAATCAGAGAAAATATTTATTCACTCAGTGTGTAATTAAGCTCTGAAGTTTGTTGCCAAATAAAGTGGTTAAAGCAGTTAGTTTAGCAGGGTTTTAAAAAAGGTTGAATAATTTCCAGAAGAAAAGGCCATATGCCATTGTTAAGATGGACTTGAAAAAATCCATTGCTTGTTTCTAGGATAAGCAGCATAAAATCTGTTTTACTGTTTTGTGATCTTGCCAGGTTCCTGGATTGGCTACTGTTGGAAACCGTACTGGGCTTGATGGACCTTTGGTCTGTCCCAGTGTGGCAACACTTACGTTCTTAAGAAGACTGGGGCTGTAGGCTGAAAAGGGGGGGAGCCAGGTGGGAAAAGGGGCCTAGGCTAGACTGAAGTGGAGGCTGAAAAGGGGGGGAGAGCAAGTAGTTGAAGGAGCTGAAGCCAGGGATTGAAAAGGGGGGGACTGTTGGGAGAAGGGGCTGGGACTCAGAAATAGCATTGATATAGGGACTAGAAGAAGGTGGCTGAAGATAGGAAAAGAGGGCTGATGCTGGCAGATTGGTAGAGGTAACAGAAATGCTCTGATGCTAGGAACAGATGAAAGAACGGGCTGATGCTAGGAGAAGGGGGGGCTCAGCTATCACAAGGTTTGGAGAAGGGATCTAATACATGAGCAGAAGGGGCTAGGGTCTAAAAAGGAGCATATGGAGAAGGAATGGATTCTCAGAAGCTTAGCGGAGATTGGGTGGCAGCACCGGTGGTAGGAGACAGGGCTAGTGCTGGGCAGACTTCTATGGTCTGTGCCCTGAAAATGGCAGATACAAATCAAGGTCAGGTATACACATAAAGTAGCACATATGAATTTATCTTGTTGGGCAGACTGGATGGACCGTACAGGTCTTTCTCTGCCATCATCTACTATGTTACTATATGGGATAGAAGGGTTGGGGGCTGATGCAGGGGCTGGAGAAGGAAGAAGAGGACAGCTACTTTGTGAGAGATAGGGAGAAGCAAGGGGTAAATGCAAAGGGAGGTGAAGATGGAGGGGCAGAGGTATGGGTACTGGAGTTAAGGTGGAGGAAAGATAGAATTGTTTGTATCAGCATTTTTCTAATTCTCTTGCAGGTTGAATTTTTTACCATGGATTATTTTGTTTTGTGTTATGAATAATATGAATGTTTTCTTGTAAATCACCTAGTTATAGGTTGTAGTTGAGAATGGGAGAACTAGGGAGGTAAGGGAAGTAAAGAAAACTGGTAAGTAGCTAAACAACAGAGAATGGAGATTGAGAGGGTCTGGTAGGGATGCAGCTACCATTGAGCAAGCCCGGCAAAATGCCCAGGGCCACCCAATGGTAGGGGCTTCCTGAAGCTGCTCCCACACACAGGTCTGACTTCCCTACCTTCCTCTCTCCTCCCCCCTGTAATTGGCCCAGCATCGCTCCGTCCTGCCTATGTTTGCCTATTTGCGGATGATACTAAGATCTGTAACAGAGTGGACACCCCGGAAGGAGTGGAAAACATGAAAAAGGATCTGAAGAAGCTAGAAGAATGGTCTAAGGTTTGGCAATTAAAATTCAATTTCTCAATTAGGGATCAATGTTGAATCTGACCTGGTGTCTGCTATTAACAAAGGTTCTCTGTTACACCAGAATGTAAAACCAGACATTAATTCATTTCAATTTTTTAATTTTTTCAATTTGCAGTGCTCAGTCGTGCTGATGTGCATAAAACCATAATGATATGGAGTAAGACCTCAGCTTCCAAACATCACAGCACAAGTCCTTCCTTCCTTTCCTTGTTTGTCAAATTTGAACTAATCTTGCGCTGCCTCAGTAGACTGTCATATATTGATTAACAGGTCACAACTAATATCTGAGGTAAATAGTTCTTCACTTATCTTTGATGAGTAGATGCTTGGGTCAGGTTTGCTCCATATCTCCCAATATTCAGTGTTCTGTGTTTTAAAATCTTCTTTTTCCCCGATGTTGAAGCCACGTTTCACTTTTAACGCTTTTTCAAGGGAATGTATTTCCAATCTAATGAATAAACTACAAACATACTTCCATCATCTTTTAAAAGTTTTTTTACGTTATCAATACTATCTTTAACACTTCATTTAACCAACTTCATTTCTCAGCTTACTGGGAGAGTCTACTATCTTCGCTCCTCCCTGCTTCTGTGAACCAGTGATTACTCCATATCATTATGGTTTTATGCACATCAGCACGACTGAGCACTGCAAATTTAAAAAATTAAAAAATTGAAATTAATTAATGTCTGGTTTTACATTCTGGTGTAACAGAGAACCTTAATTAAAATTCAATGCCAAGAAATGCAAAGTGATGCACTTAGGGAATAGAAATCCACAGGAGACGTATGTGTTAGGCGGCGAGAGTCTCATAGGTACGGACGGGGAGAGAGATCTTGGGGTGATAGTATCTGAGGATTTGAAGGTGACGAAACAGTGTGACAAGGCGGTGGCTGTATCTAGAAGGTTGTTGGGCTGTATAGAGAGAGGTGTGACCAGCAGAAGAAAGGGAGTGTTGATGCCCCTGTATAAGTCATTGGTGAGGCCCCATCTGGAGTATTGTGTTCAGTTTTGGAGGCCGTATCTTGCTAAGGATGTAAAAAGAATCGAAGCGGTGCAAAGAAAAGCTACGAGAATGGTATGGGATTTGCATTACAAGACGTACGAGGAGAGACTTGCTGACCTGAACATGTATACCCTGGAGGAAAGGAGAAACGGGGTGATATGATAACAGACGTTCAAATATTTGAAAGGTATTAATCCGCAAACGAACCTTTTCCGGAGATACGAAGGTGGTAGAACGAGAGGACATGAAATGAGATTGAAGGGGGGCAGACTCAAGAAAAATGTCAGGAAGTATTTTTTCACGGAGAGAGTGGTGGATGCTTGCAATGCCCTCCCGCGGGAGGTGGTGGAGATGAAAACGGTAACGGAATTCAAACAAGCGTGGGATAAACATAAAGGAATCCTGTTCAGAAGAAATGGATCCTCAGGAGCTTAGCCGAGATTGGATAACAGAGCCGGTAGTGGGAGGTGGGGCTGGTGGTTGGGAGGCGGGGATAGTGCTGGACAGACTTATATGGTCTGTGCCAGAGCCGATGGTGAGAGGCGGGGATAGTGCTGGGCAGACTTGTATGGTCTGTGCCCTGAAAAAGACAGGTACAAATCAAGGTAAGGTATACACAAAAAAGTGGCACATTTCTTGGGCAGACTGGATGGACCGTGCAGGTCTTTTTCTGCCGTCATCTACTATGTTACTATGAGGCATATTTTCAAAGCACTTAGCCTTCCAAAGTTCCATAGGTTTCTATGGAACTTTGGAAGGCTAAGTGCTTTGAAAATATGCCTCTATGTCTCTCTGGCTTCTTTCTGGTACTGTGGCGGGTGGCCAGCAGAGGCAGCCCTGAAAACTGGCTTTCTCTAGCCAGTGGGGCCTTTCCTTTGCCACATCCCACCTCTCTGCCACAACTTCCTGTGGGCAAGACACACCTGAGGAAAAGCCCCGCTGGCCGGAGATGGGCGGTTTTCAGAGCTGCCACTTCGACACCCACCGCAGCACCGGAGAGAAGCTAGAGAGATGATGGGGATGGAAGGCAGGAGAGATGCTAGGAGAGCAGATGGAGGAGAAGAGAGAGCATAGGGGAATGGGAAGAGAGGGGAAGCAATGCTGGACCTTGTGGGTGAAGGACAAATGGAAGAGTAAGAGACACCTGGACCAAAGGGGACGGAGAAGAGATGGGACTGATGCTGGACTGGGGTGGGGGGGGGGGGGGAACGAGAGAGAGACACTGGACTAATGGAGGGATGTAGAGAGAGATGCCACACCATGGAGGGTGGAGGAAAGGAAGAGAGAAGTGAGAAGCAGGAACACAGAAGAGATGCTGGCAATGAAGAAAGCATAGGGACAGGACAGAGAGGGGAGATGCTGGACAGAATGGATAGGGGGACACAGGAAAGATGGATGGTGGACCTAGAGACCGTGGAGAAAGTTAAGAAAAAAAAACAGAAAAAAGCAAGAGAGTGACACTAGGACCCAAAGCGTTACTCAGACAACAAAGGTAGAAAAAAGGATTTTCTTATTAACCCATTAGTGCCCAACATTTATTATGGGAACATTGGGCACTAATGGGTTAATTTATTAACTGTAATAAACCAGCTTTAGGAAATGTGCATCCTCATAGGAAGTGATGGTGTTATAGGGGGCCCACTTCAATTTTTCTGTCCGTGGTCCATTCAGTCCTAGCTACACCACTGGGGAGAGAGGGAGGAGGAGGAGGAATAAAATCTAGCTACAGGTAGGTAAAAAAAATAATAGTAATAATAATAAGCAGATGAGAGAAATGGAGAAAAAAATGAAACAGAAAGATCAGAATCAGATATAAGAGAAGAAGGGAAGAAGACACAGTGAAAAGCAGAAAATAGAAATTTAGATCCTGGAAAAGGACTTAGGAGAGAACCAGCAAGGGAGGATGTAGTAACCCAACCTAAATGGGGGGAAAAAAACCAAAATTATCAGACAACAAAGGTACAAAAAAATTATTTTTAATATTTAGAGAAAATAACTTTGAAAATATGGATATCTTGTATTTTGTACTTAAAGATAAAAACATCTCCCTATTTCCTCTATTTTTTTTTTCAGCATTCTGCTGCTCACATGCTTCTTTCTTAGGTTTTCAATTTAATTTTTTTTTGACTAGGCATTTGTTTTTAATCTGTAGTTCCTTATTTTTTATTTTATTATTTTTTTTTTTTTTTTACTAGGTGACAGGTCTATTTTATCCTTTTGTAACCACAGAGGATTCTTTTAACATGTAGATTCTGGACTTCCGGTGGAGCTGCAGGCCAAGATGGTCGCTGCAAGTTGAACTCCACAGAACCCCGATCGAGGACCCCAATTCAGAGGACCCAGACCCTCTCCCACAGTGTGAGCTCTGCTCCCCTGATCATCTCTATTCGACCTGCAAAGAAGGCGCTGCAATTTGCCTTCTGGAAAAACTGTTGGGAGCCACTGGCGGCAAGTGCATCTCCCCCCCTCCATTGGGGAAAGCGAGTAGGTCCCACCGGTGGAGAAGAGCACGGCTAGGAGAGGTGGCTGGCTGCGGAGTGGCTCTGAAAGGCGGCAGCAGTGAGGCATTATTTGCCGACAGCGATGAGGTAGCTGGAGCGGCAGCACCGAAGAGGATGGCAAGCTTGAACGGTGGAGGGAGCTGGAGCGACGTCACTGAGGCGGAGTGGGCACCTACCATGACACAGGATCTGAATCTAGCCTTGGGAGACTGCCCTGATAGAGCAGGAGGAGATCCAGCAACAATGCCCCCAGTAGTCCCTCCTTTGCGCTGCTATTATCTTTGGGGGAGAGAGTGCCGCCTGGAGCCTCAGAGGTGAGCAATGCACTGCTGGGTCCCTCACTTGGTTTGCTGCCTGGAGCTTTCAACTGGGTTGCCCCTTCACCTGCTTCCTGCTCTGATTCTGGGCAACAGTGAGGCAAGGAAAGTAAAGCAACAAGGCTACACAGAAGAACTCCCCCCCCCCCCCACCCTAGTTACTGCCTCTCCCCTCTTGGTGGAATTGTGTGAATTCTGAATTGTACAGAGGATCATTAACCTATTGTTCCTGCATTGGAGGCACAGTGTTTCCGCATGGCAGCTCGCGGATCCAAAGAAGAGCGGAGAAGACTCATGGTGGAAGATTAAAGATGGCGGAGAAGAAGCCATCACTTACGGTGGGATCCGCTTGGGCCTCGTAAATTTTTACGGAGGTCCAAATGGATGTAGAAGAGGCTATGAATATACAATTACAACAAATTATTGATAAATTAGATGGAATGGATCATTGGTTTACTACTGTCACAAAAATCTTCAGGAGGTCCAACAGAGAATAGGAAAGATAGAGACTTCAGCTCATGAATCTTCATTGGAAATCAAACGCCATCAGGATATTGTAGCTTCTCTGGAAGACAAGGTCAGCAATCTGTGAAATCGCTCTCGTAGGAACAATTTGAGATTGGATGGATTACCAGAATCAGTACAGGATGCAGAGCTGAGGGGATTTCTGGAGACCTGGTTCCCCAGGTTCTTGCAAAATCAAAGCACTGCAGACCCTCTATGGATAAAACATGCTCATCCGTTAGGGCCCAAAAGGACGCCCAAGGATCGTCCCAAAGTTGTCATTCTTCGACTACTCCAGTATCATCACAAGATGGCGATATTGTCTGCCCTCAGAAGTGGTAAAACCCTGGAGTTTGAATGCCATAAGATTTTCTTTTTTCAGGACTACTCCACGAGAGTCTCTTCAACGCAAACAATTTTCTCTGATTTGTAAACATTTACATAAATTACAAATACGTTTCAGTCTATTATATCCAGCAAAGCTGTGGATCCAACACAATGGAACTTTACAGCATTATGATACTGTGGCAGTGGCCCAGGCTTTTGTTGTTCAATTGGAGTGAGAGAGACTGAGTGTATCCAAATAACTTTTGAGACCCACTGTCATACCTGGGGCCTTTGTGGCTGAGGGGAGGAGAGGTATATATTTTGGGATACTTCTGTTTTGTTTTGTTTTTTTTTTAGTAGAATCTTGTGTATGCAGGCAGCATTACAGTTTGTTAAAGAAAAACTATTTTTTTTCTTCCCTGAGCTGAGTTCTGTTGTCTGTGATATAATACTTGCCTGTGAAGGGGGAGGGGGCCAGGAGCCTTTCCAACATTTCTTTCTATTTTACAAGATGGGGTCTTTGGTCAGAGCTACGGAAGTCACGCACCTTTGGTGCCCTTTAGGAGAGGGGTTGGGTTAGGGGAGAGGGGAAAATGCAAAGATGGATGGGCATTTCATTGGGAGGAGGGGGTGGAAAGAAATAGGCAGGGAATTCTGGATAGTAACCCAGGAAAGTTTGTACTGGTTGATACTTAGGTTGGGGCAGTCTAGAATATTTGTATGATAACTGGGTGCAGGGAGGTTTAGGATTACCTTGTCTCAGGCATTACAATGAGGCTTGTCTTCTGCATCACCTTAGGGATTGGCTGTTTGATACTGAGCAGTTTACTCCGACTCGTTGGGAGCAGGCACTGTATAATCCTTGGCATTTGAATTTTCTTGTGCAGGCCCAATCAAAAAGTTTACCTTCCTCTTGCCGAGGGAGCATATTGTTATCTCCTTTGAGGGGTATTTGGCAGATTCTGTTGAAATCATGGAATCAGAACCCGAATGGTAGCAATATGCTGCCATGTCGAGGCAATGTTGATTTTTAGCCAGGAATGGAATCAAGGTTGTTTAGAAGATGGTCGGCAATGGGTATTGTCTTGATTGAGCATTTTCTTAATGAGGAAGGGATTTTTTTATAGTTTACAAGATTTACAACCGAGACTTTCCTTAATTCACAAAGATTATTTTGCTTATAGACAGCTAAATCATTACTATTCTAGTTTAGTTCAGGCGGCATTGCTCACCAGGTTGGGTCAGAAACTTCGCGATTTCTTACAAGGGGATGTTTTGGTCAGGTTTCAGACTACATAAAGCGTTGGTATCTCTTCTTCCCCCCCCCCCCCCCCCCCCCCCCCACCCCACCATGAGGACGGTCCTCTTAAGGAGGCTTGGAGTAAAGATCTGGGGTACGAATTGAAGGGAGTAGATTTTTTAAAATTGATAAAGGCTATCCCGAAGCAGGTTGGTAGTACTGAGCTCCAGGAGAGTCAATATCGGATACTCCGTAAGGCGTACATGTCGCAATCTCAGGCTGTTAGATCAGGATGGATATCTGATGCTGAATGTTCCAAATGTAGGCAGGGGTACAATACCTTTTTTCATGTCTTTTGGCAATGTGATGGTGCTCGAGTGTTTTGGAGATCACTGCATAGATATTTATGGACTCTCTTCAGACAACATGTAATTTTTTCCTGGAAAGGAGTCTTGCTGAATAAATGGATCTCTGACAAAAACTTACGTCTCATACTTTGTAAAGTTTATGCATTGAGGGAAAAATGTATACTTAAGTATTAGATGCAAAAAGAACCTCCCTCTTTTTGGTATTGGAGAAACAGATTCCGTGAGTTAATGCTTTGGAAAGCACGGGCAGCTCAGACTTTCCCAAGGAGAAGAAGGGCCTTCACGTCTATCTGGAATTGTTATTTGCAAAATATTTCAATCCACAACAAGGAATAGAGAGTCCTGATACCACTGTACAAAATAATCTCTCTAGTGTAGGTAGCAAAGTGCTTTAACGAGACTATAATCCTGTGAAGTGCAATAGAACCTTAGTAAGAAAAGGGAAAAAGCCTCTGAACCCAACCCAACCTCCAACCAAAATCAATGGTTTTAGAAACAAAGATGGAAGAAAATATATGGGTTACCTCTCTTTATCGGCATAAAAAAACCTTAATTCTTTGGTTCAAAATTGCTGAACTTCACAGAAATGACAATTGATGGATCCACAAAAAGAAGTAAAAGAACTACTTAGCTTAAACTTCAAAGCGCAGGTGAGCAAAAACGTGTGTGGTCGGTCAATCACACCGACTGTGGCCAGAGTTTTGCTGCTAGGAGCTGTCTCAAGGTGTGCAAGACCTTAAAAAAAAGTGTTCAACAAAATTACAATTGAAATGCAAAAACACATGACTGAAAAAATATATATCCATGTGAAATGAAATACAAAATACTGAATGCAAAACAAACTCGATCCATAAGTCAAAAGCTAAAATGTAGTTAAAGGGAAGTACTTGCCAGTAACTTTAAACCACATCTGATCTTCCCGCTATGGGATCCCCACCGAAATGGCCGTGGCGTCTTTTCTTTATAGAATTTAAACTAGATATCCTGAAATGTCATTTCTGGTAAACGTCATGTGCTAATCATTAGCATATTCTGCATAATGGGCATCTTGTATTTTCAAAATTCAAGCTGACCTGCAGTGATGTAGCTGTCAGAAATAACAAAACAGGAGTCCCATTATTGACTCTTATTCATCCTTATGAGTACCTGATTAAAAAACTCCTCCATGCCAGTCTAAAATTGAGTCCTGAGGGTTCATCTGTTTTCAGTAAAAAAAAAAAAAAATCCAAAACTGCTCCCTCTGTAATAATTTCTTAAGTCTACTGGGAGAATCTTCTGAAATATGGTCAATTGCACAGACCTGCAGTGAGGGAAAGGTATGCCCCATTTCCAGTGTTCCACAGTTGGAGCTTCAATTCTGGATTTTTTCAAGCAACTTGCTCTTCAATGTCCTCCTGAACAGCTGAAGTTGCAATGACATTGACCCCTCTAGGAGTCTGGGTTAAAGACAACCTTCTGGACAAAATTATGAAGTCATCCTCAAGTGGCACTTGGGAACACGGTAAATCATATGACCAGACCAACTCCAAAGAGCAAAGGCCTTCAGGAGAGGTAAAAACACAGATGTTGTGTATGTTCCCCCCACCCCCCTAGTCTGTCAGAAGTCCCAACAGAAAGGCAGTCTGTCAGTGATAGACAAACTCACCCCTACAGCAGGTAAGGACTCTCCCACCAGAAATCCATGAGATTCTCCTGCCAAAATGACAACATCTTCATGCTGAGGATTGGTGACCATAAAGTGAAGAGAGGAAGCAGTCATTTCCAGGTATAGCAGAGCATCAAGAGACAAGCCCAAGTCTCGAAAGTGTGCATGAGGATCGAAGAACACCATCGTTTCCAGAAGTCTCTGGCTATGTGCTAGGCATGGTTTGAGAGAAAAGTCTTCCGACCTCCCCAGAATCCAAATATCTTCAGTGCACATCACCTCACAGTGGTCACAGTCAGTTCAGACTTGAGGCTGGCACTTGAGGTCCAGAGCTCCACAGAGGAACCTTGCATTCCACCCCAAAGGATGTGACTCACCAAATCTACATAAACTCCCTGTCTGACCAGGCAATCCAAACCCAAACATGAGGGCTGTTGCAGGCCTCGGACAATAGAGAAGTGGTAGGCGAAGGTTTTTGTACCCAAGGTCAAGGGTAAGCTGCAAATCCTCATGAGAGGCATGGCACCTTGCTCAGGTACCTGCACAAAAGTGGAAGGACACTTGACAAATGGAATCTGCAGAGTTCACAAGACTTTGGTAAAGTGGTTCACCGCTTAAGGAGATGCCACTGAGTAACAAGAGATAGGCTTGGAGAGGCTGGACTGTGACTGTCAAATAATCACCCTCTGGATTATTGTCAACAAACATGCCAAGATGTGACATGTCAGGATTGGAAAGAGCAGAAGAGGGCAACTGAGGTACATCCTTGGCAGCATTCGGCTGATCACACGGAACAGACAAGTCTTTTACAGCAATGTCAGCCATTGGATCATTCGTGACTCTGATTACTTTAGCATGTTCCTGCCCCCCCCCCCCCCTCTCGGAGCTGTTTCCAATTGGATCTCCAAAAGGTGTGGGTTTGCTGAATGCTGGAAATGTATTTGAATGGAAGTATTGCTAAGCTATACTGAGCTGGAACCTCAGACTCTGCTCAAGCACTTAACTCTCCCATAAGAATTGGACAGTTACCTTGTGACCAGACCACTTCCTGGACATAATCCAAAATAAGCTGCAGCCTCTTTAAGAGATCATTTCCAGTGAAAAATTTCTCACTTGAACTTTTGGAGATGATGACAGGATGTGTGACAGTCCTTGTCTCAAGCTGTAAAGAAAGCCAAACCTGATCTACTGTTGTAATGCTCTTATTGCCAAAAGTCATAAGTGACGTCACCAGGTATATTCCGGTCCCCACCCCACCCCGGAAAGTCTCAAAATTCAGACACCTGCCCTGCGTAACGAAAGTCACCTCAGAGGCTGTATCAAGCAGACCCTGACATGGGAACACATGTTGGACCAACAAAGGCAATATAGGCATACGCTTACCCAAAAAATACTTGTGTTCCCTGATGGAGTCCAACGAAGGAAACCACTCCTGGTCTTTAGACAGGTCACCTGCGAATGCAACAACAATCTCCACAATGGCAGCAGATGGAGCACTCACTTGCACAGTAGAGACTGTGAAGAAAAAGGAGGAGTGGTTAGTCAGTCCATGTCCTCTTCTTAAGAGGACTGGGAGACCACCTCTGCAGGGTTGACAAGAAGTAGGCCCTGCAGCAGCTGTGGACCCCAGAGATTGATCCTGTGGTTTCTGGTCTGACCCACCACCTATCTGAGAAGAGTGTAACGGCTGCTAGGTACTAGGAATAATGGACTGTTTCTTTTCTGCAGCCCACTTTCTCCTGTTGACGCACTTCAGGTCAGACTGATGCAGGCCTGCCCCTGCTGTCTGGGGAGCAGTACCACCCATCTGAGGAGACCTGTAAAGGAGAAACAGACATTAAGCTCAAAAGACAATAAGAACTGAACAGCAGAGAGACTCTGGTGGTTTTCCTTAGGCCTCGGACACACATCAAATATATCCTCCTCTTGCCTAAAAAGGCTGGCAAAAGACACTCTGCTTTCCTGCTAAAGGCATTTTCACAGGGTTTGTTAAACCTGGCACACAAAAGGTCTGTAGTGGCCAAGGGCATGGGCATAGCTTGGGGAGGGGGGGGGCACAACGCGCTCTCGGCCCCTCCTTCCCGCCCTCAGCTCCCTGGCAGCCCTCCTCCTGGGATAACCAATCAGTCACAGTCAAAACCAACCTAACTACACCCTGAAGCATAAGAGGAAAATTTCTGCTTCTCACCCTTGCAGTCCGTAAGTCCCAGACCAGGTGATGTGAAGAATCTGCTCCTCTTCTAGGTTCTAGCAGATTACCTGCAAGCCCCTGTAGATCAGGAATATAGTCCAAGGTACCTGCTCTGTGAAACTGGTTACACAGTCTTTGGGGAAGCCACAGAGCTCTGGCTGAACTTGACCTTGTGCACTGCTCTGCACAGAGATACAGTTCACAGGTGTTTAGGCAAATTAGTCTCCAACTCCTCTGAGAGAGAACTGTACAATATGCAGTCGTCATCTGTTTTGATTCTTGTTCTTTCTCACATGCCCAGCATTGGCATTCCCCCAGGTCCAGGTGACACACACAGACCAATCACCAACCATGTACCTCTGTCCAGCAAATTACTCACAGTCAGGACAATGAGGGGCATTGTGAGCTTCCAGCAAGAATATCTTATCATACACAAGCCTGATGGTAGCAAACTCCCCTACATGGTTCACAGATGTACCAGAGACTCTGTCTCTGTGAGATCCACTTCTCCACATTCCCAGGAGATAACTGGAGGCTAGGTTGAAGTTAAAAAAAAACATGTCCTTGGATGAAGTCAGTAGCACAGCTATGCCAAGAAGTAGTTTTCCTTGAAGAAAGTTGGTTTCTGTTGTATTCAGGCCTCTGCCTGCAGATTCTACTACTACTACTTATCATTTCTATAGCGCTACTAGATGTACCTGTAGTGCTGTACACTTGAACATGAAGAGAGAGTCCCTGCTCGACAGAGCTTACAATCTAATTAGGACAGACAGGACAAATAAGAGGATAAGGGAATTACTAAGGTGGGGATGATAAAATAAGGGTACTGAACAAGTGAGTAAGGGTTAGGAGTTAAAAGCAGCATCAAAAAGGTGGGCTTTTAGCCTAGATTTGAAGATGGCCAGAGATGGAGCTTGACGGACCAGCTCAGGAATATAGAGAAAGAAACTACAGGTTTTAGCAGTCTGCTGAATATGTTCAGAGAAGGAGAGAGAGGAGTCGAAGATGACCCCAAGGTTATGAGCTGATGAGACAGGGAGGATGAGAGTGTTATCCACAGAAATAGAGAATGGGGGAAGAGGAGAGGTTGGTCTAGGGGGAAAGATAAGAAGCTCAGTCTTGGTCATGTTTAGTTTCAGATGGCGCTGAGACATCCAGGTGGCAGTGTCAGACAGACAAGCTGATACTTTGGCCTGAAATTCCTGCTGAGATTTCGGGGCTGGAGAGGTAGATCTGGGAGTCATCAGCGTAAAGGTGATACTGAAAACCATGGGATGAGATCAGAGTATAGATAGAGAAAAGAAGAGGTCCCAGGACAGATCCCTGAGGTACACTAACTGACAGTGGGATAGAAGTGGAGGAGGCTCCACCAGAGTATACACTAAAAGTACGATGGGAGAGATAAGAAGAAAACCAGGAAAGAACAGAGCCCTGAAATCCAAGTGAGGATAGCGTATCAAGGAGTTGGCTGTGATCAACAGTGTCAAAAGCAGCAGATAGATCGAGAAGGATGAGGATAGAATAGAGGCCTTTGAATCTGGCCAGGAACAGGTCATTGGTCACTTTAGCAAGTGCTGTTTCAGTGGAATGAAGGGGGCGAAAGCCAGATTGAAGTGGATCAAGAATAGCTTGAGATGAAAGAAAGTCAAGGCAATGGTGGTATCTTGGATAGGAAAGGGAGGAGGGAGATGGGGCGATAGTTAGAAGGACAGGTAGGGTCCAATGAAGGTTTTTTAAGGACTGGTGTGACTACGGCATGTTTGAAGGCATCAGGAACAGTCGCAGTGGAAAGTGAAAGATTGAGGATATGACAGATAAAAGGGATGACAATAGGAGAGATAGTGTTAAGTAGATGGGTGGGAATAGGATCGGAGGACCAGGTAGCTCGTTTTGAGGAGGAAAGAAGATGTGTAGTTTCCTCTTCAGTGATTTCAGAAAAGGAGGCAGGGGTTGGAGGGTTGAGAGAATGGACTAGGGAATAATCCTGTTTGGCAAGTAAAAGAGCAGACTGGAAGAAGGTCAGCAAGAATTTGTAATGTATGAAGTCAGCATGGGCACGGGATTTCAGCCAAAGGCGTTCGGCAGAGCGGGCACAGGAACGTAGGTAGCAGATTCTGGAGGTCAGCCAAGGCTGGGGTTTGGTACACTTTACAGGACGGGGAATGGGAGGAACAAGAGTATCCAGAGGAGAGAATAGTATTATAGGAAGAGACAGCCTCATTGACAGACTTGGATAACATAGTGGTAGAGAAGAGATTTGAAACACTGGAGGACAGAGTAGAAGGGTCAATAGCCTGAAGATTTCTAAATGTATTGGTTAAGATTGGACGGGACTGGGGAAGGAGGGTGTTTAAGTGTGAAAGTTATCAGATGATGGTCAGAGAGGGGAAGAGCTGAGGCACAGAAGCTGGAGAGTGAGCAGTTTGAGAAGAGGATGAGATCAAGACAGTGGCCATTCTGGTGAGTGGGGGTAGTGGAGCATATATTGGTCCAGGTCTCAAATCAACAAATGTAAGACAGCAGGAAAAAGAACCTATATTACTGAGGGGGTTTCTAAAGTATATGACTCATTAGATGCCATGAAAGCATTTGTGAATGGGCTTCCGAGGCACTGAAAGAAGATGATGTTACATGCACGATACCGTTATGATAAGCAAACTGGTGACTGAATAGGAGAGCAGGCACTGGTTGAAGACAGTTATGTTTTTGTTTGCTGTACCTTTGGAAGAATGGCCTGCGATGGACTCTATAACAGGTTCGGATACAGGTACATAAGTAATGCCACACTGGGAAAAGACCAAGGGTTCATCGAGCCCAGCATCCTGTCCACGACAGCGGCCAATCCAGGCCAAGGGCACCTGGGTACTTTATACTATGCTGGTGGCTAGCTTCCTCCACACCCAAAGGTGTGCCTGATGTGTGAAACTTAACTGCGGAGGTGCAGAAACCTTTTTGGCAATTGAAGTTGCCTGACTCATGTGGATCATTTGGCATTTCATCTCATATTCAGTGGACAAGTGGTGGATACTTAATCGCAGCAATATCCCTATTTTCTCTCTTTCTTTCAATGTTCTGCACTGCTGCTTCAAGTGTTGAAAGTCAAGTGGGTGTCAAGACCTCAGTAGAAGGTGATAGCTCTGACTGCCATGTTTTTGACGTCTTCATAGCATGAGTTTGAAGTTTAATATGCCTTGTTGTTACCTGCATGTTTTTTTTCTGGGGTGGTACATTAGGGAGGGGGGTTAAAAATGGGTTGACTAGAATAAATATGGGAGGGGAGCCAGAGGATGCACGAATGTTTTTTTTATATGGGTTGTTTGGTGTTCTTGCTGGGAGGAGAACTTTTTTCCTACAAGAAGTTATTACCAGGGAGTGCATGTGGGAGTGGTATGATATGAATGAGACCTTTGGATGGGGGGTCATAGTTTGAGTGGTTGGGACAGATTGGAGTAGGGTTTGGAGAGGAACAGGAGGGGAGGCTAGTTCACCTCAATTATTTTCCTGTCAAGGGAATTTAATTGGAACATTACCTTTTCTTAACACCTTTGAAAGGATGGAGGAAGTATGGCTAATTTGAAATTTCTCACTCTGTGTGGCTAGTTTGAGTTCTCCGGTAAAAAGAGTCAAACTGTTGGGCTATCTTAAGCAAGAGAAAGTAGATATTGCTTTTTTTTTTTTAAGTTACATTTGTACCCCGCGCTTTCCCACTCATGGCAGGCTCAATGCGGCTTACATGGGGTAATGGAGGGTTAAGTGACTTACCCAGAGTCACAAGGAGCTGCCTGTGCCTGAAGTGGGAATCGAACTCAGTTCCTCAGTTCCCCAGGACCAAAGTCCACCACCCTAACCACTAGGCCACTCCTCCACCTTGCAGGAAGCCAGTGGTGTGCTGGAGCCGGCTCGCACGAGCCCCTTGATAAATTTTAATGATTTTTGCAAGCCGGTTGTTGGAGTCAGGCAGCAAGCACACAAGCATCTGGGGCAGGGTTTTTTTTCCTCCTCTCTCCCTCCTCCCCAAGCCCCCACCCTCCCATAGGCTCCCAGCATACCTCGTCATGTCGTCCCTTAGGATATCATCCCCCGCTCATCACTGCCTGACCAATCCGGAGCCTTTTCTCTGCTAGATCCCACCCACAGGAAGTTGCATCAGTGGGGCTGTACACTAGGCAGAGACAGTCTCGGGTGGATCATGCAGCATCTCATGTTACAGCTGCTGGAACAAGTAATGTTTGAACAATGGCCAGAGGGAATGGAAACTGAGAGAGAGGTAGGCAGAGGAGCAGCAGGAGGGAGATGATGCTGGGTTTAAATGAAGACAGCATGAAGTAAAAAAAAAAGTTGAAGCTATTTAAGTTAGTCTGTTTCCCCTTCCCGCACAGGTTCTCAATGTTCAGAGTTTCTGTCTATTTATTTACTTATTTATGGCATTTTTTCCCAAGTTAAACTTGAATTAGATTAGAACCTGGAAGCATTTAAAAATAAAAAAAAAATTCCCAGAGAGAATAATGCATGACCCCTCCCCCCGGCTCTCTCCCTGGGTATAGCCAGCTCTGCAATTTTTTTTTTTTTTTTTTTTTTTTTTTTGGGGGGGGGGGGGGTGCAGAGGTGGACCGGGGAGAGAGCCTGTTGTTAAAACTTTACCAGCACACCACTGCAGGAAGCCCATATGAGTGTGGGAGAATATGTGAAGTTACACAGGGACTGGGTGGGGGACGTGACATACTCCTCTAAAGAGGAGTGGTCATTCTGATCTGTAAAGAAGTGGTTTTTAGTACACATAAGTTGATCCAGGACCCGCAGAGGCAGTAGGTGGCTCTTATGGGGGAACTACAGGGCAGATGGATAGCACTTAGCAACATCTGTGCACCAAATTCATATTCACACCAATTTTTTTCTGAAGTATTTACTAAGCTACTGATGCTCCCTGACTATGCACTAGTAGTGGCTGAGGATTTTCATTTACAGTGCAGTCCATTTAAGTGCACGTTGGATAAGCGCATGCTCTATTTAACTGCATACAGTAGTTAGGTCCCGTTTTTGGCGCCATCAATTTCTATGGGGACAAACTTCGGTTTAGCGCACCACTGAAAGTGCAAGATTCGCTTATATGCATGGTTTAAGACTGCTCCTCTGCAGGAAAGACTCCACATAAGTGCGCGCACAGAATAAGGAAGACTATTGGTGCGTGACAACCAACGAGATTTCAAATGTACCGCCCCTTTAACTGCCACAGGCAGAATAAGCAAAAGAATGTTCTTAGAGTGTACATTGAGGTCGTCGTCGCGCAACTGTAAGACTTTAACACTGGCTGAACAAATAGAAGTTCTTAAAAAATTAGAAAACAAACAGTCAAGCATCTATTGCTAAAGAATATAGTGTCAATCCCAGTCAAATTTTACGTGTCTTGAAGCAGAAAGACCAGCTTCTGGAAGACTGGCAAAACAATACAAATCCACAACGAAAACAGGCGGGAGAAGATGCTCTTCTGTGGTTTTCCTGAGTCAGGAGCAGACAGTTTCCGGTCAGTGGTCTACTGCTTATGGAGAAAGCTAACCAGCTAACTGAAAGTCTTGGACTAACTGAATTCAAAGCCACTGTTGGATGGTTGGAAAGATGGAAGGAGAGGAACAACATAAAATTCAAGAAACAGCATGGTGAGAAACAGGACGCTAATGAATTTGGTGCTGAAAATTGGGTTGTTTCAGTTCTTCCTACCATCTTGAACGAGTTTGCACCTCGTGACATTTTCAATGCTGACAAGAACAGTCTCTACAGGCAAGCGATTCCTGATGGAACACTTGCATTCAAACATACCGCCAAAACACTCGAGGTAAAACGTCGAAGGACCGACTGACGATCCTCCTTTGCTGCAATATGGATGGGAGTGAGAAGTTGGAACCCTTCGTCATTGGAAAGAGCAAACTGCCCCATTGCTTCAAGAAAGTTAAGCGACTTCCTGTGTCATACGAGGCTAACACAAATTCATGGATGACTGGGGAAATTTGGAAGCAGTGGCTAAACAAGTTAGACACTAGAATGCGGGCACAAAAGCATCAGATTTTGTTGCTTTGTGATAATTGTGCTATACACAGGGATGATGTCAGGCTGTCTAACAAGGTGGTCTTCCTGCCACCAAACACCACCTCTCTGATCCAACCTCTGGATCAGGGCATAATAGCCAATTTCAAACAACATTATCGGGCTCTTGTGCTAAGTCGTCTGATGACCATTATGGATGACCAGACTGGCAAGGATAAACGTGCTGTTGAACTGGCTCGTAATCTTATCACTGTTGGATTCCCTACATATGCAGAAAGAAGCCTGGAATCATGTTACACAGACAACCATTGTGAACTGCTACATGGGGGCAAGATTTGTTAAGGATGTGGAGAGGGACGAAACAGATGCAGCTGTTGCAAATGCATCAGATGAACAGGTTATTGACATCCCAGCCAGTGTTACTGAAGAGGAGTTTCATCGCTACATAGCTATTGATTACGATCTACAAACAGCTGACGACAGCACTGATGTCGAGATATGCACCTACAATCAGGCAACAATGGATGATGATGAAATAGATGATGAAATGAGCAGATGTAGTCTATGGAACTCACAGACCCAATAGTGTACAGAGGACTATAACTGATTACTTCAAGTAAGCCTAACGTCAGTTAACGGAGACTGTATACTGTACATATAATAATAAACAGTACTGTACATATGTTTATCAGATGTCAAGCTTCTTTGGGTCACAACGGTTAAGTGCACACTCCGGTTAACTACATGTATTTCTTTGGTCCTAGACCCTTGCACTTAAGCGGATTGCACTGTATTTGGTTGACTTACTATGCTGCACTTAACTAACAGCAGAGCAATGCGGTTTACAGGCTAAAACACATAAAAGTAAAGGAACTCCAATTTTAATAGGAAAGAAGTCCAGACATACTAAAACACAGCACTGCAGCACAAATAACATTAAATTACCAGGACAGACTATATACATCTTTTCAGGATGACAAGAAGAAGCCCACCCATCAAGTACCAAAAGCCTGCTGAAAGAACCATGTTTTCACTGTAGATTTAAAATTCTTGAGTGATGATTCACTTTAGTTAGCTGTAGATTGAGAGTTCCATAACGCTGGGGCTATGAAATAAAAAGCAGTGTGCCTACTTGATTCCAAATGAGCTGAGCGAGGTCTGGGAAGAACCATACGATGATCATTTAAAGACTGTAAAACATGAGCTGGAAAGTAAGGGATGGGTAAGCGTGAATAAATAAGAGGGGCACCAAAATGGAAAGCTTTAAAAGCCAAAAGGAGGATCTTGAATTTTATTCTATATTCAACCTGGAAGCAGTGATTTTATTTTATTTTTTTTAGTAAAGAAGTATAAGAAGTCTGATGGCCATGTTCTGGAGCGTTTGCAATTTCTGTAGGACAGTTAAGGGAGATACCTGAGTAAACGATATTACAGTAGTCTAACCTAGTTGTAAAGAGCACAAGAAGGATATTATGAAAAGAATCATGGTTAAACAGAGATCTAATGGAATGCAGCTGACATAAAATGAAAAAAACCTGATTTGAAAATATGAAGATTTGAGGTTAAAAAAAAACAATTGAGAATAAATGAAAGTGGTCAACTGGAGTGACAGTATTTTTTAACAAGGATAGAGGAGTGTTTGGGTAAGATAAGTGACCCGCAAGCCAGCATGTAACTGTTTTGTCAGGATTTAAGACTAAGCGATATTCGGTTAGCCACTGTTCGATTGAGACAGTGTTGAACAGGTACAAGATTGGGGTTATCAAGATCCGTATGATAGAGTAGCAAGATATCATCAGCATAAAAATGAAATGATATAGAGAAGGTTTGTATCGGAGTAGCTAATGGACTCAGAAACAGATTGAACTACATAGGGGAAAGGATTGATACCTGGGGGACTCCACAAGTAAGAGGTTTGACAAATGAAGTAGAAGATATGATAACCCAAAAAGTCCTGTCAGAGAGAAAGATTGGAAAGAGGCTAATACAGTACCAGTTAGTCCCAAGGTCTGTAGGTGGTTCAGAAGTAAAGTATGGTCTACAAGGTCAAAGGCAACTGTGAAAGGACGAGGAAGATAGCAAGGGTAATGAGGTCCTTGTCTAAAATGAGTGAACCTCATTCAGGACAGCAGTCAAAATGATCTCTGTAGGATAACATGGCCTAAAGCCAGACTGTTGTGGGTGGGAGGGATCAACGTATTGCTGTAATTGTATGAACACTACCTTAACAATTTTTGACAGGACTGGGGGGGGGGGGGGGGTACGCAATGATGCTACAAAGTGGAGGAATCCACTGGAAAGGGTTACAGCACAGCACTGAATAAACTGCATTGGAAGCACTAGGAAAATGAATCTTGCTCCCTTTAGCTCGTTTCTCTCCACCTCCCCCCCCCCCCCCCCATGATGACCAGCACAGCATGTCTTTCCCTCCCTCCCACCCCTGCCACATACACACACACATATTGACCACAATTCTTCTTACCAGTATGCCTGCATGCTGTCTTTGAAGCTACTGCTGGCACAGAAGTACGGTAACTGCAAGCTGGGCCAGTGGGGAGCCTTGAGCATATGTGCATTCTCAAGTCATGTCAGCCCCCACCAACCCAGCTTGCAGTTAACATACTTCTGTGTCAGCCATAGCTTCAGCGGCAACATGCAGTGTATCAATAAGAAGAATCACAATCACTGGAGGGGAGGGAGAGAGAAAGATGTATCGGTCATTGCAGGGGGAGGGAAGAAGGCCAGAAATGGTGTGCCAACTCAACTATAAGCCAAGATCCCAATTTTGGGGCTTTTTGCAAAATTGTTCAAAAGTTAACAACCTGCTCTCATAAGCCAGTGTGAGCTGGCTCCAGCACACCACTGCTTATAAACCAGGAGCAGGAGAGAGAAAACTCCATTGCTGGGCCCCCCTTGGAGGCTGGGAAGGAGCAGACACAGCAGAACTTCAGACCAGGGCCTCTGGTTTGGCTGTTGGGGGTCCCTACCAGCATAAGAGGTCTTTCTCCAGCCCTGCTCTTCACTCTACCACATTGCCTGCCAAGCAGCTGCTTTTCCCCTCAGGCCCCGCATGCTCGGTTTTAAAACCAAGCATGCGTGACATAAGAAAAAGCAGGGGCAGGCCATATGGCAGACGGAAAGGCAGCACTGGAGGAAGACCTCTTCTGCTGGCGGAGCCTCAAGATCCCTGCCAGCCAAGGTATTTGCAGTTGTGCGGGGGGGGGGGGGGGGGGCAGTGGCCCGCCAGCGGTGGCCCTGGCCCAGCTCAGTTTCTCAGCGGCCCTGGAATCAGGAGGAGGCTTGTAATGGTGGCAGATTCCATGTGGGGGATCAGAATCAGGGGCTAGTGGATGACTGATCCTTGTACGTTGATCCTGGCCAATATTTAGCCAGAACCCATATAAGTGTCTTAAGCCGGTCCCAGCTGAATGTCATACAGGATCCACATAAATTTCAACAGCAAACTCTTAATCAGCCTCCGAGTATTCAATGCCGGTACCTAGATATGGTTCAGCATTGAATATCTGGGCCTAGTTCTTCCTGTGGCAGTCAGCTTTTACAAGAATGCTGATCTCTGCTGCTTGATAGAGATATTCAAATACATCCATGGCATAAATGCACAGGAGGTGCATCTCAATTGAAAGGAAGCCCTGGAATGAGGGGGGCCTAGAATGAAGGTGAAAGGGAACAGACTCAGAAGTAATCTGACAAAATACTTCTTCATGGAAAGGGTGGTAAATTTGTGCAATGGCCTTCCAGTGGAGGTGGTAGAAAGGAAATCTGAATTCAAGAAAACTTGGGACAAATAAATACATATGAAAGGAAAAGGGGATGGGATTCGATATACCGCCTTTCTGTGATTACAGTTAAAACGTTAAGTGGCTTGCTCAGAGTCACAAGGATCTACAGTGGGAATTGAAGCCAATTCCTAGGTTGTCAGATCACTGCACTATCCGTTAGGCCACTTGTCCAGTCCTTAGGATCTCTAAGGGAGAGGAAGAGATGATAGATGACATAGATGGGCAGACTAAATAGGTCATATGTTGCTATGAATATTGGTCAGATATTAAAAACATTATCGCATACAAAATTTTACTATTAGGTTTAATGTGAGAATTGCACAAATGACTGTAGAAAAAGGAAGCAGTTTTCTTCTACTTGCATCAGTTTCATAGCAAAGAGCTAAATTTGTAACCAGTATGGTTGTCTGCAGTGTTGAGCCTTTGGATTAGCTTTGAGTGGATATTTACAAATGAGAAACAAGTTAATGATATTTAGAGATGCAAAGATTTATGTACCTTATAATGCAAAATAAAAGTTCTCTCACAAACTGTGATGTGGAAACCAGATCACATGTGCCTTCTGATATCTCTAAATGAAGCAAACTAAGGAAATACTTTTGGAATGTTTGTGGTTGGTTCTGAACGAAGCAAAGTAAAGAAATATTTTTGGAATGTTTGAAAGAAACTTGGATCAGTCTTAATAGTTAAGACACAGCAAACAACAGACTTTTTAACATTCTGAGTACCAGAATGTCCTTAGTTATAAATCTTTGGACTGCACCAACCTAAATAAATATGCACTTTCTTTTTCTAGGCTGGTAACCAGCACATATACCAACCAGTGGGAAAACCAGGTAAGATTTTCTTGGTATTTTAATTTTCTATTACTTTCCAGACTGTTTTTCTTTTCTTTTGATCCTTGTTTCAGTCTGTTATTGTATAGATAAGGAGGGTAAATATATTGCAGGAAGAAGTCAACAAGCCCAACTGTGTTTCTGACAATTTCTGTATTAAAGTTAGTTCTCAAAAATGTAGAAGAAATATAAAAACATATATATTTGAATAATTTTCAAGAAGTGTGGAAAAAAACACGGGCCGATAGTCAAACTACTTCCTTTTCATCCATCTGACTTTTCCAGAACTGATGGGTGTTGTGTCCATCAACCAGCAGGTGGAGATAGAAAATACAGAATTGTGCTGTGCTCTATAAGCCCAGTGTGTAGCTCATAAGAACGAAAGAATAGCCATACTGGGTCAAACCAATTATCCATCTATCCCAGTATTGTTTTTTCAACAGACTATTGGACTATTGCAATTTACTTCTCACTGGTCTTCCGCTCAGCCATCTCTCTCCTCTCCAATCTGTCCAAAATTCTGCGGCACGACTTATTTTCCGCCAGAATCGTTATACCCACACTAGCCCACTCCTCAAGTCACTTCACTGGCTCCCTGTCCGCTTCCGCATTCAGTTTAAACTTCTCGTACCACTCTGCAGCCCCCCATTACCTCTCCACTCTCATCTCTCCCTACATTTCTCCCCATGAACTCCACTCATTGGACAAATCTCTCTTGTCGTCCCCCTTCTCCTCCACTGCTAACTCCATGCTTCGCTCCTTTTCTCTCGCTGCACCTTATGCCTGGAATAGACTTCCTGGACCTATACATCTAGCTCCATCTCTACCTGTTTTCAAATCTATGCTGAAAACCCACCTTTTCACTGCTGCTTTTTAGCTCCCATTACTTCCCTCACCCGTAACTGCCTTGTCTGTCTGTATTATTTAGATTGTAAGCTCTTTTGAGCAGGGACTGTCTCTTTGTATCAGGTGTTCAGCGCTCCGTGCGTCTGGTAGCACTATACAAATGCTAATAATAATAACAGTGGCCAAGCCAGGTCGCAAGTTCCTGGCAGAAACCCAAATAATAGCAACATTCCATGCTACCAATCCCAGGGCAAGCAGTAGCTTCCACGTGTCTGTCTCAATAGCAGACTGTGGACATTTCCTCCAGGAACTTGTCCAAACCTCTTTTAAACCCAGATACGCTTACTGCTGCTGCTGCTGCTGCATCCTCCGGCGACAAGTTCCTGAGCTTAACTATTCTTTCAGTGAAAAAATATTTCCTCCTGTTTATCTTAAAAGTATTTCCATGTACTTTATTGAGTGTCCCCTAATCTTTGAACTTTTTGAAAGAGTAAAAAATCAGTTCACTTCTACTCATTCTACACCACTCAGGATTTTGTAGACCTCGATCATATCTCCCCTCAGCCGTCTCGTTTCCAAGCTGAAGAGCCCTAAGCTCTTTAGCATTTCCTCAGAGGAGTTCCATCCCTGTTATCATTTTGATCGCTCTTCTTTGGACCTTTTCTAATTCCGCTATATATTTTTGAGATACAGCCACCAGAACTGAACACAGTACTCAAGGTGAGGTCACACCATGGAGGGATACAGAGGCGTTACAGTATTTTCGGTCTTATTTACCATCCCTTTCCTAATAATTCCTAGCATCCTGTTTACTTTTTTGGTTGCCACCACACACTGGACAGAAGATTTCAACATATCTACAACGACACCTAGATCTTTTTCTTGGGTGCTGACCCCCAAGGTGGAACCTAGCATCGGGTAACTATGATTTGGATTATTCTCAGTCCGCTCTGGTTTAGTGCCGGCAGCCCGGTTAGTCTAACAGGTGGCCAGTAAAGAACAAGACTGCCATTTGGACTTAGGGCCAAAGTGTTTTATTCTTAATTCAGTTCCACTCCCAACATCAAAATGCAGTTCACAAAAATGGTTCAGGCCGGGTTCAAAACTCCAGCAAACATTCAGTTCCTTAACAGTTCAGGCCCACTTCCTTTGCACTACCTTCTCTTCTCCCTCAGAAGGGCTCAGTCAAAGTTCAGCCTGCTTTTCTATATATCCCAATAGTTCCAACACTTTCACAAGCAGTCTCTTCACAGGAAACCAATACTCAATTCACCTGTCCTCTTCACAGCACCCAAGAGGACCTTGTACTGAGCAGGGCTGGCAGTTTTCCTCCTGCCTCACAGCACCACAACCTCTGTGGCCTCTCACACTGCCTTCATGTGCTGGACAGGCGTGCATTTGCATTCTCACCCTCCATGGTAGCTTACTCTCTCCCCCCAAGGAAGCTCCAGTGGCAGGCCCTTTCCATTCTCCACCTACTCCATGGATTCTCTCTCTCGATCAGTCTCCTCTTCCCCTGGTGGCTGGGAGCCACCAGGAAATCTCCTCCTTCTCTCACAGCTGGAGGGAATTGTATACTGGCAATGCAGCCAAGGGACTGAGCTTAACCTCCCCTTCTCCCTTTAGTGGGGAAGGGAGTAACTGGCTCACCTAGCACTGAGCCACTGCTCCCCCTGCTGGGGTTGGAAATCCATTCCACCCCTTTGGGGGCTACCCTCCTCTCCTTCTTGCAAGGGCTTCTGGGAATCGTAGTTCAGGGATTAGTTGCCTCTCTGGGGGGCCCCAGATGCTAGCCTTGTCACAAGGGGTACTGATGAGATTAACCTGTATGAGTGAGGGGAATCTGTTTATACCAAAAGAATGGTTGGAGAAGAAAAAAAAGGTGAATGTGACCAGGAAATTCTGGGAAGGTTAGAGTTAGAAGACAAAAACAGAAACCAAATTCCAAATAATTAAAGTTTTTCTGGATAAGGAAATAAGGCTCTGAGATCATGATTTTTCTAGATAATCTGTGTTTACTGAAAATGGATCTTTGAAAAGTGCTCTGCTGCCTAATATTTTAAATTGTCATCTCGAAATAGCAGAACTGTCATAACATGTTACAAATCTCAACATTTTTTTATTGCAATAACAGACCTGTGTGTTTGGGTTTCAAACCTTCCCTTCCCTCCTGTGCTTGGCCAACAGGCATCACTCCTAGAAACTGTGGTAGTTATTAGCCAGCCTTTATTGTTCAAAAGATTAGCCAGCCTTTATTGTTCAAAAGATAATAAAATGAATCCAGAAAATGAACTGGGTGTCTCACGTTAAAAAGCTGAATAGAGTATAAGAATTGTCTTTCTGCCCATTTTCTAATACAGTAAGTATTATTTATAGTAATATATAGTAAGATCATAATAAGATATTGATAGGATATTTTATTTTATGTAATGGAGTTACTGAGTTATATGGTTTGAAGATGTGAGCACTGAAAAACAATCTTGTACAATTTGAAGATTCATATGCCACTTTAAAGACTGATGTCATCTTTTTAAAGTCAAATTATATCATTACCCAGATCATCCAGCTCCACCAAAGAAACCACCTCGGCCCGGAGCCCCCAGCCATCTTGGTAGTCTGGCCAGTCTTAACAATCCTGTTGACAGCTACAATGAAGGAGTAAAGGTATGATTATTTAAATACTATTGGATATACATTTATTAAGGAAAACAGTAATAGAAATTATAGGGAAGGATATATGTTCCTTTTTTTCCATTGTAATTATGAAAGAGGTGGTCTATTTCAGAGCACAGAGTTTGCAGTATCAGCTTTCTTTCCAAATTAAATACAGTTTTTCATAATTTTTTTTAATACCTGATGCAAACCAGGAAGAATTTAAGAGAAGGGTCACTAGCCACTTTAAAGCATACAAATGGGGCTGACTACTAAGGGGGTCTTTTACTAAAGCTTAGTTCGATTTATCTGCAGCAGGACCCATAGGAATAAAATGGGCCCTTCTGCAGACAACTCGAGCTAAGCTTAGTAAAAGACCCCCTAAATGTGTTCATATCTAAATACTGAATGCTGTCAAGTATTGTCTCAGTTGGTGAATGAAATGTTAAGATTATAGAGTTAAGAATGATATTGTATTATTGGTTGAAATTGTGTTTTATTTTTATTTGTTAAGTTCAAGTTAAAAAGATATATACTTGTTTGCTTCCAATTTATGGACATAAATGTTTCTCCTCACTGATAGGTAAGTTAACCTTTTTGAGTAATCCCCATTTGATTTTGGTGGTGATTTCAAATAGAGACGTAAATTTCCTAGAATCTTTGAATTGAGGGAAAAGAGAAAATCAGGGAAGAAGTGGAAAAATTTGAAATAAATGAACTTGAATAGCAGTATAGTACATGATGTATGCCCACATTCATTCAAAATTTTGGTTTAATGATTATTAAGAAATGTGGTGCACAAAAGTATATCAAAAGAAGTTTTACACAAATGAACATGAAATCAGGTGGTTATTTAAAAAAAAAAAACAGTTATACATTTGGCACTGTACCAAACATCTAACTACTTTAAAAAAAATGGGGGGGGGGGGCACTGTGTCTATAGCATGTAGGGTATTTTCAGCTATACATATAATACAATGACCTTTATTTTAGAAGCATCTTAACATGTAACTGGCAGTTTTTACAAGGGTTAAATGAAAAGTGATTCCTCCAGCTCCATAAAAAGCAAAAATAATGCTTTAAACTTGCTCTTTTATCACATGTACTTACTAGTCTACATAGTGGCCACCAGTCGCCACACGTTTTGAGAACAATCACAAAAGAACTGCACATCTTGTCTTTTCAACCAATTGCTCATAGTCCTTTCTACTGCTTTGTCCAAGTCGAACAGATATCCCCAAAGGTATGTCTTCAATTTGGGGAAAAGATATAAATCATATAGCTCTAAATATAGGTTGGTTGGCGGATGGGGTAAGACTGAGACCCATCTTTACAATTGCCTCTGTGGTAGTTCATGCTGCATGAGACATAGGTTTGTCATGTTACAACAAAACTTCCTCCTTATGCTTCCAAACTCTTCTCTTTCATTCTTTCAGAGTTTTCAGGGTTGCAGTGTAACGCTGTCAGCAGGGCCGTGCCGACACGGTAAGCGAGGTAAGCATGGCAGGAGGGCGCCATCCTCTGGGGGGCGCCCCGCCGCACCATGCTTACCTCGCCCTCTTCTCCCCAGATCCTTGTCCTTTTTTTTTTTTTTTTGTTTAAATTTACCTCTCCCGCTGGCAGAGTAGCATTAGTGAGGAGGCGGCGCTCCCCCGCCCCGACATGTCAGTCTCTTCCCTTCGCTCGGTTCCGCCTTCTTCTGACGTCAGAAATGACGTCAGAAGAAGGCGGGACACTGAGCGAAGGGAAGAAGACACGTCGGGGCGGGGGAGCGCCGCCTCCTCACTAACGCTACGCTGCCGCGCGCCGGAGAGGTAAATTTAAAGGAAAAGGATCTGGGGAGAAGAGGGCGGGTAGTGTAGCGATCGTTTTCGGGGGGGGGGCGCCGGCGGGGCCAACTGCAGGGGGGGCGCCGGAGACCCTAGGCACGGCCCTGGCTGTCAGTGGTCCTCTTTTGAGTTCATCAACGTTTCTCATGCGAGACTTGTCCATTGCTATCACGAGTCATCCATTTTATTTTTTATTACACAAATCAGCCCTTCCCGGTCCACAGTCTTTACATGTTTTTGCCTAGCAGTGCATAGTGCTCATATCAACACAGTCATCACCATAAACAACCTGCATGTGGTGGTGAATTTCAGTTGGAGAGATTCCTTCAACAGTCATCAAAGCATGTTGCTTAAATTGCAGGGATGAATGCTCACTACATGCTTTCATTTCACAAGCAGTAGCAAAACAGCCTCTTCACACAGACACTTCTAACTTACAGGCAGATGATCAAAATCCCCACACTGTTCCAAACAGCGTTCTAAAATAGCGCTGGAACAGCGTGGGGTGCTATTAGACCTATGATCAGAGATAATGCATGCAAATTTAAGTAGCACAATTATCTCTGATTATGGGGTAGAAGTGCGGGAGAATTGTGCCTGAGCATGCGCTCAGCACAATCCTCCCGCACTTATTTGACAGGTCTGGGCTGGAGACCCATGAAAAGAGAAGGACGCCCATCTTTAAATCAGAAGATGGACGTCCTCAACTGGCCTGTTGCAGGGACGGCCAAATTTCAAGGGTTTGTCGGAGGTATAGCGACGGGGCAGTTGAGGACATCCAAAATTTGGACGTTTCGGCAATGGGCAGTTAAGGACGTCCAAAATTGGATGTTTCTATGAGAAAAACGTCTTTCTCATAGAAACATCCAATTTTGGACGTCCTTAACTGCCCATTGCCGAAACGTCCAAAATTTGGACGTTCTCAACTGCCCCGTCACAGAAACGTCCAAATTTTGGACGTCCTCAACTGCCCTCACTGGCAGGTTTGCTGTAGAGGGGAATGGGGGCCTGCCAGCATGCAAATGCATGCTGGACAGGGCTCACTATTCCTCCCCAATGATCTGCAAACCCTAAAGCCAGCTCGGAGCTGGCGTAGGGTTTGTCGCGGCCAGCAACCCAATCTTTGGCGTGCTGGATGCTGATCATTGGGGATGAATGCGTTAAGCGCTGATTAGCATGCATTTGCAGGCTACTTGCGCTAAGAGCCCTCGAGCACGTTGTTTCACACGCTCCAGGGCTCAGATCATGGGGCGGTAGCAAACACCGGCGCTAGTATGGTGCTAACAGCCTCTAGCGCCGGTGTTTGTTTTTGATCATGAGTCTGTTACTGAGGTGAAGTGAACATGTGCGTCAGTGCTGACATCTATTGATGAATTATGGAGGTGGAGGTATTACTTTTCATTTAACTCTTATACATGTGTAGATTGACATACACATGTAGAACACTAATCACACATTTTTTAAAAAAAATCTAGAGATGAATCATTCATTCATCAAAATAATTAAAAATTAGGAGAAAAAAGAATTCAATATAAACCTTAAGCTTTCAAGCTACATGGGTTTTATTTTAAAAACAATCATTGGTACTACAAAAAATTCCTAAATCTGTCTGTACAAATTTAATATAGAGAGATCCAAACAGTTCCCTTATCTCAATGTTCAAATTCCTCATATAAACACCCAACCATGGATTAGCAGAATTTTACTCAATTCAATATTACAAGCTGCTTCAGGGTCAGAACTTGTCACACACAGTCTTCTTAAAGGATTCATTACATCATTTCCTGGACAGTGGTATTTATTAACCAGAAAGCCAACCAGCTGAAAATGAAAACGAGAAAAGATCATTGATAAAAAAGAAACAATCAAAAAATGCTTCCTCTCCCACACACACTGCAGTAAAATGTGCTTAAGTCCTCCCAGTTTGGCTACTGTTTTATCCTTATTTAAAATCAGTTGACAATCAGAGAGCCAATTTGCAACTGCACAGTGAAGTCTTTTCACTACCTGGGGATCACCATAGATTACCAACTCTCCTTCACCGCTCAGGTATTGAATATTTGTAAAAAGTATTTCTTTATTCTCCAACATCTCCATTCTATTAAGTGGTTCTTAACCATGATTCCTTCCACTCACTCATACTTTTTTTTCTTTTTTTAAACAATGTTGATTAATCTTCAGGTACAGTATAAAAACAGTGCAGTATAAAGAATGAGTTAAGGATTCTCCGAGGACAAGCAGGCTTCTTGTTCTTATATGTGGGTCGACGTCCGCGTCGGCCCGGGAACCGGCGTTTTGCAAGAGCAAAAAATAAACTTTTGCCAGAGTCTTCTGGCGCGCGCACGGCTGACTGCCCGCCGTGTAAGCGCATCTCCTCAGTTTTTCTTTTTCCGCGACGAGGTGCTGCAGGTTCCTCCTGTGCTCCTCATTGAGGCCCAGGAAAGGAGTCTTCGTTTTTTCGTGAGTTTCCCTGCTGTTTTAATTTGTTTCAAAAAAAAAAAAAAGACATCTTCCCGTTCCACTGCACTCAGTTTTTTTATAGACCTCCATAATAACTCCCCTCAGCCATCTTTCTGCCAGCTCGAAAATCCCAAGCCTCTTTAGCCTTTCCTCATAGGGAAGTTGTCCCATCCTCTTTATCATTTTCATTGCCCTTCTCTGTATCTTTTCTATTTCCGCTATGTAGCTTTTTTGAGATGTGGTAAACAAAAACGTGTACCATATTCAAGGTGTGGTCACACTGGGGAGCCATACAAGGGCATTATAATAATATCAATTTTATTCACCATTCCTTTCCTAATAATGCCTTATAATACCATAAGACTCCTAGGGGTCTAGCAGTGCCATTTTGAATCCAGGAACTGCTGGGACAGGATCATACGGGGATTAGTCCTGGTTAACCCTTTATCTACCACCAGGGAGACCCCCCCCCCCAGTAGGTGCCAGGTGGGTGAGAGAGTTTGGGCAATGGATCATTTAAGAAGCTTCCAGGGAGCATAAATTTGCACATTACAGCTTAGTGCTTGCTGAAAGACAGATAATGCCTGCTCAGTGCTTCATTATTAATTTGTATAATAATGAACTGCTTTGCATCTCATTAACTTGCACTACCCTAAATTAGCATGCATTAAAGATGGATGATGCACAATTTTTCCATTTAATGCACTGAAGGGTCCTTTTACTAAGCTGCAGTAAAAAGTGGCCTTAGCACACTTATGGAGGTTGTTCTAGCATGCTGTGGCCATTTTTACCATAGCTAGAAAATGGACAAATTTCTGTTAATGGTCATGCGCTAATATTGCCGTTGGTTTGTGGCAATATTAGGCAGGCTATAAATATTTGAATAAATAGATGTTTTTGAAAAAATTACTGTGTGAGCACTTCCTAACACCTATTTTGTAGGCGGTAAGGGCTCACACGGTAATCCTGCACTAACCAGTTGGTGTGTAGTAATGCGGACGTGCTAACTGATTAGAGCAATAATCCCTACTCTCCGATCCCAGACACGACCCCTCCAACAAAAATGTTATGTTATTTTCTTTTCTTCACATGGTTAGAGTGTGCAGATTTGAAACTTACCGCAGGACACCTGAGTGCATTCCACAGTAAGCCATTTTAAGCTGCTGTAAGCATATACTAGCATTTACCACAGCTTAGTAAAAGGGCCCTTTGGCAAGAAACCTGTATTATTCCCTAAGGGGGTCTTTTACTTAAGATTAGCTTGAATTATCTGCTGCAGGGCCCATAGGAATAAAATGGGACCTGCTGCAGATAACTCGATCTAACCTTTAGTAAAAGACCCCCTTAATGCATATAAATAGAGCCCTTTAGTGTTATATAACAGCAAGAGAAATTGACAAGTCAATTAAATGTTAATTTGACAAATTTCTGGCTTTCCTGACATGCTTGTTTAAATATGTGTAGCAGAAAGATACTATCGTATTTGCTGGCTCTACTAGTAGACTTTACAAGACAATGGCTCCGATGCTCCAAGCTAACTGGGGTTTTCAATGTTTCATTTAGACAGGTTTCAGCCAGTTTAACATGCATGTTATTGTGCACCTAATGCACTAAAGGTTTTGGTGCTGCTTTTACTACTCACATAAGCAGCAACCGAAGATTCTATGCAAATGAGCTTGTTAGTATCAAAATGTGATGTAAATGATGCCATTAGCGATTTCTTCCAATGCTGAGAGAAATGGCTTACAAAAACCCCTTGCCCTGACAACTAAAACCTACCAACAGCTCCGAGCAGGCGTTAGGGTGACTGTGCAGAGGAGAGTCCCTTGGGAGTAGAAAAAGGGGTTGGAGCAGCTCATCTTTGCTAATCAGTTTTTGCAGGAGGTTTTTGTGCTTCTCCTATTAGCTTCAGCTATGCTTGCCAGCTGAAGCAAAGAACCGTTTCTTCAGTTCTCTTCATCAACCCCCACTATTTCCTGCCAGGGTTTCCACAGCCATTCCCTGTTGACTGGGCTTGCGCACAAGAGCTGTGCCTTCCACACAGTTCTTGTGGGTATGCACCAGGCATGTGCCTCCCCTTTTAACTTCCAATGCTCAACACTAGCAGCATGCATATAATTTGCATATTGTTGGTGTTGAGCATTGTGTACTAATTTTTTTTTGTGTCGGGGTTAGTGTTTTCCAGCGCTGTTCCCTACAGTGCCGGAGTTCTGAGCATCTGGGTTAAGATGTTCCCATCCAGAAGAAAACAGCTGTTTTTAATATTTTGGTATAGGACCCCCAAGATAACCACTTTTTCAAATTAAAAAAAAAAAAAAAGGTGCGTTTTAGTTCTGAACTGTGCATCCTTAAGTACACTTTTAAATGGCTGGGCAATATAAAAATAGCCTTTTTGTTTTTACTATTTCATAATAAACACATCTCCCATGCATTGTATGATTGCCATCTAAAGAAAAACCTTTAATAAAGTTAAAGTAAAAAATAAAAACACATCTTCCCAATTTAACGTGACCTAAAAGCTATATTTACTACTTTGCTATTGCTAGATTGACTTATCTTTGTCAGGCTTTGCATGCAATTTTCAGGTTTTGCTGCATAAAGCAATAAGCATGGATGTATGGCATACATTATTTTTTCTGAAAGGGTACTTAGCAGATGGTGCAAGTTTGATGCTTTTATGGACTGGCAGCTACCTTTCTGAAGCAGTAATATTGGGAATGCATTGCATTTTTTATTGCAACTTTCAACTTGCCTTTTTTTGTTTTTATTTTATTTCCTGCTGGATTTATTAATATTGTGTTTCTTTTTTTCCCTTTCTTTGGTAAATTTTCTTTACCCTTCCCTCACATTCTGTTCAACATTAGCCATGGCGGGTAAGCACATTGTATATGTGTGTGTAAGCTGTTACTTTTATGTTGTCCTAGTTTCTTTTTTGCCTGTGTTACTAAAATATAAGGAAATACATATCTAATTCTGCTCATCCTTAACATTAAAATACACAGGATAGCTATAGAACAAATCTCTTTTGCAGTCACACAAAATGAACTTTATTTTATTTTTGTTAAGTGGTTCCCTATAAACGTAACATAATTAATGTATTGATTGAATCATACTAAAGAATAGCATTGGAAGATATAAATGTGTGTTCAGTGGCTAAAATTCCTTGAGGAGAATGATGTATTTAAGAAAAATCCTCCTCCACAATGAATACTGTCAGCAGTTAAGATAGCCAGAAAGAAAGTAAAGACCATTAATCTCTCCCTGGTAACCAAGCCAAATTCACATCAATCAAACAAGAAGCCAAATGAGGGAAGAACATCAAACATCTGCATCTCACGGCATAAGGTCTTTTATAGCCCCGGCTATTTCAGAGACATGGCTTTGGGTACAGATTTCTTATCACTTGACTAAATGTCACACATGTGCTTCAGCTGTCCCTTTTCTATTTCTACGCAGAACAAAAGGGTCTCAGCATGTGACATATACCTTTATTTCAATAATAAAAACTGGATAAATGCATCCTTATATATGTCGGACTGAAGTTACAATCATAATCACAAAAGTGCAAAAAGTATAACCAAGAGTGACCACTTGTCTGCTTATTTCTCCAATGCAAATGTCATTACTTAAACGTAACACTCATGCCGACAAAAGTAAAAGAGATGTTTCGGCTTCTCATCTGCTTCATGGTATGAGAGGGTATTGGGAGAAACCTGCTGCTCTGATGCCGGAACTTCTCATTGCCATTTCTCAGGGTCTTGTTCTTCTCAGGGGTACACCCTTGGTGTTGGTGGGGATCTCCAGGCCCTGCCAATTTAAGACATCTGAAGCCCACCTTATCTCCCCTCAGCCAGCCTTAGTAGTCAGTGGCAGTGTTCTTTAGCTGCTAGCGCTATGACTCCATGCATGTTCAATTCAAGTGCAAGAACTGAATCATGCGAAAGCATCAGCTGCTCGAGAACCTTTTCACCAACCACCAAAATTAACTGAGGGAAATTATAGCAGGCTTCAGATGGTGGGGCTTGGGGATCCTCACCAGCTAAGATACTTCAATTTTAATTTGATATGGGATGGGAAAGCAGGGGTCAATGGGGCAGAGGAAGTGCATCATGCCCACCCATTTTACCCATTAGCCCACCCAAAATGTGTCATCTGATTATGCCAGTGTACTAAGCTATTTAATTTAGGATTGGTCTGTATACTGGCTTGGTTTCTTTTCATTCTTTATTTTTAGTTCTGTTTTTTCTGTTTGTTTTTTTTTTTTTTTTGGGGGGGGGGGGGTTGAGCCTACTAAACGTATCACTGCTGCCCCACTACTTTTTTTTCTTTAGTGCATTTGTTCAATAAATTTTATTTTTAATGAGCTGGTGCATCCTCCTAGTTTTGGGATACATTCCAGGAATTCCAATTAAAGAATTACTTGTTAATGTTCAGTGTACAGCGCTGAGTACATCTAGTAGCGCTATAGAAATAAGTAGTAGTAGTAAGTCAAGCAGGTGCTTCGTAATGATCGTGAAGATGTCAGGTGAAGTATGTTCAAACACAAAACTGAAGCTACAGCAGGTTTAAAGAAATATTTCATTAAAGTAATTGTGTTTCTCCAAGGACAAGCAAGACAGATGTATCCTTACGCTTGGGTGATATCATCCCGACACAGCCCAGTGCAGATGCTGCCCAGCACACTATAACTAAGAGGCTTTTGGCAATAGTCCTACTGTGCAAGTGCTTCCCCACACGAGCGTGGAGTGTGGGACCCTCAATCATGTTTTTTCCATGGAGCAAGGAGATCATCTTGCTGATCTCAGCACATTTTTCTCACATATTTGTACCTTCCCGTTTTGTTATTTTCTTCCCTCGGTTTATCCCTCATACTCTTCTTAGCATTTTCAGCTCTTTTAAGTTTTCTTGATTTTTGCGGCTATCTCAGTTTGAGGGGATCTCCTTTTTGGCCTTACCGTTGAGCCTTTTGATTTAGCCGTGGTTCTTTTTGCCATGCCCCAGAAGACCCCCAGTGGCTTCAGAAGAAGTGCCCAGTTCAATCGGGTGATATCTAGCACTGACCCACACAGTTGGTGCATGGTGCTTGAAGAATGCAGAAAAGAACATAGAAATTACGTCAGACCCGCCAGAGGGAACTTTTTGGAATTTCAAAGTCCGGTGCATCGGAAGCATGGATCCAGTGGCTTCTGGGGCACTGTCTGACACTGAGAGTACACCAACATTGAAGAGATCTCCACCTCACTCAAAGTCGGATGCTAATAGCAAGCCTTGGGACCAACACCAAGGACTTATGGATTTGACGACCTATTTTGCATCAAGGGACCCATAGGCACCCCGTATAAGAGGCTTGGGGAGGCTAAGAGGCATATTTTCAAAGCACTTTGGGAGGCTAAGTTCCATAGGTTTCTATGGAACTTTGGGAGGCTAAGTGCTTTGAAAATGAGCCTCTAAGCCTCCCCAGCCCAGCTGTGACCTTCCCCGCCTGCCTCTTGCTCCAAATGTCCCGACTCCCGAACCCATCCCTCTCTCAGCCCCCCCCCCCCCCCCCCCCCCATGTTGGTGATCAAAGAGGCGCCTGATCATAGCAGCAACTAAAACCCAGCCTATCAGCTCTTACTGCAGCGATCGGTGTGTCCCCCTCACGATCTCCAGGCTCTGTACTAGGCTTCAGGTATGGGCATCTGTCTTCGTGCGATCGATGGTGCTGCTAATTTGTCTTGATCGCTGAGAGTAGCTGCTAATTTGTCTTGATCGCTGAGAGTAGCGACACCGAAGCGATTAAGGCAGGCTGCCTCTGTCTTCCCAGTGATGCCTCTCGCCCTCTTCTGATGCAACTTCCTGTTCCGCATGGGCGGGAGGCATCACTGGGAAGACCGAGGCAGCCTGCCTTAATCGCTTCGGTGTCACTACTCTCAGCGATCAAGACAAATTAGTTGCACCATCGGACCACAGAGAGGAGAGTGAGAATCAGTGAGGTTGGGGTGAAAGGAAAGGGGAGAAACGCTGGATTTGTGGAGGGAGGGAGAGGTGCTAGATCTGAGAATAAGAGGATAGATACGGGGGGAGGGGAGAGACAGAGAGAGAGGATTGACGAAGTGGAAGAAAGTGGGAGATATAGAGAGCAATACTGGACCATGGGTGGGGGAAAGAGGAAGGCATTCAGGCCCCAGAGTAGGAGTGCAGGAGGAAGGAAAGACAGAGAAGAGTGGAAGGTCAGGGAGAGCGAGAAGAGATGCAGGGCATGGAGAAAGCATAGGGAAAGGGACACACAGGGGCAATGCTGGACACAATGAGGTAGGGTAGGGTGGGGAGGGACAAACAGGATGAAATGCAGGAAACAGCAAGACAGAGGGAAGATGATGAATGTAATGGGAGGACAGAGACACTGAGAGGGCAGATGGAACATAGGGACAGGGACACACAGAATGGAGATGCTGGACGGGACCAGTAGGGACACAGAGGGAAGATCAATGGTGGACAAGGCAGAACAAATGTCAAACAGACAGGGAATACTGCAAAAACAGGAAAAACAGAAAATAGACACTGGACCAGCGTGACTACAAAAATAAAATGCTCCGACAACAAGGTAGAAAGAAGAATTTTATTCTGAATTTATTAATTGAAATATCAGCTTTTGGAAATGTGCATCTGTGATATGTTGCATGTAAGTTTCAATTTTTCTAGTATTGCTGCATGCCGAGTCTGACTTCTTGAGGTAACTTTCCAGTTTTGCCTTCATTTCTGTTGTGTCATGTGTTTTTCATGTGTGATCAAGATGCAGTATTCTGCTAGCGTGTAATATTTGCCGGCATTTTCACTAGGTTGTGTACTGGTATTTTAGAGCCCAGTGTAATTATACTGCTGCCTTTCCACACATAAGGTTGTAGCTCGTCCTGTCCTTGGAATTAGTGCTGTTATGGTTTGGTAAGGTTATGAGTGTGTTTTTGCACAAGTTTGTGTATAGTGTTTTGCAGTGGAGAGATTGTGTGTTGGCCTTACTGAGGTGGCATCAAAACATCAGAAAGGGTGTAGAACTTAAATCATGACACACTACCTCTTGAAGGATCTACATATGGTCATTAATAAAAGGAGCTCATTGTGAACACTATCCACCCTAAAAGGGTGTTCTGTGGCTCTACATGAGAATTGAGATATTATGATCCCTTGTTTCATATTGTTGACGGTCTGCATTTTCCATATGGGTGGTATATTGGTGTATTAGGGTCTGCCTAGTGTTATGGTACAGTAAGGTTCTGAGTGTGTTTTTGCACAAATTTGTCCATAGTGTTTTACAGTTGAGCGATTGTGGTTAGTATATGCTTTGAGCAACCACTTTATTCTTTGACATATGATATATATCTAATATCTAAATTTAATAAAAGGTATTAATTGTGACTTATTTTTTTTCTGTGTGTTGTCAATTGTGGATATAAGCTCCGCCCCTGGCTCCACCCCAACCGCCTATGGAGGGACCCCATTGTCAGGCATTCAACACGTGGTGTTGGGAGCTCCAGGACAACTACCCCCAGCCTTCCCTCGATGACTGGTAACAGGCCATGCTGAAAGAGGAGTTAGCAAGTTTGCTACAGCTCCAAAGTGCTTAGGCAAAAATTGTGCTCATGCCAGCAGCTGCATTCAGCCACTCGAACCCCAAGGCCTATGCTTCACCTGTGGAGTGGTCCTCAACCCCCTTGCCTCGAGAGGCATCGGTGTCGGTGCCTCCCTATGTACAGCAACACTCAACGTCATGAGAGGAAGCTTCTTTGAAGTCAAGAAGTAAGCATGCACCTTTGCGCCTAGCCCCAAGGCCTGGACGTCCTGTCAGACAGCTGAGACAGACATAGACTCAGGAGTCCCACCAGGACTATTTTGCTGAGTCTGACACGGATGGTCATGAGAGTCTGAGGAAGAGCTAGACTACCTCTGGGAGGAACGTTCATAATAGCAAACACTCTGACCCCTCTGCACCTGAGCCCCTGACCTTTTCCCATTCTGTCAAAGAAATTCAGATGCTGTTCCTTTCAAGTTGGAATCAGAGGACAAACCTAGGGCTGAGTTATTCCAAGTCCTGGAATTTGATTCTCCGCACAGAGATTCTGTGACAGTTCCACTGTACAAAGTTGTCCGGGATGCACAGGTGAAGAACTGGGATGGCACTCTCTCTGTGCAAGTGTACCAAAGAAGGTGAATTCCATGTATCAAATTCAGAATGTTCCCGGATTCAAGAAGGCCCAGTTGCCACACCACTCCCTGATGATCTAATCCACTCTCTAAGGGACCTGGAGTTCTAAGTGTTATGCCTCGGTGCCCCGAGGCAGGGAGCCCAAACCTTAGATTCTTTTGTATGGAAGATTTAGCTAGTCATCCGCATCCAGGACAAACAGCTCTACATGAGCATTTACTTGCAGCCTTGGCTCGTGGTGTGCTAGACTTTGCAGACACACTGTCACAGGAGCAGGCTGCTGAGTTTCGCCAGCTGGCCAAAAAGCAGAAAGAGTGTCGGAAATATCTGGCCAGGGGCACATCTTATGCTTTGATTTTGCATCCAGACTCTCCGCTTTGGATGTGGGAATGCGCAGACTCTTATGGTTGCATGTCTCTGATCTTGAACCTGCAGTTCAGGAGAGGCTATTAGTCATACCTTGCCGGGGAGATAACCTTTTCAGGGACAAGATGGAAGATGTTGCTGACCTCATCAAGAAACATACTAACACCATCCAGTCCCTCCCCCGGTGGCCTCCTTCTGCATCCTTCACTACTCAGAGGTTCCCTGATGGGTCCTGAAGGAGCTCCTACTACTCTCAAAGACATAGATTTATTCCTTCTACCCATCCTCAGCAGCATCCCCAGACCTAACACCCTCGTGCCTGCCAGCAACATCCACAAAAGTCACAACCTGCACCCCAGTCAAAAGCGGGGACAAGCTCATGACCAAGCAGACACAGGGATTTCACCCCATCATAGATCTAAGGGCCCTGATCAAATATCTGATCAAAGAAAAGTTTAGGATGGTTTCCCTGGACACCTTTCTTCCCATGATTCAGGGAAATGATTGGCTATGCTCGCTGCACTTTAAGGATGCATATACTCACACCCAGGTACCTCCTGGTCACACAGATTTCTAATAGGAAAACACCACTACCGGTACCGCATCCTGCCATTTGGCCTTGCACCTGCGCCCAGTGTCTTTACAAAATGTCTTGCAGTAGTCGCAGCATCACTACGCAGGTTGGGAGTGCATGAGTTTCCCTACCTAGATGATTGGCTGATCAAGAACACATCGCGGGAGGGTGCTCAAGCATCAGTGCAGAGAACTATCCAGGTGTTGGAGCTGCTAGGGTTTGTAATCAACTAACCAAAGTCCCATCTCCAACCCGTTCAGCAATTGGAGAACATAGGAGCCCTGCCTAAACACAGTTCACACTCAAGCCTTTCTCCCTCAAGATTTAGCGACAGCTCTACTGGCGATCACCGTTTGAAACAGCCAGCAGGTAACAGCTCGGCAGATGTTGAGATTCTAGGCCATATGGCCTCCACCGTACATGTAACACCTATGTTTGATGTCTAGAAACCAACTCCACTCTCCTAGGCCCCTTTTTATTATGTTCAAAGCTGCACCTCCACACCCAGTATGTGTATAGTTTAAGGCTAATTGGATTCAAGTTAGTCTTGCAGTTGTGAGACTTTATTGTCCTTGTGTTGTTTTTGGTGAGCCTGGTAGCTAGGGATTCCCAAGTGTAAGGCTACATCTGTCCTGCTTGTCCTCGGAGAAAGTGAAGTTAGTTACCTATAGCAAGTGTTCTCCGAGGCCAGCAGGACAGGTATCCTTATACCCCTCCCATCTCCCCTTGGAATTGAATTCTTTTTTAGCTATTTTATGTTACTGAGAGTCCCGCGCTCGCACTTCGGGCAGAAATGATACCGCTGCCAAAAGCCTCTTACAGTTATAATGCACTGGGCAGCGTCCACACTGGGCTCCGTTGATATGACATCACCCAAGTTGTGTCTTGTCCTCGGAGAACACCTGCTACAGGTAAGTAACTTCACTTTACATATCAATGAAAAACAAGATCCACAGAGAACAGACAGGAACATAAAATTATTTCTTTAGTACAGCAGCCTATTGTCCTGCTTAGTGCTGTTTCAGTACTGTTTGTTTTCATCAGGGATTCATCCAAGAAGGCACATATGACCCATATATTTTTCCCTTTTAATTTTGATATGATTGAGCTATTCAGTAATATTTACTCTTAACATTGGTGGTGATAACCCTGGAAGGATGAGCTTCATGTCTGAATGAAGAAGATAATTTTATTTTAATGGAATGTTTTATATAAACGTTTTATCATAGTCAAAAGATTTTCTCAGATGGGTTGTAAGTAGTTTGTTACCTGCAGCCTCTTTAAGTGTTTTAACATTGCTGTAATAAGCACCATCTGATGACTAAAGAAAGAAAAATATTACTTTCTGCTTTTCATGTTTTCAGCTTCAGCCCCAGGAAATTAGCCCTCCCCCTACTGCCAATTTGGATCGTTCCAATGACAAAGTATATGAGAATGTAACTGGATTGGTGAAAGCTGTCATTGAAATGTCCAGTAAGATCCAGCCAGCACCTCCAGAAGAATATGTACCCATGGTGAAGGTAAGGAGGCAATATCTACCACAATTGTGCATCGGACTAAGGACATTGTTTATCTGCCCTTAATAGTGCCCTTATTCCTAAGAAGTTAAAATTGAACAAGCAGAAATATGTAGAACACTGAATATAAGGGCACATAACTACCACGTGTGTTGGACATACAATAGCCCCAAGAAAAGTAGCACAAGATTAAACCTTATGGGAAGAATGACCTCCTAAAGAAGTGCTGAGAGAGAGGACCTGCTGAAGGGAGGGAAACTTCATTGGTGTATCTTACCTACTGGAAATTGCATTCATTGTCTCTTTTGTTAAATTGCCCTACTTATTTAGTAAAGTCATTTTAGGCAATGGTGTAGCCTTTTAAGTCTGTTAGGGTTTTATATAAATAGTAGGGCTGTTCATCGATTAAAAATTTTAATCACACGATTGATCATGATTGAAATTTTTGATCGTCTGGTTAATCACGTAAAACATCCCCACTCACATTTCCTTCTGTTCAGTGCAAAATAGAGACAGCAAGAAGTAACTTCTCAGAACTGACATGTTTCAATTACTAAACCGAAAATAAAATCATTTTTCTTATCTTTGTGGTCTGGTGATTTTATTTTTCTAATCATGTTGTTTCCTGTCTCTGGTTCTGCTTCACTGTCTTTGTGCTCTGAATTCTGTTTCCAAGACTTCCTGTCCATTCACTATATCTTTTCTCTCCTCCTTTCTTCTTCACTCCCTGCACTATATCCATATTTCACATCCAACTTTCTTCCATTTTTCTGCATCCTTCTTGTGTATCTAGTTTCCAACTCTTCCCTTTCCTTCCATCCATGTGCTGCAAATCCTTCCTTATCTCTTCTCTTCCTTTCCCTGCCATCTATATTCATTTCCCCTCTCCTACCTTCTGTTCATGTCCACCATCTCCCTTTTTTTCTTTCTTTCATCCCCCATTTCCACATCTCAGTGGCTTAGCCAAGGGTGGGCCCAGGCGCACCCACTTTGAGCTCAGGCCCACTCAGTAGCAGCACACCTATGATGTGGCTGGCAGGGATCCCAAGCCCCACCAGCCGAAAACTCTAACAACTGTCCCTCCTGCATACCTTGTAAATAGCAGATCTTCACCTGCAGCAAGCAGCAACTGATACATGCTGTGGGGCCAACATGAGCAGTGTGTACTAGTTGCTGCTCACTGCCAATGAAAATCTACTATTTAAAAGATATGTGGGGGGGGGGATGTTTGAGAGACCATATGGCATGCAGGCGAGAGAGGGCGAGACCATATCTCTTGTGGGACAAGGCGGAGTTCTGCCCACCCATCTTGGGCCCAGGCCCACCCAAAATTGGGTGTCTGGCTACGCCCCTGCCACATCTATCCCTCTCTTCCCCCTTCAGCCATCCAGTATCACCCCTTTCTCGCCCTCTTCCCACAACCATCCAGCATTGCTCCTATCTCCATCATCCACCATCGACCCATCTCTCTCTCTCTCTCTCTTTCCTCTCACCATCCAGCATCACCTCTCTGTCTCGCCTTCTTTCCCCATCACCACTACCAAAAAACAAAACCATCATCCTTCACTGTCCCACCTCTCTCTCCCTCTCTACCCCCAACCATCCTTCATTGCCCCATCTTTTCCCCTCTCCATAGTGTGCACTGCTCTGTCTCTCTTCAATCCCCCATAGTTTGCACTGCCCCATCTCACCTCATCCCAATATACTGTCTTTCCTCATCTTCCATATCCTGAGTTGCCCTGTCTCTTCCCCTGGCTCCCATCTTGTCTCCCTGTCCTCTCCTCCTCCCGCTGGCTTACTCATTTTAGATGGTCTGGAGCTTGTGCACCGATCCCTTGCTTCTCTCTTCACTGTGGCTGTATCGGCAGCAAGCAAAAAACAGGCACAAGAACGTTCCTTGTGCGTGCTGCCACTGGCTCTACCGGACGCAGTAACAGGAAGTTATATACCTTCCTGTTTGGATGTCGCGTCTCTCGCGCTTGCCGCGCTCTCGAGGACCTTGGCATACCTTCAGGCTTCTTCCCCGGGAGCGCGGGGTTTGTGAGTCCATAGGCCACTACCGTGGAGCGGCAGTGGCAGGCAAAATCACCTTCCAGGTAGAGAGGAAACAAGACTGGACCGGAACTCCGGACTGGAGTTCTACACCGGAACACTCGGAACTGGAACGCACCGGACGGGTGCGCACTGGAGTGGGGCCCGCTGGACTGGACACACTGGAGTGGCCCCACTGGACTGGAACATACAGGAGTGAAACCCGCTGGACTGGAACACACTGGAGCGGAACTCGTGGAACTGGAACACCCTGGACCTAGGCTTCACCTACACTTGACTGCCTTTCCCCGAGGGTTGAGCCCTAAGGTTCTGGCAGCCGGTAGGACTTACAGGAACAGCAGGAATGAAGATCCAGGAGTGCCCCCTGGCACCTAGGCGAAGGCAAGGCAGACAAGCAGGGACTGTCCGGGTTCTGGCAGTCGGCAGGAATCAACACAATGACTAGTAAACTGTACCCAGGCTAATAGGAACGCTATACCTAGGCAAACCAGTCATACACAGGAACATACACAGAGCAAACTCAGGAGACTTGGAAGGCTATACACCAGCTAACAACTAAGCTGTGCCCAAGCTAACAAGTCATGCCCTGGAAACAAACGCAGAACACTAGCAAAGCTTTACACAGGCTACAAGCCAGACGGTGCCTAAGCTGGCTAGTCTGCACTAGGAACAAACACAGAGAACTAGCAGAGCTAAGCACAGGCTACAAGCCAGACGGTGCCTAAGCTGGCTAGTCTACACTAGGAACAATCACAGTCTTGGAATAGTGGCTAGCAAGGGCGGCTAGTCTAACACTAGGAACAGACACAGAGAACTAGCAGAGCTATGCACAGGCTACAAGCCAGACGGTGCCTAAGCTGGCTAGTCTACACTAGGAACAATCACAGTCTTGGGATAGTGGCTAGCAAGGGCGGCTAGTCTAACACTAGGAACAAACACAGTCTTGGGATAGTGGCTAGCAAGGGCGGCTAGTCTAACACTAGGAACAAACACAGTCTTGGGATAGTGGCTAGCAAGGGCGGCTAGTCTAACACTAGGAACAAACACAGTCTTGGGATAGTGGCTAGCAAGGGCGGCTAGTCTAACACTAGGAACAAACGCAGAGAACTAGCAGAGCTATGCACAGGCTACAAGCCAGACGGTGCCTAAGCTAACTAGTCATGCACTTGAAACAAACACAGAGAACTAGCAGAGCTATGCACAGGCTACAAGCCACACGGTGCCTAAGCTAGCTAGTCATGCACTGGAAACAAACACAGAGAACTAGCAGAGCTATGCACAGGCTACAAGCCACACGGTGCCTAAGCTAGCTAGTCTACACAAACACAGAGCACTAGCAAAGCTATACACAGGCTACAAGCCACACGGTGCCTAAGCTAGCTAGTCATGCACTGGAAACAAACACAGAGAACTAGCAGAGCTATGCACAGGCTACAAGCCACAGGGTGCCTAAGCTAGCTAGTCTACACAAACACAGAGCACTAGCAAAGCTATACACAGGCTACAAGCCACACGGTGCCTAAGCTAGCTAGTCTACACAAACACAGAGCACTAGCAAAGCTATACACAGGCTACAAGCCACACGGTGCCTAAGCTAGCTAGTCTAAACAAACATAGAAACTCACACAGAGCAAACACTGAAACTGTGTACAGAGCACTCTATACACCAGGACCTTTAGATGAGATGCAAAGGCCAGGACTGTAGTCTTCAAGTGATTAATAAAGCCCTTCAACACCAGAGCCACAGCTGCAGCAATTACCTTGCAACCAAACAGAGGCTTGACACACAGAGCAGTCATCCCATAGGAAGGAACAGCGGGAGCCATCTTGGATACTGGCAGAGAGGAAGAGGCGGCAGCCATCTTGGAAGAGGCATAGCCCACACAGGTGAGGTTCAGTAGGGCAATCAGCACACAGAGCCAGAGAGAACCTAAGACAGACACAGAGACAAGCAGAAGCCAGCACAGACACTGACTCCCAGAAACAGGGTAAGTCTGAGGGTTGGCACGGCCACAGACGGGACATTGGACCCACCTTGAATACTGTGTGCAATTCTGATCAACACATCTCAAAAAAGATATGGTGGACTTAGAAAAGGTACAGAGAAGGGTGATTAAAAAGATAAAGGGGATGGGATGACTTCCCTATGAGGAAAGGCTGAAACGGCTTGGGCTCTTCAGCTTGGAGAAAAGACGGCCGAGGGGAGATATAATAGAGGTCTATAAAATAATGAGTGGAGCTGAACGGGTAGACGTGAATTGATTGTTTACTCTTTCCAAAAATACTAGGACTGGGGGCACACAATGAAGCTACAAAGTAGTAAATTTTAAACAAATCGGTGAAAATATTTCTTCACTCAACATGTAATTAAACTCTGGAATTTTTTTGCCAGAGAATGTAGTAAAGGCGGTTAGCTTAGCAGGGTTTTAAAAAGGTTTGGATGGCTTCCTACAGGAAAAGTCAATAGACCATTATTAAAATGGACTTGGGGAAACTCTACTGCTTATTTCTAGGATAAGCAGCATAAAATGTATTCTCCGAGGACAAGCAGGCTGCTTGTTCTCACTGATGGGGTGACGTCCACGGCACCCCCTCCAATCGGAATCTTCACTAGCAAAGACGTTTGCTAACCCTCGCGCGCCGATGCGCACCGCGCATGCGCGGTCGTCTTCCCGCCTGAACCGGCTCGTGTTCGTCAGTCTTCTTTTGTCTGTGCTCGGGACGGTCGTGTTTTGCCGCCGTTTCATGCCCCTCAGAGGACCTTGCGCGTCTTTCGTTTTTTTTTTTGAAAAAAAAAAAAAAGAGAGAGAGAGCCTTTTTCCCGTATTTCTAGTCTTTTCGCTTTCGGGAGCGGCCTTGTTGGCCGTCCGCACGGGTTTTTTCCCCCATTTTGTATCTGTGCCTCTTGTCATCATCGCGAATTTTGATTTCGCCGGCGCGATTTTTCCGCCCATGACATCGAAGCCTTCCAGCGGCTTCAAGAAGTGCACCCAGTGCGCCCGGGTAATCCCGCTCACTGATAGGCACGCCTCGTGTCTTCAGTGTCTGGGGGCTGGGCACCGCCCGCAGGCCTGTAGTCTTTGTGCTCTTTTGCAAAAGAGGACTCAGGTAGCGAGATTAGCCCAGTGGAACGTTCTGTTCTCCGGCGCTTCAACGGCATCGGCATCTAGAGATTCGTCGGGCGCATCGGCGTCGGCAGCACCGAAGTCTTCGGAGACAGTATCGACATCGACTGCATCGAGGCGTCCTCCTCCTGCATCGTTGGTATCGAGGCTTCGGAAGAGTGCGTCGGCGTCGGTGGTACCGGGACCCCCTCTGGTGCTGATGTCGTCAGATGGTGGTGCTTCGTCTGGAGTGCAGGTGAGGGCTGTCCATTCCCCTGCTGGTGGCGGTGAGCCTTCGGGTAGGTCTCCTCCTGCCCTGAGGGCTCCTGCGGTACAGCCCCCCTGGGATCGACCTTCGGCCCCGGCCCCGAGGAAGCGACGTCTGGATTCAACGTCCTCCTCATTGGTACCGGGGAGCTCCGGTGACATGCTTCGCTCGAAGAAGTCGAAGAAGCATCGTCACCGGTCACCTTCCCGACTTGGTACCGGGAGCTCTGGGTCGCCGAGGGAGTCGGCACCCAGCAGGCATCAGCACCGGGAGGACCGCTCACCCTCCATCCAGGATGTGTCGGTGCGCTCTATCCCGGACAGCCCGGTACCACCTCCATGCCCGGAACAGATTCTGACCTCGACGCCTGCACCGGCTTCTCAGTCTTTTTCTACAGCTGTTCTGCACGAGAGTCTCCGGGCCGTTCTTTCTGGCATTCTGGAAGAGCCGTTGCGCCCTTCTCCTGTACCGGGGGTACTTGTGCCACCGGTGCCGTCGAGTGAGGCGACAGCTGGCCCTTTGCCCGGGATGAGGTCCCCGGTACCGGTGCCACTTGCGGTACCGGTTTTGGCTGCCTCCCAGGTGGACTCCCCGACGACGTCGGGGGAGGGAGCTTCGCCGCTGCCGGCCAGGGAGTCCACCTCTCGACGCTCCCACCATGGCCGTGGTTCCACGGAGTCGAGACTGACACGGCTTCAGACACAGGTCCATGAACTTGTGTCTGATACCGATGATGAGGCCTCGTGGGAGGCAGAGGAGGACATCAGATATTTCTCTGACGAGGAGTCTGATGGCCTTCCTTCTGACCCCACTCCCTCCCCTGAAAGGCAGCTTTCTCCTCCTGAGAGTCTGTCTTTCTCGGCCTTTGTCCGGGAGATGTCTACGGCCATCCCCTTCCCGGTGGTTGTGGAGGATGAGCCAAGGGCTGAAATGTTTGAGCTCTTGGACTATCTTTCTCAACCTAAGGAAGCGTCCACAGTACCTATGCATCATGTCCTGAAAAAGACATTGCTGGCGAACTGGACCAAGCCACTAACTAATCCCCACATTCCCAAAAAGATAGAATCCCAATATTGGATCCATGGAGACCCAGAGCTGATGCGCACTCAGTTGCCTCACGACTCTGGTGTGGTGGATCTGGCCCTGAAGAAGGCTAAGAGTTCTAGGGAGCATGCTTCGGCGCCCCCGGGCAAAGACTCTAGAACCTTAGACTCCTTTGGGAAGAAGGCCTACCATTCTTCCATGCTCATGGCCAAGATTCAATCTTACCATCTCTACACGAGCATCCATATGCGGAATAATGTTCGGAAGCTGGCGGACTTGGTTGACCAGCTCCCTTCTGAGCAAGCCAAGCCGTTTCAGGAGGTGGTCAGGCAGCTGAAGGCTTGTAGGAAATTCCTGGCCAGAGGGGTATTTGATACCTTTGATGTTGCGTCCAGGGCCGCTGCTCAAGGTGTGGTGATGCGCAGACTCTCATGGCTGCGTGCCTCCGACCTGGAGAATAGGATCCAGCAGCGGATTGCGGACTCCCCTTGCCGTGCGGACAACATTTTTGGAGAGAAAGTCGAACAGGTGGTAGAACAGCTCCACCAGCGGGATAACGCTTTCGACAAATTCTCCCGCCGGCAGCCTTCAGCATCTACCTCTTCAGGTAGGCGTTTTTATGGGGGAAGGAGGGCTGTTCCCTACTCTTCTGGTAAGCGTAGGTGCAATCCTCACTCTCGACAGCCTGCGGCCCAGGCTAAGCCCCAGCGTGCTCGCTCTCGTCAGCAGCGTGTGCCTCAGCAAGGCCCCACAGCTCCCCAGCAAAAGCAGGGGGCGAGCTTTTGACTGGCTCCAGCAGAGCATAGCCGAGATCAAAGTGTCCGTGCTGGACGATCTGCCGGTCGGGGGGAGGTTGAAAGTTTTTCACCAAAGGTGGCCTCTTATAACCTCCAACCAGTGGGTTCTCCAAATAGTCCGGCAAGGATACGCCCTCAATTTGGCCTCCATGCTTCCAAATTGCCCACCGGGAGCTCAGTCTTTCAGCTTCCAGCACAAGCAGGTACTTGCAGAGGAACTCTCCGCCCTTCTCAGCGCCAATGCAGTCGAGCCCGTGCCACCCGGGCAAGAAGGGCTGGGATTCTATTCCAGGTACTTCCTTGTGGAAAAGAAAACAGGGGGGGATGCGTCCCATCCTAGACCTAAGGGCCCTGAACAAATATCTGGTCAAAGAGAAGTTGAGGATGCTTTCCCTGGGCACCCTTCTTCCCATGATTCAGCAAAAAGATTGGCTATGCTCTCTGGATTTAAAGGATGCTTACATGCATATCCCGATACTGCCAGCTCACAGACAGTATCTCCGATTCCGTCTGGGAATGCGTCACTTCCAGTACTGTGTGCTACCCTTTGGGCTCGCCTCTGCGCCCAGAGTGTTCACGAAGTGCCTAGCTGTGGTAGCAGCAGCGCTTTGCAGGCTCGGAGTGCACGTGTTCCCTTATCTCGACGATTGGCTGGTGAAGAACACATCCGAGGCAGGAGCTCTACAGTCCATGCAGATGACTATTCGACTCCTGGAGCTGCTGGGGTTTGTGATAAATTATCCAAAATCCCATCTTCTCCCAGTACAGAGACTCGAATTCATAGGAGCTGTGCTGGATTCTCGGACGGCTTGTGCCTATCTCCCGGAGACAAAGGCCAACAATCTGCTGTCCCTCATCTCCCGGGTACGAGCGTCCCAGCAGATCACAGCTCGGCAGATGTTGAGATTACTTGGCCACATGACCTCCACAGTCCATGTGACTCCCATGGCACGCCTTCACATGCGATCTTCTCAATGGACCCTAGCTTCCCAGTGGTTTCAGGCTGCTGGGGATCTAAAGGACGTGATCCACCTGTCCACGAGTTTTCTCGAATCCCTGCACTGGTGGATGATTTGGTCCAATTTGACTTGGGGACGCCCTTTCCAAATTCCTCAGCCACAAAAAGTGCTGACTACGGATGCGTCTCTCCTGGGGTGGGGAGCTCATGTCGATGGGCTTCACACCCAGGGAAGCTGGTCCCTCCAGGAACAAGGTCTACAGATCAATCTCCTGGAGTTATGAGCGGTCTGGAACGCTCTGAAGGCTTTCAGAGATGGCTGTCCCACCAAATTATCCAAATTCAGACAGACAACCTGGTTGCCATGTATTACATCAACAAGCAGGGGGGCACCGGATCTCGCCCCCTGTGTCAGGAAGCCATCAGCATGTGGCTGTGGGCTCGCCGTCACGGCATGTTTCTCCAAGCCACATATCTGGCAGGTGTAAACAACAGTCTGGCCGACAGGTTGAGCAGGATTATGCAACCTCATGAGTAGTCGCTGAACGCCAGAGTAGTGCGCCGGATCTTCCAAGTGTGGGGCACCTCCTTGGTAGATCTCTTCGCATCTCGAGCCAACCACAAGGTCCCTCAGTTCTGTTCCAGACTTCAGGCCCACGGCCGACTGGCATCGGATGCCTTCCTCCTGGATTGGGGGGAAGGCCTGCTGTATGCTTATCCTCCCATACCTCTGGTGGGGAAGACTTTGTTGAAACTCAAGCAAGACTGAGGCACCATGATTCTGATTGCTCCTTTTTGGCCGCATCAGATCTGGTTCCCTCTTCTTCTGGAGTTGTCCTCCAAAGAACCCTGGAGATTGGAGTGTTTTCCAACCCTCATCACCCAGAACGAAGGGGCGCTTCTGCATCCCAGCCTCCGGTCTCTGGCTCTCACGGCCTGGATGTTGAGAGCATAGACTTTGGCTCTTTGGGTCTGTCAGAGGGTGTCTCCCGTGTCTTGCTTGCTTCCAGGAAAGATTCCACTAAAAGGAGTTACTTCTTTTTATGGAGGAGGTTTGCTGTCTGGTGTGACAGCAAGGCCTTAGTTCCTCGCTCTTGTCCTACACAGACCCTGCTTGACTACCTTCTGCACTTGTCTGAGTCTGGTCTCAAGACCAACTCTGTAAGGGTTCACCTTAACGGAATCAGTGCATACCATTACCATGTGGAAGGTAAGCCGATCTCGGGACAGCCTTTAGTTGTTCGCTTTATGAGAGGTTTGCTTCTGTCAAAGCCCCCCATCAAACCTCCTACAGTGTCATGGGATCTCAATGTCGTTCTCACCCAGCTGATGAAACCTCCTTTTGAGCCACTGAATTCATGCCATCTGAAGTACTTGACCTGGAAGGTCATTTTCTTAGTGGCAGTAACTTCAGCTCGTAGAGTCAGTGAGCTTCAAGCCCTAGTAGCTCATGCTCCTTATACCAAATTTCATCATAATAGAGTAGTCCTCCGCACTCACCCTAAGTTCTTGCCGAAGGTGGTGTCGGAGTTCCATCTGAACCAGTCAATTGTCTTGCCAACATTCTTTCCCCATCCTCATTCCTGCCCTGCTGAACGTCAGCTGCACACATTGGACTGCAAAAGAGCATTGGCCTTCTATCTGGAGCGGACACAGCCCAACAGACAGTCCGCCCAAATGTTTGTTTCTTTTGATCCCAACAGGAGGGGAGTGGCTGTGGGGAAACGCACCATATCCAATTGGCTAGCAGATTGCATTTCCTTCACTTACGCCCAGGCTGGGCTGGCTCTTGAGGGTCATGTCACGGCTCACAATGCTAGAGCCATGGCAACGTCAGTGGCCCACTTGAAGTCAGCCACTATTGAAGAGATCTGCAAATCTGCGACGTGGTCATCTGTCCACACATTCACATCTCATTACTTCCTGCAGCAGGATACCCGACGCGACAGTCGGTTCGGGCAGTCGGTGCTTCAAAATCTGTTTGGGGTTTGAATCCAACTCCACCCCCCTAGGCCCATTTTTTATTCTGTTCCAGGCTACACTCTCAGTTAGTTGAATAAGATGTTACGTCAATCTCAGTTATGTCCTCGCCGTTGCAAGGCCCAATTGACCATGTTTGTTGTTTTGAGTGAGCCTGGGGGCTAGGGATACCCCATCAGTGAGAACAAGCAGCCTGCTTGTCCTCGGAGAAAGCGAATGCTACATACCTGTAGAAGGTATTCTCCGAGGACAGCAGGCTGATTGTTCTCACAAACCCGCCCGCCTCCCCTTTGGAGTTGTGTCTTCCCATGTCTTTGTCTTGCTACATATGGGACTGACGAACACGAGCCGGTTCGGACGGGAAGACGACCGCGCATGCGCGGTGTGCATCGGCGCGCGAGGGCTAGCAAACATCTTTGCTAGTAAAGATTCCAATTGGAGGGGGTGCTGTGGATGTCACCCCATCAGTGAGAACAATCAGCCTGCTGTCCTAGGAGAATACCTTCTACAGGTATGTAGCATTCGCTTTGTACTGTTTTGGGATCTTACCAGGTACTTGTAATCTAGATTGGCCACTGTTGGAAACAGGATACTGGGCTTGACTGACCTTTGGTTTGTCCCAGTATGGCAACACTTATGTACTTATGACCATCCATAACTAACTTCCTGTTTCTGTGTCCGGCAGAGCCAGCGACGGCACACACAGGGGAACATCCCTGCACCTGTCTTTTGCTTGCTGCCACTACAGACCATCTAAAATGAGTAAGCCAGTGGGAGAGGGAGAGGACAGGGAGACAAGATGGGGCAAAGCTGGATTCAGGGGATGGGAGTCAGAGGAATGCGTTAACTGCATTAAATTTTTTAACACTAGTTAAGCATTTAGTGTATTAACCATTAAATGTACAGTCCTAATAAATAGTGTTTTAGAGTCTAGTTTATTAGGAACAGGGGAGGGAGGGTAAGGTGAATTTGAATGCTGAGCAAATCACTAGTTGACACACTCCCGGGATTCCATGTGTATAACAACACAGAAGTTGACTTTAGGTAACACTGTATACGATCACATGTGGAAATATGGACTGGACATAGGGCTCAAACGGCCCAGGGAGAGACCTCTCAATATCTTGCAGTTGACAAGCTTCTTGAGAAAAGGGGAGGGCGGGTAAGGAAGGGAGGGATAGAGGAATGATGGAGATAAGCAGTATTAACACTTGACAAGACATATAGTAAGGTAAATGGGGGGCTATGTATACTGGAAGGTGGTTATTGACAGGGAGTTGATAATTATTGTTTGCAAATGTTTCTGTAACTGTTGATATTTGTATACGGTCAGAGAGATGTTTAAAGTATTAGGAGGAGGGGGTCTGAGGGATCGAGGGGCGGGGAGGGTGGCCTAGTGGTTAGGGTGGTGGACTTTGGTCCTGAGGAACTGAGTTCATTTCCCACTTCAGGCACAGGCAGCTCCTTGTGACTCTGGGCAAGTCACTTAACCCTCCATTGCCTCATGTAAGCCGCATTGAGCCTGCCATGAGTGGGAAAGCGCGGGGTACAAATGTAACCAAAAAAAAAAAAAGTACAGATACCAGTTGAGGGAAGCCTCTTGTTTAGTGTTTAATAATTCCCTCCCTCTCACGCTATGGCTAATCTTTGATTTATAGGCTCCAGCCAATTAGGAGGCAGACATTATTGATTGGAGTAAATTTTTTTGTTGTTGTTTGCATCAAGTGCTGTACCTGATTTATTTTTTTATTTTATTTTGTATTTGTTACATTTATTTTAGGAACAGGTTTATTTAAATTCTAATTTTATATTTCTGGGAAAACTGTTGCTTTATTTTTTTTTTTCTTAGTAGAGAGGACATTGTTTCATTTTCTCTTTATTAGACTCTTTTTATTAAAATATAAACAAGTACATCAACAGCCATCCACATACATAATTCCCCAACCCCGACATCATGCACATAGCAAACAAATGATGCACTTTATAGAAAGAGAAGTACACAGTAGCAGTCTAGGACCAAATCTCTTAGGCCCCAAACTGAAACTGACAATTATGTATATAATCCTCCCCACAGAATTCCTCCCTCTCTTCCCCCCCCCCCCCCCCCCCCCCCCCCCCCCCCGACAAGAGCTCAAGAATCCCTAGCAAGAAGTTAGAGAGCTGCACAGGAGCAGGGATGATGGGATTACTGCGGGGATCCCCTCCAGGTCTGCGGGGAATCCCGCAAGGATGGACTCAGGTCTTGTGGGGTCCCTGCAGAAATGCACACTGATCTGAGCTTTGCCTCTCCTCCCCCGAGCTGCATGGTGCCCTTCTGGCACATACCACAAGACACCCTGGTGGTCTAGTAGATTCTTCGGGACAGAAAAGATCCACAGTCTTTCCTGCCCGCTGCCACATCGCTTTTTTAAAATGGATGCCGAGACTTCCAATGGAGGCCTCATGAGACTTCCGTTAAAGTGTTGTGAGACCACCGCTGAAAGTCTCTGCAGTCATTCTAAAGAAGATAAGGCAGCGGACATGAAAGAGGGGGGGATATTTCCTGCCCCAAAGAATCCATTAGACCACCAGGGTGACTTTAGGTATGTGCTGGGAGGACACCCTGCGGCTAGGAAAGGAGGTCTGGAATATGTGGGAGGGGAGGATCCTGTTAACTTTTTTTTTTTTTAATCTGTTTCTCCTTCACGCAGCCAGATCCCTCTGCACTCAAAACAAAGCAAACAAACCTATGAGCTGCTGCATCCACGTTGTCTTTCTTTATTGTTGGTGGAATTTTTATTTAATTTCACTTAGATTTTCAAACATGACGGCTTGTGCATACGGGTTGTACACAGAGAAAGTATTATAACAGAATAACTTTTTATAGGTAGAGTAGTAATTTGTTATAAATCTAATCAGTGTGTCATTTGGAGGGGCTGGTTAAAGGGACACCCTAGTACTGTATGTTCATGCAGAGAATGTTTTTTCGCCTGGTAAAGGGCCACTAGGTGTCGTCGTCGATGATACGTTGAAACCTTCTGCTCAGTGTGCTGCTGCGGCGGCTAAGAAAGCAAATAGAATGTTAGGTATTATTAGGAAAGGAATGGAAAACAAAAATGAGGATGCTATAATGCCTTTGTATTGCACTATGGTGCAACAACTGCACCTCGAATATTGTGTTCAAATCTGGTAGCCAAATCTCAAAAAAGATATAGTGGAATTAGAAAAGGTGCAGAGAAGGGCGACAAAAATGATAAAGGGGATGGGACGACTTCCCTATGAGGAAAGGCTAAAGCAGCTAGGGCTCTTCAGCTTGGAGAAAAGGCGGCTGAGGGGAGCTATGATAGAGGTCTATAAAATAATGAGTGGAGTGGAACGGGTAGATGTGAAGCGTCTGTTTATGCTTTCCAAAAATACTAGGACAGGGGGCATGCGACGAAGCTACAATGTAGTAAATTTAAAACGAATCGGAGAAAATCTTTCTTCACTCAACGTGTAATTAAACTCTGGAATTCGTTGCCAGAGAATGTGGTAAAGGCGGTTAGCTTAGCAGAGTTTAAAAAAGGTTTGGACGGCTTCCTAAAGAAAAAGTCCATAGACCATTATTAAATGGACTTGGGGAAAATCCACTATTTCTGGGATAAGCAGTATAGAATGTTTTGTACTTTTTGGGGATCTTGCCAGGTATTAGTGACCTGGATTGGCCACTGTTGGAAACAGGATGCTGGGCTTGATGAACCTTTGGTCTTTCCCAGTATGGCAATATGTATGTACTTATGTAATCAGACATCATGTTATGAGAGTCAGGTGCACAACGTTCAGAGTTTCTATTTATTTACTTATTTATGGCATTTATATCCCACATTAAACATGAATTAGGTTGAAACCTGGGAGCATTTAAAAGCTTTTTTTTCCTACCTGTGCCTGCATCAAAAGACAAAAAGATGGCATGTGGGAACTTGCTTCTTTTGTTTTGTGGATTGCAGTGGTATATTATAAAAATGCACTTGCCTTTTTTTTTAATGCCCAGTTGGGTATGTATGCTAATCTCAACTTTGTTAAATGTTTCAGACAAATCTATCTATTAATTTTTATTTGTTACATTTGTATCCCACATTTTCCCACCTATTTACAGGCTCAATGTGGCTTACATAGTACCGTAGTGGCGTTCGCCAGTTCCGGAATGAACAAATACAGGTGTTATTGTAGTAGAATAGGTTCATGTAAGGTAGGTACATTAGGGAACTTAGGAAGGAAGAGGGAAGTTGGGTGTGTCCATTTTTTTGTTTTGTTTTGTTGTGTTCCAGTTGCTCAGGCTTTTATGTTGGGTCGGTGGGATATGCCTTTCTGAACAGGTTTGTTTTTAGTCCTTTCCGGAAATTTAGGTGGTCATACGTTGTTTTTACTATTTTTGGCAGTACGTTCCATAGTTGTGCACTTAAATAGGAAAAGCTGGATGCATACGTTAATTTGTATTTGAGTCCTTTGCTGCTTGGGTAGTGAAGATTTAGGTATGTTTGCCTGTCCCCCCCTTATCACATGTGGTCTAAGGAAGCAAATTACTTGAATGCTATGGACTAATAGTTTAGTGGATACTGACGGTAAATAGGTGGGAATATTTTCTTTTGGTTTTGGTTTTTCTTTACTTGATTTGTATCCATTTACTTTATTTAACATTATGATGCTGAGTTTCAAGACAATGTAATAAACTGCTTGTCAATTTAATTTGAAAATAATAAAATTAAAAAAAAAGATTTAGGTATGTTCGTGCTGATCTTGTTGCATTTCTGGTTGGCAGGTCTATGAGGTCTGTCATGTATCCTGGGGCTGCGCCGTAGATAATTTTATGAACCAGGGTGCAGATTTTAAAAGCAATACGTTCTTTGATTGGGAGCTAGTGCAGTTTTTCTTGGAGGGGTTTGACGCTTTCAAAACGTGTTTTTCCAAATATAAGCCTGGCTGCTGTGTTTTGAGCGGTCTGAAGTTTCTTTATAATTTGTTCTTTGCAGCCTGCATAGATTACATAGCTCAGTACCATTGATTGTATCAAGGTGTGGAATATTTCCCTCAGGAAGAATGGTTTCACACGTTTAAGTTTCCACATTGAGTGAAACATTTTCTTTATGGTAGATTTCATTTGGTTCTCTAGTGAGAGGTTCCGGTCGATTATTATTCCGAGAAATTTCAGGCTGTCTGCAATAGGAAGGGTATAACCTGGGGTGTTTATGTTTGTGGGTTTGTATGTGTTGTATTGGAATGAGATGATGAGACAGTGTGTTTTTTCTGTGTTGAGTTTTAATTGGAATGCATTTGCCCATGAGTCCATGATGTTCAGACTGAGCTTGATTTCGTTCGTGATTTCTGCCAGATCGTGTTTGTAGGGGATATATATTGTGACGTCATCAGCATATATCAATGGGTTAAGGCCTTGAATGGATAAGGACTTGGCTAGAGGGGTCATCATGAGGTTGAAAATGATCGGTGATAGTGGTGATACTTGCGGTACTCCGCTGTCAGGTTTCTAAGGTGATGATATGTTTGTGCTAGCTTTCACTTGATATGTTCTTGTGGATAGGAAGCCCTTGATCCATTTGAGTGTATTTCCACTGATTCTGAAGTAATCTATTATGATTGACCATGTCGAATGCACTGGACATGTCAAATTGTAGGAAAAGTAAACTTTTACCTCTTGCTATTTCTTGCTTGAATTTAGTTGAGAGTAAGTAATACTGTTTCGGTGCTGTGTTGGGGGCGGAATCCTGATTGTGATTCGTGTAGTATTGTGAATTTGTCTATGTAATCATTTAATTTGGTTACCAAGCCTTCCATTAATTTGACTGCCAGTGGGATAGATGCTACTGGACAGTAGTTGGTAATGTCATTTGTTTTTTTTTTTCTTGGTGTCTTTTGGTATTGGGGTGAGTAGGCTGTTGCCTTTTTCTTTAGGGAAGGTACCTTGTTGAAGCATGAAGTTTAAGTGGGATGTGAGGTCTGTTATGAAGCGGTGGGGAGCGGATTTTAATAGGTAGCTGGGGCAGTTGTCCAGTTGACAGTGACTGTTGGAGTACCTCTTGATTGCCTGGGTAACTGTATCGGTGATGAGGAGAGCGAAATTTGACCAGATTCGATCCGCTGGGTGTTCACCAGGGGATGGGTCCAGTTCATTGATGAAGTTTTCGATGTCCGTGTTGTCCTGAGGTAGCTTTTTGCGTAGGTTTGCAATTTTTTCATTGAAGTGTTTAGCAAGGTTGTCTGCAGATGGAATGTCAGTATTGGTTGTGGTGATCGGCATTGTGTCTAGTAGTTTGTTCACAAGATGGTATAGTTTCTTTGTGTCTTTGTAATCTGGCCCTATTTTAGTTTTGTAGTATGACCTGTTAGTGATATGCAATTTATCCTTAAAATCGGGCATGGTACCGGAAGATTGGAGGGTGGCCAATATAACGCCGATTTTTTTAAAAAGGTTCCAGGGGAGATCCGGGAAATTATAGACTGGTGAGTCTGTCGTCGGTGCCGGGGAAAATGGTAGAAGCTAATATTAAAAACAAAATTACAGAGCACATCCAAGGACATGGATTACTGAGACCAAGTCAGCACGGCTTTAGTGTGGGGAAATCTTGTCTGACCAATTTACTTCAATTCTTTGAAGGAGTAAACAAACGTGGACAAAGGGGAGCCGGTTGATATTCTGTATCTGGATTTTCAAAAGGTGTTTGATAAGGTACCTCATGAAAGGCTACAGAGGAAATTGGAGGGTCATGGGATAGGAGGAAATATCCTATTGTGGATTAAAAACTGGTTGAAGGATAGGAAACAGAGAGTGGGGTTAGATGGGCAGTATTGACAATGGAGAAGGGTAGTTAGTGGGGTTCCTCAGGGGTCAGTGCTAGGACCGCTGCTTTTTATTATATTTATAAATGATTTAGAGATGGGAGTAACTAGCAAGGTATTTAAATTTGCTGATGACACAAAGTTATTCAAAGTCCTCTCGCAAGAGGATTGTGAAAAATTACAGAAGGACCTTACGAGACTGGGAGACTGGGCGGCTAAATGACAGATGACGTTTAATGTGAACAAGTGCAAGGTGATGCATGTGGGGAAAAAGAACCCGAATTATAGCTACGTCATGCAAGGTTCCACATTAGGAGTTACGGACCAAGAAAGGGATCTGGGTATTATCGTTGATAATACACTGAAACCTTCTGCTCAGTGTGCTGCTACTGCGGCTAGGAAAGCGAATAGAATGTTGGGTATTATTAGGAAAGGTATGGAGAACAGATGTGAGGATGTTATAATGCCGTTGTATCGCTCCATGGTGCGACCGCACCTTGAGTATTGTGTTCAATTCTGGTCGCCGCATCTCAAGAAAGATATAGTAGAACTGGAAAAGGTGCAGCGAAGGGCGACAAAAATGGTAGCGGAGATGGGATGAATTCCCTATGAAGAAAAACTAAGGAGGCTAGGGCTTTTCAGCTTAGAGAAGAGACGGCTGAGGGGAGACATGATAGAGGTATATAAAATAATGAGTGGAGTGGAACAGGTGGATGTGAGGCGTCTGTTCATGCTTTCCAAAAATACTAGGACTAGGGGGCATGCGATGAAACTACAGTGTAGTAAATTTAAAACAAATAGGAGAAAATTTTTCTTCACCCAACACGTAATTAAACTCTGGAATTAGTTGCCGGAGAACGTAATGAAGGCGGTTAGCTTGGCAGAGTTTAAAAAGGGATTGGACGGTTTCCTAAAGGACAAGTCCATAGACCGCTACTAAATGGGCTTGGGAAAAATCCACAATTTCAGGAATAACTTGTATAAAATGTTTGTACGTTTGGGTAGCTTGCCAGGTGCCTTTGACCTAGATTGGCCACTGTCGGGGACAGGATGCTGGGCTCGATGGACCTTTGGTCTTTCCCAGTATGGCAATACTTATGTACGTATGTACTTATATTTAATCATCTCTCTGACCTCATGTGCAACGTTTTTCAAATCAATCACCTTACTTTCTAATTCTTCCTACTTTCTTACTTATCTATATGTTACAACTTTGCCTTACCCTTCACTACCAATTATAATGTTCTAGTACATATTGTTTTGTCATTGCAAGTAGTATACCATGCCATACTTTGTATTCAAATATTTTTACTGCTCTAATTGCCTATTGCTCATGTTTGATCTATTCTTACCGTACACCGCCTTGAGTGAATTCCTTCAAAAAGGCGGTAAATCCTAATTAATAATAATAAATAATAGATGTGCATAGCTCTAAATTGTTGCTTATATTGTTGCGCACTGCAATAAAATTGATACTACTGCATTAGAAAGACTTCTCTAAATTGAAATATACCCACTGGTGGAACTCTTTGTGTTTATTTCAACAGTTTTTCATTGATGGTTCAGCATGTTACACATGAACGTACATTTCATTCTCCGAGGACAAGCAGGCTGCTTGTTCTCATTGATGGGTGACGTCAACGGCAGCCCCTCCAATCGGAAACTTCACTAGCAAAGGCCTTTGCTAGCTCTCGCGCCGTTTTCCCGCCCGAACCGGCTCGTGTTTGTCAGTCTTCTTTTGTCCGCGCTCGGGACGGTCGTGTTTTGCCGCCGTTTCGTGCCCCTCAAGTTGACCCTCGCGCGTCTTCGCGATTTCGCTACAAAAAAAAAAGAGACCTTTGTCCCTTCCCGTGTGTCCAGTTTGTTTCCCCGGCGTAAGTTTCCTTTTGCTTTCGGGGTAGGCCTTTTTTGTGGCCTCGGTACGGCTTTTTTCTTTCTCCCTTGATTTTGGTGCCCTTCGTCACCATCGCGAATTTTGATCTCGCCGGCGTGATTTTTCCACTCATGTCATCGAAGTCTCCCAGCGGCTTCAAGAAGTGTGCCCAGTGCGCCCGGGTAATCTCGCTCACTGATAGGCACGCTTCGTGTCTTCAGTGTCTGGGGGCTGGGCACAGCCCGCAGGCCTGTAGTCTTTGTGCTCTTTTACAGAAGAGGACTCAGGTAGCGAGATTGGCCCAGTGGAACGTTTTGTTCTCGGGCTCTTCATCGACAACAGCACCGGAGGCATTGAGTGCATCGACGTCGACAGCATCGAAGTCTTCGACCTCGGCATCGACGGCATCGAGGTTTCGACCCTCTGCTTCGTCGGTACTGAGACATCGGAAGGCTGCGTCGGCGGTACCGGGACCTCCGCTGTTGCTGATGTCGTCGGACGGTGGTGCTTCGTCTGGAGTGCAGGTGAGGGCTGTCCATTCCCCTGCTGGTGGCAGTGAGCCTTCGGGTGGGTCTCCTCCTGCCCTGAGGGCTCCTGCGGTACAGCCCCCCCCCCCCCCCCCCCCCCCAGACCGACCTTCCTCGGCCCCGAGGAAGAGACGGTTGGATTCTACGTCCTCCTCGTCGGTACTGGGAAGCTCTGGTGACATGCTTGGTTTCAAGAAATCAAAGAAGCATAGGCACCGGTCTCCTTCTCGCATCGGTACCGAGAGCTCTGGGTCGCCGAGGGAGTCGGCATCCAGTAGGCATCGGCACCGGAAGGATCGCTCACCCTCTGTTCAGGAGGTGTCGATGCACTCCACCTTGGACAGCCCGGAACCGCCTCCACGCCCGGCATCGGCCTCTATGTCTTTCTCCACAGCCGCTCTGCACGAGAGTCTCCGGGCCGTTCTCCCAGAGATCCTGGGAGAGCTGTTGCGCCCTTCCCCTCCGGTACCGGGGATGCCTGCGCCACCGGTACCGTCTAGTGAGGCGCCGGCTGGCCCTTTGCGCGGGGTGAGGTCTCCGACATCGGTACCGGCTGCGGCCACCTCCCAGGAAGACTCCCCGACGACGTCGGTGGAGGGAGCTTCGCCGGTGCTGGCGAGGGAGTCTACCTCTCGGCGCTCCCACCGTGGCCGTGTTTCCACGGAGTTGAGTCGGGCACGGCTTCAGACACAGGTTCATGAACTTGTCTGATACCGACGGTGGGGCCTCGTGGGAGGAGGAGGAGGACATCAGATATTTCTCTGTCGAGGAGTCTGATGGCCTTCCTTCTGATCCCACTCCCTCCCCTGAAAGGCAGCTTTCTCCTCCCGAGAGTCTGTCTTTTGCAGCCTTTGTCCGGGAGATGTCTACGGCCATCCCCTTCCCGGTGGTCGTGGAGGATGACCCAGGGCTGAGATGTTTGAGCTCTTGGACTATCCTTCTCCACCTAAGGAAGCGTCCACAGTACCCATGCATCATGTCCTGAAAAAGACATTGCTGGTGAACTAGACCAAGCCTCTAACTAATCCCCACATATCCAAGAAGATCGAGTCCCAGTACCGGATCCATGGGGACCCAGAGCTGATGCGCACTCAGTTGCCTCACAACTCTGGTGTGGTGGATCTGGCCCTAAAGAAGGCTAAGAGTTCTAGGGAACATGCTTCGGCGCCCCCGGGCAAGGACTCTACAACCTTAGACTCCTTTGGGAGGAAGGCCTACCATTCTTCTATGCTCGTGGCCACGATTCAGTCCTACCAGCTCTACACGAGCATTCACATGTGGAACAATGTGCGGCAGTTGGCGGGCTTGGTGGACAAGCTCCCTCCTGAGCAAGCCAAGCCGTTTCAGGAGGTGGTCAGGCAGCTGAAGGCGTGCAGAAAATTCCTGGCCAGAGGGGTATATGATACCTTTGATGTTGCGTCCAGGGCCGCTGCTCAAGGTGTGGTGATGCGCAGACTCTCATGGCTGCATGCCTCCGACCTGGAGAATAGAATCCAGCAGCAGATTGCGGACTCCCCTTGCCGAGCGGACAACATTTTTGGAGAAAAAGTCGAACAGGTGGTAGAACAGCTCCACCAGCGGGATAACGCTTTTGACAAATTCTCCCGCCGGCAGCCTTCAGCATCTACCTCTTCAGGTAGATGTTTTTATGTGGGAAGGAGGACTGTTCCCTACTCTTCTGGTAAGCGTAGGTACAATCCTCCCTCTCGACAGCCTGCGGCCCAGGCTAAACCCCAGCGCGCTCGCTCTCATCAGCAGCGTGCGCCTCAGCAAGGCCCCACAGCTCCCCAGCAAAAGCAGGGGGCGAGCTTTTGACTGGCTCCAGCAGAGCATAGCCGAGATCAAAGTGTCTGTGCCGGGCGACCTGCCGGTCGGGGGGAGGTTGAAAGTTTTTCACCAAAGGTGGCCTCTCATAACCTCCGACCAGTGTGTTCTCCAAATAGTCCGGCAAGCATACACCCTCAATTTGGCCTCGCAGCCTCCAAATTGCCCACCGGGAGCTCAATCCTTCAGCTTCCAGCACAAGCAGGTACTTGCAGAGGAACTCTCCGCCCTTCCCAGCGCCAATGCGGTCGAGCCCGTGCCATCCGGGCAAGAAGGGCTGGGATTCTATTCCAGGTACTTCCTTGTGGAAAAGAAAACAGGGGGGATGCGTCCCATCCTAGACCTAAGGGCCCTGAACAAATATCTGGTCAAGGAAAAGTTCAGGATGCTTTCCCTGGGCACCCTTTTTCCCATGATTCAGCAAAAAGATTGGCTATGCTCTCTGGACATAAAGGATGCTTATACACACATCCCGATACTGCCAGCTCACAGACAGTATCTTCGATTTCGTCTGGGATCACGTCACTTCCAGTACTGTGTGCTACCCTTTGGGCTCGCCTCTGCGCCCAGAGTGTTCACGAAGTGCCTAGCTGTGGTAGCAGCAGCGCTTCGCAGGCTCGGAGTGCACGTGTTCCCTTATCTCGACGATTGGCTGGTGAAGAACACATCCGAGGCAGGAGCTCTACAGTCCATGCAGATGACTATTCGACTCCTGGAGCTACTAGGGTTTGTGATAAATTATCCAAAGTCCCACCTTCTCCCAGTACAGAGACTCGAATTCATAGGAGCTGTGCTGGATTCTCGGACGGCTCGGGCCTATCTCCCGGAGACAAGGGCCAACAATCTGCTGTCCCTCATCTCCCGGGTACGAGCGTCCCAGGAGATCACAGCTCGGCAGATGTTGAGATTACTTGGCCACATGACCTCCACAGTCCATGTGACTCCCATGGCACGCCTTCACATGCGATCTGCTCAATGGACCCTAGCTTCCCAGTGGTTTCAGGCTGCTGGGGATCTAGAGGACGTGATCCACCTGTCCACGAGTTTTCTCAAATCCCTGTATTGGTGGACGATTTGGGCCAATTTGACTCTGGGACGCCCCTTCCAAATTCCTCAGCCACAAAAGGTGCTGACTACGGATGCGTCTCTCCTGGGGTGGGGAGCTCGTGTCGATGGACTTCACACCCAAGGAAGCTGGTCCCTCGAGGAACGCGATCTGCTGATCAATCTCCTGGAGTTATGAGCGGTCTGGAATGCTCTGAAGGCTTTCAGAGATCGGCTGTCCCATCAAATTATCCAAATTCAGACAGACAACCAGGTTGCCATGTATTACATCAACAAGCAGGGGGACACTGTGTCAGGAAGCCGTCAGCATGTGACTCTGGGCTCGCCGTTACGGCATGTGGCTCCAAGCCACATATCTGGCAGGCGTAAACAACAGTCTGGCCGACAGGTTGAGCAGGATTATGCAACCTCACGAGTGGTCGCTCAACTCCAGAGTGGTGCGCCAGATCTTCCGAGTGTGGGGCACCCCTTGGTAGATCTCTTCGCATCTCGAGCCAACCACAAGGTCCCTCAGTTCTGTTCCAGACTTCAGGCCCACGGTCGACTGGCATCGGATGCCTTCCTCCTGGACTGGGGGGAAGGTCTGCTGTATGCTTATCTTCCCATACCTCTGGTGGGGAAGACTTTGTTGAAACTCAAGCAAGACCGGGGCACCATGATTCTGATTGCTCCCTTTTGGCCGCGTCAGATCTGGTTCCCTCTTCTTCTGGAGTTGTCCTCCGAAGAACCCTGGAGATTGGAGTGTTTTCCGACCCTCATCACACAGGACGAAGGGGCGCTTCTGCATCCCAACCTCCAGTCTTTGGCTCTCACGGCCTGGATGTTGAGAGCGTAGACTTTGCCTCTTTGGGCCTGTCGGAGGGTGTCTCCCGTGTCTTGCTTGCTTCCAGGAAAGATTTCACTAAGAGGAGTTACTTCTTTTTATGGAGGAGGTTTGCCGTCTGGTGTGACAGCAAGGCCTTAGATCCTCGCTCTTGTCCTACACAGACCCTGCTTGACTACCTTCTGCACTTGTCTGAGTCTGGTCTCAAGACCAACTCTGTAAGGGTTCACCTTAGTGCAATCAGTGCATACCATTACCGTGTGGAAGGTAAGCCGATCTCAGGACAGCCTTTAGTTGTTCGCTTCATGAGAGGTTTGCTTTTGTCAAAGCCCCCTGTCAAGCCTCCTACAGTGTCATGGGATCTCAATGTCGATCTCACCCAGCTGATGAAACCTCCTTTTGAGCCACTGAATTCCTGCCATCTGAAGTACTTGACCTGGTCATTTTCTTGGTGGCAGTTACTTCAGCTCGTAGAGTCAGTGAGCTTCAGGCCCTGGTAGCCCAGGCCCCTTACACCAAATTTCATCATAATAGAGTAGTCCTCCGCACTCACCCTAAGTTCTTGCCGAAGGTAGTGTCGGAGTTCCATCTGAACCAGTCAATTGTCTTGCCAACATATTTTCCCCGTCCTCATTCCTGCCCTGCTGAACGTCAGCTGCACACATTGGACTGCAAAAGAGCATTGGCCTTCTATCTGGAGCGGGCACAGCCCAACAGACAGTCCGCCCAATTGTTTGTTTCTTTTGATCCCAACAGGAGGGGAGTGGCTGTGGGGAAACGCACCATATCCAATTGGCTAGCAGGTTGCATTTCCTTCACTTACGCCCAGGCTGGGCTGGCTCTTGAGGGTCATGTCACGGCTCACAATGTCAGAGCCATGGCTGCGTCAGTGGCCCACTTGAAGTCAGCCACTATTGAAGAGATCTGCAAAGCTGCGACGTGGTCATCTGTCCACACATTCACATCTCATTACTTCCTGCAGCAGGATACCCGACGCGACAGTCGGTTCGGGCAGTCAGTGCTTCAGAATCTGTTCGGGGTTTAGAATCCAACTCCCCCCCCCTAGGCCCATGTTTTATTCTGTTCCAGGCTACACTCTCTGTTAGTTGGATAAGTTTTTAGGTCAATCTCAGTTATGTCCTCGCCGTTGCGAGGCCCAGTTGACCATGTTTGTTGTTTTGAGTGAGCCTGGGGGCTAGGGATACCCCATCAGTGAGAACAAGCAGCCTGCTTGTCCTCGGAGAAAGCGAATGCTACATACCTGTAGAAGGTATTCTCTGAGGACAGCAGGCTGATTGTTCTCACAAACCCGCCCGCCTCCCCTTTGGAGTTGTGTCTTCCCTTGTCTTGCTACATAAGGGACTGACGAACATGACCCGGTTCAGGCGGGAAGACGGCCGCGCATGCGCGGTGCGCATGGGCGCGCGAGGGCTAGCAAAGGCCTTTGCTATTGAAGTTTCCAATTGGAGGGGCTGCCGTGGATGTCACCCATCAGTGAGAACAATCAGCCTGCTGTCCTCGGAGAATACCTTCTACAGGTATGTAGCATTCGCTATATAGAGTTGCTGAAATAACATAACATACTTATATACATAGCTCATAAACTTCTGTTAGCTCGTTTTTTTTGTTTGTTTCCCCCCCTCCCCCCTCAATCCTTGGTACTGTGAACATGATGTTTATATCTTTGTTGTTGAACAAATGTCAAAATAAAGTATTGGATGCAAATAACAACTCTTACTGTGTGTTACTTACTATTTTCCTGCTCTGATCTATTTCCCTGCCCTCCCCCTCCTTCACTTGTAGTTCATCTGTGTTTTATGGATGACAAGGCGAAAGATACATCCAGTGTTACTAAAATACACTGATACAAAGGAAATGGACTCGTTACATCAAATGATATAATCCATCATCAAACGTTTATCCTGTTATCCCTCTCCCACCCCATTATTCCTCTCCACCCGGAAGTCCCTCCATCCCCCCATCCCTCCCCTCTACCCACCCCCTAAGGAGGTGCCATCCTTACTATTTACCTACGTGTGAACTACGGAACTCTTTGTGTTTAATCTCTAAATTTGAAAAGTTTGCAGCAGAAAAAAAATAAAAGTACGTTGGCTTATGAAAAAATCTGGATACTTGTAATAAAATATACTAGTACATAAGTTCAATATTGTAATTTTCAGTATAGAGACACACTTTACAATATTATTTGATTTTCACTAGACACTAGTGTTGTTTGTTTCTATATTGTAATTGTTTTGTTATATTATTGATTTGTATTAGTAATTTGATGCCAGAGAATGTAGTAAAAGCAGTTAGCGTGGTTAAAAAAGGTTTGGATGACTTCCTAAAGGAAAAGTCCATAGACCATTATTAAAATGGACTTGGGAAAAATTCACTGCTTACTTCTAGAATACGGTCAATAAATACTGGCAATACTGTAGTGTAACAATTCAATATCCAATACTTAATCCAGTAGAGAAGATCTCAGAAGTATATGTTGTTATCTTAATATGCAACTTAATGTTATCTTTATATATAAAACGCACCTCCAACGTTCTAATGAAGCCTCAAGCCGGAAACTTGAAGTGGCATAGATATCCGGTTTGCCCATGAGTGTCTGCCCCGCCCTCGCGTCAAACGTGATGACGTCGAGGGCGGAGCACTGACACTCAACAAATCAAGGAAGCCCATTGGTTAATCTGTTTCCACTCCACAACGCTGCCGTCATTCCCATACACTCAAAACCAAACGCACCTAGGAGCTGCTGATCCACATTGTCGGGTTTTTTTTTTTTCTTCTTCCATCTGAAACACGTCTACAGCTGTTTCAACTGGATAAGCTGCGCCTTAAAAGGTAAAGGACAAAAGGGTTTTGTTTTTGGTTTCTTACTGCACACCTTTTTAATTTATTTGAAAGCTACCCATCTGTACATATGAATATCATGAAATCTAAATTAAATATCACTAAAACAGCTTTAAAAAATATTCTACCTGGTAGAAACAGCAATTTTAAACTCTGTATTGTCAGATCATTTGTCAACAATACAAACTTTATCCAGGTAAGTGCCCGTGGCTGCGTCAGCCCCGCCGTTGCCTGTCAATGTGTGTCAGAGTATGAGGGAGCTCCAGCTGCCTGTGGGTAACAACAGGACTTAGCTGCTGGATGCCAGAAGCAGTCTCTCCTTAGGTTGACAGCAATTAGCAACCCCCCCCCCCCCCCCAAGCACCTCGGAGGGAGGGAGGAAGGGAAGGGGACAGGACCGTTGAACTGGGAGGGAGGGAAGGTGACCCTGGAACTGGGAGGGTGCGGACCCCCAAACTCTGAGGGAGGGTGGGGGGGGACCGTGGAACTCGGAGGGGGGATGACCCTGGAACTCGGAGGGAGGGATGGAGGGGGGAACTGGGAGGGAGGGGCCCCTGGCACACACTTTGATTCTCACACACACATTCTCCCTCTCACGGACACACTCGCACCCAGTCTCACTCTCTCTCTGTCACACACACACTCGCACATTCACTCTCTCTCTCTCACAGTCAATCTCACACACTCTTTCTCAAACATACACACTCCGAGGAAAACCTTGCTAGCGCCTGTTTCATTTCTGTCAGAAACGGGCCTTTTTCACTAGTTTGCTAATAAAGGGAGCGTCTCATCCAGTCACCACAATAATCTTTAACACCACTTCGGTGCATGTTTTTTAAATGGCGACAATTTTAATCATTGACTGCCTCCATCCTACCTCTATTTAATTTTTGTATATTTTTTGTGTACTTTTTTGTTTTTTCACTAGTCAATATTCACATTCATACAGTCGATGATTAAGCTTATATAATTTCTATGCTTCTCAGCTGTAGTTATGCATACTCCCTTACAAATCAGAGAATTGCAGCCGGTATCAATCAGTAATAATGGCTCTGTCAGCTGTATTATCTACATTCAGCCTATCCGTGTGTACTTATCTGGTATTAATACTGTCCTTCGCTATTCAGTCAGTCCAGGTACTTCTCGTGCCCCAGGTACTGGTGTCCCCCCCCCCCCCCCCCCCCCCCCCCCGACAGGTGCCTGTTCCGCTGTAACGGCTTTTTCAAGGGTTCTTTTACATTTACAATCTGGACAGTGTAACTGCCTTCGGTATCTTACGGCGATAAGTACACACAGCTAGGCTCCCAGTTACCTCATGATTCCATGGTGGTGGACTCCGCTCTCAAGAGAGCAAGGAGTACTAGGGACTGTGCCTCGGCTCCCCCAGGCAGAGAAGCTAGAACCCTGGACTCTTTTGGGAGAAAAATGTATCAGGTCTCTATATGCTCATCACCCATATCCAGTCATAAGAGCTCTTTACGAGCGTGCACTTGCGGAACTCGGTGAGGCAGCTGTTGGACTTGGTCGATGCACTCCAGAGCAGGCTGAGCCTTTTCGCCAGTTGGTCATGCAGCAGAAGGCATGTCGTAAGTTCTTGGCCAGGGGCACTTATAACACTTTTGACGTGGCATCAAGGTATAGCAATTCGCAGACTCTCATGGCTGCGTGTCTCTGACCTGGAACATGCTGTTCATCAGAGGTTGGCAGATGCCCCTTGCCGGGGGGGGGGGGGGGGGGGGATAATCTTTTTGGAGAGAAGGTTGAGGATGTCGCTGACCAAATCAAGAAACACACCAGTACTATATCTTCTCTCTCCCACCATGCATCTTCTGCAACTGCCTCCCATCTAGGAGGTATTTTGGCAAGTCGCAGAGTACTCCCTATTCCTACTCTAGGCATATGGCTCGTTCTCGTGAACTGTGTGCACCCAAGGCCCCTGCTGCTTCCCAGCAAAAGGAAGGGACAAGCGTTTGACTGGCTCCAGCAGAGCATAGCCACAGTACAAGTGTCCATCCTGGATGACTTGCCAGTTGGGGGTAGGTTAAAATATTTTCACCAAAAGTGGCCTCTTGTAACATCCGATCGGTGGGTTCTTCAAATAGTCCGGCTCGGATACACCCTCAATTTGATGTGGAAACCTCCAAATTGTCCACCGAGAGCCCATTCTTTCAGCTCTCAGCACAGGCAGGTACTTGCAGAGGAACTCTCCACCCTTCTCAGGGCTCATATGGTCGAACCCGTTCCGCCAGGGAAAGAAGGGCGAGGATTCTATTCCAGGTACTTCCTTGTGCAGAAAAAGACAAGGGGGAGGCGTCCCATCCTAGACCTAAGGGCCCTGAGCAAATTGCTAGTCCGAGAAAAGTTCAGGATGGTTTTCCTAGGCACCCTTCTTCCCATGATTCAGGAAAACAATTGGCTGTGCTCTCTGGACTTGAAGGGTGCATATACTTGCATCCCGATTCTTCCAGCCCTCCGGAAGTATCTTCAGTTTCAACTGGGAAAACATCGCTTTCGGTACTGCATGTGTTGCCTTTTGGCTTCGCATTTATTTATTTATTTATTTATTTATTTATTTATTTATTTATTGCATTTGTATCCCACATTTTCCCACCTATTTGCGGGCTCAGTGTGGCTTACAATACATTGTGAATGATGGAAATACAGTTTGTTACAATGCGATTATAGGTTACATTGTGAGGAGTTATGGAAGACGGAGTTACATTGTGAAGGATTATGGAAGACAAAGTCAAGTCAAAACATCTTTGGGGCATAGAAACTATGGAATGTGACATTGGGGAAATGATAGGATGATCGAATAATAGTAAGAGGGCGTTAGGGTATGACAACTTTATCTGTGGGTAGATTTTAGGTGTGGAGAGAATACAGGGGAAGAGAATTCAGAAGGGAGTGTATTGATGCATTTCTGTTAGAGTGTATGGAGTTCATGTGTTTTGATCCTTGCCGTAAGTTTTTTCAAAGAGATAAGTCTTCAATCGTTTGCGGAAGTCGATTAATTCGTAGATCGTTTTCAGGTTGCGTGGTAATGTATTCCAGAATTGCGTGCTCATGTAGGAGAAGGTAGATGCATGTAGTACTTTGTACTTTATGCCTTTGCACTTAGGGAAGTGGAGATTGAGGAAAGTTTGGGATGATCTTTTGGCATTTCTGGGTGACAGGTCTATTAAGTCTGACATGTATGCAGGGGCTTCACCGTGAATGATTTTGTGACCTAACATGCATGGGAGCCAGTGTAGTTTCTCACGTAAGGGTGTTGCACTTTCGTATTTTGGTTTTCCGAAGATGAGTCTGGCTGCTATATTCTGGGCTGTTTGAAGTTTTCTCAATATTTGTTCTTTGCAGCCTGCGTATAGTGAGTTGCAGTAGTCCAGGTGACTGAGTACGAGTGATTGCACTAGGTTGCGGAAGACAGATCTTGGAAAGAATGGTTTTATTCTTTTCAGTTTCCACATGGAGTAGAACATTTTTTTTTGTTATGCTGTTTGCGTGAGTCTCAAGTGTTAGGTGGCGGTCGATAGTGACTCCAAGGATTTTTAAATTTTCTGATATTGGCAGATTTAGTTTAGGTGTGTTGATAGCGATAAATTTCTTCGTGTTGTATTGGCAGGTGAGTATGAGGCATTGAGTTTTTTCTGCGTTCAGTTTCAGTCAGAATGCATCTGCCCAGGTGTTCATGATGTGTAGACTTTGGTTGATTTCGTTGGAGATTTCATTAATGTCTTGTTTAAAAGGAATATATATATCGTTACATCAGCTCCCAGGGTCTTTACCAAGTGTCTAGTAGTAGTCACAGCGTCGCTAGACAGACTGGGAGTTCATGTGTTCTGTTATCTCAACGATTGGATGGTGAAGAGCACCTTGGAGGACGGTGCTCGGGAGTCCATGGGAATGATTATTCTGGGTCTGGAGCCATCTCCAATCTGTTCAGCAGTTGGAATTCATTGGAGCCCTGCTTGACATGAGGGCAACTCGAGCTTATCTCCCAGAGACGCGTGTGAACAATCTTCTTTCCCTATCATCCAAAGTTCAGGCATTGCAGCAGATCACAGCTCGGCTGATGTTGAGATTGTTGGGCCACATGGCTTCCACAGTGAACATTACACCCATGGCACAACTGCACATGAGATCTGTTCAATGGACCCTAGCTTCTCAGTGGTACTACGCCACAGGAAATCTAGAAGATGTTATCCAAGTGTTCCCGGAGCTTGTACGCTCTCTTCAATGGTGGACATTTCAGGCCAATTTGTACTTGGGACTTCCATTCCAAATTCCTCAGCCGCCAAAAGTGCTGATGACGGATGCATCTCTCCTGGGATGGGGAGCTCATGTAGATGGGCTTCACATTCAGGGTGCTTGATCCTTCCAGGAAACGAATCTTCAGATCAATCTCCTGGAGCTTCGAGCAATCTGGAATGCTCTAAAGGCTTCCAGAGATCAGCTATCCCATCAAATTATTCTAATTCAAACAATCAGGTTGCAATGTATTATACCAACAAGAGGGGGCACCGGATCTCACCTTCTGTGTCAGGAAGCTGTCCAGATGTGGTATTGGGCTCGCCACCACGGCATGTGTCTCCAAGCCACTTATCAGGCAGGTGCAAACAACCACCTGGCCAACAGGCTGAGCAGGATAATCCAACTACACGAGTAGTCTCTCAATATGAGCGTAGCTCGCAAGATCTTCCAAGCATGGGGCACCCTGTCAGTGGATCTTTTCGCCACTCAGATAAATCACAAGGTCCCTCAGTTTTGTTCCAAGCTTCAGGCCCACGACAGACTAGCGTCAGATGCCTTCCTTCTTGATTGAGGGACAGGCCTTCTTTATGCGTATCCTCTAATACCTCTAATGGGAAAGACTTTTTTGAAACTCAAGCAAGACCGTGGAACCATGATTCTGATTGCGCCGTACTGGCCACGGCTGATATGGTTCCTTCTTCTTCTGGAATTATCCTCCTAAGATCTGTGACAATTGGACTGTTTTCTGAACTTCATCACACAGAATGAGGGGTCACTTCTACATCCCAGTCTCTAGATCTCAGGCCTGGATGTTGAGAGCCTAGAATTCGCTTCCATGGGTCTTTCAGAGGGTGTCTCCCGAGTCCTGCTGGCTTCCAGGAAAGATTCCACTAAGAGGTATTCTTCTTTTAAATGGAGGAGGTTTGCCGTCTAGTGTGACAGCAAGGCCATAGATTCCCTTTCTTGTCCTACACAGACCATGCTTGAGTACCTTCTACACTTGTCAGAGTCTGGTCTTAAGACCAACTGCGTAAGGGTTCACCTTAGTCAATTAGTGCATATCATCACCGTGTAAAAGGTAAGCCTATCTCTGGACAGCCTTTAGTTGTCCGCTTCATAAGAGGTTTGCCTTTGTCAAAGCCCCCTGTCAGAACTCCACAGGTGTCATGGGATCTCAACATCGTCCTCACCCAGCTGATGAAAGCTCCTTTTGAGCCATTGAATTCCTGCCATCTAAAGTACTTGACCTGGAAGGTCGTTTTCTTAGTGGCTATTACTTCAGCTCGTAGGGTCAGTGAGCTTCAAGCCTTAGTAGTGGATGCACCTTATACTAACTTTCATCACAACAGAGTAGTCCTCCACACATACCCTAAGTTCCTGACGAAGGTGGTGTCGGAGTGTCATCTGAACAGTGGATTGTCTTGCCAACATTCTTTCCCCGATCTCATGCCCATTGTGGCGAAAGCAGCTTGTAAACCTTGGACTGCAGGAGAGCATTGGCCTTTTACATGGAGCGGACGAAGCCCTTCAGACAGTCCGCACAGCTTTTTGTTTCTTTTGATCCCAACCGGATGGGGTTCGCCATCAGGAAACACAACCATATCCAATTGGCTAGCAGATTGCATTTCCTTCGCTTATACCCAGGCTGGGTTGACTTTGGAGGGTCATATCACGGCTTATAATGTCAGAGCCATGGCTGCGTCGGTAGCCCACTTGAAGTCGGCCTTCATTGAAGAGATTTGCAAGGCTGCAACGTGGTCTTCAGTCCACACATTTACATCTCACTTCTACCTTAAGCAGGATATCCAACGCGACAGTTGGTTTGGGCAATCAGTGTTGCAGAATCTGTTTGGGGTCTAGAATCCAACTCTACGCTCCTAGGCCCGTTTTCTTTTGTTCTAGGCTGATCTAGTTTGTATATAGTTTCAGGTTAATCTGCGTTAAGTCCTCACCATTGAGAGGTCCAATTGACCAATGTTTGTTGTTTTCGGTGAGCCTGGATGCTAGGGATTCCCCACTTGTGAGAATATTGGAGCCTGCTTGCTCTCGGAGAAAGTGAAGATACTTACTTGTAGCAGGTATTCTCCGAGGACAGCAGGCTTCATATTCTCACAGTCCCATCCGCCTCCCCTTGGGGTTGTCTTCTTTCATGTTTTTATTTGTTTTGGGTTTTTTTTGCTTTAGTATTAAATTGAGGGAGTCACATTAACACAGCGGGCGGGAAGGCACTTGAGCATGCACAGTGGGGTGCAGCACATGCTCCTCAAAGCTCTTGTTCTTTTCCATGGCATGGATGCCGGACCAGGCAACGTGGATCGGCGTCTACCCACTTGTGAGAATATGAAGCCTGCTGTCATCGGAAAATACCTGCTAACATGTAAGTATCTATCTTTGCTTTATCTTATTGTTTTCTATTTCAATCTTAATAAAATATATTTCAATTACTTGAGGTTATGAATCAAGAATCACCCCTTAAACCTGAGACTTATCTTCAGCAGGAAAAGAGCTACCCAATGGGATGCACAACAGAGCTCGGAGTAACCGTTCCATGGATTTTAAACTATAGGATTTGTGTTTTATTAGTGTTTAACTTTAATCTGTTGCTCAGAGCCCAGTTATAAACTTTCTTTATACAAGACGCTAACTCTTTAATTATATTAGGTAAGTTGTCAGAAACTGGGTCATTCATTTGGGCTGCAAAACCCAAGAAAACGGTACAGTATGCGAGGCATAAGAGCCAGCTCCCTGTATACTGAGCACCTGCAATATTGAGCAAGCTCCTTCACTGTATCCAAGAAGGGATAATTTGTATTATGTTTGGCACCCCACCCCCAGGGCTGTTTAAGATTTGGGAAGATAAAGGGCTTAAATGGATTGGACAGATTCTGGATTTTGATACATGCTATATGCAGCTTCGACACTGTATACATACTAACCAAATTGCTTAAGAGATTCAGGTGAAGCAAATGCTCTTTGAAGCTGTATGCTCAGGTCACCTTGGGTTTAGGGTACTATATCTAAGCTGTAACCAAACCCTCATTCTACCTGTGGCATGTAAGCCTTCTTACATTCAGGCTTGGGAAGAGGATTTGGGAGGTTCCTTGGAGGCATCAGAATGGGAGCAAATTTTTCAAGATATTGCTGTTATTTCTATAGCAACTAAACTGGTAAAAAGTGGATATGAATTGCTATACAGGTGGCATCCCACAAGACTTTAAAAAAAAAATCTACAAGACTATTCCAGTAGAGTGTTGGCAGCAATGTGGAGAGGAGGGTAAATATCTGCATATATGGTGGGGGTGCGAGAAATTGTGGGAGTTATTGTATCAGTATTAGATCGTATTGTGTTAGACCATAATACAAAGATTTTTTTTTGGTGCATAGTAGACTCCAGGGTATAGGTCGTAATGAGTGGAAATGTCTAAAATATCTCCTAGTAGCTGCATAGTGTGAAATAGCATAGTATTGGAAGGGGAATTATCAACCTTGGTTCAAGAAATTTTGTACTAGAATGAGTAACTTCTACTTAAGTATCTTGTCATCTGTTTCTAAAGGGAGGGTGAAAGATGGAGCATCATCATGCTGAATACTGGGCAGTGGGCTCAGAAAGGAAAGGGGATGGAACTTGATATATCACCTTTCTGTAATTATAATCAGAACGGTTTATGTTTTATATGCAGGTACTTTTTTTGTACCTGGGTCAGTTGAGGGTTAAGTGACTTGCCCAGAGTCACAAGGTTATAGCTCTAATAAAATGTTATTGGGTAGGGGGGAGCTGCTTTGCTTGAAATCTCATGCAAAGCATTGTTTGGTCTTTGTTACATACATTTATTACACACTACTGCCTAGATCAGTCTTCAGTAGCACATAGTGCTTTTGGTCAAGCAGAACCAAACAAGTCTGTCTGTTTTAACCATCAACTCTTGTATCATAATCGTTCTTCTGATCCCAGATCCCCCTTATTCTTACAGGATCCTCCTCTTTTCCCTCATCCTGTTTCCTCCTTTCCCTGATTTCCCCTTTGGCACTCCAATCTTCCCCTTCCATCCTATCCCTGTTTGTCCTACCTGATATTATTTCTCCATTTTCCTTCTCTCAGATCCACTCTCTCTCCTCATCTCCCTCCCTTTCCCTTTGTTCTCTGGTCACCACCTCCTTTTCCAGCATTGATCACTAAAATCCTTTTTTCATCAAAGTAGACTATAAGAACATAAGTGTTGCCATACTGGGACAGACCGAAGATCCATCAAGCCCAGTATCCTGTCTCCAACAGTGGGCAATCCAGATCACAAGTACCTGGCAAGATCCCAAAACAGTACAATTTTATGCTGCTTATCCTAGAAATACTGTCAAAATACTATAAGACGTTCTACTTGTTATGTCCAAAAGAACACAGCTATAATATTCAAAAATAGAAAAGTAGAAAAGTTAGTGCCACCAGGTACTATTCTAATTGAATATCAGGGACGTCTCATATAGTCACATTTGGCTGTATGTACAAAAGAATACTCGTATCTTCCAGCCATGACAATCTTTAATCATTGACGACCCCCACCATCCATTTTTTATAAATGTTTTTATGCAAAAAATATTAATGTGAAAGTGCTTGGGGCACACACTTAAAAACAGTAGGAAGGCATCAGTTTACACCACCACTATTTGTGCAATATCATGTGAAAACTCTGGCATTCAACAACTACGTGAGACTTTGTCACTTATCTGTATGTGTATTGAGGAGCGTCCAGGAACCTTTATTATCCCGACAGAACCTGTTTCGCTGAATTGCTTTGTCAAGGGATAATCCTGCAAAACCACCAATACAAAATAAAAAATTAATGGATGCTTTCCAAATGTCTTCTTCCTAAAATACGTAGCTCGAGACTTACGGTTTCAACTTCCTGGAATGCCTCACGCTCTCTCTGTGCAAACAGAGAAATGGCGGCGGCATTTTTTTAAAGCCTGCACCGAAACTATTACGTACTTCCTGTGCACAGCTAATCACGTGGGCATGGCTATTCATAATGGTTCCTGGACGCTCCTCAATACACATACAGATAAGTGACAAAGTCTCACGTAGTTGTTGAATGCCAGAGTTTTCACATGATATTGCACAAATAGTGGTGGTGTAAACTGATGCCTTCCTACTGTTTTTAAGTGTGTGCCCCAAGCACTTTCACATTAATATTTTTTGCATAAAAAACATTTATAAAAATTGGATGGTGGGGGTCGTCAATGATTAAAGATTGTCATGGCTGGAAGATACGAGTATTCTTTTGTACATACAGCCAAATGTGACTATATGAGACGTCCCTGATATTCAGTTAGAATAGTACCTGGTGGCACTAACTTTTCTATTTTTGAATATTATAGTTGTATCCTAGAAATAAGCAGTGAATTTTGCCAAGTCCATCTTAATAATGGCTTATGGACTTTTAGGAAGATATCCAAACCTTTTTTTAACTGGACATGTAAGAAATATCAGAAAATTATTTTTATAAAGTAAAATATTTAAAAAAAGTTTACCTAATTTAATGTGCATATATTCTTATTTAGTGCAAATACACCACATGCTACATAATTTTAGAAGCCTCCACAGATTTTGCAAACTTCCTGAAGGATCATGAAAAATCTACCACAGGGTCATGATATGCACAAAAATAACACATTGGAGACATTGCCCGCAATAAAAAAAAAAAAAGGCCTGTGGTTAGTTCTCTGTTTAGAATTCTGTTGCTTATATACTGGTGAAATTATTTTCTCCAAAGACAAGCAGGCTGATATTCTCACAAGTGGGTGACGCCACGTCGGCCCCGGAGGATTTTAAAGCAAAATCTCAAAATCTCTTTACGGCGTTCCGTCGCGCGAGCAATCGTACTGCGCATGTGCGCACACCTCTTCCCGCTCGCTGTGCGGACACGCCCCTCAGTTTTTCTTTTTCCGCGTCTGAGGAGACACGGAGTTCGTTAGGGCTTCGTGTTTTCTTCAGGTCTTCGGAGTTAAATCTCTTTTTTATTTTTTCATTTGTACTTTTCATGGCAGGCTCATTGTGGCTTATATATACAGGTATTTTTTTTTGTACCTGAGGCAAGAAAAAATTTAAGTAATTGCCAGAGTCACAAGGGGCTGTGCCTGAACAAAGCATATAAGCTTCTCTTTTCTTTTTTCTTGAAAGTGCTGGTATATTGTTATCTGTGGGCTCTCTCTAGCCAGCAAACTAAACAAGCCCACATTTTTATGATCCATTTATTAAAACTTTACAAACGGCTCTCCAGAGCTGTGACAGCCTGCTCCAGCACACCACTGTCTTTAAGCCCCACAAGTGGTAAAGGTGTATGTCACAGGAAAAACCAGGAACCTAAGCAGGTGCATCCCTGGTCAGCCACTGAATGGGCAACCTGGTGACACAATATCAGTGGTGTAACCTTTGAAGTGAGTCTCCACCCGCCTCGGCGCCTCCTGCTCTGCAGGTCATTCGGGCGCATCGGAGGATGTGTCTTGGGCCGGATCATCTCCCTGTGAAGCGCAAGTAGTGTCTCAAAGAAACGAGACGTATTCTACTCTGCCAGGGATGCCCAAAGGAGATCATTCTGGAGTCCGACAGAGACCGATGCACGCTGGGTATAGTTATGCATCGAATAGGTCTCCACCTGCCTCGGCGCCTCCTGCTTGGCAGGTCATTCGGGCGCATCGGCGGATGTGTCTTGGGCCGGATCATCTCCCTGTGAAGCGCAAGTAGTGTCTCAAAGTAACGAGACGTATTCTACTCTGCCAGGGATGCCCAAAGGAGATGCCCAGAGCTTTGCTCCCTCGGTTATGGAGGTATCCGGGCTTCAGACATCAGTCGGTGCCGAGAGCGTTGCTCCCTCTGTTATGGAGGTATCCTGGCATTGGACGTCGATGCACCGGTACGTCGGTACCAGGTATCATCGGTACCATGGGTCCCGTCGGCACCGGGTATCATCGGTACCATGGGTGCCGTCGATGCCGAGTGTCATCGGTGCCATGGGTGCTGTCGGTACCGGGTATCATCGGTGCCATGAGTGCCGTCGGTACCGAGTATCATCGGTGCCATGGGTACTGTCGGTACCGAATATCATCGGTGCGTCGGTACCGAGGAGTATCGATGCCAACTACATTGGTACCATGGTCGGTGTCATGGGTCCCGTCGGTACCGGGTATCATCGGTACCATGGGTCCCGTCGGCACCGGGTATCATCGGTACCATGGGTGCCGTTGATGCCGAGTGTCATCGGTGCCATGGGTGCTGTCGGTACCGGGAATCATGGGCACCATCGGCACCAGGTATCATGGGCACCATCGACTATCGGTACCAGGTATCATCGCCCATCGGTACCGAGTATCATGACTGCCATCGGTACCATAGTATCAGGTATCGTCGGTACCGTGGATACATGGGTATCAGGTATCATGGATGCCGTCGGCACATGAGTACCATCGATACCAGATATCATGACCAGGTACCATCGGTGCCATGGGTGCCATTGGTACCAGGTGTCATGAGCACCGTCGGTGCCATGTGTACCATCGGTACCGTCGGTGCTGTTGGTGCCGGATATCATGGGTACCATTGGTACCACATGTCATGGTTACCATCGGTACCAGGTATCATGGGTACCATCGATACCAGATACCATGACTATCATCGGTACCAAGTACCATGGGTACCATTGGTACCGGGGTCCATCGGTACCATGTGTATCATCGGTACCGTCGGTGCCATGGTCTAGCAGTCTGGTTTCGATTCCCTTGCATTTCCAGACTTTGTCCTTGGCTTCGGGACCATGGGTACCATTGGATGCCATGGGTGCTACCGCCTCCTGCGGCATCTGGCTTTTCACCTGGTCTCCTTCACCGATGCTGCCTCTGGTATGGGTGTTCGCACCCTACTGGGGCAACTTCTCGACCCATAGTAGCCTCCATATCGGACGTGTTTGGATCTGAGCTGCTCTGTTTGAGTAGTTAGTTCAGTTCAATGATGGTCATCTGACATTACAGTGGAGATTGTGAATCCCAATGCCCAGATGCTAGAGGTCCTGGATTACTATCTTCACCTGAGTCTTCTGCACTCAGAACAGATAGGAGTTTTAAGAACTTACTTTGGCGCCCCCGGGGCCAGAGCATACATCCTTAGCCTCTTTTGGAGAATGGCGTACCAGGCTGGCATGATCGCATCCCAAATCAAGTCTTGTCAGATCTTTACGAGCATTCCCACCGGAGTAGGCTAGACCTTTTCACCAAGTGGTCAGGTAGCACACGGTGTGTCGCAGGTTCCTGTCCAAGGGCATTTTCGACACTTGTAATGTAACACCTAGATTTCTGCTCTAGGTACAGTGATGCGCAGACTCTCATGACTGTGTGCCTCTCTCCTGGAGGAGGAGACTCAGCAGAAAACTGTAGATATGCTGTACATACACTTCCTCATCTTGGAAGTTCTTTAGAGAGAGGAGTAGTTTTCCTTGTGCCTTAAGGGGTCGTACCTATACTCCTACTTCTCGACAGCCGGTTCGGGCTATGCCTCAGCACGCTCGTTCTAGTCAGCGGCGTGCACCTAATCAGGCCCCTGCAGCTATTCCCCAGGAAACAGAGGGGTTTTTGACTGGCTCCAATTCAGTATAGCCACTAAAAAAAAAAAAAAAAAAATGTCCGTACCGGCCATTCTGCCTGTCGGGGGGAAGTTTACATTTTCTCCACCAAAGGTGACTTCTTTATCCTCCAACCGGTGGGGTTTTTCAACTAGTCCGGTTAGGATACATTCTCAATCTGGAATCAAACCCTCCACATTGTTCATTGGAAGCTTAATCCTTTAGCTTCCATCAAAAGTGAGTACTTGCAGAGGAACTCTCTGCTTTTCTCAGCGCCAATGCAGTCGAGCCCGTTCCACCAGGGCAAGAAGGGTTGAGATTCTATTCCAGGTCTTTCTTTGTGGGTTGCGTCCCATCATAGACATAAGGGGCCTAAACAGATTTGGTTCAGGATGCTTTCCCTGGGCATCCTTCTTCCCATACTTCAGGAAAACGATTGGTTATGCTCTCTGGATTTACAGGATACTTATACTCTCTTTGCATCCAGAGTATGTTTTTTTCCTAGTGCCTGGCTGTTGTTGCAGCGTATCTTCATGGACTGGGAGTGCATGTGTTCCCTTAACACGATGATTGCCCGTCTCAACAGATTACAGCACAGTACATATTGAGACTTCTAGACACATGGCTTCCGCAGTTCATGTAACTCCCATGGCACTTTTGCACATGACATCCGCTCAGTGCATCCTAGCTTCCCAGTGGTATCAAGTTTAGGGTATCTAGAGGATGTAACCCGACTGTTCGCCAGTCTTCGGTATCCCCCTCAGAGGTGGTTAATTCTCTCTATTTTGATTCTGAGGCATCTTACTCAGTCAAAAGCTGCTGACGAAGGTTGCATCCCTCCTGGCTATCCAACCAAATTATTTTAATTCAACAAACAATCGGGTTGTGATGTACTCGATAACAAAGGAGTACTGGATCTTGCCCTCTGAGTTAGGATGCCATGCAGATGTAGCGGTGGGCCCGCAATGCGGCATGTTTTCTCCAAGCCACTTATCTAATTGGCGTAAACAGCAGTCTGGCCGACAGGCTGAGCAGGATAATGCTACAGTTGAGCATGCCTATAGTTCGAAAGACCCCTCAGTGGATCTTTTTGCTACTTAGTCCCAGGGGCGTATCTGCGTGGGGCCTCAGGGGCCTGGGCCCCCGCAGATTTCGCCCTGGACCCCCCTACCGCTGCCAACCCTCCCCCTCCGTTGCTCGCCTACCTTCGCTGGCGGGGGACCCCAACCCCCGCCAGCCGAGGTCCGCGTCCTCCTGCCGCTGCCGGCTGCCTTTGGTCCTTTAATTCTTCCATTGAAGCTGGCGCCGACGAAAGTTTCTTTTGAGTCTGACGTCGCTGCACGTTGTACGTGCAGGACGTCAGACTCAGAAATTGTTTCTGAGTCTGACGTCCTGCACGTACAACGTGCAACGTGCAGCGACGTCAGATTCAAAAGAAACTTTTTCGTCGGCGCCAGCTTCAATGGAAGAATGAAAGGACCAAAGGCAGCCGGCAGCGGCAGGAGGACGCGGACCTCGGCTGGCGGGGGTTGGGGTCCCCCGCCAGCGAAGGTAGGCGAGCAACGGAGGGGGAGGGTTAGCAATGGCAGCGGCTGGGGGGAGGGGGATCGGCAATGGCGGCGGCGTGGGGGGGGCTATAATGTGCCCCCCCTCTCTGGCCCTGGCCCCCCCTATCGCCGCAGTTCAGATACGCCCCTGCTTAGTCCAATCGCAAAGTCCCTCAGTTCTGTTCCAGGCTGCAGGTTCACGGCAGGCTACCATCGGATGCCTTTCTCCTTCTTTGGGAGACAGGTTTTCCGTATGCGTATCCTCCCATACATCTGGTGGAAAAGACTTTGCTGTTTCTCAAGCAAGATTGTGGAGCCATGATTCTGATTGCTCTTTTCTAGCTGCGTCAGATAGGATTCCCTCTTCTTCTGGAGTTGGAATGTTTTCCAGCTCTCATTACACAGAACGAGAGGGCACTTCTACATCCCAACCTCCAATCTCTGGCTCACACGGTCTGGATGTTGAGAGTAGGGTTTCGTTGAGTTTTCCAGAGTGTCTCCCGACTCTTGCTTGCTTTCAGAAAAGATTTCACAAAGAGGTGTTATTCTTTTTCATGGAAGAGGTTTGCCGTCTAGTGTGACAGCAAGGCCCTAGATCCTGCATCTTGTCATATACAGACCTTGCTTGAGTTCTTTCTACACCTGTCTGAGTCTGGTCTCAAGACCAACTCTGTCAGTATTCATCTTTGTGCAATAGAGCTTATCATCAACGTGTGAAAGGTCAGCCTTTAGCTGTCCACTTCACGAGAGGTTTATCTCTCCCCCAATATTGAGAGAATTCCTTGTATGTGTCTAGGGGAGATTATTTCTGTTGGGCTTAGCACCCACAATAATTTTGACAGTTGGCTCTTATGCTTCGGTCAGAGTTCCTATCACTCCTTATCCAGTATCTTGGGGTCCCAATGTCGTTTTCATCCAGCTGCTGCAAGCTCAATTCGGGCCACTGGATTCCTGCCATCTGAAGTATTGGACCTGGAAGGTCGTTTTCCTTAGTGGCTGTTCCTTCAACTCGTAAGGTCGGTGAGCTTCGGTCTATAGTAGCTCAAGCGCCTTACCTTACTTCTCATCTTAACAGAGTAGTTCTCTGCATGCAGACAAAGTTCTTACTGGCGCTGGTATCAGAGTACCAGCTGATCCAGTCAGTTGTCTTGCCAACATTCTTTCTCCCTCATCTTACAAGCCCTGGCGAAAGCAAGCTCCGCACTTTTTGCGTGGAGCAGACGAGCTCCCTCGGACGGTCCGCCCAGTTGTTTATTTCTTTTAATGCCAGTTGCTGTCGGAAACTGCATAATTTCTTCTTGGATAGCAGAGTGCATCTCCTTCATTTTTGTCCAAGCTGGACTGACTCTAGAAGGCCATGTCACGGCTCACAAAATTAGAGCCATGGCTAAGTCGGTGGCTTATCTAAGATCAGTCACTATTGAAGAGATCTGCAAAGCTGCGGTGTGGTCATCAGTCCACACATTTTCATCTTACTACTGCCTTCAGCAATAGCCGACTCGTCAGTCGGTTTGGGCAGTCGGGGCTGCAGAATTTCTTTGGGGTTTAGAATCCAACTCCAACCCTCCTAAGCCCATTTTTGTTCTGTTCCAGGCTACACTCATTTAGATATTTCTTCTTTTCAAGTCAATTTTATTCTGGCCTCGCCGTTGCGAGACTCAATTGACCACTGTTTGTTGTGTTGTGTAAGCCTGGAAGCTAGGGATACCCCACTTGTGAGAATATCAGCCTGCTTGTCTTTGGAGAAAGAGTGGTTACTTACCTGTAACAGGTGTTCTCCGAAGACAGCAGGCTGCATATTCTCACAAACCCTCCCACCTTCCCCTTTTGGAGTTGTCTCCTCCATCTTTTGGATTTAACTGAGGGGCGTGTCCGCACGGCGAGCGGGAAGAGGTGTGCGCACATGCGCAGTACGATCGCTCGCGCGACGGAACGCCGTAAAGAGATTTTGAGATTTTGCTTTAAAATCCTCCGGGGCCGACGTGGCGTCACCCACTTGTGAGAATATGCAGCCTGCTGTCTTCGGAGAACACCTGTTACAGGTAAGTAACCACTCTTTTGCATTGATTTAGTTTGCTTTTTCATATATGTTTTTGTTTTTTTCATTTAGGGTGTTGGTTTGGCTCTAAGAACATTATTGGCAACAGTAGATGAAACCATTCCAGTACTTCCAGCAAGCATGCACAGAGAGGTAAAAAAACAAAAATTCATAGTCCTATCTTTGGTATAATTAGTAGTGCAAAATCTAAAAGTAGGTAGTAATCTTCTAAACATTAAAGGGGTCTTTTACTAAGGTGCACTAGCGTTTTTAGCTCATGCTACTACTACTATTACTACTAATCATTTCTATAGTGCTACTACATAGCGCTGTACACATTATATGCAGATACTTTCTGTGTCCCTAGAGGGCTCAGAATCCCAGTTTTGGTACTTGGGCAATGGAGGGTTAAGTGACTCGCCCAAGGTCAAAAGGAGCTGCAGTGAGAATCAAACCCAGTTCCCCAGTATCAAAGTCTGCTGCACTAACCACTAGGCTGCTCCTCTACTAAACATCAGCTGCTATTAAACTCTGAGACACCCATAGAAAACCAGTTTGTTTTAATTTGCATAAATAAAAAGTACTGGGAATAAACAAATCTGATTTATTACAAGAGTGTGAAACTTAGTGGAGAATTTATCAAAGTGGGCTACCGTTAAGATAGGTTATTTTACCACAAGTCTTGCTAATTTAACAAAGGTGTCATTGCATAAAAATGGGACACTGTGATAAAATAGTATGACTTTTGATAAAATAATCTATCTTAACAATAGCCCACATTGATAACTCCTTCCTTAGTGGTATATGTTACCTACACTGGCTTACTGAGGTGACTCTGCTGGCTTCCCTATTCAGAAACTACTTGTATTTTAGACTTTTTAAATATATTTTGCTGACATAATCTTCTTATAACCGTGATCCAGTAATGAAAAGAAAATAAAGATGAAAATATGTTGAACTAACACTAAAGAGATAGATTTGCTAAAAGCCACTTGGACAAACAGAATCAAATCATAGAAACAGTTGAGTGATGTCATCAGACTCAAAACAGAACAGTATAGCAAAGAAACTACTTTCTAAGCATGTGCTGCAGTTCTACATAAGCTACTTCGGTTGTATTTTTGTCTGTTCTGTGACCTGACATGTTATATTTTCCCTACAACCCAGTCTCCATGTCTCAAAAACATCTTTTCTTTTCCTTTGCTCCTGTGGAGTGAAAAAAAATTCCTTTTTCACTTTCTACTTCTGTATATATTTCAAAATTGAATTTGACCTTGTTTCATCAATATTTGCCATGATAGTTAAATCTTCCAGTGGATTTAAAAAGAGATCTAAAATATAAGAGAGAGATAAGAATATAAAAACATAAAGATTGCTCTTCTGGGTCAAACGAAAGGTCCATCTAGCCCAGTTTCCAGCCAGTCCAGGTCACAAGTACCTAGCAGAATGCCATGCTGCTTAACCCCAGGGATAAGCAGTGGCTTTCCCTAGGTTTACTTTCTTAATGGCATAAGGACCTTTCCTCCAGGAACTTGTACAAACCTTTTTTAAACCCAGCTACATTAACTGCTTTTACCGCTTGCTTCAGTAATGAGTTCCAGAGCTTAACTATACATTGAGTAAATAAATATTTTCTCCTGTTTGTTTTATGTTTAAATCATTTTTATTGATGACAGACAGCAAAGGAACACAAGGCAAGCAGTATTGAAACAGATATCATTAGATAAATTTCCAAGGTTATTAATCCCCCTCCCAACCCTTCCCTGTACTTTGTACCGATCTCTTCTCTATCCACCATAAACAAAAAACTCCTCCTGTTTGTTTTAAACGTGCTACTATGTGACTTCATGGCGTACCCGTTAGTCTTTATACTTGTTGAAAGAGTAAATAATCAATATGCATTTACTCAATCCATTCCATTCAGGATTTTATAGACCTCTATCATATCTCCCCTCCGTATCCTTTCCAAGCTGAAAAGCTCTATCCTCTTTAGCCTTTCTTCAAATGAGTCATTCCAGCCCCTTAGTCATTTTGGTTGCTTCTCTTTGTATTTATTCTAGTTCCACTATATCTTTTTTGAGATTGTGACCAGAATTACACACAGTACTCAAGATACGGTCTCACCATGGAGTTATATAAAGGCATTATGATATTTTTTGTTTTATTCTCTGTTCATTTCCTAATAATTCTCAAAATTCTGTTTCCTTTTTTTTGGCTGCTACTGCACACAGAGCAGAAGATTTCAACATATCGTTCATGATGATACCTAGATCCTTTACTCAGTGGTGACTCTTAATGTGGAACCTAGCATCATTATTCTTCCCAATGTGTATCACTTTGCACTTGTCCATTTTAAATTTCATTGGCCATTTGGATGCTCAGTCTTCCAGCCTGCTAAGGTGGTCCTTCAGTTTCACATAGTCTGCATACAATTTAACAGCTTTGAATAGTTTTGTGTCACCTCACTTATCATCCCCATTTCCAGATCATTTATAAATATGCCAGTCACAGTAGGAGATCTTTTGGCATGCCACTGCTCACCTTCCTCCATTGAGGGAATTGGCTATTTAACCCTACTCTGTTTTCTATCAGTCCACAGTGGAACATTGCCTCCTATACCATGGCTTTTTGTCAACAACTTTCTGAAAATCTAGACACAAGAAAAAGGAAGGAAGGAAAATTTTCAGCTGCAGTGGTTAGAAGTCAAACCCAGACCTCCTGTATGGCAACCGAGAATTGTACCACTGAATCACCCGTGCTCCACCTAAGATGTCAATAACTAACCATGCTGACATCTGTTTTGCTTTATCTTGGCCCATCTTATATTTTGACAGATTGCGCAATATGTGCTATGATGTCTGCAAGAGCAAAGAAGAGCAGAATTTTGCAGCAGAGAGAAATTCTGTTCTTGATTTTGAAATCTGACTCACCATCGTCGTCGATGATATATTGAAACCTTCTGCTCAGTGTGCTGCTGCTGCGGCTAAGAAAGCAAATAGAATGTTAGGTATTATTAGGAAAGGAATGGAAAACAAAAATTAGGACGTTATAATGCCTTTGTATCGCTCCATGGTGCGACCGCACCTCAGCTATTGTGTTTAATTGTGGTCGCCGTATCTCAAAAAAGATATCATGGAATTAGAAAAGGTGCAGAGAAGGACGACGAAAATGATAAAGGGGATGGGACGACTTTCCTATGAGGAAAGGCTAAAGCGGCTACGGCTCTTCAGCTTAGAGAAAAGGCGGCTGAGGGGAGATATGAAAGAGGTTTATAAAATAATAAGTGGAGTTGAACGGAGATGTGAAGCATCTGTTTATGCTTTCCAAAAATACTAGGACTAGGGGGCATGCAATGAAGCTACAAAGTAGTAAATTTAAAACGAATCGTAGAAAATATTTCTTCACTCAACGTGTAATTAAACTCTGGAATTCGTTGCCAGAGAATGTGGTAAAGGCAGTTAGTTTAGCAGAGTTTTAAAAAGGTTTGGACGGCTTCCTAAAGGAAAAGTCCATATACCATTAATAAATTGGGCTTGGGGAAAATCCACTATTTCTGGGATAAGCAGTATAAAATATTTTGTACTTTTTTGGGATCTTGACAGGTATTTGTGACCTGGATTGGCCACTGTTGAAAACAGCTGGACTTGCTGGACCTTTGGTCTGTACCAGTATGGCAATACTTATGTACTTATGCACTAGAGCACTTCGCACCAAAGAAAAACCTGAAAGGTGAAGAAAACAGGAGGGGCCACTTTGCATTTATGACTTCCAAAATATAAATAAGTATAAATAAATATCATAGACCTTCAGAAGTTAACAATAGGACAATAGCTCGTTTATATTTATAGCCCCTTTGGCCGTGGCAGATTGTTTTTTTTTTCTGCTACTGGAACTCTGTCAAGGAACCTGAAAGACTGAAGATGTGCTAATTACACAAAATCAGGGCAGCCTTCTACATCCCAATACCCAGACCTTAACCCTGATGGTATGAATGCTAAGTATTTTCTAATTTCTTACCTAACGTCTTTCAGAAATAGTTCAAGATAACAGTAATTCTATGAAGATTTCCATGAGAAGATAGTACAGCTTTAGATAGAAAATTAGTTTCATCATGGTGCTTACCAAAAGGGCAAAACACATTCACCTTTTCTCCATCTTCTCTTATCAGGAAACCGACTTTAAAAAATATCTAAAGGTACACCTAAGTTTTATTGTGTATACTATGATCAACATCAGCTATTTCTTTTATCTTTTGATTTCAAGATTCATGCAAGGTTTATTCCGTGCCAAGTCGCTATTATGATCTTCATACAACTGATGCAGCCAGTATTCTAATATTTAGATCAGTGCTTCTCAACCCAGTCCTCTGGGCACACCTAGCCAGTCAGGTTTTCAAGATACCCGTAGTGAATATGTATGAGATAAATTTGCATACAGTGGAGGCAGTGAATGCAGATTTATCTCATGCATATTCATTTTGGATATCCTGAAAACCTGACTGGCTAGGTGTGTCCCATGGACTGAGCTGAGAATTCCTGCTCTAGATTCAGCATCTTTAAAGCACCTTTTTTGGAGGGTCTTATTTTTAGTAGCAGTAACATCTGCTCACAGAGCGTAAATTGCAATCACTAGTCTTAATATATAGTGAATTCTTCCACAGAGTTGTTCTGAGTGCTCCGTTTTAAGTTTATGCCTAAAGTACTAACTTCATTGCTCCTAAATCAGTCCATCATCCTTCCTATGTTTCTTCCCAGACCTCATATTTATACAGGCGAGTATGAAACCCTGGGTGAGGGTTATGGGGTAGCCCTGTGAATAACTCAGCCAGACAAGGTATATAAATGTGAAAGTAAATGTTTTTCTCCGAGGACAAGCAGGCTGTATCCTTCTCACAACTGGGTTAACTATCTGCGTCGGCCCGGGAATCGACATTAAAAGATAACAAAAATCAAAAGATTTGCTAGAGCCTTTTGGTGCGCGTGCGCGGACTGATTTCCTGCCTGCCACGCAAGTGCATATCTCAGTTTTCTTTTACCCGCAACAAGGAGTGACAGGATTTCTGTTGTTCTGTTCGAGCCCGTGAAAGAGCCTTCAGCGACATTGAAGCCTTCACTTCGGTTTTTGCTTCCTTTCTGCAAAAAAAAAAAGTTTATTTTTCCCTTCCTTACTTATCTTGCAGCACGCTGGGAGCAGTGATGCATCAAGTGGGTCTCCACCTATCTCGAGGCCTCCTGTTGTGCAGGCCCCCCGGGACCGTCCATCGTTGGACTCGACCCCAAAGAGCCTCAGTGACGTACATCCAGCAAAGGCAAAGAAGCACAGTCACCATTCCCCTTCGACACACGGTGCCGGCAGCTCCGGGGCGCCGAGGGATTCAGCTCCCAAGAAGCGTCGGCACTGGGAGAACTGCTCCCCCTCCATACAGGAGGTGCCGATGCGTCCGCCTCCCAGCAGTCCAGTTCCTGCTACCAAGCCTCAACTGATTCTGCCACCAACTGCTCCACTGGCCCTGCAGCCTTCTCCAATGGCGGCTCTCAACGAGCTCATCCGGGCTTTACTTCCAGAGCTCCTGAAAGGACTACTGCGCCAGTCTGCGTTGCGTCGGGGGTGCTTGCGCCTCCCGCGTCTTCTGTTGCAGCAGCGACTGGCCCCCTACCTGCAGTGAGGTCCCCGAGCTCAGTGCTGCTTGCGGCTCTGGTGTCGGCCGCCACCCAGGTTGACTCCCCATCGACGTCTGTGGAGGAAGCTTCGCCGCAGTCCATGCGGGCGTCGACCCCTCAACATTGCCATCAGGACTGTAGGTTTTTGGCGTCGAGGCAGGTACAGTCTTGGAGGTCACTGAGGGAAGTGCTTTCCGATACTGAAGAGGAGCGCTCGTGGGAATCAGAGAAGGATCCCAGGTACTTCTCCTCAGATGAATCCTTTGGGATACCCTCTGAACCATCCCCTCCACCTGAAAGGAGACTATCTCCCCCTGGAGAGCCTCTACTTTGCCTCTTTTGTGCGGGAAATGGCTGAGGCCATTCCATTCCCCGAAGACATAGAGGATGAGCCCAGGGCTGAGATGCTAGAGGTCCTGGACTACACCTCTCATCCTAAAGAGGCAGTGACAGCTCCTCTGCATAAGGTACTCAGGGAAGTCCTTATGCGAAACTGAATGTCCCCTCTGTCTGGACCCTTGATCCCTAAGAATACCGATTCCCAGTATCAGAACCACAGAGAACCTGGGTTAATGAGGTCTCAGTTACCCCATAACTCCATAGTGGTGGATTCTGCTCTGAAGAAAGCCAAGAGTTCTAGGGACTATGCTTCGGCGCCCCAGGCAGAGAAGTTAGAACCTTGGACTCTTTTGGGAGGAAGACGTATTAGGCCGCTATGCTCGCTGCTCGTATTCAGTCTTACCAGCTCTTCACGAGCGTCCACTTATAGAACTCGGTAAGACGGCTGTCTAGTTTGGTCGATGCCCTCCCACCAGACAGGCCGAACCTTTTCGCCAGGTGGTCAGGCAGCAGAAGGTGTGTCGTAGCTTCCTGGCCAGGGGCGCATACAACACTTTTGATGTGGCATCCAGAATCTCCGTTCAGGGTTTAGTGATGCACAGACTCTCATGGCTGCGTGTCTGTGACCTTGGTCCAGCAGAGAGGTGGATGCTCTTGCCGGGGAGATAACCTTTTCGGAGAGAAGGTAGAAGACCTAGTCGACCAGATCAAGAAGCAAAGTGATGCTATGGCTTCTTTCTGGGCACCTTCTGCTACCACCTCCTCATCTAGGAGGTTTTTTGGTGGATCACGGAATGCTCCCTATTCCTATGCTAGGTGTAGGTACACTCCCGGGTCTCGCCAGCATACTCGGGCTCAGCCCCAGTGCGCTTATTCCCGTCAACAGCCTGTGCCCAAGGCCTCTGCTGCTCCCCAGCAAAAGCAACGGACGGGCTTTTGACTGACCCCAGCAGAGCAGAGCCACAGTAAAAGTGTCCGTGCCGGATGACTTGCCAGTTGGAGGGAGGTTAATGTTTTTTTCACGAAAGGTGGCCTCTCGTAACCGACCGGTGGGTTCTTCAAATAGTCTGGTTAGGATACACCCTCAATCTGGAATCCAAAACTACAAATTGCCCACCGGGAGCTCATTCATACAGCTCCCAGCACAAGCAGGTACTTGCAGAGGAACTCTCCGCCCTTCTAAAGGGGAAGAAGGGCTGGGATTCTATACCAGGTACTTCCTTGTGCAAAAGAAAACAGGGGGGGGGGGGGATGTGTCCCATCCTAGACCTAAGGGCCCTGAACAAATTCCTGGTACGAGAAAAGTTCAGGATGGTTTCCCTAGGCATCCTTCTTCCCATGATTCAGGAAAACTGTTGGCTATGCTCTCTGGACTTAAAGGATACTTACACGCACATTCCAATACTTCCAACTCACAGGAAATATCTTCAGTTTCAGCTGGGAACACAACACTTTCAGTACAGCGTACTGCCCTTTGGCTTGGCATCTGTGCCCAGAGTGTTCACTAAATGCATAGCAGTAGTCGCAGCATTGCTACGTAGACTTGGAGTGCATGTGTTCCCTTATCTCGATGGTTGGCTGGTGAGGAGCACCTCGGAAGACAGCTCAAGCTTATCTCCCCGAGACACGGACAGACAGCCTTCTGTCCCTGGTGTCCACAGTTCGAGCGTCTCAGCAAGTCACAGCTCGACAGATGTTGAGACTTTTGGGGCACATGGCCTCCACAGTTCATGTCACACCCATGGAACATCTACATATGAGATCCACTCAATGGACTCTAGCTTCCCAGTGGTATCAAGCTGCGGGGAATCTAGAAGATATCATCAAACTGTCCACCAATTTTCAGAATTCCCTTCGGTGGTGGATGATTCGAACCAATTTGATCATGGGCTGGCCATTCCAAATTTCTCAGCCGCAGAAAGTGCTGATGACAAATGCATCTCTCCTGGGGTGGGGAGCTCATGTAGATGGGCTTCACCCTCAGGGAGCTTGGTCCACCCAGGAAACAGGTTTTCAGATCAACCTCCTGGAGCTTCCAACCAAATCATCTTAATACAGACAGACAATCAGATTGCGATGTACTACATCAACAAGCGGGGGCACACCGAATCTCGCCCTCTGTGTCAGGAAGCCGTCCAGATGTGGCTTTGGGCACGCCGTCACAGCATGTTTCTCCAAGCCACTTATCTGGCAGTCGTAAACAACAGTCTGGCGACAGGCTGAGCAGGGTAATGCTCACGAGTGGTTGCTGAATATGGGCATAGCCTGCAAGATCTTTAGCATGGGGCACCCCCTCGGTGGATCTTTTTGCATCTCAAACCAATCACAAGGTTCCTCATTTCTGCTCCAGGCTTCATGCCCACGACAGCCTAGCGTCAGATGCCTTTCTCCTCCATTGTGGAACAGACCTTCTGTATGTGTATCCTCCCATACCTCTAGTAGGAAAGACTTTACTGAAACTCATGCAAAACCATGGAATCATAATCCTGATAGCGCCATACTGGCCACGTCAGATTTGGTTCCTTCTTCTTCTGGAGTTGTCCTCCGAGGAACCATGGAGATTGGAGTGTTTTCCAACCCTCATCACTCAGAACGAGGAGTCACTTCTACATCCCAACCTCCAGTCTCTGGCTCTCACGGCCTGGATGTTGAGAGCCTAGAATTCACTTTCTTGGATCTTCCGGAGGGTGTCTTGCTTGCTTCCAGGAAAGATTCTACGAAGAGATGTTACTCTTTCAAACAGAGGAGGTTTGCCGTAGATCCTTTTTCTTGTCCTACACAGACCCTGCTACACAGACCGCTTCTACACTTGTCAGAGTCTGGTCTCAAGACCAACTTCATAAGGGTTCATCTCAGTGCAATTAGTGCTTATCAGTGAGTAGGAGGTAAGCCTATCTCTGGACAGACTTTTAGTTGTTCACTTCATGAGAGGTTTGCTTTTGTCAAAGCCCCCTGTCAAACCTCCTCCAGTGTCATGGGATCTCAATGTCACCTAGCTGATGAAAGCTCCTTTAGAGCCACTGAATTCCTGCCACCTGAAGTACTTGACCTGGACGGTCATTTTCTTGGTGACTGTTACTTCAGCTCATAGGGTCAGTGAGCTTCAGGCCCTAGTAGTGGATGCACCTTATACTAAGTTTCATCACAACAGAGTAGTCCTCCGCAAGCACCCTAAATTCCTGCCAAAGGTGATGTCAAGAGTTCCATCTGAACCAGTCAGTTGTCTTGCCAACATTCTTTCCCCGTCCTCATGCCCACCCTGGCAAAAGCAGCTTGCACACCTTGGACTGCAAGAGAGCACTGGCCTTTTACATGGAGCGGACGAAGCCCTTCAGACAGTCTGCCCAGTTGTTTGTTGTTTTTGATCCCAACAGGAGGGGAGTCGCCATCGGAAAACACACATTCTCCAATTGGCTAGCAGATTGCATTTCCTTCGCTTATGCTCAAGCTGGGCTGACTTTAGAGGGCCATATCACAGCTCATTATGTCAGAGCCATGGCTGCATCGGTGGTCCACTTGAGGTCAGTCTCCATTGAAGAGATTTGCAAGGCTGCAACGTGGTCTTTAGTCCACACATTCACATCACATTGCTGCCTTGAGCAGGATACCCGACGTGACATTTGGTTTGGGCAGTCGGTGCTGCAGAATCTGTTTGGGGTTTAGAATCCAATTCCACCCACCTAGGCCCGTTTTATTCTGTTCCAGCCTGCACTCTCAGCTAGCTGTTTATAGTTTCAGGTTAATCGCCATTGCAAGGCCCAAGTGACCAATGTTTATTGTTTTGGGTGAGCCTGAATGCTAGGGATACCCCAGTTGTGAGAAGGATACAGCCTGCTTGTCCTCAGAGAAAGCGAAGATATCTGTAGCAGGTATTCTCCAAGGACAGCAGTCTGATCATTCTCACAATCCCGCCCACCTCCCCTTGGAGTTGTGTATTTCTTTATGTTTTTGGACTTAATTGAGATACGCACTCGCGCAGCAGGCAGAAAATCAGTCCGCACATGCGTGGTGCATTGCTGCACGCACCCCAGAAGGCTTTAGCAAATCTTTTGATTTTTGCTATCTTTTAATGCCGATTCCCAGGCCAATGCAGATTGTCAATCCAGTTGTGAGAATGATCAGCCTGCTGTCCTTGGAGAATACCTAATACAGGTAAGTATATTCGCTTTATTTGCTTGGGCCCTGGGACCTGTTGCTTCACAGGTCAGGAACATCAGATGCAACAAGTTCTCTTATTTAATAACAGTCTTGATTAGGCCACTGACTTAGCAGGCCAAGCAGCCTGTGGCTTGTGGGGCTGCCCCACCCAAAACACAGCTTGTAGGTTCTCAGGTCTTCTGAGAACTCAGGTTTGTCCCTGCCAGACCTCAGCAAGGCTTGTGTACCGCTATGGATTTACAGCCTGCTTCACTGACACAGACTACTCAATAATTATTGTGGATTCTTTTGGATTTATATTAGGTAAATGAGACTTTTATTAGAGGTTCTAAAATCTATAATGATTAAAATATATACAATGATTATGACATATACAATGATTAGCTATATAACTATAAAGAAACAATACCTATCTATAAACAATCATTACATCACCGGTCTGTACATCTAAGCAATGCTAAGAGTTCCTAGACCAGGAAAGGAAGCAACTAAACAATCATCACTGGTCCTTACATCATCCAGGCTCTTATGAGCTGGGGGGGGGGGGGGGGCAGTTCACAGTGAAAGCCAGGAGTTTCTTTGACCAGGAAACATGGTTCTCTGTGCAGTTCGTACGTTACTCACAGATGAGCTCCCAGTTTCACTGAAAGAAACTTCCCCGTTTTATTAGGCTTAAAACTCATGTTCAGAGCTAAGGAAAATTACAGGATGCTTCTCTGTTTAGGTAAACAAGCCATACTGTGGGAATGTGGTCATCCAGGTGACCAGTCTGAGCTCGAAAACAGGCCCCATCTTTCTCTTCACATAACAAATTAATTAGAGCTGTGTCTTATCTTCTACATTCCAACTTATTTTCACACAATCAAAGTTAAGCAATCATTTTTAAACAAAATTACTTCTAATCACAAATACAGACCCCGAGTGCACTGGTCGGTCAAGGCAGAGTTGAAAAACAATCTTTAAAATTCACTTCCACTACATCTTGCAAGCCTTAACAAGAAGCTTACCTCAGTCAGGTCACAGCAACTAAACATATTCAGTAAATGCATTGACTTACAGCTTGCAAGCGCCTTAACAAGAAGCTTACCTCAGTCAGGTCACAGCAGCTAAACACATTCAGTAAATGCATAGACTTGGGCTTCACTTCTTCCTTCCCTGGACCTCAGCCTGGCCCTGTCTTTTAATCTCCCAGTTATTAACTCCACCCTTCTTGGCTCTTAAGGTGGCCCAGGCTATTGGAGGGGCAGTGTTCTGTAAACTCCTCACAGTGAGCAAGCTGCTCATACTCTTGACTGCAAAAGAACATTTAAGCAGACAAACAGCTATATGGAAAATTAACTCAACTTTTTCTATATTCCAATCCAAATAGGTCAGGAATAGCAGTAACAAAGAGCACTCTCCAGCTGGATAGTAGAATGCATTCAGTGCTGTTGTTCACAAGCTGGCTTGTGTCAAAGCGCATTAAGTCAGAGTCATGGCTACATCAGTGGCTCATCTCCACGTAGCCTCCTGTAGAAGAAATATGCAAGACTGCAGCTCACTTTACATGATTGATCAAGCAGTCCTACAAAGTCTTTTTAAATAATAGCTTCAAGTCTGCCAGGCTCCATTCTATACCTAGGTTGCTCACTAAAGATTACTATTCAAACATTCAGCATATCTGTCATTTCTATTCTTTAATGTCTCTGCAGACATACTTTTCTTTGCATCCCTCATTTTGAGAATCCTCAGTTATGTGGATGATTTAATTCTGCTTGTCTACAGAAACCCCCCTCTACAAGTAAGCATGTTCTCTATGCTGAAGACACTTGGGTTCTACACATGCCTTTAATCTATGACTTTTGGGTCATATTTGGACTACTTTTAAGTAGAAGCACTTTGCTTACCTCTCACATCTTTTTTTTTTTTAACGTATGTTTATTATTTTCCACAAATCCAAATCCAATATTATTATTGTTATTATTATTTATTGTATTTGTACCCCACATTATCCCACCTTTTTGCAGGCTCAATGTGGCTTACAGAGTATTGTTATGATGCAGTCATTACATGATCTTAAATACAATCGATAATAGGCTGGAGGTAGGTGATTTAGATGCAAGGTGCTAGGTATGGTGTTGAGAGGTGTTTGATGCACCTGAGTAGTTTGAGGACTGATTTATTAAGGACTAGTAAAACAGGCCCATTTCTGACACAAATGAAACGGGCGCTAGCAAGGTTTTCCTCATAGTGTGTATGTTTTGGAAAGTGTATGTGAGAGTGACTGTGTGTGAGAGAGAGAGAGAGAGTGAAAGTGCGAGTGTGTGTGTGTGTGTGAGAGAGAGAGAGTGAGTCTGGGTGTGAGTGTGTCTGTGAGAGAGTGTGTGTGTGAGAATGAGTGTGTGCAATTGCGTATGTGAGACACGGTGTGATAGAGAGAGAGTGTGTGTGAGAGTGAGTGTGTGTGAGACACAGATTGTCTGTGAGACTGAGTGTATGAGACCAAGCGAGTGTGTAAGTGACTGTGACACATATAGAGTGAATGTGATACACTGTGCGACATAGAGTGTGTGTGAGTGAGAGACAGAAAGACATTGTCTGTGAGAGAGAGAGTGTGTGTGTGTGTGTGACAGAGATACCTCTTTCCCTCTCTCTCTATGGTGTCAGGCCCCCCTCTCTCTCTGGTGTCTGAGATTGCCGCCACTGCACCTAAGCAATTGGTGTGCTGAAGGAGGGCGAGAGAGAGAGAGTGTGTGGGGGGGGGGATGTTTTGGAGGGGTTCAGCTTGGAAGAAGAGGGGTGTGGGGGGTTCAGGAAAGGGGGGGAGGGGGGGTTCAGGAAGCAATGCCAGATGACAGAGTGAGGGAGTGTGTGGGGGGGGGGGGCAGGGGGTTCTGGAAGCGCTGCCAGATGAGAGAGAGAGTGAGTGTGTGTGTATGGGGTTTCATGAAGCGCTGCCAGATGAGAGAGTGAGTATGTGTGGGGGGTAGGGGGGGTTCAGGAAGCGCTGCCAGATGATAGATAGAGTGAGTGCGTGTGTGTGTATGGGGTTTCTGGAAGCGCTGCCAGATGAGAGAGAGAGTGTGTGTGTTTTGTGGGGGGTGTGGTAGGGGGTTCAGCTTGGAAGAAGAGGGGTGTGGGTGGTTCAGGAAGCGCTGTCAGATGAGTGAGTGAGTGGGTGTGGGGGAGGGGGGGCGGTTTTTCAAGCATTGCCAGATGATAGTGAGTGTTTGTGGCGTGGGTTCAGGAAGCACTGGCAGATGAGAGAGTGAGTGTGTGTGTGTGGGGGGGGGGGTTCAGGAAGCGGGGCTAAATGAGAGTGAGTAAGTGTGGGGGGGGGGGGGTTCAGGAACGGCTGACAGATTAGTGAGTGACTGTGTTGGGGGTGGCAGGGGTTTTGGGAAGCGCTGCCAGATGAGAGAGCTTGTGTGTGTGTGTACGGGGTTTCAGGAAGCGCTGCCAGATAAGACAGAGTGATTGTTTGTGGGGGGGAGGGGGGTTCAGGAAGCGCTGGCAGATGAGATTTTTAGAGAGAGAGTGTGTGTTTTGGAGGGGTGTGTTGGGGTGTTCAGCTTGGAAGAAGAGGGGTGTGTGGGGGGTCTGGAAGCGCTACCAGATGAGTCAGTGTGGGGGGGGGGGGGGCGGTTTATCAAGCGATTGCAGATGAGAGTGATTTTGTGTGTGGGAGGGGGTCATGAAGCGCTGCCAGATGAGAGTGTGTGTGGTGTTGGGCAGGGGTTCAGGAAGTGTGGCCAAATGAGAGTGAGTAAGTGTGTGTGTGGGTGGGGGTTCAGGAACCGCTGCCAGATGAGTGTGTGTGTGGGGGGGGGCAGGGTTTTCAGGAAGCGCTGCCAGATGAGAGAGTGTGTGTGTGTGGTGGGGGGGGGTTTAGGAAGTGTGGCCAATTGAGAGTAAGTGTGTGTGTTTGGGTGGGGGGTTCAGGAGCCACTGCCAGATGATTGAGTGAGTGTGGTTGGGGGGGGGGGGGCAGGGGTTTCTGGAAGCGGTGCTTTGAAGATGATGGAAAGAAGCGCTGCCAGATTGCAGGGGTTTGTTTTTTTGCCGTCACTGCCTCCTCCGCGCGATGTTCTTCCCCCGCCGCCATCCCACCCACCGCGATCCCCCCCCCCCCCTGCTGCCATCCCACCCACCGTTGCGTAGTTTTGCTGGCGGGGGACCCAAAATCCCGCCTGCAGAAGTTCTTTGTTGTCTGCTGACTCAGCTTGATCTTCGGCATTGCTAGCCTTTGCAGGGTGGGGTTCTGTGCGTCGGACGTCCTGCACGTGCATGACGTCAGACGCACAGAAGCCCTGCCTGCATAGGCTAGTAAATGCTGAAGTTCACACCAGAGTCTGAAGACAGGACTTGTGCTGGCGGGGTTTCGTGTCCCCCGTCAGCAAAGCAACGCGCAACGGTGGGTGGCTTTGGGGGGGGGGCGGCTCGGGGGGTGGGTGTTGCACCTCCAGCATTTTGTGGTCTGGTCTTTTTTTCTTCTGATGAGCTTTGTTGGTTGTTTGGGGGGGGTGGGCGCAGGGGGGGGGTGTTGGACCTCGGTCATTCTGTTGGCGGGGCTTCATTTTAACTCTGTAGCTTTCGGGTGGTTTGTGAGGTTGGTGGCCAGCGTTTCCTAGGCAGGGGGAGGAGTAGGGAAACATGCTCCGCGTGTTTCCCTACTCCTCCCCCTGCCTGGATGCGTTCCCTTCTTTCATTTTTCTTTTGTTTTTCTGCCCTCGAAGTCATGACGTTTGACGCGAGGGCGGGGCAGCGAGTCATGTTCAGTGGCTTCACCACCATGAAGTTACAAACCGTTCTGGGAGTCTGAGTGACTTCAGAACGTTGTCCTCAGAACGTTGAGGGTGAGTTTTATTATTAGATGTTTTAGTGGGCTTTGTTGAAGAGATGTGTCTTCAAAGATTTGCGAAAGCTGGTTAGATTGTCCATATTTTTCAGGGCCATGATATCATCCAATATCACCTCACAATACAAAACCAAGATCTGTTTATAAACAAACACATGCTATAAAGCCCCTCTCCCTCCCCCCTCCCAGGATAACTCAAGTCTGACTTTCCATTCCCCGCTCTGGGGACCCATCTTTACCTCTCACATCTAACTATACATGAGTGGTGAACTTCATGTGACATCAGGATGGGGGAGAAGTTAAATTTAAGAGTGTTGCTCTAGAAAGAAGATGCCCAGATGAACAGTTTCATTTTTTGCTCAACAGCAAACTGAAAAGATAAAGAAGGAATTCTAAATAGAAAACTGCAACGCTTCAGTCTGGAAGTCCTTGATGAGGGACATGTATCAAATGCAGGCATCTTAATGTCACAAACTGACTTGTAGCAATGTGTAGATGCATTAGGAGAGGTAGTTCCCAAATCTGTCCTCAGAGCAACTCAAGACATAACAGTGAATATGCATGAAACAAATTTGCTCGCATTGCTTACCCCTGAGAACAAGTTTAGAAACCATTATCTTAGAGTAGCCCTGTGATTAACTTTTATGCATATTATTCTTTGTCTTTCAGATTGAGATGGCACAGAAGCTGTTGAATTCTGATTTGGCTGAGCTGATCAATAAAATGAAATTGGCACAGCAGTATGTAATGACCAGCCTCCAACAAGAATACAAAAAACAGATGCTTACAGCTGCTCATGCTTTGGCTGTAGATGCCAAAAACTTACTGGATGTTATTGACCAAGCTAGACTAAAAATGATTGGACAGTCAAGACCACATTAATATTTTAGGATGTAGTTCTGCTTATGATTCTATTAAGAATATCTCTTCTTTAAGAATGTTATCTAACCTTCCACCAGCAACAAGGATTAACCCTCTGAAGTCTTGGATTTCTTGGGCTTCCTACTTGATCAGTCCTGACCGACAACTGTTGATATCTCCCGTTCACAATTTTTTTTTTAAACAATAAAAGACGGTCTGAAATTCTGATCCTGGTGCTGTTAAAAAAAATGAAGATTGTACAGGAGCTCTTAAAGAAAGGGCATGGGACTCTGAGGTGGGGGGGGGGGGGGGGGGACTTTCAATTTTGTAAAAAAAAAAAAAAAAAAAAAAAAAAAAGTGTGAGCCAAAATCATGGAAAAGTTAAAAATCACAGAGCCAGAACTGTGCAAGCTGAAGATGAGAGTTACTGTGATGTAAAGAATTCTGGGAAACCAAATGGCTGAGAGTTCTTGCCCACAGTACAATAATTGTCCTGACTGGAAAATTTTTTTTTAATTATTACACTTAAGTCATAATATGCTAATCACAATTTAAAGAGAAATGAAAATAAAAAAGGTATTTTTTCGAGTCTTTGGTCATTTAAAATCTAACACTATGATTCTTTTCATCTTTCTGTCTTTGCTTTCCCTTTGGGGTGTGTGTGAAGTATTTGCCTGGATACTAGCAGTAACACACAACTGAAAATTCATGTACGTCTCCTTTCTTTTCTAGGATGATATGCCCTTTTCTTTGTAGAAATATTCTGGTCAATATTCAAGGTAGTCTGGTTGTCTTTATCCAGTGCCAGTACCTTTGAATACTGATGTAGCTACTTTCCATGGAAGCAAAAATACTACTTTGTAATGCAGAAATTCAGGGCTGCAGGCATGCCGCTGATGGTATGCATGCCAGATTCTGTAACCATAAAATTTTTCACTTTTAGATAATTTATAAGAAAAGCCATGTTAGATATTTTAAAATGTTGTACTTACTAACCTATCTTTGTCTTGTCTGAAAGTTGATGCTGAATGGTTTTTGTTTTGTTTTGATTTGATTTGTTTTACTTTGTTTCCAGTTATACCATTTGTTTGATTTTTAAAAAGCACTCCCTTTTGTTTGTTGGGGGATATAAATTATTCTCAGGAAGAATATAATGAACTGTACAGTTACTTTGACCTAATTAAAAAGGTGTTACCAGTGAAACAATGTGGTGTAATATTTTTGTTTTCTCATTAGTATTGGACATTTGCCATAGATTTCAGTTCTTAAGTCAGGCTTGACAAGTCTCAGCTGCCAGGTTGTCATATCAGCCAGAAATTTCCATCTGGGAATTTTCACAACACAATTTCCATCCATTACCGGAGCAGGAAGTTCATCTCTCATGTACTGCACTTTCTGTGAGTCTGAGCTCTGTGATACAAGAACTCTTGTGCTGGGTTCTTGGGATCTGAGAACCAAAGGAGAGTTCCTGGACCACGTGGCTCAGCTTATCACAAAGATGCATGGTGCAGAGAGGACATAAGATAGAGGGAAGTGGACCAATGACTCCAGGGAGACGGGATACTGATGTACAAAGTACCACTTTATTCACAGATCTACCAACATTTGCTTATTTCCAATCTGACGAAGAAGGGCAACCTTCAAAAGCTAATCAAGAAATGTATTGTTATGTCCAATAAAAAAGGTATCATCTTATTTTCTTTACCATGTTTTATTTTGTTTTATTTCTATTGATTACCTTTAAAAGTGGACTAACACGGCTACCACACCTCTCTACTCAAGATGTGATACAGGAAATTATAGACCAGTGAGACTATTATAAAGAACAAAATTACAGAGCATATTCAAAAGCATGGATTAATGAGACAAAGCCAACATGGATTTAGTGAAGAGAAATCTTGCCTCACCAATCTATTACATTTCTTTGAAAGGGTGAACAAACGTGAATAAAGGTGAGCCGGTCAATATTCTATATTTGGATTTTCAAAAGGCATTTGACAAAGTACCTCATGAAAGACTCCAGAAGAAATTGGAGAGTCAGGAAGTAGTGTCCTATTGTGGATTAAAAACTGGTTAAAAGATATAGAAAAACAGAGAGTAGGGTATTCTCAATGGAGAAGGGTAGATAGTGGAGTTCCCCAGGGGTCTGTGCTGGGACTGCTGCTTTTTAACATATTTATAAATGATCTAGAGATGGGAATAACTAGTGAGATAATGAAATTTGCTGATGATATAAAGTTATTCAAAGTTGTTAAATCGCAATAGGATTGTGAAAAATTACACAAGAACCTTATGAGACTGGAAGACTTGGCATCCAAGTGACAGATGATGTTTAATGTGAGCAAGTGCAAAGTGATGCATGTGGGAATGAGGAACCCAAACTATAGCTGCGTAATTAATACAAGGTTCCACATTAGGAACATTATTTTTCCAAATTATTTACAGTTTGTACATTTTCTTTGAGTTCTGTCACTGTCATAGTAACATAGTAGATGACGGCAAATAAAGACCTGTACGGTCCATCCAGTCTGCCCGAAGAGATGAACTCATTACATAAGGTATGAGGTGATATACCGTACGTATACCTGAACTTGATTTGTCCATGCCATTTTCAAGGCAAAGACTGTAGAAGTCTTTCTCCGAGGACAAGCAGGCTGCTTGTTCTCACGACTGGGTTGATGTCCACGGCAGCCCCTCAAGACCAGAAGAAAAATCTCGCGGGAGGTCCCACACTCAGGGTATGCCCCACCGCACATGCGCGGCCGTCTTCCCGCCCGTGCGCGACCGCTTCCGCTCAGTTTTTCAATTTTCCACACTGGAGAGAGACGTGCTTCATCCCTTTCCGTGTCAGCCCCAGAAAACCGTTTTGCGGCCTAGCCCGCAATTTCCTTTTACTGTACAAGCATTCGCACGCCCCTTCTTTTCGTTTAAAAAAAAATCCTTATCGTTGAGTTTTTTCTTTTATCATGCGACCGTTTCTTTCTTTTTGTGGTGTTATTTTTACCACCACCATCGACGGTTTGGACTTCGCCGACGCGATTTTTCTGTCGATGTCCTCGAAGGTCCCGAGCGGATTCAAAAAGTGTGGTCGGTGCGGCCAGCAGATCTCGCAGACCGATCCTCACGCTTGGTGTCTCCAGTGCCTCGGCCTGCAGCATAATTCCAAGGCATGCACCTTGTGTCTCGGCTTGAAAAAGCAGACGCAGGTGGCGAGGCAAGTTCTTCGGGACCGTCTTTTCGGAACTTGCGCCGGCCCGTTGATGTCAGTGGCATCGGTGTCGACGGCTGGGACTTCGGTATCGATACCGACATCGACGACTTCGATGCCGAGCATGGCATCGATCCCAGGAGTACAGGTTCCCTTGGCCCGACAACCTGCCAGCGATGGCGGCGGTGAGCGACCGAGTGGGCTGTCCGCCTCTGCTGGTCCCGCCGCCCAGGGCCATCGGGACCAAACCCTGTCGGATCCGAGCCCCAGAGGGTGCGGAGACTCCACCTCCTCGTCCATGCCGCGGAGCGCCGATGACGGGCATCGGAAGAAGGTTGCGAAAAAGCACCGTCATCGGTCGCCCACGGCACATGGCACGGGCAGCTCATGGACGTCGAGACGATTCGATCCCTAAGAAGTGCCCGCGCCGAGAGGAGCGCACCCCCTCTATTGAAGAGGTGTCGATGCGCAGGTCGTCGGGTACCCTGGTACCGTCTCCTGGACCCGGGCAGCTTCGAGCACCGACTCCCCAGCCTCTCCCAACAGCAGCCCTGGACAAGTGCCTCCGAGCCATCCTCCCAGGTATCCTGGAGGGGCTGATGCGCTAGGCTCTGCCGGCACCTGCGGTGCCGTCGATGGAAGCGCCGGCTGGCTCTGGCCCCATGATGCGGTCTTCGATGCCGGTGCCGCTTGCGCCGCCTGTCTCGATTGCCACTCAGGTGGAATCCCAGTCGATGGAGGGAGCTTCGTCCCCGCCGGCGCAGGAGTCCACCTCTCGGCACCATCATCGAGGACGTGGTTCCTTGGGGTCGAGACGGGCCCGGTTGCGGTCTGAGCTCAGAGAGCTCATGTCCAACACCGAGGAGGAGGCCTCATGGGGGGAGGAGGAGGATCCCAGATATTTCTCCTCTGAGGAGTCTGCGGGTCTTCCCTCCGACCCCACGCCTTCACCGGAGAGGAAGCTCTCGCCCCCAGAGAGCCTCTCCTTTGCCTCCTTTGTCCGGGATATGTCTGTTAGCATTCCCTTCCCAGTGATTACCGTGGATGAACCGAGGGCTGAGATGACTATCACCACCTAGAGAGTCTTCCACGGTACCGTTGCACAATGTCCTCAAGGAGACACTGCTTCGGAACTGGTTGAAGCCCTTATCTAATCCCACCATCCCTAAGAAAGCAGAGTCCCAATATAGAGTCCACACAGACCCGGAGTGGTAGCGGTCTCAGCTACCATATGACTCAGTGGTCATGGACTCTGCTCTCAAAAGGGCCAGGAGTTCAAGGGATACCGTCTCGGCGCCCCCAGGGCAGGAGTCTCGCACTCTGGACTCGTTTGGAAGGCCTAGTATTCTTCCATGCTCGTGACCAGAATCCAGTCATACCAGCTCTACACGAGCATCCACATGCGGAACAATGTGCGGCAACTGGCGGACCTGGTTGACAAGCTCCCGCCAGAGCAGTCCAGGCCTTTTCAGGAGGTGGTCAGGCAGCTTGAAGGCATGCAAAAAGTTCCTGTCTAGGGGTATTTATGACACCTGTGATGTGGCATCCAGAGCCGCAGCCCAGGGTATAGTGATGCGCAGGCTCTCATGGCTGCGTGCCTCTGACCTGGATAACCGGACTCAACAACGGCTGGCGGATGTCCCTTGCCAGGGGGAGAATATTTTCGGCGAGAAAGTCAAGCTGTTGGTGGACCAACTGCACCAGCAGGAAACCGCTCTCGACAAGCTCTCCCACCGGGCGCCTTCAGCATCCACCTCCACAGGTGGACATTTTTCCCAGGCCCAGCAGGCTGCACCCTACGCTTACAACAAGTGTAGGTACAACCAGCCAGCCCGAAGGCCTCCTCAGGCACAGGGACAGCCCAGCGCGCTCGTTCCTGGCAACAGCGTGCGCCTAAGCAGGCCCCTGCAGCTCCACAGCAAAAGCAGGGGACGGGCTTTTGACTGGATCCATGGGAACATAGCCGCCATAAAGGTAGCCATGCCGGACGGCCTGCCGGTTGGGGGGAGGTTGACAGTTTTTCACCAAAAGTGGCCTCTTATAACCTCCGACCAGTGGATTCTCCAAATAGTGCGGTGCGGATACACCCTGAATTTGATCTCCACCCCACCAAATTGCCCACCGGGAGTTCAATCCTTCAGCTCCCACCACAGGCAGGTACTTGCAGAGGAACTCTCCGCCCTTCTCAGCGCCAATGCGGTCGAGCCCGGGCAGGAAGGGCAGGGATTCTATTCCAGGTACTTCCTTGTGGAAAAGAAAACAGGGGGTATGCGCCCCCATCATAGACCTGAGAGGCCTGAACAAATATCTAGTAGTGTAATGGTATCAGTTTATTATTGAAATATGTAGCATGATATTTTGCTGGATCATATATAGCAATACAAAATACAGCTTTAAAATATATTTGAAGATGCAACTGGCTTTCATTCCAAAGCCCTCTCCCCCTCCCTTTGGGAACATTTAAAAGACAAAGGTACTGCTGACCTCACCTCCCCTCGTTAACAAAAGACTTCTCAAATAAGAGGACTGCCTCAAGGTTAAATTGACTCTCTTCCTCTAATCAAAAGCCTGGCTGATCAACACAACAAATATCAAAGGTAACCAGTAGAGGCAAGGAGACAGGCAGGTGGGAAAGGTGTGAAATACAGCTACTAATACAAAGGACACCTGCTGGCCGCCCCAGACAAATCTTATCAGAATATCTATCACAGAATTCAAGCAGGGAAACCTTGCACTACAATAAACCTTTATCAGCAAATCCAGACAGCAAGCCTTGTGATGTCATAAGACATGAGACCAAGATACCACAATGCTTTGCAAATGCCCAAGGGTCGTGTGCAAACCAGGAAACCAAGACAAATATTCACATGGCATGTCTTCCTGCAGCTTGCAAGAGTATAAAAGATAGAAGCTGTTCCAGACAAGCAGATGCTTCCCTTCAACTGCAACACAGATTCTTCTCTACAGATTCTCTCTTGTAGCCCACCTACCTGCTATGAGGACCTCTTCTGCAAACATGTGCTTACCTCATGCTGTTCATACTATGTAACAAGAACTTGTAAGTAACATAACTTTTGATCTAGACCTGGCTACCTTAAGTACAGATTATCTGTAAAGATCTCTTAACTCTCGTTTGCAATTGTATTTTAAAATAAACCTTTCCTGAAGCTAAAAATATAGTCTGTGTTCTGAGTATATAGTATCTGTTAAGGTTATACTGATAGCGCATGGAAACTTTTAAACTTAGTGCCATGCTCTGAGTACATGCTTTCAAATCTTGCAGTACAGAATACTGCATTTCAACAGAGATATATACTTAATTTATTGCAATTATCACCTTTGGTGATTGGTGGAGAAATTAATATCCTAAAACTTATAAATACAGCGCCTGCTCTTAAATTATAAACAGTAGCGAGTGCTCTAGAGCTCTTTCCCCCAAGATAAATCATTTCTTGTAACAGTACGAGAAAAGTTCAGGATGCTTTCCTTGGGCACTCTTCTCCCCATGATTCAGAAAGACGATTGGCTATGTTCCCTGGATTTAAAGGATGCTTATACTCGCATCCCGATACTGCCAGCTCACAGACAGTATCTGCGATTCCGTCTGGGGACACGTCACTTCCAGTATTGTGTGCTACCCTTTGGGCTCGCCTCTGCACCACAGGTATTCACAAAGTGTCTCGTAGTGGTTGCGGCGTACCTTCGCAAGCTGGGGGTGCACGTGTTCCCATATCTCGACGATTGGCTGGTGAAAAGCACCTCAGAGGCGGGAGCTCTTCGGTCCATGCAGTGCACTATTCAACTCCTGGAGCTGCTGGGGTTTGTAATAAATTACCCGAAGTCCCATCTCCAGCCAGTTCAATCTCTCGAATTCATAGGAGCTCTGCTGAATTCACAGACGGCTCATGCCTGCCTTCCCGAGGCGAGGGCTCAGAACCTTCTGTCCCTCGCCTCCCAAACCAGAACGTCCCAGCAGATCACAGCTCGGCAGATGTTGAGACTCCTGGGCCATATGGTCTCTACAGTCCATGTGATTCCCGTGGCTCGTCTTCACATGAGACCTGTTCAATGTACCCTAGCTTCCCAGTGGTGCCAGGCCACGGGGAATCTAGAAGATGCTATCCGCCTGCCCACCAGTTGTCGCAATTCGCTGCGCTGGTGGACGATTCGGACCAATTTGACCTTGGGACACCCGTTCCAAATTCCTCAGCCGCAAAAAGTGCTGACGACGGATGCATCTCTCCTGGGGTGTGGAGCTCATGTCGATGTGCTCCACACCCAAGGGGTGTGGTACCTCCAGGAAGCAGGTCTTCAGATCAATTTCCTGGAGCTCCGAGCGGTCTGGAACATGCTGAAGGCCTTCAGGGATCGGCTGTCCTTCCAAGTTATCCAAATTCGGACAGACAATGAGGTTGCAATGTACTACATCAACAAGCCGTCAGGAAGCCGTCAGGATGTGGCGCTGGGCATGCCAGCACGGCATGTTTCTCCAAGCCACGTACCTGGCAGGCGTAAACAACGGTCTGGCCGACAGGCTGAGCAGACTCATGCAACCTCACGAGTGGTCGCTCCATTCCAGGGTGGTACGCAAGCTCTTCCAAGAGTGGGGCACTCCCTCGGTGGACCTTTTCGCCTCCCAGACCAATCACAAGCTGCCTCAGTTCTGTTCCAGACTTCAGGCACACGGCAGACTAGCGTCAGATGCCTTTCTCCTCCATTGGGGGAAGGGCCTCCTGTATGCATATCCTCCACACCTTTGGTGGGGAAGACCTTACTGAAGCTCAAGCAAGACCGAGGCACCACGATTCTGATCGTGCCATTTTGGCCCTGTCAGATCTGGTTCCCTCTTCTTCTGGAGTTGTCCTCCGAAGAACCGTGGAGATTGGAGTGTTTTTCAACCCCTCATTTCACAGAACGACGGAGCGCTTGTGCACCCAACCTTCAGTCTCCTGGCTCTCACGGCCTGGATGTTGAGGGCGTAGATTTTGCTTCATTGGATCTGTCTGAGGGGGTCTCCCGTGTTTTGCTTGCCTCTAGGAAGCTTTCCACTAAGAAGAGTTACTTTTTTAAGTGGAGGAGGTTTGTCGTTTGGTGTGAGAGCAAGGTCCTAGAACCTCGTTCTTGTCCTGCGCAGACCCTGCTTGCATACCTTCTACACTTGTCAGAGTCGGGTCTCAAGACCAACTCGGTAAGGAATCACCTTAGTGCAATTAGTGCTTACCATCATCGTGTAGAGGGAAAAGCCATCTCTGGAGAGCCTTTAGTCATTCGATTCTACTACTACTACTACTCATTTCTATAGCGCTACAAGGCATACGCAGCGCTGCACAAACATAGAAGAAAGACAGTCCCTGCTCAAAGAGCTTACAATCTAATAGACAAAAAATAAAGTAAGCAAATCAAATCAATTAATGTGTACAGGAAGGAGGAGAGGAGGGTAGGTGGAGGCGAGTGGTTACAAGTGGTTACGAGTCAAAAGCAATGTCAAAGAGGTGGGCTTTCAGTCTAGATTTAAAGGTGGCCAAGGATGGGGCAAGACGTAGGGGCTCAGGAAGTTTATTCCACGCGTAGGTTGCAGCGAGACAGAAGGTGCAAAGTCTGGAGTTGGCAGTAGTGGAGAAGGGAACAGATAAGGATTTATCCATGGAGCGGAGTGCACGGGAAGGGGTGTAGGGAAGGACAAGTGTAGAGAGATACTGGAGAGCAGCAGAGTGAGTACATTTATAGGTTAGTAGAAGAAGTTTGAACAGGATACGAAAACGGATAGGGAGCCAGTGAAGGGTCTTGAGGAGAGGGGTAGTATGAGTAAAGCGACCCTGGCGGAAGACAAGACGGGCAGCAGAGTTTTGAACCGATTGGAGAGGGGAGAGGTGACTAAGTGGGAGGCCAGCAAGAAGCAGATTGCAGTAGTCTAAATGAGAGGTGACAAGGGTGTTGATGAGGGTTTTGGTAGAGTGCTCGGAAAGAAAGGGCCGGATTTTTCGGATGTTGTAAAGAAAGAAACAACAGGTCTTGGTGATCTGCTGGATATGATCAGAGAAGGAGAGAGAAGAGTCAAAGATGACCCCAAGGTTTCGAGCTGAGGAGACAGGGAGAATGAGAGAGCCATCAACAGAAATAGAAAACGGGGGAAGTGGGGAGGTGGGTTTGGGGGGGGGGGGGGGAATGAGAAGCTCGGTTTTGGTCATGTTTAATTTCAGGTGGCGTTGAGACATCCAGACAGCAATGTCAGACAAGCACGCTGAAACTTTGGTTTGGATGCAAGGTGAGATATCAGGGGTAGAAAGGTAGATTTGGGGGTCATCAGCATAGAGATGGTAGGAAAAGCCATGGGATGAGATTAAGGAACCAAGGGAAGAAGTGTAGATAGAAAAGAGGAGGGGACCAAGAACAGAACCCTGAGGTACGCCGACAGGCAGAGGGATAGAAGTAGAAGAGGATCCACCAGAGTGAACACTGAAGGTGCGGAGGGAGAGGTAGGAAGAGAACCAGGAAAGGACAGAGCCCTGGAATCCAAGTGAGGACAGGGTATCGAGGAGTATGCTGTGATCAACAGTGTCAAAAGCAGCGGAAAGATCAAGAAGAATGAGGATGGAATAGAGATCTCTGGATTTAGCCAGTAATAGGTCATTGGAGACTTTAGTAAGCGCAGTTTCGGTTGAGTGAAGAGGGCGAAAACCAGATTGTAGTGGGTCAAGAATAGCATGTGAGGACAGAAAATCAAGGCAGCGGTGGTGAACAGCACGCTCAAGTAATTTGGAGAGAAAGGGAAGGAGGAAGATGGGTCGGTAATTAGAGGGACAAGTAGGGTCGAGTGAAGGCTTCTTAAGGAGAGGTGTGACCACAGCATGTTTAAAGGAAGCAGGGACAGTCGCAGTGGAAAGTGAGAGGTTGAGAATGTGACAGATAAAAGGAATAAGAGCAGGAGAAATGGCATTAAGAAGGTGGGTGGGAATGGGATCAGAGGAACAGGTGGTACATTTTGAGGAAGAAAGGAGAAGTGTAGTTTCCTCAATAGTAACTTCAGGAAAGGAGGAAAGGGAATGAGGGGGAGGAGAGAAAGGGGAACGGACAAGTGGAGGGAGAGGTGGCGAGGTAGAGAATGCAAGGTTTATCTTTTGAACCTTGTCATGAAAGAATTCAGCAAGGGTCTGAGGAGATAATGAAGGGGGAGTTGGGGGAGGGGCACCTTGAGGAGAGAGTTCAATGTGGTGAAGAGAAGTCGAGGATTAGAGCCAAGGGAGTTGGTCAGTTGGATATAATAATCCTGTTTGGCACGTAAAAGAGCAGATTGGAAGGAGGTCAGCATGAACTTAAAGTGTAAGAAATCAGCAAGGGCCCGAGATTTCCGCCAGAGGCGTTCGGCGGAGCGGGTACAGGAACGTAGGTAGCGGATATTAGAAGTCAGCCAAGGCTGGGGTTTTGTACGGCTTATAGGGCGGGTCATCAAAGGTGCAAGAGTGTCTAAGGCAGAGGATAGAGTATTGTTGTAAGAAGAAACAGCCTCGTTGACAGACGTGGATGGTGCCACAGTAGAGAGGAGGTTAGAAACATGGGAGGATAGAGATGAAGGGTCAATATCGTGAGGATTCCTAGATAAATTAGATAAGATAGGACGGGACTGGGAGGGAGGAGATTTAAGTGTGAAGTTATAAGATGGTGATCAGAGAGGGGAAGATCAGAGGCAAGGAAACTAGAGGGTGAACAGTGGAGGAGAAGATGAGATCAAGACAGTGACCATTTTGATGAGTGGGGGAGGTGGAGCATAGTTGGAGATTAGAGGAGGATGTTAAAGCGAGTAACTTGGAAATATAAGAGTTGGAAGGATCATTAGCAGGAATATTAAAGTCACCAAGGATGAGAGAAGGGGAGGAAGGATCATGGAAGAAGGCAAGCCAGGCATCAAAGTCACTGAGAAAGGATGAAAGGGACTTATCAGGGGGACGATAAATGACCGCTATTCGAAGAGGCAGAGGAGAGAAAAGGCGGATAGAGTGGACTTTAAAGGAGGAAAAACAGTGAGATTGAGGTGGAAGAAGGGGTTGAAATCTGGAGGAGGGAGAGAGAAGTAGTCCAACACCGCCCCCGCGACCAGCAGGGCGAGGAGTATGTGAAAAAAGATAACCGCCATGGCAAAGGGCTGCGACTGAAGCAGAGTCAGGGCAGAGCCAGGTTTCTGTTATGGCAAGCAGATGGAGGTGTGACGCAAGATAAAGAGGTCGAGGATATAGGGGAGTTTGTTACAGATAGAGCGGGCATTCCATAGGGCGCAAGAGAAGGGCAGAGAAGAGGAGTGGAGTAGAGGAATAGAGATGAGGTTAGAGAGGTCACGGTGAGATCTGTAGAGTTTGGATAATAGTTGGTGAGGAGGGCCAGGATTGGGATTGATGTCACCGGCTGAGAGTAAGAGAAGGAGTAAAAGAGAGCGGAGGAGAGTAGGAGAGGTGTGGCCACGAAGGCGTCGAAGGCGAGAGGTATTTAGGTGGAATGGGGAAGGCAAAATGGAGGGAAGAAAGAGACGGAGATTAAAAGCCAAGAGGGAGGAAGAGGGTAGGAGAGAAGGTGAGGTGATGAAGTCGATGGATGGGCAGTGAGTTCCTGTAGTGGAGAGAGGTAGGGGGTGAGGGAAAAGATTAGGAAGGGACAGAGCTAGGAAGAGAATGTGAATAGGGGCCATAAACGATTGAGGTACTTTAGCAACTGGAAAAAGGTTAGATATAAAGAGAAAAATGCCCCAGCACGCGGCACCTAGAGCGGAAGCCCTGAGTGGATCGGAGTGGACCTGGGTGTCACCCCGGAGAAGTCTGTAAGGATATGCAGATGAGCTGCAAGTCCTCCACAGCACCTGAAAGGCAGCCGGTGGTAGAGTTGGGCACCTCTCAGCTGAGGAAAGGCTTACCAGGGGTTAGGCCGAAGCCAGCATTCCTCCCCCTGAGGGTCGCCTGATCCTAGCCAAAAAGCACCTGGAAACTCTGTGCACTTGGAGCAAAGGCCCTGGGAAGATCGGGGTGGACCTGGAGTCACCCCGGATACAGCTGTGAGGAAATGCAGAAGGGCTGCAAGTCCTCCACAGCACCTGGTGGGAGCGCTGGGCACCTAGAGCGGAGGCCCTGAGTAGATCGGAGTGGACCTGGGTGTCACCCCGGAGAAGGCTGTAAGGATATGCAGATGAGCTGCAAGTCTTCCACAGCACCTGAAAGGCAGCCGGTGGTAGAGCTGGGCACCTCTCAGCTGAGGAAAGGCTTACCAGGGGTTAGGCCGAAGCCAGCATTCCTCCCCCTGAGAGGTTTGCTTTTGTCAAAGCCCCCTGTCAAGCCTCCTGCAGTGTCATGGGATCTCAACGTCATCCTCACCCAGCTGATGAAACCTCCTTTTGAGCCTCTGAATTCTTGCCATCTGAAGTACTTGACCTGGAAGGTCATTTTCTTGGTGGCAGTTACTTCAGCTCGTAGAGTCAGTGAGCTTCAAGCCCTGGTAGCTCATGCTCCTTATACTAAATTTCATCATAACAGAGAAGTCCTCCGCACTCACCCTAAGTTCCTGCCAAAGGTGGTGTCGGAGTTCCATCTTAACCAGTCAATTGTCTTGCCAACATTCTTTTCCAGGCCTCATACCCGCCCTGAACGTCAGTTGCACACATTGGACTGCAAGAGAGCATTGGCCTTCTACCTGGAGCGGACACAGCCCCACAGACAGTCCGCCCAATTGTTTGTTTCTTTCGACCCCAATAGGAAGGGGGTCGCTGTTGGGAAACGCACCATTTCCAATTGGCTAGCAGATTGCATTTCCTTCACTTACGCCCAGGTTGGGCTGACTCTTGAGGGTCATGTCACGGCTCATAGTGTTCGAGCCATGGCAGCGTCCGTGGCCCACTTGAAGTCAGCCACTATTGAAGAGATTTGCAAGGCTGTGACGTGGTCATCTGTCCACACATTCACATCACATTACTGCCTCCAGCAGGATACCCGACACGACAGTCAGTGCTGCAGAATCTGTTTGGGGTTTGAATCCAACTCCACGCTCCTGGACCCGGTTTTATTCTGTTCAGGCTGCACTCCCAGTTAGTTGTTCTTCGTAGGTCAATTTCTGTTATGTCCTCGCCGTTGCGAGGCCCAATTGACCCTGTTTGTTGTTTTGAGTGAGCCTGGGAGCTAGAGATACCCTAGTCGTGAGAACAAGCAGCCTGCTTGTCCTCGGAGAAAGCGAATGATACATAACCTGTAGCAGGTGTTCTCCGAGGACAGCAGGCTGATTGTTCTCACCTACCCGCCCCTCCTCCCCTTTGGAGTTGCGTTTTTTCCTCATTTCTTTGCTTGTCATTTAACTGAGCGGGAGCGGTCGCGCACAGACGGGAAGACGGCCGTGCATGCGCGGTGGGCGTATCCCGCGTGCGGGACCTCCCGCAAGATTTTTCTTCCGGTCTTGAGGGGCTGCCGTGGACCTCAACCCAGTCATGAGAACAATCAGCCTGCTGTCCTCGGAGAACACCTGCTACAGGTATGTATCATTCGCTATCCAGCACTGTACTTGTTCAAAAAACCTTTGAAGTTGTTTTCGATGACCTTGATACGCTCCATTCCAGCCCATCCAAATTTTTCCAGCCACAATCAAGGCACAGACCGTAGAAGTCCACCCCACACTGGCCTTGCCTTCCAATTACCAGTGTTGCCACCTAGTCTCCACTAAGCTTCTTTAGATCAATTCCTTCTAAACAGGATTCTTTCATGTTTATCCCATGCATTTTTTTAATTCCGTTACCAACAGTGATTTTTTCCCATTAGTGTTTTTTGTAAAATTTCTTTTCTTTTTTGAAGTTAGGCTTCATGTTGACCTCAAGTTCCTGGCTGGGATAGTTTTTCATCATTCAGTCATTTGCTTTTGCATTGTGAACACATTAAATATAGCTTTGCTGGAAGCAGCCAAAGAAATGCAGTGCGCGGGCCACTCCCCGCCTCCTTGCATTACTTCTGTAATGTGAACTCTGGAGCATGCATGAGAAGTCCCAGGGTCAGCAGCAGGAGGCACACCGCAGACATCTGCATTACAGAAGCACAGTGCAAGGAGGAGGGGAGTGGCTTGGGCACTGTATTTCTTTGGCTGGTAGGGCTTCAGCATCTCCACCATCAATTTAAGGGGGTGCTTCAGGTTTGGAGGGGCCCTGAGCCCCCAAGGCACCCCTATGGCTAAATTTCAGCTTAAGTTGCACAAATGTGAACAGGGGGGTTAGGTCAGGGAAAATCCTAGCATGGCAGGTTAAGCAAGAGAGGCAGGACAGGTTAATAGCTTAAATAGCCTCTGTGCTAGCTTGGAAGAGGGAGGACCCCCCCCCCCCCCCCCCCCCCCAGAAGGTGACATAGGAAGTTCTCCTGTATCCAGGACTTGCCCACCAGGGGATGTACTATCCTCTTGCACCGAGGATGTGTCTCACGGTGCTGCACGGGAGGGAAGGGATAGGACAGCTGTTGTAATAGGTGATTCAATCATTAGGCACATAGATAGCTGGGTGGATGGAAAGATCGCCTGGTGACTTGCTTGCCTGGTGCAAAGGTGTCAGACCTCACGCGTCACCTAGATGGGATTTTAGATAGTGCTGGGGAGGAGCCGGCTGTCTTGGTACATGTAGGTACCAATGACGTAGGAAAATGTGGGAGAGAGGTTCTGGAAGCCAAATTTAGGCTCTTAGGTAGAAAGCTCAAATCCAGATCCTCTAGGGTAGCATTTTCTGAAATGCTACCCGTTCCACGCGCAGGGCCCAAGAGACAGGCAGAGCTCCGGAATCTCAATGTGTGGATGAGATGATGGTGCAAGGAGGAGGTTTTAGATTTGTTAGGAACTGGGCAACATTCTGGGGAACGGGGAGCCTATTCCGAAAGGATGGGCTCCACCTTGACCGGGATGGGTCCAGGCTGCTGGCATCGGCATTTAAAAAGAAATTGAGCAGCTTTTAAACTAGAAACGAGGGGAAGGCTGACAGTTGCACAATGGTTCGGAATGAGGTATCTTTCAAAGATATTGCCCAAACAGAGAGGATAGGGGAGTTCCTGATGGTGAGGTTGCAAAGGCAACCATAATAGATTCGTCTGTAAATAGAAATAATAAAAATCAGGCAGAAGATAGTAAATTAATACTGTCAAGTAATCAACATAATGTGACTAGGAATAATAAACCTTATTTGAAGAGTCTTTATGCAAATGCCAGGAGCCTAAGACATAAGATGGGAGAATTGGAATATATTGCACTAAATGAAAAAATAGATATAATAGGCATCTCCAAGACCTGGTGGAAGGAGGATAACCAGTGGGACACTGTCATACAGGGATACAAATTGTATCGCAGTGAGAGTGGACCGAATTGGGGGAGGAGTAGCATTGTATATTAATGAGGGCATTGAATCAAATAGACTGAAACTTTTACAGGAAACAAACGACCTCTTGGAATTATGCAACGTCCCTGTCCAGCAGTAAATAAATTTAATAGGATCAACCTCAAAAGGTGCATTATTCAGTGCCCCATGGATGGGGCCACTGACATACGGCCTGATGCTCCCAGGTGCCAACTTAAAGGGGCTGGTACTACACAAACAGAAGTGTCCCCTCCAACTATGCACTCTCCCCAAATACCCCAACTACACCATCCACTCTAGTGGCCCCTTCTAGGCCTACCTCAGTCAATCCCTGGTAGCCTAAGCGGTCTGGAGTAGAAGTGATCTCCAATCATTCCTGCCCACACCAGGTTCAAAATAGCACTAGCAACTCCTAGCAGTAGTGTGGATACTAGTGTAAGGGGTCAATGAACTATTGGGTGTTATTTTTCCTGCCCAAGTACATTGGGCCACTAACATGGATCCACACCAATACAAAAATGTTCACCCCAAAGACCCCCACTCCCCTTTTGCTCTTAGGTGGCGCTTAACCCCTTAGAAATAATACCATCAAAAGCACCAAGGGCCCTCAAGTACGGGATAAACACTGCTCCTTTATTTGACCTGACACAGGCCTTGTTTAGATGCCAAGCGCCTGTGTCAGGTCAAATAGATATACAAAATTCAACTTATAGGTCCAGAATTAAGCATTTCCATTCAATTAAAAAAAAATGAATGAACCCACTAGCTTTTAAGACATAGGCATTGCCTGTGTGATAAAATAGTAGCAATACATGGCCTGTGTCGGGTCATTGAATAAAGAACTGGTGTTTATCCCATACTAGAGGCCTTGGTGCTTCTTTTGTTTGTGCTTCGACCCTCTCCATGTTGGACTTATACATCAAGCCAGAGCTCCACAGGCCTAGAGACTGCCCCTCCCCCATTTTATTGTTTCCTTATAGTTAATAGTACCCTCTGCTATCTTGAGTAATTATTTTTTTTAAATGGTAGTTGCAGAAGTGAGGATGGCAAACATCTACTCACCCAGCGTGACCCAGAACCAAGACTTGGGGCACCAGTGACATCCCACTCTGCTTTCATCAGAGCAAATGTACAAAGGCCTACTCAGGAGCTGGCTTGGACTCAACCACTGGGAACAGGCCTCCTGAAGAATCATGCTGCACCATCTGCTGAAGGCCAAAGTTCCAGGCTGCAACACTCCTTACTGGAAGTCACCAGAAGCTTCAGCTTCTCTCATGGTAGGGTGGTATAACTAGTCTAGCAGAATGAAAAGGAATGGTACTTAAAACCAACAATTCAGAAGAAGCTAAACCAAATCTCTGGGAACCTGGCAGATATAAAAGGGCTCCCCAGGCAATTTGGGAAACTACAGCTCTAGGAGCCTGGTATCAGTGCTGGTCAAAATAAGAAAACTATTATTAAAAAAATAATAATAAAAATGACTGAACACAGACATGTTAATGGAACAGAGTTAACAGCAATTTAGTACATGACATTTTTAGAAGGTATGAATAAAGTGAGGTAGTTGATGTTGTACCTAGATTTTCAGAAAGCTTTTGACAAAGCCCCTTCTGAGAGACTCTAGAGGACATGAAAAAGTTATGGGATAATAGGCAGTGTCCGTGGTATGGATTCAGAACTGGCTGAATGAGAAAACGGAGTAGGGATAAATAGCTAATTCTCTCAATGGAAGAAGGTGAATACTGGCATGGCACAAGGACCTATACGTTTTGTAACATTTATAAATGATCTAGAAATAATGACATTGAGAATCTGATCACCTCCCACAAATGACAATATAACTTGTTTTGTTATAAATCATATGTGGCTTGTAAGGACAGTGGAAGACATGGCATCTGAATAGCAGATGAATTTTAACATGGACAACTGCAAAGTGATACACATAGGGAAGAATGAATGCAGATACAGTTCTACGATGCAAAGTTCCACATTTGGAATCACCTCCAAGCAAAAGGACCCAGGTGTCATTGTGGACAACTTCTAGAGATCTGCTCAGTGTGCAGCAGTAGCTAAAAAAAGCAAACAATGTTTGGAATTATCCAGAAAGGATGGAAGAAAAATGTAAAATACTACACAACACAACAATGATTTTACTACTGAGAGAAAAGCGTGATTTATACTAAATTTGTAATGGTATCAGTTTGTCAGGATTATTGAAATATATGTAGCATGATGTTGTGTTGGATCAGATACAATATAACAATATAAAAATACAATTTTAAAAGACTAATTTAAACTACAGCAGAAACTGGCTTTCATTTCAAACACATCTTCCCTTCCCCTCCCTTTTCCTGGGAATTTCTGATAGCAGGGCTAGTCAATTACAAACACTTAAAGACAAAAGAGAGATATAAAACTTCCTTCTCCTCCCACCTGAAGGACTAGTAACAAAGCATGACTAAGGTGGGTACCTGAAGGCTCATCAAGACACCTCCACCAGCAGACAGAGAGTCTGGAAAAGTGTACATCCAGATACTGAAAACAAAGGACTCAGAGAAGAAACCATAAACAAAACATTTGCCTGTCATCAGAGGTATACCTGCCCCCTCCCATCAGCTATTAGACAAATGGATGCAAGGACATATGCAGAAAGGAAAGACTTATGTGATTATGTGAACAGACTACAATAACCACAGTGCCTTGCAAAATATCCAGTGCAAACCAGGAAGCAAATTATCCAGGACATGCACCCACCATGCTTCTCTGCTAACTATAAAAAAGCCTGGAAATAGCCAGCTCACGCTCTTGGGATCTGCTGCTCTTGGGACCTGACCTGAAGCTCACCTGCCTGCTATGAGGACCTCTCCTGCAACCATGTGTTTACCTCATGCTGTTCATACTTTGTAACAAGGACTTGTAACATAACTTTTGATCTAGACCTGCTACCTTACTTAAGCACAGATTCTCTGTAAGATCTCTTAGGACTCTTATCTCGCTGCAACATTAATCGCTAAAATTGTAACTTAATAAACCCTTTTGAATCTAAATATATAGTGCTCCTGTTCTGCATTACCAGGTTTAAGAAAGGTTAATGTAATCTAATAAATGTACTTAATGCTTAATTCATTGCAATTGTGAATCTTGTTGCTTTAATTGGCAACTGGTGGAGAATTAAAATATATTAAAAACTAGTAAAAGAGGCCCATTTCTGAGCAAATGGAACGGGCGCAAGGTTTTCGTCGGCAACCCCCCCCCCCGCCAACCCCTTCGTTGTTGTGGCATTGCTCCGCCCTCAATGTCATGACGTTTGACATGAGGGCGGGGCCTGTAGCGATTTCCCACCCCCCGCCTCCAACCCCTTGGTTGTTCTGCCATTGCTCTGCCCCTCGAGGGCGGGGCCCGTAGTGATTTCCCACCCCCCGCCTCCCCCTTCGTTCTGCCACTGCTCTGCCCTTGAGGGCAGAGCCCGGAGCGATTTTGGTGGCTTCACCACCACGAACCTTTTTGAAGGAAGTCAGGGCTTGGCTTCACTGACATCACTGTCTTCAGAACGTTGAGGGTGAGTTTTATATATATATATAAATTATAAACATTAGTGAGTGCTCTAGAGCTATCCCCAAGTACAAATTATTCCTTGTAACAAATTGAACCCACCGATTCCAAATATAAACTCCGAATTTGCCTGACACGTCTAGATTTTAAGTTATACATGCAAAGCGTATTCACTTATAATATTAATGCTTGGGATGCATGTGTGCTAGTAGTGCAGAACTTCCTTGGGAACAGACGAGCTGAAAACTATGCTGAACTAGTAGACAACATGCTTAAAGCATATGAACAACTTGGCTGCCGAATGTCATTGAAAATGCATTTCTTACATTCCCATCTTAACTTTTTCCCACCCAATTTGGGATACATAAGTGACAAACATGGAGAGAGGTTCCATAGACATTTCTACAATGGAGAACAGATATCAAGGCCGCTGGAATCTCAACATGATGGGGGACTACTGCTGGTTTTGGCAACAGGAAAATATGACCGGTCACAAACGCAAAAGTAGATGCCTGAAGCACTTTTAACAGTACTGGGCCTTGCTAAAGTAAGACTTTTAAACTGGAATACGAGACTTTTTTGAAACTTTGTTATTCCATTACATTTTCATATACTGTTTACTACAAAAACTTTGATGTAGATCAGGTAATTGTTGGAGTAAAACTTGTTCTGTAAAAAATTATTCAATGCTTTCCAAGTGCTTAATTCATCTGGGCAAACTTATCCATAACAAAATTTCCTGGGCCTTTGACCCAGTATAATAATTCTTAGGAAACACAGCTAGATCACACCTGGAGGGGCTGCTAAGTTTTTTTGTCATCATTTACTATGAGCACATACAAGCAAAGTTCAATGTTTCATTCACTTTATTACAAAGTTTGTTACAAAGATCACTTAGTCAAAAAGACCAAAGCCCATGTCTTCATCAGACTCCTCAGACTCCTCTTCTTTCTTTTCCTCTTTCTTCTCCTCAGCTGCAAAAAAAAAAAGATGTTAACACCCCATTTCAGAAATAAAATGCCTTCATAATCATAAAAACAATTTTTAAGACCAATTTTCAAAGCTGTTTTCATACAATTAAAAGTAAATGCTACCAACACTGACCTCTATGGCAGTGCTTCTGAACCCAGTCCTTGGGGCTCACCCTTACATTTGCACCAACCCGTTCTCCTCAGAACTTAAGGTAACCTTAAAAAAACATCTTTTTCAGCAGATGTATAAATCTACAATTATTATTATTTATTATTTGTTACATTTGTATCCCACATTTTCCCACCTATTTGCAGGCTCAATATGGCTTACATACTACCGTAAAGGCGATCGCCAATATCGGTTTGAACAAATACAAAGTGAGGTTGTGGTAAGGTAAAATTATGTATCATACCTGATAATTTTCTTTCCATTAATCATAGCTGATCAATCCATAGACTGCTGGGTTGTGTCCATCTACCAGCAGGTGGAGATAGAGAGCAAACTTTTGCCTCCCTATATGTGGTCATGTGCTGCCGGAAACTCCTCAGTATGTCGATATCAAAGCTCCATCCACAGGACTCAGCACTTAGAGAATTACATCCACAAAGGGACACTCTGCCCAGCTCACCACCGCCGAAACGGGGGAGGGGAATTAACCCAGCTCATCCCCACACAAGTGGGGGAGGGGAATCCATCCAGCTCATCCCCGCGAAGCGGGGGAGGGACACCACACCCGCCGATGCGGGGGGATCTGGCTTATCCTGCAACCGCAACCGCGGGAGGAGCTGACTGACCCTAACACCGCCGAAGCGGGAGGGGTACAAAGCTGCCCTACAGCCGCACGAAGCGGGAGGGAGTGCCGGCAAAATTTAAGTCTCAATCCAGCCCCGTAAAACGGAGGGGAGAGGAATGCAGCAGCTCACTGTAACACAAACTCGTCTCAACTCTTGAAGAATCCAAGTGAAAAACTTGAACACGAAGTCCTCCTGAAGGAACTGAAGACTAAACTTGAACCTAAAATTCAACCAGAATATAAACAGTACAGATATCTGGGAGGGGCTATGGATTGATTAGCTATGATTAATGGAAAGAAAATTATCAGGTATGATACATAATTTTACCTTCCATATCATCATGCTGATCAATCCATAGACTGGTGGGATGTACCGAAGCAGTACTCACCCAGGGCGGGACATTGAAATCCCTGACCTCAACACTGAAGCTCCAAACCGGGCCTCCGCCCGAGCAGCCACAGTCAAGCGGTAATGCTTGGAGAATGTATGGGCCGATGCCCAAGTTGCCGCCTTGCATATCTCTGCCAAGGAGACGGACCCGGCCTCTGCCATCGAGGCCGCCTGAGCTCTAGTGGAGTGAGCCTTCAGCTGGATAGGCGGCACCTTCCCCGCGGCCACATAAGCCGCTGCAATGGCTTCCTTGACCCATCTTGCCACTGTAGGCTTAGCAGCCTGCAGACCCTTACGAGGCTGCAAACAGGACAAACAGATGATCCGATTTCCGGAAATCATTGGTCACTTCCAAGTATCTGATGATGACCCGTCTCACATCCAGATATTTGAGAGCAGAATACTCTTCTGGGTAGTCCTCCCTACGAAAGGAAGGGAGACAGAGCTGCTGACTCACATGGAAGCGAGAAACAATCTTGGGTAGGAAGGAAGGCACTGTGCGAATAGTCACTCCTGCCTCAGTGAACTGCAGAAAAGGCTCTCGACAAGAGAGTGCCTGGAGCTCGGAAACTCTTCTGGCTGAAGTGATAGCCACCAAAAATACTGCTTTCAACGTCAGGTCTTTCAGAGATGCCCTCGACAAGGGTTCAAAAGGCGGCTTTTGCAAGGCTCTTAGCATCAGGTTGAGATTCCACGCAGGCACCACTGAGTGCAGAGGAGGGCGCAGGTGATTAACTCCCTTGAGGAAACGCACCACATCTGGCTGCGAAGCCAGGGAAGCACCCTCCAGGCGGCCCCTGAAGCAAGCCAGGGCCGCTACCTGGACTTTCAGGGAACTGAGCGACAGGCCTTTCTCCAGACCTTCTTGCAGGAACGCCAGCACTGAAGAAATTGGAGCAGCAAATGGAGAAAGTGAACCTGCTTCACACCACGCTGCAAAGGTACGCCAAACCCTGGCGTAAGCAGTAGAAGTAGAGCGCTACCTCGCTCTCTGCAGAGTGGCGATGACCTTGTCTGAGAAGCCCTTCTTCCTCAGACTCTGCCGCTCAATAGCCAGGCCGTAAGACCAAAGGGGGAGGGATCCTCCATCACCACGGGACCCTGATGTAACAGGCCCTGCTCCACTGGCAGTCGCAGAGGTTCGTCCACTGAGAGCCTGATCAAGTCCGCATACCAGGGACGTCTGGGCCAATGCGGACCCACCAGGATTATCCGGCCCGGATGCTTTGCCACCCGGTCTAGCACCCTGCCCAACATGGGCCAGGGCGGGAACACATAGAGAATCTCTTGTGTCGGCCACTGTTGGAGAAGAGCATCTCTCCCAGGGATCGAGGGTCCCGTCCTCTGCTGAAAAAGCGCGGCAGTTGGCAATTGGCCGATGACGCCATCAGATCTAGGCTCGGCTGGCCCCAGCGCTTCGTGATGTCCAAGAACGCCTGAGCAGATAGCTGCCACTCTCCGGGCTCCAAGGTATGGCGACTGAGAAAGTCCGCCTTGACATTCATGACCCCGGCAATGTGGGCCGCTGACAGCTGTTCCAGGTTCGCTTCCGCCCACTGGCATAGATTCATGGCCTCCTTGGCTAGAGGGGCGCTCTTGGTACCTCCCTGGCGGTTGACATAGGCCACAGCCGTGGCATTGTCCGACAGGACCCGTACAGGCTTCAACGCCAGTACCGGGATGAACTCCAAAAGCGCCAACCGAATGGCTCTGAGTTCCAGGAGGTTGATAGACCACTTTGCCTCTGCAGGAGACCAGAGCCCCTGCGCTGTCCTTCCCAAGCAGTGGGCTCCCCAGCCCGACAAAGAGGCGTCCATCGTGACGACAATCCACTCCGGGGTCACCAGAGGCATTCCTGCAGACAACTTGTCTGTCTGCGTCCACCAGCTCAGCGCCTTGCGCACTGCTGGGTCCAAGGGAAGGCGCACAGCATAATCCTCCGACATCGGAGTCCAGCGCTGCAGCAGAGAGTGTTGTAGTGGTCTCATATGAGCCCTGGCCCAGGGCACTACTTCCATCGTGGCCGTCATAGCCCAACAGCTGCACATAGTCCCAAGCCCGAAGAGGAGAGGCTACTAGGAACTGGTCCATCTGAGCCTGAAGCTTGACAATCCGATTGTCTGGCAGGAACACTCTGCCCACTTGGGTGTCGAATCGAACTCCCAGATACTCCATGGACTGAGTTGGGCGCAGCTGGCTTTTCTCCCAGTTGATGATCCTCCCCAGGGAGCTCAAAAGAGCAACCACCCGGTTCACAGCTTTGCCGCACTCTGCATAAGAGGGGGCTCGGATCAACCAGTCGTCCAGATAATGATGGACTTGTACTCCTTCCTTCCTCAGGAAGGCCGCGGAGCAGTAGCCAACCCGAACAGGAGGGCTCTGAACTGGAAGTGTCGGCCCAGTACTGCAAAACGCAGAAAGCGTTGATGAGGAGGCCAGATGGGAATATGCAAGTCCGCTTCCTTGATGTCCAAGGATGCCAGGAACTCTCCTGCCTTCACTGCCGCTATAACAGAGCGGAGGGTCTCCATGCGAAAGTGCCTGATTGACCCCTTTGAGGTCGAGGATAGGCCGGACAGAACCTCCTTTCTTTGGTACCACAAAGTAAATGGAGTAACGTCCCTTGCCAAGCTGATTTTCTGGCACCGGAACGACCACACCCAGGCGGATCAGATTGTCCAAGGTCTGCTGCACTGCCACAGCTTTGACCGGAGACTTGCAGGGAGAGAGTACAAACCCGTCTCTTAAGGGTCGGCAGAACTCTAGCTTGTAGCCGTCTCTGATGACTTCCTGCACCCAAGCGTCTGAAGTTATTGTGGTCCACTCGTCCAGAACCGAGGACAGCCGTCCTCCAATCTGTACTGGGGCATGGACCAAGGCCCCGTCATTGGGTACAAGATCCTAGGGGAGGACCGGAGGGAGCACCTCCGGGACGGCGGTCTCTGCGAAAGGAATGCTGTTTGGGGGAGAAGTTCCTCTTGAAGGAAGAGGGGGCAGAGGAGCCCGACCTGCCCGGGCGGTACCGACGGGCTTCCTGAAACCGTCCTCTGGAGGTACCGGGGCGAGCACTAGCCCGAGCCCTGACCTCTGGTAACTTCTTGCCCTTAGACGTGCCGAAATCGGTCACGATTTTGTCCAGCTCGACCCCAAAGAGCAGCTTGCCTTTAAAAGGCAATCTAGCCAGGCGGGATTTAGAGGCATGGTCAGCAGACCTATGCTTCAGCCAAAGCCACCGCCGCGCAGAGATTGTCTGAGCCATGCCTTTAGCTGAGGCCCTCAAGACATCATACAGCAAGTCTGCCAAATAGGCTAAGCCCGATTCCAGGGCCGGCCAATCATCCCTCAAGGAATGATCCGAGGGGGAAGCCCGCTGCACCATAGACAGGCACGCCCTGGCCACATAGGAGCCGCAAACTGAGGCCTGCAAACTTAAAGCAGCCGCCTCAAAGGACGACCTTAAGGCCGCCTCCAATCTTCTGTCTTGGGCGTCCTTTAGGGCTGTGCCACCTTCCACCGGCAACGCCGTTTTCTTAGTCACCGCAGTGATTAAAGAAACCACGGTAGGCCACAGATAGGCCTCACGTTCACTTTCAGGCAAAGGATAGAGGCGGGACATAGCCCTAGCCACTTTAAGGCTCGCTTCTGGGACATCCCATTGAGCCGAAATTAAGGTGTGCATGGCCTCATGCACGTGGAAGGTTCTATGCGGGCGCATCGTCCCCAGCATAATGGCAGAACCAACAGGGGCTGAGGGAGAGACGTCCTCCGGAGAGGAAATCTTCAAAATGCCCATGGCCTGCATTAACAGGTTGGGCAAATCCTCTGAGCTAAAGAGCCGCGCTGCAGAGGGGTCATCCGCTCCATCCAAGCGGGGATCAGTCTCCTCCAAGGAATCCGCAAAGGACCGTTGGGAGAACTCAGATACGCTGCCCTCATCTACATCGGAGGAGACTATGAGGCATATTTTCAAAGCACTTTGGGAGGCTAAGTTCCATAGGTTTCTATGGAACTTTGGGAGGCTAAGTGCTTTGAAAATAAGCCTCAAAGTCCTCCAAGGCCTGGGAATCAACCCGAGGGCGTTTACCTCCGGGGCCTCAACCTCTTTACCAGACGAGGGAGCAGGGGCAGCGTTTTGCATAAGGGAGGCCTGATGCAGCAGCAAAACAAACTCGGGGGAGAAACCCCCCAGACTGTGCACTTCCGCAGCCTGGGCTACAGCCCTAGACGCACCCTCAACCGGCGCTCGCAAGCGCGGGGGAGAAACATGCTGCGCATCCAAGATGGCGTCCGGCGCGACACTCCGCGAAGGAGCCGCGCGGGAAAAACGGCGCTTAACTTTAGCCGCTTTGTGCCGTCGCCCAAATTAAGGGCGTTCATGGCATCAATGTCTCCCACCTCAAGGGCGGACCAAGAAGAAGCCGTCCGAGCCGCGTGGCCGGCCAATATGGCGGAGGCGAGCCGCGGGGGATGGGCGTTTATGGCGGGAAAAACCGCCACACCGAAGGAAGGACCGGGACACTCATCGGTCACGAAACTGTCACCCAACAAGGGCGATCAGACTTTAAGACCCCCGCATCCCCTCTAGAAGCGCACACGCGATCCGGGGAGCGACTCTTTGCGCCCTCGCCCTCCGACGCCATAGGCCACGTGGAGACCAATCGGGGAACCCCCTGCCTGCTATAAAAGGTAAAAATTACCTGCTTTCCGCTCCGAGCTGTAACGACCTGGTATCCCAGTGAGTAGCTGCAATAAACGTTTAAATAAACGTCGAAATAAACGCCTTTAAGGACGTTCAAAATTTTTTTTTTTTTTTTTTTCAACGGAGCCAGCGGGAGGGGGGAGAAAAGGAGGGACCTGGCGCCACCAGGTTTGCACTTGCTCAAGAAGAGCCCTCAACCCCAGGCACTCAACAAAACCTAAAAATTAGGCTTGGAGGCCTAGCCAGAGCTGCTGCTGTGTGTGACCACCACCTGCTGAGATAGAGAACATACTGAGGAGTTTCCGGCAGCACATGACCACATATAGGGAGGCAAAAGTTTGCTCTCTATCTCCACCTGCTGGTAGATGGACACAACCCACCAGTCTATGGATTGATCAGCTTGATGATATGGAAATTAGATTACTGGCTTCTTCTGATCCTTAGCTTGCAACAGTTCCAAGTGCATAGCCTGCTGGAGACTGTACCTTTTCCAGCCCTTTATCTCTTCCTCTCCTTCACAATACTCCTCCTTTATGTTTCTGCTGTCCTATCACTTCCTTATATCTCTTCTAATGTTGATATCGTACACTATACTGCTGTAGTTCCTTAGCGGTATATCAAACAAATGCAACCTGAACCTAAATCTCCTTGGGATATCCACAACGAATATGCATGAGAAATTTGCATATTGAAAAGGCAGTACAGAATTACCTCATGCATATTCATTGTGAATATCCTGAAAACCTGACTGGTTGAGTGTGCCCCAAGGACTGGGTTCAGAAGCACTGCTCTATGGTACCACAGCAGCAGGCCTGGAGAATCCCATTTCCCATAGCAGGGGTGGACAACCTCGGTCCTCAAGGACTACAACCCAGTCAAGTTTTCAGGATTTCCCCAACAAATATGCACAAGATCTATTTACATGCACTGCCTCCACTGTATGCAAATAGATCTCATGCATATTCATTAGGGAAATCCTGAAAACCCAACTGAGTTGCAGCCCTCAAGGACAGAGGGTTCCCTACCACTGCTTAAAAGAAATGGCACAGTAGGCAGTCACTATAAAGGTCATCCCATCTAAATCTGATTTCACCAAGTAAGCAGGGTCCTAAATCAACGGATAAAGCAGAGTTGCTTACCTGTAACTGGGGTTCTCCTGACAAACATGTATTCCCACTCTAGGCAGGCTTGCTCCTTTCACACTAGTCCATATCAAAGTAGATTCTAAGTATACTTTTGAAGGGGGAAAGAGGGAGAGAAGTGTGGCTGCATTCCCCTGCTATCTATAGTGAACCACCATTACAGGTAAATCACCTTCTCCACAGAGAAGATGCAAGCACACTGTATATGGTGACTGCAAAGCTGAGTGTTACCTTGGAGGTGTAGTATACTCAGGAAGCAACCCTTAATAATGTGACACAGGTAGCTAGAGAAAGTTCTAGTTTGTGAAAAAATGTGTGTCACATCATCATCTATGTATTTGTTCCCCATATCACCCAATAGATCACGTTCCATATGGCTAGCAAATGTATGGACTTTAGATCATACAGCAGTTCTACAAAAGGTCCAACAGAGAAGCTGTAGAGAGATTCACAATAGCTACTGTTGCTCTAAGGCAGGTGGTTCTCACTCCAGCCCTCAGGTTTCTCATGCATATTCATTGTGGGTATCCTGAAAACTTGACAATTTACAATTTTTTTGTAAGCACTGGAGTGTGGTAGCCGTGTTAGTCCACTCTTAAGGTTATCAATAGAAATCAAACAAAATAAAACATGGAAAAGAAAATAAGATGATACCTTTTTTATTGGACATAACTTAATACATTTCTTGATTAGCTTTCGAAGGTTGCCCTTCTTCGTCAGATCGGAAATAAGCAAATGTGCTAGCTGACAGTGTATATAAGTGAAAACATTCAAGCATTACTATGACAGTCTGACAGGGTGGGAGGATGGGGGTAGGTAAGAGGTATGCATGGGGACATCAAAGCATATCATTGATATTCTAACAGGATGGGTGTGGATAGGTGAGGGGTGGGGTGATCAACAGAGACATACAGCTTTATGGTTTATAATGGGCTAGGAACCCCAGATCCTTGTTAAGTCCTTTCTGTTGGGTGTTAAAATATTCAATCATTCTGACTTCAAAGGTCTTACGTTCTTGTTAGATTGTAAGCTTTGCCAAGCAGGGACTGTCTCTTCATGTTCAAGTGTACAGCGCTGCGTATGTCTAGTAGCGCTTTAGAAATGATAAGTAGTAGTGTATGGTTTTAAAGTTACCTTTCAGTATTCTCACTGTGAAATCACTGGTACAGTGTCCTGGTTCTGTGAAGTGCTGTCCCACCGGGGTGGGGGCCCTACTGGCTGTATTGTTGGTTCTGTGAAGTGCTGTCCCACCGGGGTGGGGGCCCTACTGGCTGTATTGTTCATGTGATGTCTATGTAAATTGAATCTTGTCTTAAGCATCTGGCCTGTTTCTCCAATATAGCATCCTTCGTTACATTTTTACACTGAATGATATATACCACATTGGAAGATGAGCAAATGAAAGATCCCTTTATGCTGAATATCTTTCCTTTGTGGATAACTGTGGGGTCCTGTGAAATATTTTGGCATAGTTTGCAACTGGATAAATTACAGGGACGTGTGCCCTTCTGTTCCTTTTCAGTCTGTGATGGAAGTTTACTTCTGATTAGCTTGTGTTTTAAGTTGGGTGGCTGTCAGAAGGCCAGTACTGGTGGGGATGGGAATATCTCTCAGTAATTCATCCTCCTGGAGTATAGGTTGTAGATCTCTTATGATTTTCCTCAGTTTAGTCCCTGTAATTTATCCAGTTGCAAACTATGCCAAAATATTTCACAGGACCCCACAGTTATCCACAAAGGAAAGATATTCAACATAAAGGGATCTTTCACTTGCTCATCTTCCAATGTGGTATATATCATTCATTGTAAAAAATGTAATGAAGGATGCTATATTGGAGAAACAGGCCAGATGCTTAAGACAAGATTCAATTTACATAGACATCACATGAACAATACAGCCAGTAGGGCCCCCACCCCGGTGAGACAGCACTTCACAGAACCAGGACACTGTACCAGTGATTTCACAGAGAGAGTACTGAAAGGTAACTTTAAAACCATACAAGAACGTAAGACCTTTGAAGTCAGAATGATTGAATATTTTAACACCCAACAGAAAGGACTTAACAAGGATCTGGGGTTCCTAGCCCATTATAAACCATAAAGCTGTATGTCTCTGTTGATCACCCCACCCCTCACCTATCCACACCCATCCTGTTAGAATATCAATGATATGCTTTGATGTCCCCATGCATACCTCCTACCCACCCCCATCCTCCCACCCTGTCAGACTGTCATAGTAATGCTTGAATGTTTTCACTTATATACACTGTCAGCTAGCACATTTGCTTATTTCCGATCTGACGAAGAAGGGCAACCTTCGAAAGCTAATCAAGAAATGTATTAAGTTATGTCCAATAAAAAAGGTACCATCTTATTTTCTTTTCCATGTTTTATTTTGTTTGATTTCTATTGATAACCTTTGTAAGCACTAAATTTATGTATATCTTTGATTTTATTGTTAAACACTTTGATACAGCTTCCACTGGGAAAAGTGGTATATCAAATTTATTAAAATCAGTCCTTCCATTTATCTGCATAAACATGGCCAGACATTCAGACTATGTAAACCTAAAAAAACAAAGTAAAGCTGTCAACTCCAAAGTTAGCTATATGAATCCTTTTGAGTATCATTTTCCCTTTACAAGTGGATCATTGTGGTCCTAAAGAGCCCCTTTACTAAAGCTTAGCACACACTGACATTAACATGCGCTGTGTCACGTGGCCCGCAAGTATAAAATAGGATGTACAACATTTAGCACGAACTAAAAGCTTTAATAAAAGAGACCCTAAGTGTTAGGGTTAAAACCTAAAATCTTACCAGGAGCAGCACCACCAGCAGAGGCAGCAGAAGGGGCAGCGCCACCAGCAGCTGGGGCCCCACCTCCAGCTCCTACATTGCAGATCAGACTCCCGATGTCAACATTAGCCAAAGCCTACAAAATAAATAGGTTGGTTTAATATATTTATTTTATTCCTTTTATTAATGATTTATTCCTGCCAAAAACTCCAAACAAGCCAATACTTTCCTTCACTGCACCTTCCTCCATTAAACCATGTAAAACCAGGGCTTGATCAACGCAACACAAACTGGCTGTGCCACTGCCCGCTCCAGTGCTTCTTAACCAGCCTACCATGAGTCACCTGCTTCTGAAGTTTACATCAGCACTTGGGCTCAAGCTCAACAGCAAGGCACCAACCTTGGCTGAAATCGGAAGAAGCTCCTTTCTGAGCATCTGTATAGTCATTCCTGTCTCCATCCTAGATAATGCATGACCCCTCCCCCCCCCCCAAGAGTTACTCTTGGAGGAAGTCTGAACAGTGCAGAATCCCACACCTCCACACTTACTGTGTAGAATTATGCATAGGTGCTGGCATCCGGTTTCTCCTCACTCTTCTCCCCTACCCAGAAAGCAAGCAGCAAGAGGAGGAAGTGAATTGCAGCATATCAGGCCACCCGCTTCCTCCTCTGATGGCCTAGACCCATCTGTTTATGTGAACCGCATGGCTATAGGGAGGCCGAGGAGGAAGTGGCCTGATGTGCAAATTCACTTCCTCCTCCACTTGCCATGCAACCTCTGCAGGGGAGAGGGACAGAATGAGGAGAGACCTGATGTCTGCTAAATGCCATGGAGATTTTTTTTTTTGGGGGGGGGGGGGGGGGGGGAAGCAGAGTAAGGTGAGTGTGCCATGGGGATGGGAGAGGCTATACAGAAAAGCTGAAATTATGCTGTGGGGGCAGAACAAGCTTATGGTCTGCCAGTGAGGGAAGAGAAAGAATGACAGGTAGAGGTGTCTGCATGGGGGAGGGTGACAGGTGGGGGTATTCCATCTGTGAGAGAGAACTACAGTTGGACAGGGAACTGGGGAGGCTGAAATCTGAGGAAGGAAAAGGCAGGTGGTGATTTCAGAGCTTATGATGAGGGAAATCTGTTTAAACACACTACAAACAATGCAGAATTTTAAAATATTGTACATTAAAATATTGTACACAGAATTTTCCCAGTAGTAAAAAGTGTGGGAATTAAGTAACATTGAAAAGTAAGGATAACCTTTAATTTGCACACAGCACCTCTTCCCTCTGCTCCTAAACCTCCTAAGAGTCCTTTCAATAGTGTGCGGCAGTGGCCAAAAAAGCTAACAGAAGGTTAGGAATTATCAGGGAAGGAATAGAGAAGAAATCATAGAATATATCTTAATACCTCTATACTGCTTCATGGTGAATCAGCGCCTTGAGAATTGTGTGCAATACAGTCGCCACACCTCAAAAGAGAGATAGAGAAACTGGAAAAGGTACAGAAAAGGAGCAACCAAAATGTTTAAGGGGATGGAAAGACTCATATGAGGAAAGGCCAATGAGGTTAGGGTGCTCTTCAACTTGGAGAAAAAATGGCTGATATGATAGAGGTCTAAAATCCTGAATGGAGTGAAATGGGTAAATGTGAATCTGTTTACTCTTTCAAAAAGTACAAAGACTAGGAGACACTCCATGAAGTAGAAGAGTAACACATTTAAAAGAAATAGATGAAAATATATTCTTCACTCAGTGTGTAAGCTCTGGAACTCTTATCAGAGCAAGTGGTAAAAGCAGTTAACGCAGCAGGGTTTGGAAAAAAAAAATAGTCTGGACAAATTCCTGAAGGAAAAGTCCACAAACTATTAAGGTAACCTGGGGAAATCCACTGCTTATCCTTGGGATTAAGTTGCATGGGATCTTGCCACTTTCTGGGATTCTACCAGGTACTTGTAATCTGGACTGGCCACTGTTGGAAAAGGGATGGATACTGGGTTAGAAGGACCCTTGGTCTGACCCAGTAGGGCAACTCTTATGCTGTTATCTCTTATTCACAGACTGAGCAACGTGGGGAGAACATGTCCTGGGTTCCAGTGTTGGTAGCGGCAACTACATAATCATATCCTACCCACAGCTAATCAAGATGGTGCCTTCACTGCAGATTTTGACACCCTGTACAGAGAACGTTGAGTCTGAAAATAGGGAGCTCTGAATGACGAGAATCAAAGGATAATAGAAGATGGAAGTTTAATAAATGGCAAGCAGCTCAAGATTGGATTTTGCTCTTTTCTTAAGGCATCTGCATAGTGAGCAACTGAACATGTGGGCAATACCCCCAACTTAAGTGACAGGTGAGGGTGGAGGCAGGGAGCAGTAAGATAGAAGATAGGGACCTGAGGCAATACCTTTCTATATTAAAGTGGGGCCAAACAAGTAATGCCATACTGGGAAAAGACCAAGGGTCCATCGAGCCCAGCATCCTGTCCACGACAGCAGCCAATCCAGGCCAAGGGCACCAGGCAAGCTTCCCAAATGTACAAACATTCTATACATGTTATTCCTGTAATTGTGGATTTTTCCAAATCCGTTTAGTAGCAGTTTATGGACTTGTCCTTTAGGAAACCGTCCAACCCCTTTTTAAACTCTGCTAAGCTAACCGCCTTCACCACATTCTCCGGCAACGAATTCCAGAGTTTAATTACATGTTGGGTGAAGAAAAATTTTCTCCGATTTGTTTTAAATTTACTACACTGTAGTTTCATCACATGCCCCCTAGTCCTAGTATTTTTGGAAAGCGTGAACAGACGCTTCACATCCACATGTTCCACTCCACTCATTATTTTATATACCTCTATCATGTCTCCCCTCAGCCGTCTCTTCTCCAAGCTGAATAGCCCTAGCCTCCTTAGTCTTTCTTCATAGGGAAGTCGTCCCATCCCCGCTATCATTTTAGTCGCCCTTCGTTGCACCTTTTCCAATTCTACTATATCTTTCTTGAGATGCGGCGACCAGAATTGAACACAATACTCAAGGTGCGGTCGCACCATGGAGCGATACAATGGCATTATAACATCCTCACACCTGTTTTCCATACCTTTCCTAATAATACCCAACATTCTATTCGCTTTCCTAGCCACAGCACCACACTGAGCAGAAGGTTTCAGTGTATTATCGACGACGACGACACCCAGATCCCTTTCTTGGTACGTAACTCCTGAACTGCCCCATTACGTCCTCCAGGTTTACCATGAAGTCAGTAAGTTTCTCCGACTCGTCCGCTTGCAATACCATTTCCGACACCGGTATCCCACCCAAATCTTCCTCGGTGAAGACCGAAGCAAAGAATTCATTCAGTCTCTCCACTACGTCTTTATCTTCCTTGATCGCCCCTTTTACCCCTCGGTCATCCAGCGGCCCAACCGATTCTTTTGCCGGCTTCCTGCTTTTAATATACTGAAAAAATTTACTACTATGTTTATTTTGCCACTAATGCTATCTTTTTTTTCGTAATCCCTCTTGGCCTTCTTTATCTGCGCCTTGCATTTGCTTTGACAACATGAGCAAGACTGCTTCATCATTGGCTTTAAAACGGCATAAAAAAACCTAACACATTCCACCTGTTGTTCGATGTTATGGAAAGGTGCTCAGCTCTATCAGTATTATTCTAAAACTCTATCCACAAACATAACTTATACTTCATCCTCCAATGCCAAAGGATCAATCCAAGGAGAAAGATGGGGGGGGGGGGGGAAGAGACACTTGTAGCAGACACTTGCATGCTGATTTTGTGTGTGTACATACAAACACTTATGTAACTACATCCAGTACATGCTGGTACCATGGTGGAGCGACAATCGCCTCATGCCGTGGCAGATGCATTTATTAATTTCAAAAGCCACTGAGCATTGCTGTTTTATTATATTGATTTTAAAATGCATCCAGTAAACTACTTTGAAATTACAGTAACAGGCAATCTCCAAATGTTGTAAAATAAACATTATTTTTAAAAAAATAGGGTAGAGCCCTCTATATTATAGTCAATATATAAATAATAATTTGAGGGTTCTCAGAGAGCCTGACTACATCAAGTTACTATTATAGGAGGAAAAAGCCTCACGAAGCTCAAAAGGTGGCTAAAACAACATGAGCAGGACTGCTTCATCATTGGCTTTAAAACGGCATTAAAAAACCTCAACACATTCCACCTGTTGTTCAATGTTATGGAAAGGTGCTCAACTCTATCAGTATTATTCTAAAACTCTATCCACAACAGTAATCTGACAAGCTACTTAGCTTCGAATCGATCTTCCTTGCTATTAGCTCTTCACTCTCCTCTCATTTCAACCAACAGACCGTAACCTCGGAAGCGAGAAGAAACACGCCAGGCTTTCTCTATACTCAAAATATGACCGATGAACCCTGATGCAGGCGACGAAAATGCTGGCCACCGTAGGTTATGGTCTGTTAGTTGAAATGAGAGGCGCGTGAAGAGCTAATAGCAAGGAAGATCGATTCGAAGCTAAGTAGCGTGTCAGATTACTGTTGTGGATAGAGTTTTAGAATAATACTGAGAATTCAGCACGTTTCCATAACATTGAACAACAGGTTGAATGTATTAGGAGGTTATTTTATGCCGTTTTAAAGCCAATGATAAAGGAGTCCTGCTCATGTTGCTTTTAGCAACCTTTTGAGCTTCTTGAGGCTTTTCCCTCCTATAATAGTAACTTGATGTAGTCAGATTCTCTGAGAACCCTCAAATTATTATTTATATATATTGACTTTATAAAATAAACATTATGACAGACTCACATGTGGGGGCCACAGTGGCAAGAGATGGAAATGAATTTGTGGTAACTTGAACAGAGCAGCGTTTACCGCCAAAGAGGTAATAATTCTTCGATTCATACCCACTGGTTCAAATGAGCTGAGTATTGTGCTCCCTAGAAGACATGGGACCACAGACATGGATACAACAGCTATTAGAACCTTAACAGCTGAAGATATACTTAACTGGATGTGGGTCACAGGGTATTTCTGTAAGGGAATCCTTTATATCCATCTACCCAAAGTGGATGGGCCATACTAGTCTAACTGTTATTTACTATGGGGTAGAGCCCAACAGTGGTGAGCATTTTTTTTTCTTTAGCTGCCGGCAGCATTATTCCCAGATATTCAATGCCAGGTCATGTTTGGACACTGGAAATAAATATCTAGCCAGCTCTCTTATGCAGTGAAGTGCGATATTCAGCACTTAACTGCCTAAGCAACACTGAATAAAGATAGGACTGTTTTATGAAATCAGAAGATATGGCCACTTAACTGCTGACTCCGCCCAGAGACCACTCACAAAATAACTAGCTTTCACTTCAGTGGTCTGTGGTAATATTCGGCAGTATTAAAAAGTGCCTCCAATTATCACAAATAGTTGCGCTCAAGCAATTTACCAGCCAGGGGCTGTTTCTGGCTAGTTAAAATGCTATGAATATAAGAAGAAAAGACCCCTGTTAACTTTACCCACCTTTATTTGGCCATTAGTCCTATCCTGATCCTTAAAGGATAGTGAACCTGAATTTAACTCACCTTGAGCTACAACTGAAAAAGGTGCAAGCCAAATCCCAACAAAATAGTGAACCACACACCATGTGGAAAACACTGGTATAAGTGACATTGGATTCACATGATGAATTTTGGCCAGTTTGGCAATTTATTTTTATTTACTACATTTATATCCTGCCTTTATCCAAGACGGGTAACAATGAATGATGCAGGATTGCTAATCATACAGTGATCAGCTAGGCAGGGCTACAAGTATCAGCAAAATACTGAGCAAACAGCTCCAGCTCTGCAAGGCTGCACTACTTCTGCATCAGTAATTATGTCTCAGTCACATAATCAGACCTTCAATTGTGGAAGGGCCTGAGCACAAAGTGGGAGGGGGGCCCACAAAATCTTGCCTCACAACCTCCAATACCTAAAATGGCAGGGATTCCCATGGGCCCTTGCAGCAGGCCGGTCACCACCCCCCACACCCGCTCAGTTTGCACACAAGCATCGAATTGAGGACATGGTCTGCTGGTAAGGCTTAGGGATCCCCTCCAGACACAGCAGCGGATGCTGCCACAATTTGTGGGATATAGGAGGCCTGAACCCAAAGTGGGGAACCCAGGATCTCTAGTAGCTATGCCACCTTCATAAGTGGGTAGGGAGGGGGAACAGCAGAAGTGGAAAGCCAGTGCATGTCTTCCCTGCATGTGGAGCATCTCACACTTTGAAGGGTGCTACCCTAGAACTAAGAGCCTAAATTTGGCTTCCAGAGCCTCTCCCACATTTTCCTATGTCATTTGTGCCCATGTGTGCTGGGAGAGCTGGTTATTACCCAGCACTGTCTCGGATCCTGTATGGGTGGCGTGCAGGTGGCCAGACGATCCTCGTGTCCACCAGCCACCCAGCTGTCTACATGCCTGGTGGTCGAGTCACCGACTAAGACAGCGATCCTAGCCCTTCCCTCCTGGCCAGAGGCTCCTGGAGACACATCCTTGGTGCGGGAGGATGTTGCATCCATTGGTGGGCCGGTCCTGGGTATGATATAAACCATAAAATTCTACTGCTTTGTCACTCTCTTATCGGCCACCCATCTCTCCCTGTTTCTCAACTAACCTACCCCACCTTCTTCCTTTGAGACTGTCATTGGAATGCTTTTGTGTTTCACTTATATATTCTCATATTTGTCAACATTTATTTTCGATCTGAAGAAGGGTTACTTTTGAAAGCTAATCAAAACATGCATTAAGTTGATCCAATAAAAAAAGGTATCTTCTTTTCTATGTTTTGATTTATTTCCTTTAAAAGTGGATTAACACTGCTACCACACCATCTACTTGAGAGCAAACAAGTTTCCCAGAGATTGGATAGCCTCCCAAATAGTTCAGATAGTCTCTGAATAGGGAAAGCAACAAAGCAGCAACCATCAACAAAGAACACCACGAGCTGCCTCCAATGTCAAAGAAGGAGAAATGGTATCTACATAAGTACATAAGATATAGCGGAATTAGAAAAGGTACAGAGAAGGGTGATGAAAATGATAACGGGATGGGATGACTTCCCTAAGAGGAAAGGCTAAAGCAGCTAGGGCTCTTCAGCTTGGAGAAAAGACAGCTGAAGGGGAGACATGATAGAGGTCTATAAAATAACGAGTGAAGTGGAACGGGTAGACGTGAATCGTTTGTTTACTCGTTCCAAAAATACTAGTACTAGGGGACACACAATGAAGCTACAAAGTAGTAAATTTAAAATGAATCTGAGAAAAGTTGTCTTCACTCAACATGTAATTAAACTCTGGAATTCACTGACAGAGAATGTAGTAAAAAGTAAAAGCAGTAAACTTAGCGGGGTTTAAAAAACGTTTGGATGGCTTCCTAAAGGAAAAGTCCATACACCATTATTAAAATGGAATTGGGAAAATCCACTGCTTATTTCTAGGATAAGCAGCATAAAATGTATTGTATTTTGGGGGGACCTTGCCAGGTACTTGTGACCTGGACTGGCCACTGTTGGAAACAGGATGCTGGGCTTGATGGACCTTCAGTCTGTCCCAGTACAGCAATAACAATCCCTTTCTCCTCCTTGGAACTCCTCTGCACTTAGCATTTGCTTCAAAAAGCATAGAGACAAGTGACAGTAAGTGTGTAACAAGTCTACAAAGAAAAAAGAAACATCACAAAACTCCACTACCCTTCAGTTTTATTGCATTTAATTTTTCCAGTCACAGAAAGCTAGACTCACTGCTTTAAAGTACTTCCTTCAATACTGGGTCAGACCATCTAGTCCAGTATCCTGCTTCCAACACAGGCTGTTGCGAAACAGTGGATTTTCCTTGTTTGGCCAACAGATAGTGACTGTCTTTTTTTTTTTTTTTTTTAACAGTTACAGAAGTGACAGTTTTTTTCCCAACCAAGATGTGAGGTAATCTTAGTTTTAGATAGGGAGAGAAGAGAGAAAGATCTCTTCATAGAGGCCTTTTGAGCAGTTATAGTTCCTGAACTCCCCAGGTACTACTCAGGTAGTAAACAAATGCTTAGCTAGTTTTAATATTGATACCTGTTTGATTTACTACTACTACTACTTAGCATTTCTATAGCCTGTTACTGTTGCTATAATTTTAACAATTTTTTACTCTTACAGTTCATTGTTCAATTTCCTGACAATAAACCTTATTAGTTTATTGACTCTGCTGTCCTGGACTAAGAATCCTGGTGGTTTGAGTATTGGTCTGTGAGTGTTAACTGTGGGACTCCTGGGATTGTGACCCCAGTGTCCTTAGAAACCAACAGGGAAATAATTTGAGGGTGGGAGACTCACCCAGTGGCAAGTGGGACCCAGCAGGTGGGAGGGTACACCAGTGTAGAGAATGTGCGCAGGTGGTAGTGGACCTGAGCAGTGCTGGGACAGACCCTTTAGGTGGCCAAAGGGAGGTGGGCTCTAGGCGTTTTGCGACAGTGGCTAATTCAGGTCACAAGTATCTTCTACATGCTACCTACTTCCCAGGGATAAGCAGTGGCTTTCCCCACTTTACTTCCAAGAATTTGTACAAGTTTTTTTTTTTTTTTTAATCTCAGCTACGCTAGTTGCTTTACACATCTTCCAGCAATTAGTTCAAATACATTACTTTTTGGAAGAGTAAATTGATTTGCATCTAACCATTCCACGCCACTAAAAATATTTCAGGTCTCCAACATATTTCCCCCTCAGTCATCACTTCTCTAAGCAGAAGAGCCTTTAATCTCTTTAGCTTTCCTCATGAAAGCCATTCCATCCCTTCATCATTTTCATCACCCTTCCCTGTACCTTTTCTATTACCACAATATGTTTGAGATGCAATGACCAGAATTGCACACAATACGCAGCTATGGTCGTACTAAGCAGAAACACAGAGGCACTATGATATTCTTTTTATAACTATTATTTTATCTAATAAGTCACAGAATTGTTTGCTTTTTTTGGCCACTGGCATATATTAAGCAGAATCCTAAGCTTGCAACCAAACTCATTACTGAAGATTGTGGACAGAATCATACTTCATATAATACCAATTTTTATTCCATGTATTCCAAAAGTCATTTTTTTCTATAAGAAGTTCCACCTTCATAATCAACAGCATTCACTCATGTTTCTTACCTTGGCAAAAAGGCCAGGCCAGAAAGGCTCAACTGTCACGCCTGCTGCCTTAATGAGAGCATTGATCTTGTCTTCCTGTGGTGTAAAAGGAGAACATGTGGTTAAAGCCACCACTAAAAAAAATGTAAGCACTGGGCCAGCCTTGTGACAAGCTCAGCAGGGGAAGGTTAGTGCATCGCAAAACACACAGAAGACAGGTAAAAGCTGAATCCTCTGGATCCAGCATATTCCACCTTAAATCAGACAAATAAATCCACAGATCCAGATGATGGGGGCTTTTGAGCTGCTGAAAATATGCCATATCCTCCCAGTGGAAAGCATAGGACCCAGATCCTTCCTCCCCCCCCCCCCATCATTTTTTGCAAGAATCCTCAGATCTCCCAACCCTTTTTTAAATGATGTATGGGTAAACTGCTAGCAAAGAACCAAAAGGAACCGGATCCTCTAGACCCCACTCAGAAACAGTCATAGCTTCAGTAGCTTGACCTGTACAGATAAAAGGGAACCAGATACTTTAATTTCCACTTTGAGGATCTGGCTCATTCATCTCCAGTGGCGCCGCCAATGCACAAACCCAATTTACGATTGCATTTGCCGGTTCTACTTCAAAACAGACACAGGGATCTCGAAGGAGCAAAACCAATGGCACAGTATCCTGTAGTCTTTCCCCACTCACGGACCATAGAGTCCAAACTTGACAAGTCTCAGTCTCCCACAGTTAGGGGCATAACCTAAAACCGCTGCCACCTTCTTCCAAAGTAGCAGAAGTAGTTTCTACTGATGAGATTGACAAGCATTAATTTAACTAAGAAAAGACGATCACAAAAGTTAGCGCTGTGCTACCAGCCAGAGCAGTCCGGTCCTGCTTTTGCCAGCCTCGTGGCTCAGCATAGAACAGAACGTCCCTATTCAGGAGTGACACCTGTCAGTACTGGAGACTTGTCTATTCTCCCTGGACACAATTGTGATACATTACACCACCAGCGCACCTCCCCCATATTTAAAAACGGGTGTGTGTTGAGAGAGAACATCCCAGTGCAGGGTGTTTAACAAAAGCAGGTCCTGTCCGCGCATGTACAAACCCTGAGCCAGCTGAGCCACACTCCCAGAAGCTGCGAACTGAAAACCCGAGAGCACGGTTGCGCCACTTCTTTACTATAGGCACCTGGAAAAAAAACCCACGAATCTCAGCCCGCGCCATACTGGATCGGGCCAGGCCCTGACTCACCGTCACCGTCACATCGTCGTCGTGAAGGATGAGAGCGGCGTAAATGCAGGACAGTTCGGAGACAGATGCCATGTCTGCGTGCGTCTGTGGCTGGCCGGTAATCGGATGGCCTGGGCTGAGGGTGCTAGCCGCCGGATTGAAGGGAACCCCGCTCTCCGGCCTTAGCTTCCAAGGAAGGACCAAGCACTTCGAACGCCAACAGGAAAGAGAAGGCCGCAGGGCGGGGCCTAGCCGTATGTAAGGAAATTCGTCGGCCAATCACAACGCTCTGCCTTCGGGAAGACCGGAAACGCTAATGTTTTATTTTTTTCTTTCAATAACTTAGCTTTATTATCTCAGCAGAAGCAAGAAGTCATACACAGACATAATACACACCCAGAACTTTGACATTGACAGTTGGTGGTGTGGATTCGCCTTTCAGCCATAGAGCTCTAAAAAGGGAATTGTTTTTAAGCGGGAAATTCTGAGCAGCACACCACCTCAACGCTTTCCTTCATTCTAAAAAAGAAAAGAAAGAAACTACAGTCCACTCCTAGAGGAATTGGTATCTTATCTCCTTCATGCCTAAACACAAAGGAGTAAGTAGCATTCCCAGAAACTTTTCAGATACATTCCCCCCTAGGGTTACCATATTTGAAGGGACAAACAAAAAGACACAAAAAATAAAATAAAATGGTTGCTATCTTTGCTAAAGAAATATTTAATGGTAGCAAACGTGTAAATGGCTTTTAGTTAATGAACACACATTAAACAGTGACTGACTTACAGCAGTAGACAATAATGGTTAGTGTAGCAGGCGTTGATCCTGGAGACCTAAGTTTGATTCCCACTACAGCTTCTTGTCACCTTGGGCAAGTCACTTAACCCTCCATTGCCCTAGGTACAAAAACTTAGCTTGGAGAGAGTCTCAATTAAGGAGAAGAACTTTACCCAGCAGCATTTGGAATATCTGGAGAATCAGATTAAGAGACTTAACTTGCTATGGAGTGGCTGGTGTAGCAGGTGGGAGGGGCGTATCTCCTATACATATTTTCTTTTTTTGTTGTTGTTTTGTTATTTGTTTCCTTATCATCTTACATAGTAGATGACGGCAGAAAAAGACCTGCACGGTCCATCCAGTCTGCCCAACAAGATAACTCATATGTACCACATTTTGTGTACACCTTACCTTGATTTGTACTTGTCTTTTTCAGGGCACAGACCGTATAAGTCTGCCCAGCACTATCCTCACCCCCCAACCACCAGCCCCGCCTCCCACCACCGGCTCTAGCACAGACCGTATAAGTCTGCCCAGCACTATCCCCGCCTCCCACTACCGGCTCTTGCCACCCAATCTCGGCTAAGCTCCTGAGGATCCATTCCTTCTGAACAGGATTCCTTTTTGTTTATCCAACGCATGCTTCAATTCCGTTACCGTTTTCATCTCCACCACCTCCCGCGGGAGGGCATTCCAAGCATCCACTACTCTCTCTGTGAAAAAATACTTCCTGACATTTTTCTTGAGTCTGCCCCCCTTCAATCTCATTTCATGTCCTCTCGTTCTACGCCTTCGCATCTGCGGAAAAGGTTCGTTTGCAGATTAATACCTTTCAAATATTTGAACGTCTGTATCATATCACCCCTGTTTCTTCTTTCCTTCAGAGTATACATGTTTAGGTCCGCAAGTCTCTCCTCATACGTCTTGTAACGCAAATCCCATACCATTCTCGTACCTTTTCTTTGCACCGCTTCAATTCTTTTTACATCCTTAGCAAGATATGGCCTCCAAAACTGAGCATTTGGACGACTTCACCTGGTCATGTTTTTCTTATGACCAAGGCACAAAAAGGTGCCTGAAATGACCAGATGACCACCAGAGAGAATCGGGGATAACCTCCCCTTACTCCCCCAGTGGTCACTAACCCCCTCCCACCCTCAAAAAACATCTTTCAAAATATTGATTGCCAGCCTCAGACAGTAGCATTCCTAGGGTGGCTGACACCCGGGGCAGGTCGCTGATGCGCCCCCCCCCCATGTGCAGCGCCCCCCCCCCCCCCCAGTTGAAAGGACACCCCCCCCCCCGGGGTGCAGCACGACACCACCCGGCTGCCTGCCTCCAAAACTTCCACATTCACAACAAAGCTGCCCAGTGCAAATAGCAGATCCCATTCCTCTTGTTTACCTGATTTCTCTGAGGGTTCCCTCTATCTGGTTTGGCTTTTACAATAAACTCTAGCTTTATTTGCGTAGGAAAAGATTACAGACCTTTCTAGTTTTCTGTACTTATTGATTTGCAAGAAGGAAAGGTGCAATTTTTGCTGCCAGGCCTACACCCTGAGAGATCTACCTGCAAAACATGGCACTTCGGGTAGGCACAGACGTTTATGTATTGCTTGAGAGAAACGTTTTCTGAGGCCTCCACAACAGTCTCCTGTCAAGATTCCACAATCTTAATACTTCCTATCCATCAAAAGAGCTCTTAGCTCTTCAATGTTGCTCATCTATCTTCTTGAGGTAGCAGTATTTTGAAAACCACCTCTCCTCCAGGATATATACGTGTTTAAATCTTTTGAGCTTTTTCTCATTCAACACAAGGCATAAGCTGCTTCAGTTTGGTAGGTCCTAGTCTGAATTGTGTCTGCTTCCCCACTGGGTGCGTTTTTACCTGCTTGGGGGGGGGGTGCCGCGCGCCTGTTGGCTTCATTCGTTCCATGCTCCCTCTGCCCCGGAACAGGAAGTAACCTGTTCCAGGGCAGAGGGAGCACAGAACGAGCAAAGTCAGCAGGCGCGCGGCACCCCCCCAGCGGCGTGCACCCGGGGAAGACCGCCCCCCCCCTTGGTACGCCACTGGCCTCAGATGTCATACTCAGGTCCATCACAGCAGTATGCAGGTCCCTGGAGCAGTTTTAGTGGGTGCAGTGCACTTCAGGCAGACGGACCCAGGCCCATCCCCCTCCCTACCTTTATGTTTGTGGAGGAAACAGTGAACCCTCCAAAACCCACCAGAAACCCACTGTACCCACATCTAGGTGTCCCCCTTCACCCATAAGGCCTATGGTAGTGGTGTACAGTTGTGGGTAGTGGGTTTTAGGGGGGGTTGGGGGGCTCAGCAGACAAGGTAAGGGAGCTATTGTAAGCTCTCTTGAGCAGGGACCGTCCTTCCCCATGTTTAAACTTGTACAGCGCTGCGTAACCCTGGCAGCGCTATAGAAATGCTAAGTAGTAGTAGTAGTAGCTATGTTCCTGAGAGCATTTTATGAAGTCCACTGCAGTGCCCCCTAGGGTGCCCGGTTGGTGTCCTGGCATGTTAGGGGGAACAGTGCACTACAAATGCTGGCTCCTCCCATGACCAAAGGGCTTGCATGTGGTCGTTTCTGAGATGAGCGTCCTTGGTTTCCATTATCGCCGAAAATCAGAAACGACCAAGTCTAGGGACGACCATCTCTAAGGACGACCACAATTTCAAGATTTGGGCGTCCCCGACCGTATTATCGAAATGAAAGATGGACATCCATCTTGTTTCGATACGGGACATTTTGCAAGGACGTCCTCAACAAAACTTGGCCATCCATTTCGATTATGCCCCTCAATATCAACCGGCTCACCTTTATCCACATGTTTATTCACCCCTTCAAAGAAATGCAGTAGATCAGTGAGGCATTATTGCCCTTGCCTAAATCCATGTTAGTTTTTTCTCATTAATCCATGCTTAAATATATGCTCTGTAATTTTGTTCTTTATAATAGTCTCTTCCATTTTTCCTGGCACCAAAGTCAGGCTCACCGGTCTATAATTTCCAAGATCACCTTTGGAACTGTTTTTAAAAATTGGCATTACATTGGCCATCCTCCAATCTTCCAGTACCATGCTTGATTTTAAAGATAAATTACATATTGTTAACAATATCTCTGTACACCACAGTAGAGTGAGCTCCTTAAAAAGGATGAACGGGGGGAAAGGTCTCGGAAAGCTGTGGTCACCAGCTCATTGGCTGGTTATGTGCAAGAATCAAAAACATTGAAATCACAGTACATAGCTTTAATCATCAGTCATAAAAATCCTCAATCCAACCTAGGTGTGTAATCACTGATTTTTAATTGTTCGTATTGCTCTTGTGAAAAAAACATTATTAAGGCAATAGCTCTCCACAGCAATCCTGAAGTTCTGATAAATCAAAATTGAACTTAGCTTTGTTTGATTTTACTTGATTGTCCCTGTAGCAAGTATCCAAACCCAACAGACCCGTTTCACCATACAGCTTCTTCAGGGGATAGTGGATACCGGCCCGGGACACTCTTGAAAGGTAGTAATCAATCAAACACTGGCAGTTCAACTTGATGGATGCAACAAAGCTTGTCATTGGAACAATTTAACAATATCTCCGCAAATTAACTTTTCAATTCTATCAGTACTCTGGGCTCTATACCATACAGTTCAGGCGATTTGCTACTCTTCAATTTGTCAAATTGCTCCATTACATCTTCCATATTTACAGTTTCATCAGCATTGAATACCATATCTGGCACTGGTATCTCACCTATATCTTCATCGGTGAAAACTGAAGCAAATAATTAATTTAATCTCTTCACTATGATCTTGACTTCCCTGAGTGCCCCTTTTACCCCTCAGTGACCTAGCCATCCAACTGATTCTTTTACTGGCTTCTAATATATCTAAAAAAAATTTACTATGCATGGTTTCCCTTTAGGCAGATGCAAGAGGCTGGCACCACAGCAGATATATGATTTCTAGATGCCAACTGAATTTTGGTTTCGGTTACGGTGCCGAAACTAGCCCAAAATCCTTTTTCTGCCTAGTTTCAGTTTCAGCCAAAATGCTATGGCCATGGTTTCGGTTTCAGCCGAAACTAACCATGTGTTTTTGGTGGAAGATGAAAATTTGTGCTTTGTCCTGTTTTTCTCCCTCCCTCCCCCTTCCCTTTGAACAGGAGTTGCCGTTCCCCCCTGCCCATCTGTAGGTGCCTCCCTAGGGCCTATCTTACAATCCCTGGTGGTCTAGGGGTGTAGTCAGAGCAGGAGTGATCCCCAGTCGCTCCTGCCTGTGCTGTCTCTACTCTTAAAATGGCTGCCAATGACCTCTTTTGGCAATCTCACAAGACTGACGCAAGAGGTCACAACAGCTATTTTGAGAGCAAAGCTGACATGGGTAAGATTGGGGTTCACTCCTCCCCTGACTATACCACTAGCCACAAGGGGATTGTAAGGTAGTTTGGGGGGGTGTCACGTTTTCAAAGCTGGAAACTGGGTTTGTGAGCCCTTGGGCCACTGCCAAGGAGCGGCAGTGGCAGGCAAAACCACCCCACGCTAGAGACAGGGCAGATCTCTGACAAACAGTTAGGCTTCACCTGCACGTGGCCACCTTTCACCAAGAGTTGAGCTCCAGGCTTCAGGTGGCCGGCAGGACTTACTGGACAGGGCAGGGCAGGACTGGATAGCAGCTGGGCAGCACAGGGACAGCAAGGCAGGGAAAGGATAGGCTAAAGGACAGGACTGAAAACTGCGAACAGCCACTGAAACAGGGAACAAACACAGCTAGACAGGAGACTGAAGTGAAAGCTGCAAGCAGCCACTGAAGCAGGGAACAAACACAGATAAACCCAGAACTAGACAAAGACGTACAAACAAGACATAAGACTGGGAAACAAGCAATACAGGAAACAAGCAATACTCTAAACTAAACATAGACTAACTAGAACAGGCAAGACTTCAGGCAAGAACTAGAGCAAGGAAACAAACTCAGGCTGAAGTGCAAAAGCACCAGGGCCTTAGACGCAATGCAAAGGCAAAGCAGCAAGGTTTCAAAATGGCTAATAAGCCCAGCAGCAGCTGAGACTCAGCTGCAACAATCACCAGGCAACTAAGGGTGCTGTGCAGGTTCAAACAAAACAAACAGGTCTGGCAGTCTGGAAGATCCGGACCGGACTGGGCTGAAATCTGGAACGGGTGACAGCACACAGGCAATCTAATGCAGCCAGCACACAGAGACAGAGACAGAACTAACTCACAAAGAACAGACAGAAGCCAGCTCAGAAGCTGACCACAGGAAATAAGGTGAGTCTGAGAGGAGGCACGGCCACAGACGTGACAGTGGGGGGTAGCTACTCTTTGCTTTTGTGTGTATGTGTGTGGAAATAAATGCTTTTCATAGGAAGGTTTAGCAGGAATTTAAGTCTATAAAGTTGGGATGATAAGCTCCTTAGGAATTAGCCTCTCTGTGAAGACATGACATCAGCCATCACTCCAAATGTGGCATCAGCCATTGTAAAAGCACTGTGACTTTTAGTTTCAATTTTCATTAGCTGACGTCCAATGTGCAGAGACTACTTTGCTTGGAGGTAAAATATGGTCTTTAATTATTTAAATTATTATATATACATATTCTGAATTGGATACTTTTTGGGTAATGCTAAAGAATTTCCAGGCTCTGCTGGGTATGATGAAGATGCAGCATTTTAATCAAACTTGTAGCATCTTTCCTTTTTTTTCTGATGTAATAGAATTTCAGATATCAGTTAGGTCATTGAGAACATGTAATGATAAGAAAGCAAAAGTACCCGATTTGAGACATATCCACTATACAGAAATAACAAAACGTACATTTTCTGTGGCAGGTCCATTATTATGGCATTCCTTTCCAGGTCTGTTGCGATATTTTACTTCTTTGAATCAGTTTTAAGAAAGATCGACGCTGGATCTGGTGCTCACAAATGGGGATAGTATGTCAAATGTCCGAGTGGTTGCCCACCTGGGCAGCAGTGACCATCAAACAGTTTGGTTTGATATAACAGCTGAAGTGGAGGGCAGTCACTCAAAACTCAAAGTCCTGGATTTCAAGTATGCTGACTTTAGTAAAATGGGGGAATACCTGAGGAAGGAGCTGATGGGCTGGGAGGACATACGAGAAGTGGAAGGGCAGTGGTCCAGGCTGAAAGAAGCTATAAATATGGCCACAAACCTTTATGTAGGGAGAGTAAACAAAAACAACTTTAATTTTTGGTTTTGGTTTCAGCTGCAGTTTCGGTTTTGGCGCCTATTGATGACATCACCCACCTAGTCAACTCAACAGGAGGTGTTTTTCCAGCTAGCACTTCTATTTCTACTGTTTCAACTCTGTGCTAGGAGGTTCAGTGCAGTGCGGCTGCCGCCACTTGATTACATCATCCTGGTGGACTTTAAATTGAATGCCGACTCCTGAGGCTACCATTATCAGAGTCCACTGCCTACCTAGTCAACGTAACTTACGTCAGAGGAGGGCGGGCCCAGGAAGAACGGAGGGACATCGGAGGAGGCCTCACTGATCGCCGATCAGCGGTTCTTGCCCGTGCAGCACCTTCACACAGAGGTGAGAGGTGCTGCACAGGCCCGGTAAGACGGAGGGGGGGAGCGGCGGGGCACGGGGGCGGAGGATGACGGAAGCTGTCAAGGAAGGAAGGGAGGGAGGAGGGGGGGCCGGGCTGCCTCAACTTGTGTTTTTGATGCAGGGGGGAGCGGGGAGCAGCGGCGACCTCGGGGGGGGGGCAAGGACGTCAGTAAAAGACGCTCCTGGCGAGCGTTTTTACCCTCTCCCGATTTTTTGTTGTTGTTTTTACATTAAGACGCTCATGACGAGCGTTTTTGTCCCCCCCGCGATTTGTTTTTTTTTTTACGTTTTACTTTTTTAGGCCGGGCAACCCTAACGAGAGGTACAGACCTCTCGTTAGCTTTCACGGAGTTTTCCTGCGTTAGGGCAAGCGGAAAACTTTAGTGCATCTCATTCCAATAGGGTTTCTAAACAATTTGCTCATCTGCATTCCGTTTTCATCTTCGGAAAAAGGCCTTTAATGCATGTCATGGTTTAAAACTTGTTTGTTAAAGGGTTGTAAAAGGGTCGTTAAAGTTTAGTGCATCTGGCCCCAAGTCTTTTTATTTTAACAGTCCAGATTTCCCCTCAAACTGACACCACAAGTACTTTAAGCAATAAAATGTATTCCACATTTGATATATTCCACACTTGATATATTGCCTTTCTGTAAATACAGTCAAAGCAGTTTACTTTAACAAACTGTTATTTGCTCTGCTAGAGATAGAAGTGAGGTTTAGGGCTTTCACACTGCACAGTTGTTCTGTTCACTTGAGGTCACACATTAGAAGCTTTTAACCAATGCACTTGTAACTTTGAGGAATGCTTATAATTACTCTGTATGCACTGGTCCACTAAAATCTTTGTCAGTAGAATCCACTGAGGGACCACAATTTTTTACTCCCCCTGAAATTTTCACTGTAGTGTCCAATAAAACAGGCGGGAAGTTCCAGAGTCATCCTCCAGCTAGAAAAAGAAGGGGGTGGATTTGTGAGAACAGATAAGGAGATAGCTGAGGTGTTTTGTCAATATTACCAAAAGCTATATGGCAGGACCCCAAATGCCCCTATGGATGGAAATCTGTATCTAGATAATTTGTGTCTGCCTAGGGTGGGTGAGAGAGAGGCGCGTAGATTGAATGGAGATATAACATTGGAAGATGTAGAGTTGGCTATTCAGCAGAGCTCACTCTATAAAGCCCCAGGGCCTGATAGCTTTAGAGCCGAATTTTATAAGCTGTTATCTCCCTCGATTTTACCGACGCTAAGAGCATACTTTTCCTAGTTTTTGGTGGATGGCGAAGCGCCACAGTCACTGCAGCTGGCACAGATAGTGCTACTGTTAAAGCTGGGGCGAGACCCAAATAAACCATCCTCTTATAGGCCAATCTCGCTGTTAAATGTCGAATTGAAACTTTTTGCAAAGATTCTGGCCAATAGATTGGCTGGGGTGTTGCCCAAGCTAATCTCGGAACAGCAGGTGGGGTTTGTGACAGGGAGAACAGTAGCGCATAATATGCGGCAAATACTGCTGTCCATGGAACATGTAGAGGCAGCCAAGATACCATCTGTATTGGTCAGCTTTGATGCTGAAAAAGCATTTGACCGGGTGCACTGGAGTTTTCTTTTTACAGTGCTTCAGAGGTATGGATTTCCCGGCTTCTTTATGGAAGCTCTAAAAATATTATATAAATCCCCCAGAGCTAGGATTCAAGTCAATGGAGTAACATCATCTGATTTTGCAATATATCGAGGGACCAGGCATGGGGTGCCCCCTGTCGCCTATGCTTTTCATCTTAACTATGGATCCTTTGATTAGGGACATCATGAGTAATCAGGAGATTCAAGGGGTTACAATAGGGAGGCACACTTTTAAAATTTCTGCTTTTGCAGACGATTTATATTTAAATCTTTTTATTGACTGAAAGGTCAATACATATGAACAGGAAACATCAACTTGTACACAAATCTTATACAAGAACATCAGTCAGCATTTCACAGTCAATGAAATTTCTTTTTATCCCCAGACACCCCAACCCCGTTTCTTATCCCTCTGCCTTAAATCTGTTTATATTTAACCATTGCAGTTGATATTGACAGAGACCACACATACTATTTCAGAGCGTATAATAATAAACAATCTTATATCATGGAGTTGTCAAGTTTCGCTTCACATTCCACAATGAATCATAGTGTAACTCTTTGATCCGCAATTAACCCCTTTCTCCTACCTTTCCCAGTTATCAAACCCTCCCTCCCTGCCCTCCCTTCCCTTCAAAATCTAGGATACTTTCTGACAGTCTGAATACAAGCTGTTGTCACTAAAAGTTCAACAGGTAACTCTTTGAAGCATGTGGTAATGTCTGTATAAATGGGTTCCATTTCTTTAGGAATTGCTGCAAGTCTGATTCTGGCCTGCCTTGACACATCTGTCTTTCCAAACGCATTAATGCCACCATTTTCATTCTCCACACCTGTGCTGAGGGACCATCTGGGGAAAGCCAATCTACAAGAATTGTTGCCTTCGCTATGACTATGGCCCGGTTTATGAATGCAATGCAGCCTCCTGGGACCGGGGCATTCACCTCAGGATTACCAAATAGCAGCAACGGGGAATATCGCCAATCTATAGCCCACAATTTAGAGACTTGTCTCAGAATGATCTTCCAAAATTCCTCCACCTGTACACAGAGCCAGAACATATGCCCCAAAGTCGCTCCCTCCTTCCCACACTTGGGGCATTCTCCGTCTGGGGAGGCTCCCATGTGAAACGCTCGCCGTGGGGGAATGTGTAGTCTGAGGGCAAATCGATACTGCATCTCCCAATGTGCTGATAATAAGGAGGATCGTTGGATTGTCAGGACATGTCTTTTGAACATGTCAGACGTTACTGTGATATTCAAGTCACTCTCCCATCCCCCAGCATATTTATCATAGTCCAATTCCAGCTTATGATCTTTGATGTGTCTGTGATGGTATTTCAAAGGCACTTTCTGTTGAGAGTTGAATGAGAATGCCTCTGCCACTTCCACTTGGACATCTTCTGTTAGGTCTTCCCATTCCAGGCTAGACACATAATGCTGTAGCTGCCAATAGTGGAAATAGTCTTTCGGAGTTATCAGCTTTGACCTTTGAAGATCTGTAGATGATTTTAGTTTCCCTTCCTCTGTTAGTATTTGTTGAAGGTAGATTATTCCTTGGTCTTCCCATCGTTTAAACATCGTGTATAAATCTCCGGGAGGGAAGTCTGGATTCCCCTTCAATGTCAAGTATGGAGTAGTTTTATAAGAGAATTGATGCATTCTGCAAATCCACTTCCAGGTTTTTTGCGCAGTCTGTAAAATGTTAGTGGCCGCCAAAACTGGGAATGTTCTCTTACCCAAACCATGAAGGGCACTACTGAAGTGGAAGGGTTTTAATAAGTTTTTCTCCATTTGAGTCGCTGAAAAATCTGATGTGTTACGGAACCAGTCATTGATGTGTCTCATTGCACAGGCCACCGTCATATGCCGCATGCTCAGCACTCCCATTCCCCCATATTCTTTTGGTATCTCCATCACTGACTGAGGCAGTCGCGGTCTTCTCCCCTGCCAGAGGAATTTCTTTAGCATTACATTCAACTGCTTTTCATCTTTACTAGAAAGGTATAATGGCAAAACTTGAAAGATATACAGCCAGCGTGGCACTATCATCATGTTATACAACGCTATGCGTCCCGAGAGAGAGAGAGGTAGCCCCTGCCAATGACCCAGCCTTGTTGCTGTTTCAGTCAGCAGTTTTTGAATGTTCAGATTATAGAGTTGGGATAAGTCGCTCGGGATCTGTACCCCCAGATATTTGATGGCGCCTGCCGCTCTACGTAATGGGAATTTAAATCTCTTCATGTCATCGGGGCTGGACTGGATGTGCATAACACTAGATTTCTCTAAATTGACTTTAAAGCCTGAGAGTTTACCAAATTGGGAGACCCTGTTTATCAGCACACTCAGTGACGTTGTTGGTTTAGAGGTCATTATCAATAAGTCGTCTGCAAACGCTAATGCTTTCACTGTCTCTCCCCCTACCTCTACCCCAGCTATCTCCCTTTCTAGTTTCAGGCTCCTCAGCAGTGGTTCTATCGAGAGGAGGAAGAGGGCCGGAGATAATGGACAGCCCTGCCTCGTGCCCCTTGCTATAGAAAATTGTGCTGTTCTTGAGCCATTAATCAGTACTGCGGCTGTGGGACCCGAGTATAACGATTGAATCGCCTGATATGCCCATCCCTTGACACCTATGTGTTGTAGCACTGCAAACATGTACTCCCATACCACTCTGTCGAACGCCTTCTCGGCATCCAGACTCACCAAGACCGCCTTTGTTTCTGTACAACTACATTGTCCCATTGCCATAAGTAGACGCCTCACATTTACTGCGGCATGTCTATTTCGTACAAAACCCACTTGCTCTGGATCTATTAATGTCGGCAACACTCTCTGAATTCTGTTTGCTAGAAGCTTGGCCATGATTTTTGTATCCACATTGATTAGTGATATGGGCCTGTAGGAGTCTGCCTGCGTTTCTTTCCTTCCTGGCTTTAAAAGTAATGTGATTAACGCTTCATTAGCATAGAGTGGGAACTCTCCCAGATCCACCACCTCTTCGTAATATGAGAGCAGAGGTCTTATTATCTGCTGGGTTAACATTTGGTAGAATGCACTAGAGAACCCATCTGGCCCCGGAGCCGAGTGTTTAGGCATCGTTTTAATTATGTCTTGTAGCTCCTTCCCTGTTATTGGTGAATTGAGTTCCTCTAACTCCATCTCACCAAGTTTGTTTAGCCCTGCCTGCTCTAGATACTGATTAATAGAGTCTGTAGAGTGGGGCATGGGCGTAGAGTATAAGTCTTGATAGAAATCTCGAAACAACTTCGCTACCTTGTCTCTTTGGTTTTGAATATGGCCCTCCTTATCCTTGACCGCCACTATTACTCTGCTTCCTCCCCAGGTTTTTATTACACGTGCTAACATGCCTCCCGATTTGTTCCCAAAACGTTGTAACCGATATTTCCTACGTATTAATGCCCTAGAGGCTCGATCTTGTAGGAGGGAATCTAACGCTATTCTTGCTGACTGCATTTGTTCTTTGAAATGTGTGTTGGGATTATTAATGTACCTGCGCTTTGCTTTTTGGAGTCTTTTTTCTAGGTTGGTGATTGCTCTAGTGATTCGCCTTTCTCTTTTTGCTGTGAAGGCTATAATTGCCCCTCTTAATACTGCTTTAGCTGCTTGCCAAAACAAGGATGGCTGGCTTTTGTGGACTGCATTAAATTTTTCATATTCCTCCCAGCTATCTTGTATGTATCGTTTGAATTCAGTATCTGCGGCTAAGTATGTTGGGAAGCGCCACCCCGCCCCGGCTCCAGATGACCCTGGATCTGTCAAGTCAATCCATGTCATCGCGTGATCTGAGACCTCTTCTGGCCCTATTACTGCGTCTGCTACCATATGAAACATGTTTTGATCTACAAGTATGTAATCTATCCTTGACCAGCTGCCATGTGCCCGTGATAAATGAGTATAGTCTCGTGAGTCTGGATGTAGAGTCCGCCACGCATCTACCAAATTTAGTGATTGCATGAATTGTGGAAGGGCTCTCGATCTCATTCCTCCCCTGCTGGCCCGTCTAGGTGTTGAACAATCTAATGTTGGATCTGCTACGAGATTAAAGTCTCCCATTATAATTAGGGGGATAGTTTTGCGGATGAGACATCTTTGGGCCACCCGCTCATAGAATGATTTGTCAAATAGATTTGGCCCATACAGTGCTACCAGCGTATATTCGCGATGTTGAATCCATAGGTGAATCAGCAGATATCTCCCCTGAGTGTCTCTTTCTATAACTTCCGATTTGGCCACTAATCCCTTGCGGATCAGAATAGCTATTCCTTTACTCCTCCCCTCAGCTGGAATCGCATGTACTTCTCCTACCCACGCCCGCTTCAGTTTCTGATGTTCCTCTGTATTGAGGCGGGTTTCCTGCAAGCAGGCTACATCCGCTCTATGTTTTTTAAGGGCTGCTAGAATTTTTGTTCTTTTGATTGGGGATGAAATACCTCCCACATTCCAAGTAAGGAACCGAACTAAATTGTGCTTAGTCATTACTATGTCCGGTTGTCGAGTAGCGGTGAAATTTTTTGTTTGTGAGGAACCCCGGGGCCCAGCTCCACCCGTGTTCCTTCCTATCTGTCCACATGACTCCAGTGACCTGTTCTGTTGCCCTTCCCCTTTCTATGTGTCCAACAGCGCGATGATCTCTATATACAGTGGGGGAAATAAGTATTTGATCCCTTGCTGATTTTGTAAGTTTGCCCACTGACAAAGACATGAGCAGCCCATAATTGAAGGGTAGGTTATTGGTAACAGTGAGAGATAGCACATCACAAATTAAATCCGGAAAATCACATTGTGGAAAGTATATGAATTTATTTGCATTCTGCAGAGGGAAATAAGTATTTAATCCCTCTGGCAAACAAGACCTAATACTTGGTGGCAAAACCCTTGTTGGCAAGCACAGCGGTCAGACGTCTTCTGTAGTTGATGATGAGGTTTGCACACATGTCAGGAGGAATTTTGGTCCACTCCTCTTTGCAGATCATCTCTAAATCATTAAGAGTTCTGGGCTGTCGCTTGGCAACTCGCATCTTCAGCTCCCTCCATAAGTTTTCAATGGGATTAAGGTCTGGTGACTGGCTAGGCCACTCCATGACCCTAATGTGCTTCTTCCTGAGCCACTCCTTTGTTGCCTTGGCTGTATGTTTTGGGTCATTGTCGTGCTGGAAGACCCAGCCACGACCCATTTTTAAGGCCCTGGCGGAGGGAAGGAGGTTGTCACTCAGAATTGTACGGTACATGGCCCCATCCATTCTCCCATTGATGCGGTGAAGTAGTCCTGTGCCCTTAGCAGAGAAACACCCCCAAAACATAACATTTCCACCTCCATGCTTGACAGTGGGGACGGTGTTCTTTGGGTCATAGGCAGCATTTCTCTTCCTCCAAACACGGCGAGTTGAGTTCATGCCAAAGAGCTCAATTTTTGTCTCATCTGACCACAGCACCTTCTCCCAATCACTCTCGGCATCATCCAGGTGTTCACTGGCAAACTTCAGACGGGCCGTCACATGTGCCTTCCGGAGCAGGGGGATCTTGCGGGCACTGCAGGATTGCAATCCGTTATGTCGTAATGTGTTACCAATGGTTTTCGTGGTGACAGTGGTCCCAGCTGCCTTGAGATCATTGACAAGTTCCCCCCTTGTAGTTGTAGGCTGATTTCTAACCTTCCTCATGATCAAGGATACCCCACGAGGTGAGATTTTGCGTGGAGCCCCAGATCTTTGTCAATTGACAGTCATTTTGTACTTCTTCCATTTTCTTACTATGGCACCAACAGTTGTCTCCTTCTCGCCCAGCGTCTTACTGATGGTTTTGTAGCCCATTCCAGCCTTGTGCAGGTGTATGATCTTGTCCCTGACATCCTTAGACAGCTCCTTGCTCTTGGCCATTTTGTAGAGGTTAGAGTCTGACTGATTCACTGAGTCTGTGGACAGGTGTCTTTCATACAGGTGACCATTGCCGACAGCTGTCTGTCATGCAGGTAACG